>NW_026652277.1:163902883-164502883 GCF_009828535.3 Hylobates moloch | reverse complement strand
TTGAGGGACTGTCACTACCTGACTTCGAGACCTACTCTAAATTTATGGTCAAGACGGTGTAGACTTCCTGTTTTAAAATGGTAGCATGGAAGCATATTAGCTTTAGTCCCACCACAGAAAACCTAAAACAAATATATAGCACTGAGATTATCACTAGCAATATCTCAGAACTGAAATATGAAGAGAGAACTGTCCCTAGGGCCACAGAGAAGTGAAATTCTGAGCAGACAGTAAGAAAATTGGATGTTCATAGACAAAATACCCCTTCCCTACTATGCCTGGCACCAAGCACATGAAACATTTTCCAATTATACATTGTTTCTACACTGGAAAAAGTGAGATCAAGGTGGACAACAAGCTTCTTCACCAACTTGGGTTCCCTGGCAAAAGATCTATCCCTGCTTCAAACCATGGGAAGCATCAGGAGTGAGTGAAGGGAGAAATATCCCTGAGGATAGTCAGAGAAAAAAGCAGGGGATGGTACTGCTATCCCCAGCCCTGTAAAGTGGCCAACAGAGATGCCAAATCAGATGCCAGGGGACCTGTGGGACAAACTTCTCCCAGCATGAGAATTATGGGAACCATGCTGGAGGAGGTTTGTCCCACATGTCCTCTAGGCACAAAACTCTAGCCAGCCTTTCCACATTACCAGGATATCCTTTTTGAGACCTCCCCATTCAGGGCAGGCAGCACTGTTTACTAGAACCAAGGCAAAAGAGCTTAAGGTGGCATCTAGTGCTGAAAAGGAGGCAACAATCTAGCAGGGGAAAAACCGACAAAAGAGAAAATCAGCAGGTAAATTACAAAGAATCCCTAAGCAAACACATCAAATAAAATCCAAAATGATCCAGATAGAGAAAATTGGAATAAATAGCCAATTCTTCAATGCAAAGATATAGACATACATTCAGAAGAAACAACAGCACACAGGGAACCATGACCTTCCCAAAGGGACAAAGCAAGGAACCAGTGACTGACCCTAATGAGATAGCAATATGTGAACTCTCTGATCAAGGATTCAAAATAGTAGTTTTAAGGAAACTCAGTAATTTCCAAGATAATACAGAAAATCAATTAAACATTTTATCAGAGAAATTTAATGAAGAGATTGAAATAATAAAAACAGAAATCTTAGATCTGAGAAACACATTTACTAAATTGAAAAATTCATTAGAGGTTTTCAATACGCTCAGTAGTAGAATGGATCAAGCAGAGGAAATAATTAGTGAGTTCAAAGACAGATTACTTGAAAATAGACATTAGAGGAAAAAAGAAAAAAGAATGAAAAAGAATGAGTATTGCCTAAAAGATATATAAAATTACCTCAAAAGACCAAATCTAAGAATTGTTGGTGTTTGAGAGGGGATGAGTAAAAGAAAGAATTATAAAGCTTATTCAAAACTGTGAGAACAAAAATTATCCAAAACTTGAGAAAGAGAAATATCCAGGTATAGGAAGATCAGAGAACACCAAACAGATTCAACATAAATAAGACTACCCCAAAGCACATAGTAACCCAGCTCTCAAAGCTGAGAGACAAAGAAAAGATCCTAAAACAACAAGAAAAAAGAATCACATATAAAGAAGCTCCAATTCATCTGGTGACAGATTTCTCAATGGAAATTATACAGGCCAGGAGGGAGTGGGATGACATTTTTAAAATGTGAAAAGAAAAAACTGTATCCAGGAATATTGTATACAGCAAAGATACCCTTCAAATATGAAGGAGAAAGTCTTTCCCAGACAAACAAAAGTTGAGATAATTTACTACCATCAGACTCACCTTATAAGAAATGCTAAAAGGAGTTTCTCAATGTGAAAAAACCCACTGATGTGCAAAAAGAAAATATTTGAAAGTATAAAACCCACTGGTAAAATTAAGTACATGGAAAAACTCAGAATACTCTAATACGGAAACTGTGGTATGCAATCCACTCATAACCGTATTACGAAGCTCCAAAGGCAAGTCTGTCAAAAACAATGATAGCTATAGCAATGTGTTAAGAAATAGGCAATATAAAATATGCAAATTGAGGCAACCTAAAGTGAAAATGTGGAGAGAGGGAGTTAAAGTGTTGAGAGGTCTTTTTGAAAATTTTTCTTTTTTTCTATTCTTTTTTTTTTGTGGTCTAAGATAAGTTGTCATCTCTTTAAAATAACTTGTTATATGTATAGGATATTTTTGTGAGCTTCATGATAACCACAATGCAAAAACCTATAATAAATTTAGTAAAAATAAAGAGCAACAAGGTAAGGCGTACTACTAGAGTAAATCACTTAAGCACAAAAAAGACAACAAGAAAGGAAGATAAGAGTCACAAAACAACCAGAAAACCAGCAACAAAAAGCAACAGTAAGTCCTTCCTTATCAATAATAACACTGAATGTAAACGGACTCAATTCTTCAGTTAAAAGGCATAGAGTGGCTGAATAAATAAAAAATAAGACCCAACTATATGCTGTCTACAAGAAACCCACTTCATCTGTAAAGACACATAGACTGAAAGTGACAGGGTTAAAAGAGATATTCCATAGAAGTAGAAACCAAAAAAAGAGCAGGAGTAGCTATATTTACATCAGGTAAAATAGACTGCAAATCAGACATGTAATGAAGAGACAAAGGAGGTCACTATGTAAGGACAAAGTGGTCAATTTAGCAAGAGGATATAACTATTATAAGTATATATATACTCAACACCAGAGCTTCCAAGTATGTGGAGGAAACATTAATAGATCTAAAGGGAAAGATAGACTGCAATACAATAATAGTAAGGGACTTCAACACCCTACTCTCAGTAACGGAAAGATCACCTAGAGAGAAAATCAATAGTGAAACATTGGAATTAAACTATAAATAAGCCTAACTGATATTTACAGAACATATCACCTAAATGCTGCAGAATACACATTCTTTTCATCAGCACATGCAACATTTTCAGAATAGACCATATCTTAAGCCACAAAACAAATCTCAACAAATTCAAAACAGTAGAAATCGTATCAAGTAGCTTTTCTGACCACAATATAATAAAACTAGAAATCAATAACAAGAGGAACCTCCAAAATATAAAACACATGAAAACTAAACAGCATGCTTCTGAATAACCAATGAACCAATGAAGAAATTAAAAAGGAACTTAAACATTTCTTGAAACAAATGAAAATGGAAATACAACGTACCAAAATCTATGAGATACAGCAAAAGCAGTACTACATGGGAAGTTTATAGCAATAGAAACATATCAAAGTATAAAGACTTCAAATAAATGAGCTAACAATTCACCTCAAGGAACTAAAAAAGCAAGAACAAAGCAAACCCAAAATTAGTGGAAGAAAAGAAATAATAAAGATGAGAGTAGAAACAAATGAAATTGAGGCTAGAAAACACTACAGAATATCAATGAAATAAAAAGTTGGTTTTCGAAAAGATAAAATTAACAGTCTTCGTTAGACTAAGAATAAGAGAGAGAAGACTCAAATAAATAAAATCGGAAATGAGAGATGAGACATAGCAATTGAGACCACAGAAATAAAAATTAGAGACTATTACAAACAACTATATGCTGACAAATTGAAAGTCCTGGAAAAAATAGATAAATTCCTAGACCCATACAGCCTACCAAGATTGAACCATGAAGAAATAGAAAATCTCAACAAACCAATGATGAGCAATGAGATCTAAGCCATAATAAAAAATCTCCCATCAATGAAAAGCCCAGGACCTAAAGGCTTCACTTTTGAATTTTACAAAACATTTAAAGCACTCATATCAATTCTATTTGAACTCTTAAAAAAATGAAGAGGAGGAAACACTTCCAAACTCATTTTATAAGGCCAGCATTTCTCTGATACCAAAGTTAGATGAGGAAACAACAACAAAAAAGAAAACCACAGGCCGATATCACTGATGAACATAGATGCCAAAATCCTCAACAAAATACCTGCAAACCGAATTTAGCAACACATTAAAAAGGTCATTCACCATGATCAAATGTGATTCATTCCAGGGATGCAAGTATAGTTCAACATTCACAAATTAATAAATGTGATATATCACTTTAACAGAACCAAGAACAAAAACCATAGTATTATTTCAACAGATGCCAAAGCACACTCCCTAAAACAACATGCTTTTATGACAAAAACCTTCAACAAACTGGATATAGAAGGAACATATCTCAAAATAATAAAGGTCATATATGACAAACCCACAGCTAACATTGTATTGAACAGGACAAAATTGAAAGCCTTTTCGCTAGGATCTGGAACAAGATAAAGATGCCTGCTTTCATTACTTTTATTCAACATAATTCTGGAAGTACTAGCAAGAGAAAGAAAGAAAATCTAAATTGGAAATGAAGAAGTTAAATTAGTCTCGTTCACAGGCAACATTGTCTTATACTTAGAAAAAACTAAAGACTTCACCAAAAATGATTGGAACTGATAAACAAATTCAGTAAAGTTGCAGGATACAAAGCCAACATACAAAAATTGGTATCATTTATCTATGCCAACAGTGAACAATCTGAAAAAAAATCAAGAAAGCAATTCCATTTACAGTAGCTACAAAGAATATAAAGTACCAAGGAATCAATTTAAACAAAGAAGTGAAAATTTTGTATAAAGAAAAGTATAAAACACGGATGAAAGAAACTGAAGAGGATACAAAAAAAAGGTATTGCATGCTCATGGGATTGAAATAATTAATGTTGTTAAGATGACAATACTACTCAAATCAATTTACAGATTCAATGAAATCTCTATCAAAATGCAAATGACATTCTTGACAGAAACAGAAAAAACAATTATAAAATTTGTATGGAACCACAAAGGATCCTAAATAGCCAAAGCAATCTCCAGAAAAAAGAACAAAACTGGTGGCATCACACTACCTGACTTAAAAATATACTATAAAGCTATAGTAATAAAATCAACACGGTACCGCCATAAAAATAGACCCATAGGCTAAACTGATGGAACAGAGTAGAAAACTCAGACATAAACTCATGCATTTTTAGCCAACTCATTTTTGACAAAGGTGCTAAGAACAGACAATGAGGAAAGGACAGTCTCTTCAATAAATGGTGCTGGGAAAATTGAATAACCATGTGCAGAAGAATGAAATTGGACCCCTATCTTTCAGCATATATAAAAATTAGATAAAAATTAGGAAAAAATTTAAGACCTGAAACTATGAAACTACAGAAAGAAAATATTGGGGAAACACTCCAGGACATTGTCCTGGGTGAAGATGTTTTGTGTAAGACCTCAGAAGCACTGGCAATTAAAGCAAAAATAGACAAATGGGATTACATCAAGACAAAAAGCTTCTGCAGAGCAAAGAAAACAAAGTGAGAAGGCAACCCAAAGAATGGGGGAAAAATATATGCAAACTATCCATCTGACAAGTGATTAATAACCAGAATATATAAGGAGCTCAAACCACTCACTAGCAAAAAACCCAAATAAACCAGTTAAAAAATGGGCAAAAGATCTGAAGAAACATTTCTCAAAAGAAGATACATGAATGGCCAACAGGAATATAAAAGAAGTGCTCACCATCACTAATCATCAGAGAAATGCAAAACAAAACCACAATGAGATATCACTTCACTCCAGTTAAAATGACTTTTATGAAAGTGACAGGGAATAATGAATTCTGGTGAAGATGTGAAGAAAGGGGAACCCTTATACGATGTTGGTGAGAATGTAAGTTATGATAGCCACTATGTAAAACTGTATAGGGTTTCCTCAAAAAACTAAAAAGAGAACTACCATATAATCCAGCAATTCCACTACTGAGTTATATACTCAAAAGAAATCAATATATTGAAGAGATAGCTGTACTCCCATGTTCATTACAGCACTATTCACAATAGTTAAGGTGTGGAATCAACCTAAGTACCCATCAATGGATGAATGGATAAATAATATGTGGCATATATACACAATGGAATGTTATTCACCCATAAAAAAGAATGAAATCTTATTACTTTCAGCAGCATGGATGGAACTGTAGGTCATTATGTTAAATGAAATAAGCCAAGCACAGAAAGACAGCTCTCACATGTTCTCACTCATATGCAGGAGCTAAGAAGTGGACTTCATAAAGAGAGTAATTTGGTGGTTACCAGAGGCTCGGAAGGGTAGGGAGATGGGGAGTATGAAGACATGTTGATGAAGGGTTACAAATACACAGTTTGATAGAATAAGTAAGGCCTAGTGTTAGCAAGATCAGTCGGGTGACTCTAGTTTACAATAATCTATTGTACATTTCAGAACAGCTAGGAAAGAGTAATTTGAATGTTTCTAGCTTAAAGAAAAGATAAATATTTAAGGTGGTGGATATTCCAATTACATTTATCGAATATTTACAAATTATGACGTTATTAAATTATTACATGTACCTTGAAAATGTGTATATCTATTATGTATCAATGAAAACATTTTTGAAAAGACAGTGTAGTATTGGTAAAAGAATAAACAGATGGATTAATGAAACGGACTAGAAAGCCTAGAAATAGACATAAATGTAGTCAACTGATCTTTGACAAAGAAGCAAAGGTAACAGAATGGAGCAAGATAATCTTTTAAACTAATGGTGTTGCAGCAACCTAGACATTCACATGCAAAAAAAGGGAAAGTATCTGGACACAAACATAGACCTTACTCCTGTCACAAAAATTAGCCCAAGTGCATCATAGACTTAAACACGAAATGCAAAACTATGAAACTCCTATAAAGTAACATAGGAGAAAATTGAGGTGACCTTGCATATGGCAATGACTTTTTAGATGCAACACCAAAGGCAAGATCTCTGAGAGAAATCACTGATATGTTTGACTTCATTAAAAATTTGTGCTCTGTAAAATTTACTGTCAAAAGGCTCAGACAAACCACAGACTAGGAGAAAATATTTGCAAAACACATGTCTGATAAAGGAGTGTTATCCAAAACATACAGAGAACTCTAAAACTCAGCAATGGGAAAACAAACAACCTGACTGAAAAATGAGTCAAATACTTGAACAGACATCTCACCAAAGAAGATATACAGATGGAAAATAAGCATGTGAAAAGATGCTCGACATCATATGTCATTAGAGAATTTCGAATTAAAACAATGAGAAACCACTGCACACTGATTAAAATGGCCAAAATCCAGAACACTGACAACACCAAATACTGGCAAGGGTGTGGAACAAAAGGAACCCTCATTCATTGCTGGTGGGAATGCAAAATGGTACAGCCACTTGGGAGGACACTTTGGTGGTTTTCTACAAAACTAAACATGGTCTTACCATATGATCTAGCAATTGCGCTTCTTGGTATTTACCCAAATTAGTTGAAAAGTGATAGCCACCCAAAAACCTACACACAGATGACTATAGCAGCTCTTTTTGTAACTGCCAAAACTTGAAAACAACCCAAGATGTCCTTCAGTAGGTGAATGGATAGATAAACTGTGGTATATGCAGACAATAGAATATTATCTAGTGCTAAAAGGAAATATAGTATCAAGCCATGAAAAGACATGTAGGAAACTGAAATGCATGCTCCTAAGTGAAAAGAAGCTAATCTGAAAAGACTACACATTGTGTGATTCTAACTATGTGACAATATAGGAAAGGCAAAAGAGTGAAGACAGGAAAAAGATAAGTGGTTTACAGGGGTTAGTTAGGGGAGAGGGAAGGATGAATAGGCAGAGAACAGAGGATGTTTAGGGCAGTGAAACCATCCTGTATGATACTGCAATGTTGGGTACGTGTCACTCTATGTTCGTCAAAACTCATAGAATGTCTACCACCAAGAGTGAGCCCTAATGTAAGTTATAGGCTTTGGATGAGAATAATGGATTAATGTAGGTTCATTCATTGTACCAAATGTATCATTCTAGCAGGAGATGTTTGATAATAGGGGAGACTGTGTGTGTATATGGGGACAGGGAATATATATGAATTTCTGTACCTTCTGCTCAATTTTGTGTGAACCTAAAACTGCTCTAAAAAATAAAGACTTTAAAATTTTAAAATGTTTAGTTTACAAATTTAGATTTTTAAAATGTTTAATTTAAAAAATTATTGTGGTAAAACCCACAAAATGTAAAATATGCCATCTCAACTGTTTTTAAGTGTACAATACAGTAGTGTGAAGTATATGTAAAACCAGAAGGTTTTTTAGGGCTGCATGGTAGATCATTTGGAGAAAACTCTGACTGTGTGATGGTGAGGCACCAAAAAGAAGTACAAGACACCAACAAACTTTAACTCTACCAGGCAGTGATGCCTTATTTGGGGGTGAATATTCTGAGAATTGGAGATTAGGCAAGAAAGCACACTCCTCTGGAGATTAAAAGGGAAAAGCTGGCAAATACAGAAGTTGAAACATATCCAACAGAGAGCAGAGGTGCAGACATTCGGCTGTGGTGCCTTAGTAGCCTAGATGCTGAAAGTAGGGAGGGTTTTTGGAAGTATTCTCTGATGCTCCAGAGGCCTTCCCTCTGAGGTTGGGGCCTCTCCCGTGCCACAGGGACATGCAGGTGTGGCACGAAGGAAGGCAGGAGCAGGGAAGGGGATATCCTGACCGGGTTGGGGATGGGGAGACGGGGCTGCAGAATTTTCCTTGTCAAAAGAACTCCTGCTGTCCTCAGCTGGGCTGTCAGGGGAAAGGAAGAGGGCAAAAGAGGGTCACCAAGATAGGAACTGCTGCTTGTCCCAACGTGACTCTCCCTTCCACTAAATAAGAAAACCTGGGAGAGAGACAGAGAGAGAGAGAGAGAAAGAGACCGACCATGTCTCTGACTCCACTACCTCTGTTCTTTCATGTGTGTTTGATATGGTTATGCTTTGTGTCCCCACCCAAATCTCATCTTGAATTGTAATCCCCAGGTGTTGAGGGAGGGACCTGGTGGGAGGTGCGTGGATCATGGGGAGTGGCTCCCCCATGCTGTTCTCATGATAGTGAGGAAGTGCTCGTGAGACCTGGTGGTTTTATAAGTGTCTGGTAGTTCCTCTCTTGCTCCCTCTTCTCCCTCCTGCTGCCTTGTGAAGAAAGTCCTTGCTTCTTCTTCACCTTCCACCACGATTGTAAGTTTCCTGAGGCTTCCCCAGCCATGTGGAACTGTGAGTCAATTAAACCTCTTTCCTTTATCAATTACCCAGTCTCAGGAAGGTCTTTATAGCAGTGTGACAATGGACTAATTAGTCATCATAGGTGGCTTTTGGGAGGTGACAATGATTATTGCACTGTGCTTTGTGCTGGGATGCAGTGGTGAGGAGCAACCTTTCAGAGGGGCCCCACAGGGTCTAGGAGTAACTGCCTGAATGGGAGAGGGCTTAGCATGCTGGGAGAGCCCCAGGAGGGGGACTGCAGGGGCACAGTCTACTCTTGGGGAAGGAGGCACTGTCCATGCTGAGTCCTGTGGCGTGAGTGGGATGCCAGTGGAGGGGGAGAGCCAGTGTGCAGCCTGTTGTGAGGAGTAGGGTGTAGGGCAGCAGGAGGCCTGGGCTGCCTCTCAGAAGGGTAGAGGTCCATGCTCTATCTATCTAGAGGGTGATGATGCAAAATGTCCAGAGAATGACTTTGGTTTAGGTTTTTCTTTTTTTTTTTTTTTTAAATAAAAGCGGTTCTAGTATATTATCTAATGGTAGAGAAACTCCTACCGGGGTTTTTGAATTGGGTCTCACGTAGAGCTCAAGTTGTAATTGAGAATGCATGAATCTGTCTGAAGGAGAAGAAAGAAAAATCCCCTTAACATCCATAGTACGGAAACCTTCTGGCTTTGAGCCTCATCTGAACTTTTCCAGGTCCCATGTGCCCTGGCTTCACTGTGTGTTCTTTGCTTCACTCTGTTATCTGGGTCCAAAGCCAGCCCTGCCTTTCCTGTTACGGGAATCCACTCTTCCTTCACCATTTGAACAGCTCATAGAAAGAGAGGTGGAATCTTTAATGCCAATGGTTTAAAATTCCTTCACCGAATGAGGTGGGGGTTGCCCAGTCGAGTCTCTCCCTCTCTCCTCCTCTTCCCCCTCCCTGCCTCTCTCTTCCCATCAGTTCTGTGGCACCAGTAGTTTGAGTTCCTGAGTGCCCCGCCAATAACACTTCCTTGCACATCTCTCAAAGTTCATGCACAAAGTGTGCTGGCAGTGTCTTTTAAAATCCTAACCGGGAAGGGGTGCCAGGACTGCAAATGAGTCTTTCCTACATGTGGCCGAGGGCTAACCTCGCTTTCAGAGGCAGCCTGAAGCCAAGATAACTCTTGGCTGCCCAGAGCGAGATTTCCCGGTGTGTTGTTGACAGTGAACACATCAGCGCACAGCACTTGCTGACATCGAGGATGCAAATGTAGGAAAAGGAAGACCAGGAGGCTGCTGACTGGGGAGCTCAGAGCAGGCCAGATGATTGTGCAGCCTAGTGAAGTATGTTTACGTGGATAATTAATACTGGAGAAACAGTATGGCCAGAGTCTCCCACGAGAGAACACTGTCAGTCGCCTTATCATTTTTTCTTTTCTAACCAAATTGATGGGCCAGTCGGCTGCCTTTCTGGATCCACATGGATGATGAAACTGCAAACAAGTTTCATTTAAATAATGGGCAAATCTTCTAATTAGTCAGAGTTTAATCCTCATGTCTTAAAAGTGACAAACTGCTCTTACCACTACCTTTGTTCGTTGAAAAGATAAAACTGCGGAGTGGGAACCAAATAAAAACATTGAAAAAATTTAGAAGCACAGATTTGATTGTACATTAATCTAGGAGGAGCCTTACAAGTCAATAATTGTCATAAAGATTCATTGGTCAACATTTAAGGCCTAATTAAATATATACATATATATATATATAGAGAGAGAGAGAGAGAGAGAGAGATGGTTTTATTCTTAGAGTATATACATGCATTTTCTGACTATCGGAATATTTTGATTTCTCTGTAAAATCAAACAGGAGTTCTCAGGAAAGGAGGAGCTGTGGCTTATATACATAAGTAGACATTTAGAAATAAGCACATTAAAATGAATGTATCGTCTATATGTTTTAGTGTTTCTGCTACTGATGAAATTGAATGAATCCTCTACTGGATAACTATTTTAATCCTTGTTTGGAAATCATTCCTAAATATGGCCGAGTGCAGTGGCTTACGCCTGTAATCCCAGCACTTTGGGAGGCTGAGGCAGGTGGATCACGAGGTCAAGAGATTGATATCATCCTGGCCAACATGGTGAAACCCCATCTCTACTGAAGAATACAAAATCAGCCGGGCATGGTGGCGCATGCCTGTAATCCCAGCTACTTGGGAGACTGAGGCAGGAGAATCGCTTGAACCTGGGAGGTGGAGGTTGCAGTGAGCCGAGATGGCGCTACTGCACTCCAGGCTGTCCAGGCTGGCAACAGAGTGAGACTTTATCTCAAATAAATAAATAAATAAATAAATAAAATAAAATAATTCCTAAACATGTAAGAACAAATCACATTTAACATGTTCATTCATTATTCTGTCACCTATCCAGCAAGCAATTATTGAACATCTGGTATGTTGCAGGCCCTCTTCAAGAAATTTAGCTAAAAGTAAAAAATGCCTGTCCTCAAGGAGACTGGTGTGTAAATAAGCGATTGTCATACATAAATTGCCTCAAGTCTCTAATACACTGTGTCTCATATGATCTCCTTAAAGTGCAAATTCCAAGTTAGGAGGTCTGGAGTCGTGCTTAAGCTTCCATAGCCCTAGCATGCTTACAAGCAAGGCTGGGACCCATTCTTGGAGGACAAAGTCCCAGCAAAAGTTGCTATAGGAGAAGGGAAAGAAGAAATGTACTTTGGTGGTGGGGAAGGGGCTAGGCTGGGCTTGTACCAGGAAGTGGCTCCTGGAAGAGCATAGAGGTGGGTGGTAAACAGGAACAAGACTCGTTGGGATTCTCTTGGGAAAGAGTATGTGTCCACACCTTCCAGCCTCAGTCCTAGGGGTGAAAGAGAGCCCTGTGTTTGGAAAACTGCAGTTATCTTGAGATGGCTGGAGGGTAACTTCCTAGGTTATCAGTTCAACACATCGATATATTCACTCCCGTCCTCTGTCTGTCTCCCCCACCCAGCCTGCCCACATACATACACTTATTTTCTTGAGCTAGTTGCAATTGATTTCCAGGCTCCTGAAAAAGTGGGTATATTTGGGAAATCTCAAGCCATGAGGCCAGCAAGCAGTCAGAGGCTACAAAAGTGTTGTGTGTCTTGCTCAGAGGACTGAATTTATCTTAACAGTAATAGAAAGCTTTGAAGAATTTTAAGTAGCTGAAACAACTGGTGTTTTGTGTGCGTGCATGCACTTTAACCTTCAACCCCAAATGAGGAAACAGTTCCACTTGTGTTTCACTTGGATTTGATATTGAAGTTTATCGATCCATTTAGAGAGAAAGGGTTAACAGAAGAGGGCAGGTGATCCTGGCCAAATACAGACCAAGCCACACCATACAACTAGGGCCATTGCATCTCTGCTCTTAATCTCATTTTCCTTCTTGTGAAATCTGTTTTGTTTGAAACTTCCATCTGAAAGCCTCCACCTTTGACACGCCTTCATCCAAAGCCTCCACACAGGACGTCCTGTCTCTGAGCCCTGCTTGTTCCCCTCTAGGGTACACTGGGTCTGTGTAAATTTTCCTCAAATACTGTGTTTTTTGAAAAACCCCTTTGCTCTCCTGGCCCAACCTCTGAGTGACTTCTTTCTGTTTAATATGCTTAACTCAGCCTCTCAGCCAGGCGCTCCAAGTGCTCCCTAAACTTCTCTTCCACTTCCCCATCTCCAGCATCATCTCTCAATACTCTGGGCCCTTTCCACTCGAACTCAGCTGTTTCACTTCACTGTCCCTTCCCATGTCTTGCCAGACCCTGCTTTAATTTCCTTCCTTCTCTTCCACTCCCTATTATAACTTCTGCTGCCAGCAAACATCTATGGAAAGCCTGCCATGTGGTGAGATGGCCTGCAAGGTATTTTACATTCATGAACACATTAGTCCTCATGGTCATCCCATGGAGTCAGTACTATCATGTCACTCATTTTACATCCAGGGAAACTGAGGCATAGAGTGGTAGTATTACTCACCCAAAGTTGTAGGACTACACATCAAAAGGTGGCAGAATCTGAATTCAAGTTTAGGTCACTGGCTCTCCAGAGCTGGTGTTTCTGAACCACCAACCATTCTCCTCTCTTCTATGTCAGGCTCCACCTTTGCTTACACAGTAATTTTTAGATGAAAGATCTTTCTCCTTTTTGTTTAATCTTTGTCCCCTTTGCCCTTCAAAATTTGGCTTCCAAGAGGCTTTCTTATCTAAAAACATCCCATCCTGATCCTTCTTACATTCCGTATCCCTCTGCTCTCTCCAGCCGTGTACCCCAGCTTGCATTGCCCCGTAGCTGTCCCCTGGTTGTTTTATCTGCCATGTCTTATCTTGTCACCTCTACTATGCCTTTGACTGTTTTTATACACACACATTGCTTAGATTGATATGTGTCCAATACTTGTCAAATAAACGCTCTTGACTCTGATACTTCCTCTTATGCATTCATGGTGGGAAGGTTGGGGGAAAGCAAAAACTGTCTATAAAATTCATATATTTCATATATATATATCTCATCCATCTAGATTTGCACTGGGTGGGTTGGTCCTCAAAGTGTGATCCACAGACCCTTGGAGGTCTCCGAGACCACTTAACGGGGAGGGGTCTGGGGCCAAAACTATTTTCATAATAACATTAGATGTCATTTGCCCTTTTCATTTTTTGACGTTTCTACTGATGGCGCAAAAGCAATGATGGGACAGAACCGCAGGAGCCTTTGTATGAATTGGGGAAGTGGCCTCAAGGTGTGGGAGTATTCACGGTATTCACACCACCGAGCACCCACAGTAAAAAAATTTTAAAAAAGACAATGCCAGCTTCACTTAAGGATGTCCCTGATAAAGCAGTGAAATGATTAATTTTATTAAACCTTAGACCTCGAGTACACATCTTTTTAATATTATGTGCAAAAAAGTGGGAAGTGCACGTAAAACATTTCTGCCACACCGTGCGGTACAGTGGCTGCCTGGATGCAAAGCACTGTGTGATTGAGTTGTGAGCTGAACTAGTTGCTTTTTTCATGAAACACTATTTTTTACTTGAAAATGTCTGACAGACAAACTGGTTATTCAGACTTGGGTATTGGCAGACATTTTCTTTTAAAAATGAATGAAGGGAGCCTGTCACTTCTAGGAAAACAACTGACAGTATTTGTTGCCAATGATAAAATCTGAGCTTTCAAGCGAAAATTAGAATTTTGGAAAACTTGTATCTGCCACTACAAGCTTGACAGGTTCTCAATGCTTAAAGGCTTTTTTGGTGAGGTTGTTGGTGGTATTAATGCACATTGGCTTTTTTGATATTATGTAATGTCTACAATTATGTATGTATGCCAACAATTATGTACATATGTAATGTATGTCAACAACAAAAAGATTTGTATAAATTAATGAACAGGTATTTTCAAAATATGCATGAGTAAAAGATCCATTCAAAGTGCAGAATAGACAAATGGACTTTAAGTAGGAAAAAATTTATCAGCGTAGCTTCAGAGTCCATATCACTACTAACCTTATAAAACTACCACTTGTTGACTTTTGGCATAGTATTGAAGAACATTCACAATTATCTGAAAAGGCTAAAATATTCTGCCCTTTCCCAATTGCGTATCTGTGTCAAATTGTATTTTATTCATGTGCATCCATGAAAATAGATATCTCAACAGATCAAATGCAGAAACAGAAATGAGAATTCAGCTGTATTCTAAGCAGATATTAAAGAGATCTGAAAAATTGTTACACAATGAAATTCTTATCACTATTTTCTGTTCTAGAAAATAGCTATTTTTATAAGATTATGTTATTTATGGCAATCTGCAATAGATTATTGTTTTTAAAAAATGAAGTAAAAATATTTTAAAATTTATTCACTTAAATTTCTAATATGTGAAATATCAATGGAAAAATCCACATGAACAAAAAGCTCTTTGAAGTCCTCAGTAATTTTTTAAGAGTTTGAAAGGGTCTTGAAACCAAAAATTTTGAGGACCATTGTACACAGATGTGGAGATTGAGTTGGGAAAGGATAAATGTTATTGCTTTATCTTCCACTTGTGAACAAGTGTCATCAACTTTACCTAGTTGCTCAAGCCCAAGCCTAGAAATCATCCACTGTCCTTTCTCTATCCCTCATTCCTCACCATAAATTACCCAGTTCTGTTGGCTCCACTTTCTAAATGTAATGTTAAAAATGCATCCACTTCTCACCACCCCCGTTTCTACTTCCACCATCGTGGTCCAGATCACATGAGGAAGATTGCCGAAGTAGCCTCCAATTTTTTCATGCCTCCCTGTCTCCAAGCCCTAGAGTAGTTTTGTCCTATGATGACTCTGAGCTTGGCTATGTGACTTTCTTTGGCCAATGGGCTGATAGCTAGCATGACAAGGAGAGACTTGACAGTCGCTAGTTTTGGGGACTTGTTCTCTCTCACTGCTTTTGTAGCCCAGCGATCACCACAATATGAACTGTTAGATGATACGAGACATGAGGCTCAGTCTCCCTCATCACTTCCTCAGCTTGGTGACTGGCAGTTGACTATAGATAGATGAGTGAGCCCCGCTGAGATCAGTGGAAGACACACCCAGCTGAACCCAGCCCACATTGCTGACTCCCAGAATTATGAGCTAAAATATGATTGTGCTTTAAGCCTGTACGTTTTGGAAGCAGTATGTCAAGGAGCAAGGGCTAATTGATACACCACCATCATTCCAGGTGTGGGTTACTACAATGCCCTCTTTACTATCTCGCACCTTCCAATTCTCCTCCTCCCTCTTCTGGATTCTCCTTCATACTGTAGCCCAAAAGATCTTTTAAAACATCAATTCCATCATGTTAACCTCACTAGATAACAGCCTTCAGTGTCCCTGCATTGCATGTAGGGTGAAGGCCAAGCTCCACACCTTGATGTGGCTTACCAGGAACACACTGGTCTGGTCCTTGACGATCTTTTGGTGAGCTCATCTATTTCATGCTGTCTTGCACTCTGCCATGTGGTCACCTTCTCTCCTTAAGCATGGCTGCTTCTTTCTCACTCAGGAATATGCACTTGCTATTCTCTTTGCCTGGCTTGCATTCCCTCTGGTGCTTTGCCTGGCTGGCTTGTTTTCTTTTTCCAGTCCTCAGGCCAAAATTTCCCCCTGCTGTGCTACCTTCCCTGACCACCTTTTCTAAGTACTGTTCCCGCTCTTCCCTTACAAACAGCTCATAGATTAACCTAGCATTTATCTCCTATTTGTTGACGGTTTGTCTTCTTTGTGCACTGATAAGTTTCTAGCTCCTAGACCAATGCCTGGCTAATAGTAGAAGTTCAGTAAATATGCAACAGATGAGTAGGGAAAGAGGACTGAATCTCTCAGAGCTGGTCTGACAGGTGGCTGCATTAAGGGCATAATTTGAAGGATGCCCCCTGCCTCCAACTCCCCTTGCCATGCTGACACAGTGAAACACAGTGGAATATAGTTTAGAGCTGAACACAAGAATCACTCATATTCATAGAATACAGAGCTTGGGTCCTATGGAATTCGACTCTCTAGGGGAGGTGTCTGGGAATCTACATTTAAGTCAACACCCCAAGTAATTCTTGTAGTTAGCAGGTAGCGGAGCCACTGCAGAGGTGGGAAGAGCACAGGCTTGGAATCAGACAGCGTCTGTTTCAGTTCTGTCCTGGGTCTTACTGGCTGACTCATCTTATTCTCTTCTTCCCTCCTGCCCTGCTCATTCATTCACTCACTCTCTAATTCGTTTATTTAATAAATCTTGATTGAACACCTACTATGTTTAGATATTTACATATAGTTTTTGGCCATGGGGATATAGTAATTAGCAAGATCCATAAGGTACCTGCTCCATGGGGCTTAGCTAGTGGGGGGACAAATAAATGAACAAAACAATTTCAGATAAGATAAATGCCTCTTATGGGATGAAAACGAGAAATAAATCAGGGTGATGGGATAGGTACTAGAAGGGTCTTTTAGATTGGGGGGTCAGGAAAGACATCTCTGAGGAGGTAACCTTTGTGTGGAGACCTGGTGAGAAGGATGCAACCTACAGATGATGTTCCTGGCACAGGGAACAGAGAATGCAAAGGTGTGAGTCTCAATTTCTTCATCTGTAAAACAGTAGTAACCAAGTCGTGTTGTTGGATTATTAAAGGGTATTAGATGATGAAGTATTCACAGGGTCTGATACTCAGTAGCTACCCAGCAGATACTATTTTTCTTCTTGCCTGGAGGTAGAAGATGAGATAATTCACTCCTTCGTTTATTCAACAAATATGTTTGAGAAATTATGGATGTGAGAGTTTCTCTCCTCAAGTGGCTTACAGTCCAGGAGGTAAGCTAAAGCATGCATGTAACGTGATGCAAAGCAGAAAGTGGACAGTGATTCTTGTTATTCCCCATTGTCAGAGGAGCGTTGCTGGGACCAAGAGACAGTGAGAAGGAATAAGAGGGATGAAAGATCTGAAGGACCACACAGTGTCCACAGTCCAGTAGGATGCTTATTCTGGGGCTGCGGGGAGATGTTGAAAAGGTACCAGAAGGACTAGAGAGACTCAGAGAGGTGATTGGAATGGTCCTGAAAATGACCTTCACCTGCTTCTTAAATGTGCTTTTTTTGGTCTCCTTCCATTTCCTCTATCCCCCAAGGTCCTTAGAATCATCTGCCCAAAGCTCAGGGTTCACATCAGTGACTAACATTCATTAGGGGCCCTCCAGCTTCTGCCCTGTGCTCCTCAGCCATGCGCACAGCCTGAGTCAGAGCTTGTTGGTTAAAGCGGGGAGGATGCAGGCTCACTGGCCTCATCAGCAAGCAAAGGGGAGAATGTAACATGGGGCAGAGAGAGTCTCCTTTCCTGCCAGGCCCCGGTGATGGGAAGTGCATCATTTATTGAAATTTCTAGCATCGTTCCTAGAATGTGGGTATAATTAACGTTCTCACCTTATAGATGCAGACACTGAGGTAATAGGCAATGGGGGCCCCACACCTAGGTTTACTAAAGATAGAATTTTAATTTCAGCTTTTGAGTTACTTTTAGGTCCTAAAGCTGAAATTATGTGAAGCCACACTGAATGATGGATTTGACCAAATTAGTTCAACCACTGCTTCATTGGGGCAGGGAAGTAGGTATTCAGCTGAATTGACTGGTAGCTGAGACAGGAATTTTGGTATTTGTAAGCATTATGACTGAGAATTAGCAGCTTAGTGTGGGTAGACCCTGAACCACATGCTTTCTTTATGTAACAAAATTTGGTTTTTGTTGCGTGGTCTCTTAGCTGATAGATCACCAGACAAACGGTGGAAAGTGTTTTCATAAAATGCTGCAGCAGTATAAGAAATTTAATGTCATTAAATATGCTAGGAGTAATAACATTGGGACACATCTCTGGTAGTATCACGAGCATCTTGGGCTCTGGGTCACCAGGGTGGAAGTCATTAAACCTTATGATATTGTGGCTCCGAAGCAATTTCAAAGCTGTGAAAAAAGTTGCTGTTGTCCCAAACTCAAAAGACAACTATAGGCATGTTGAGAATTACTAAATTACATGTTTGACTTTGGTCGAAATTACCATTACAGCTTGCGTAGCCCTCATCGTGACAATAAATAATAATCACACTTGAGCATTATGAAGTATCTCAGCACAATTACACTCCCATTTAATATTTTTCCAAGTGTTTCTTTAATTTCTGTCTCCTTTAATTTATATTAACTGTTTTGTTTCCTTTTCATATGTATGTGTAGGTTCCTAGCTGGTTAAATTCCAGATCACTTTCTACTGCCTAATTGTTCATGACATACTATTTTAATGTTAAGGAGGCTCCCTCTCCATGTAAGTTTCATCAATTTTTATGGACAATGAAGGCTAGTGTTACTATATTTGGAAAAGAATGAGCATTACCTCAGATTCAGAGATGAGTCAAAGTAAAAGCAGTTGAACACATCAAAGAAACCTTGATATTCCTAGGAAAAAATGAGCAATATCTTTGAACTTCCCAGAGCCTCCATACACACAATCTAGCATAATGTTAGGGAGAAAAGCATTTAACCAGTGAAACTGCATGACGCAGTGCAAGGCAGACTCCCAATGCCACCAGCACTGCACGCTTCCCCTGGTCCCCACTGAATAACCTCGACTCTGCCTGAAACACAGCAATGCTCTCCTAGAGTCTTAGGGCTAACCCTGTCTCTAATAGCCGTGTATGATTTGAGGGAAGTCAATTCAGATTTCTACAATATCATGTTCTTTTTCTTTTACAAAATGAGAAGATTGGACTAGCTCAGTAGTTTTTGAACTTATAGTAACTGTCAAAAAAACTACCTTTTATTTTTATTTTTATTTTTATTTATTTTTATTTTTTTTACTTAAACGTACTAGGAAGTGTAAGCAAATAAAGCTGATAACGGAACTGTTCTGGCTGAAAAGGGGTGGATGACGCTAAAGCTCCTGCGCTGATCTCTTAGGATTCCAAGGAACACAGTTTGAAGATGCCTGGGCTAGCCCAGCCCTTGGATCCTAATATTCCACTGGAAATGGGCATTGGCGGCCTCCTACTTGCTATTTGCCTGGTGGTTCGCGTAAGAAACTAGCTTGGTAACTAACCTCACCAGCCCAGTTATGTTCCATAATATGGAAGTTTTGGCTCACATCTTAATTTTTGTCCAACAAAATACATCACTTTGAAACAACAAACAGAAATAATTGTCATGATCCTTTTCTACCTGTGGTTCTGAATTGCGTATTAAAGTCTCAAGCAAGTGTAATACTGGGAAGAGCTTGGGCTTGGGGCCCAGTAGGCCTGCATTTAAATCCCAGCTGGTCTCTTCAGGATGGTATCTGAATGGGAAGTGGACTCCTACAGTGAGCGGCAGGACAGACTCCTGATCTTCCAGTGCACCTGGTGAGTCCTCAGGCTAGAGGCTAAATGGGGTCTCCTCCTCTGCTCTCCCCTTCCCTGCCCTTTTCTGCTCTTCCCTGGCCCCCACTTCTCCCACACCTAGTGCTTAAGACAAGAACCTCCTGTGTGCCTGCAGTGAGACAGAGAGGGAAAGGTGCAGGAGCATCTGAGTCCGCTTTTTCACTGAGTCACATGGAAGGGGCCAGCGGTAGTGGAGTTCACCAGCTCTGTGAAATGAGGAGAAAGAGGAAATCCATGAGAGAATGGAGCCTGCCCTCAGAGGTGCAGTGGCCCCACCCACTAACGCACATGGCCCCATCAACAGCCCCCACGCATGATCAGCAGTCTCATGAGTAGAGGTTTCTCCCTTCTTGGGAGTTCAGAAGAAAGTGTGGGTAGGAGGAAGTTCTTGAGATGGGGAGTGAGAGCAAGTTTGACCTTTGGGTCAATCTTTTCTTCAGCCTCTAAATAAAGTCTTCTGGCCAGTCTTATGAGTTCATAACTTGCAATGTCTCAGAGTCATGCTTTCTTCACCACTTCCATGTCATTAACCTTAAGCCAAGAAATTACCCCTGCCTCCCCTCGCCTGGCATCATTCCAGGTGTTTTCTCTCCCCTCACCGCCGTCCCTTATTCAGCGGCTGCTATACCTTTCCAAAGCTCGCACTTCTGGCCAACAAAGATGCCTTCATGTGCTTCACTGAAACAAGGCTAGACTTCCTATCTGGCCTTCAGACTCCCCCCAGGCCCCAATCTGGTTCTGTGCTGCTTCTCCAGGGTTATTTTTGGGAACCCCCGCGTTGTGCTCTTCTTCGTCTGCGCAGGCAGATTTCTCTCCAAGGAGGTGCTGACTCGTACCAAAGCCACCAGGCTTTACCTCTTAAAGGTAAAGGCTTGACTTTGGGCAGCTATAGGCCTGTGTTAGAAAGAATTATTATTGCCACTGGAAACATCCTATAACTTAAAAAAGTGGGATGCCAAGTTTTATAATTACTATAATTATGATAAAACATTTACATATGGGGAAATACTAGAAAGAAATATTCTAAAAATCATATTAGCTGTGTTAGGAGGTAGAAATCAGTAAGATGGTCTCTATAACAATGTTTCTGTAATTTTTTATATTGCTTTCATAATTACACTGAAACAAAAGTAATGAGTCTTATTGTTTTTAACTAGTTAAGCTCTGTACCAATGGCAGTTGGTCAAGAAGATCTCTAATAATCCAAATTTTAAAATCTATGATTCCCTGAAAATAAAAAAGTAAAAATGTCAAGAAGAAATAAAAGGATGACTAAGCTATTAGATTATTTACAGCTATAGGTACCTGCAAATATAACATGCCAAAAATAATGCGTGTTAATGAATGATAAGGGTTAAAACTTTTCTATCTATTAAATAAAGAAGACAAACTATAATCATTTGAGAATATTATTTTCCAGAAAATAATTTCTCTGTTCTTTCTTACCAGCCTGCTATTAGAGATGAGCTTTTAAGGTTTATCCTTTTACTTATTTATTAAAAAACACACACTTAGCCAACTTAAAAAAAAAGGGAGAAAGAAAAAAGCAGCTTCTGATGGATTGCCCAGTACAGAATTATTTATATGAAAACTCCTGCCTAAGCATAATTTTTTGAGATGACATGTGCTTTGAAAATACAATGTGATTTCATCTTGAATGTAAAAGTAATTCTTTTTTTTTGTGCTGACACCAGGAGATACAGAACCTGCTGATGTAACACAGAGTGTAGTTGGCTCAATCAATCCAAAAACCTATAAATCCATATGATATACAATATACAGTACAGTATCAAGGAAAATATCATTGATTTATATAACTGGAAATCTGAACAATACAATTTTACTTATGTTCGTTTTCCCTCCTCAAGAGCCTGCCTCTATGATGATGGGGGGTGGGTTATGATTCTCACAGAGCTGTGTTTTGGACTCCGGTCCTTCTTTGGAGTCCAATTTAGGATCTATTAGCATAGTCTTTGTGGTCCACTGAGTGTGAGAACATGCAGTTTGCTGAAGAGTGAAGATGGAATCAAGTTTCAAGGATTCCTAAGTAAAGCTCTAGCGCATGGCACTCAAGAAAAAAACAAAAACAGATAAAAGCAGGCCAGCTACCCAGTTTCCTGAGCTCATTTCTGTCTCAGGCAGGTCCCAGGCTTACCCCTTTTTATAAATGGGTACTTTAGTTGCAGATGATCTTTTACTTTAGAAAGAATACTTGTATATTGACTCCTCTTGGGCAGAGAGGTTGGGGCTCCATAAATGCTTGTTGAATGAATGAATTTCTTTTCCAATGAAGTCTACCTCCAGCAGCTTTGCCTCACCTGGAGCCCATGTTGATTATTTGGGGTTTATTGTAATTTGTCCCCACTGACTTTTCCAGCCTTGTCACCAGCTCACTGCTCACCTAGATCATCCCCCGCTTGCGGCCCTGTCTACTCACAGACCCTGGAAGGGAAATACTATCCAGTGCAGTAGTGGAAGTTTTCTTACCTTGCTCCGCTTATTGACATCAGATATATCCCCACTTAATCCTTACCGCTTCTATAAAACTTTTGCACCAGCTTCCAACCCATAAGTGGTCTATCTCAACCCATAAGTGGTCTATCTCAACTCATAAGTGGTCTATCTCAACCTGTACTTCTCGTTTTACCCTTATTCCTATACTGTCCTGTGATACCAACTGTGCTATTGCTAGGGCTGTGGATAACTTTTGTTATGTTCTTAAGAGCAAGCCTCATAATATTTTGGATTCCTAACAGAACCTAGCACAGTGTTATGTATATAGATATGTATTATGGGTTTAATTATGTCCCCCTCAAATTCATATGTTGAAGTCCTAACAATGAGTACCTTGGAATATCACCTTAGAATTTGAAAATAGGTTGTTGGAGAAGTAATTAGTTAAGTGAGAGTACTTAAGTAGGGTAGGCCCCGTCTAATATGAATGGCGTTCTTGTAAAAAGCGGAAACTTGGCTGGGCACGGTGGCTCATGCCTGTAATCTCAGCGCTTTGGGAGGCGGAGGTGAGTGGATCACAAGGAGTTTAAGACCAGCTTAGCCAACATGGTGAAACCCCACCTCTCCTAAAAATACAAAAAATTAGCCAGGCATGGTGGCAGGCACCTGTAATCCCAGCTACTCAGCAGGCTGGGACAGGAGAATTGCTTGAACCTGGGAGGTGGAGGTTGCAGTGAGCTAAGACTGTGCCACAGCACTCTAGCCTGGGCAACAGAGTGAGCCTCTGTCTCAAAAAAAAAAAAAAAAAAAAAGGCAGGGGAAAGACGACACACAGGCAGGCATGACATGTGAACGTGAAAGCAGATATTGGGAATGTCCAGGATTGCCATTAAAACATCAGAAGCTAGGGAGAGGCATGGAACAAATTCTCACAACCCTTAGAAGGAACCATCCCTAATGATTCCCTGATCTTGAATTTCTCCAGAGCTGTGCAATAATAAATTTCTGTTGTGTAAGCCATCCAGTTTGTGGTACTCTCTATAGCAGCCCTGGGAAACAGATATAACATGCTTAATAAGTGCTATTGAATCACAGTGAAAAAGAGAGTGGCACAGAGACTACTGTGGACTTTAAAAAACCCATATGTTTTTTAAAGCAAGAATTTTAAAAATAGACTTTAATATATAGAGCAGTTTTAGGTTCACAGCAAAACTGAGTGAAGCCTCTACATGCACACAGCCTCCCCGACTATCAAAATCCCTCACTAGAGTGGTAACTTGTTGCATACAGTGACCCAACATTGTCACCCAAAGTCTGCATTTAATGTTAGAGTTCACTCCTAGTGCTGTGTATTCTGTAGATTTTGACAAATATATAATGACAGGTATCCACCATTATAGTATCATACATATTATTTTCATTGCCCTGAACCCCTCTGTGCTCTGCCTATTTATCCACTCACCTGCCTAACCCCTGGCAATCAGTGATCTTCTTAGGATCTCCATAGTTTTGCCTTTTCTAGAATATATCATTGAAATCATATGATACGTAGACTTTTCAGATTGACTTTTTTTACTTAGTTATATGCATCTAAGATTCCTCCACGTCTTTTCATGGCTTGGTAGCTTATTTTTAGTGCTGAATACTATTCCATTATCTGGATAGACCACAGTTTGTTTATTTATTCACTTACTGAAGGACATCTTCATTGCTTCTAAGTTTTAGCAAATGTGAACAGAGCTACTAAAGACATTCGTGAGCAGGTTTCTGGGTAGCCATAGGTTTTTAACTAATTTGGGTAAATACTAAAAACCACGATTCTTGGGTCATATGGTAAGAGTGTGTTTAGTTTTGTAGGAAACTGCCAAACTGTCCTGCCAAGTGCCTGTACTATTTTGCATTCCCTCTAGTGATGAATGAGACTTCCCGGTGCTCCATACCCTTGCCATCGTTTGTCGTCGTCAATGTTCTGGATTTTGGCTATTTTAATCAGTGTGTAGAGGTATCTCGTTGTTGTTTTAATATGAAATTGCCTAATGACATATGATGCTGAGCATCCTTTCATATGCTTATTTTCCATCTTTGTGTCTTTTTTAGTGAGGTTTAAGTATTTGCCTCATTTTTTAATCGGGTTATTTGTTTTCTCATTGTTGAGTTTTAAGAGTTTTTATATTTGAATAAGAATTATTTATCATATATATCTTTTGCAAATATTTTCTCCTAGTCTGTGGCTTGTCTTAGTCTTTTGACAATGTACTTTGTAGAGTGGAAGTTTTTAATTTTAATGAAGTCCAACCTATCAATTGTTTCTTTCATGGATTCTGCCTTTGGTGTTGTATCTAAAAAGTCATCACCAAATCCCAAATCATCTAGATTTCCCCATGTTATCTTCTAGGAGTTTTATAGTTTTGTATTTACATTTAGGTCTATAATTCATTTTGAGTTAATTTTTCTGAAAGGTGTAAAGTCTGTGTCTAGATTCTGGGTTTTTTTTTGCATGTGAGTGTCCACTTGTTCCAGTACTATTTGTTGAAAAGGCTATCTTTGTTTCATTGTATTACCTTTGTTTCCTTGTCAAAGGTCTATTGACTCTATTTAAGTAGATCTATTTCTGGGCCTTCTATTATGGGTTCCATTGATCTACTTGTTTATTCTTTTACCAAGAAATACACTGTCTTGATTATTGCAGCTTTGTAGTAAGTCTTGACATTGGCTACTGTCAGTCCACCAACTTTGTTCTCCTTTGATGTAACGTGTCTATTCTAGGTCTTTTGTTTCTTCATATACATGTTAGAATCAATTTGTCAATATCCATAAAATAACTTGCTGGGCTTTTGATTGGCATTGACCAAATCAAAGAACTAGCATCTCAATAATATTGAGTCTCCCCATTAATAAACATAAACTATCTCTGCATTTATTTAGTTCTCTGATTTATTTCATCAAAAGTTTGTAGTTTTACTCATAAAGATCCTGAACATATCTCTAATGTTTCATTTTAATAGTATGGTGTTTTTAATTTTCTTTCTTTTCTTTTCTTTTTTTTTTTTGAGACAGGATCTCACTCTGTTGCCCAGGCTGGAGTGCAGTGGCATGATCTCAGCTCACTGCAACTACAATCTCTGCCTCTCGGGCTCAAGGGATCCTTCCACCTCAGCCACCCAAGTAGCTGGACCTACAGGCATGTGGCACCATGCCCAACTAATTAACACACACAAACACACACACACACACACACACACACACACACACACACACACATATATATATATAAATGTGAATATATATATATTCACATTTTTTTTTTGAGATGGAGTTTCGCTCTTGTTGCCCAGGCTGGAGTACAATGGTGTGATCTCAGTTCACTGCAACCTCTGCCTCCCAGGTTCAAGTGATTCTCTGGTCTCAGCCTCCCGAGTAGCTGGGATTACAGGTGTGAGCCACTGCACCTGGCCTAATTTATATATTTTTTGTAGAGATGAAATTTTGCTATGTTGCTCAGGCTGGTGTCAAACTCCTGGGCTCAAGCGATCTGCCCACTTCGGCCTCCCGAAGTGCTGGGATTACAGGTGTGAGCCACTGTGCCTGGTGGTGTTTTTAATTTCAAATTCCATTTATTCCTTGCGGGTTTGTAGGAAAATAATGGACTTTTGTATATTAACCTTATGTCCTTCAACCTTGCTATAATTTCTTGTAAGTTCCTGAAGAATTTTTGTGGTTTCTTTTAGATTTTCTGCATAGATGATCATGTCATCTGGAACAAAGACAGTTTTATTTCTTCCTTCCAAATCTGTATGTCTTTTATTTCCTTTTCTTATCTTATTCCATTAGCTAGGACTTCCAGTATGATGTTAAAAAGAGTAGTGAGAAGGGTTATCCTTCTCTGGTTCCTGATCTTAGCAGGAAAGCTTTTAGTTTCTCACCATCAAGTGCAATGTTAGCTGTATGTTTTTTGTAGATGTTCTTTATCAAGTTGAGGAAGTTCCCTTCTATTCCTATTTTTCTGAGAATTTTTATCATGAATGAGTGTTAGATTATTCAAATGCTTTTTCTCCATCTATTGATATGACTGTGTGATTTAATTCTTTACTTGTTGATGAGACGGATTACATTAATTTGAATGGTGAACCAACCTTGCATACTTGTAATAAATCTCACTTTGTCCTGATGTAAAATTTTTTTTGTACATCATTGGATTCAATTTCCTAATATTTCATTGAGAATTTTACATCACATTTATAACAGATATTGGTTTACAGTTTTCTTTTTTCAAAATGTCTTTGCCTGGTTTTGGTATTTGAGTAATGCTATCCTCACATCTGAGTTAGAAAATATTCTCTTCTGCTTCTATCTTCTGGAAGAGGTTGTTGAGGCTTGGTATAATTTCTTTCTTACATGTTTGGTTGATTTCACCAGCAAGCCCATCTAGGCTTGAGGCTTTTTGTTTGGAAGGTGATTAATTACTGATTTAATTTCTTTAACATGTATATAGGCCTATTCAAATTATCTTTTTCTTCTTGTGTGAGTTTTAGATTTTATTTTTAAAGAAATTGGTCTATTTTATTTAGGTTATCAAGTTTGTGGGCACAGTGTTGTTCATAATATTCCTTTTTTATCCTTTTAATATCTGTGGGATCTGTTGTGATGCCTCCTGTTTCACTTCTAATATTAGTAATTTGTGTCTTCTCTCTTTTTTACTTTACCTGGCTAGAGGCTTATCAATTTTATTGATCTTTCAAAGAACCAGTTATTTGTTTTGTTGATTTTCTCTATTGATTTCCTATTTTCAATTTCATTGATTTCTTATCTAATTTTTATTATTTAGTTTTTCTTCTTACGTTGGATTTAATTTGTGTTTCTTTTTATAGTTTCTTAGTTGGAAACTTAGATTATTGATTTAAATCTTTCTTCTTTCCTGATACATGCATTCAATTCTATACATTTCTCTCTAAGCACTACTTTGCTGCATTCCATATATTTTAGTAAGTTGTATTTTTGTTTTTATTTAGTTTAAAATATTTTAACATTTCTCTTGAGATGTCCTTTTTGATACTTGTGTTATTTATAAATGTGTTTTTTATCCTCCAAGTATTTGGGGAATCTTCCAACTATCTCTCTGTTTATTTAGTTTAATTCCTTTGTAGTCTAAGAGCAGGCAGTGTATGATTTCTATACTTTAAATTTATTAAGTTCTGTTTTATTACCCAGTATGTGATCTACTTTGATGAATGTTCCATATGAACTTGAGAATAAGGTGCATTTTGCTGTTGTTGGGTCAAGAGATGCAAATTGCATCATTTGATCAATGGTGCTGTTGAGTTCAACTATATCCTTACAGATTATCTGCCTGCTGGGTCTGTCCATTTTATATAGAGGGGTGTTGAATTCTCTCACTGTAATAGTGGATTGATCTATTTCTCCTACAGTTCTCAGTTTTTGCCTTGCTTATGTTGATGCTCTGTTGTTTAGGTACATACACATTAAAGACTGTTACATCTTCTTGGATTATTGATCCTTTTATGATTATGTAATGTTCCCCTTTATTCCTGATGTCTTTCCTTGCTCTAAAGTCTGCCTTGTCTGAAATTAATACAATAACTCTTGCTTTCTTTTGACAAATGTTAGCAAGGTTTACCTTTCTCCATACCTTCATCTGTAATCTGTATGTGTAGTTATATTTAAAGTGGATTTCAGGTATGTCTTTTCTCCATGCCTTCACCTGTAATCTATATGTGTATTTATATTTAAAAAGGATATCATATATGTCTTTTCTCCATGCCTTCATTTGTAATCTATATGTGTGTTTATATTTAAAGTGGATTTCATGTAGACAGCATATAGTTGGGTCTTGTTTCTGAGAATCTGTTTTTTAATTGGTGTATTTAGGCCATTGACATTTAAAATGGTTATGGATATAGTTGCATTTATATCTACCATATTTGTTACTGTTTGCTATTTATTGCTATTGTTCTTTGTTTCTATTTTTGTCTTCCACTCTTTTTCTGCCTTTTGTGGTTTTAATTCTGTACTTTATATAATTATTTTTCTCTTCTTTTATAGTATATCAGTTTTTTCCTTTTTTTTTTTTTTTTTTGATGTTTGCCTGAGGGTTTGCAGTATGTATTTACAGCTAATCCAAGTCTACTTTTGAATAACACAATACCAGTTCATGGATAGTACAAGTACCTGACAATAATAAAATAATCCTAATTCCTCCTTCCTGTCCATTGTATCATTGCTTTCATTCATTCAATTATACAGAAGTGTGCAAAGTGTGTGTATGATGTGTGTGTGTATGTATTTGAATACATTGTTGCTATTATTATTTTGAACAAACTGTTATCTGTTAGGTCACTTATGAATAAGTAAAATAAATGTTCTTATTTTTACCCTCACTTATTTCTTTTCTAATGCTCTCCCTTTGTTTATCTGGATTTGCATTTCTGACCTGTTTTGTTTTCCTTCCCTCTGAAGAATTTTTTTTTTTTTTTTTTTTTTTTTGAGATGGAGTTTTGCTCTTTCACCCAGGCTGGAGTGTAGTGGTGCAATCTCGGCTCACTGCAACCTCTGCCTTCCAGTTTCAAGTGATTCTCCTACCTTAGCCTCCTGAGTAACTGGGATTACAGGCACCCACCACCATGCCTGGCTAATTTTTGTATTTTTAGTAGAGACAGGGTTTCACCATGTTGGCCAGTCTGGTCTTGAACTCCTGACCTCATGATCCACCTGCCTTGGCCTCCCAAAGTGCTGGGATTACAGGCATGAGCCACTGTGCCTGGCACAAGAACTTCTTTTAACGTTTTTTAGAAGCCAGATTTACTGGCAGCAAATTCCCTCAGTTTTCGTTTGTCGGAAAAAGTCTTGATTTCTCTTTCACTTTTGAAGGATAATTTCTCAGGGTACAAAATTCTAGGTTGGTGGGTTTCTTTTTTCTCTTAACACTTTAAATACTTAACTTCACTCTTTTCTTGCTTGCATGGTTTCTGAGGATAAATTGGATATAATTTTTATTTTTGCTCCTCTATAGGTAAGTTTATTTTTTCTGTCTTCTTTCAAGATTTTGTCTTTAGTTTTGATTTTCTGCACTTTGAATATGATATGCCTATGTGTACTTTTCTTTAAAAATGTGTACTTCTGGTATTCTCTGAGCTTCCTGTGTCTTTGATTTGATGTTTGACATTAATTTTTGAAAATCATCAGTCATTATTGTTTTAAACATTTTGCCTATTCTTTCTTTCTTTTCCTTTTGGTATTCCCATTACACATATGTAACATCTTTTGTAATTGTCCCACACTTGGTTATTCTGTTTGGTTTATTTCTCAATCTTTTTTCTCTTTGATTTTCTGTTTTGGAAGTTTCTGTTGACATATCCTTAAGGTCAGAACTTCTATACTCAGATGTGTCCAATCTACTGAAAAGCACATTGAAGAATTCTTCATTTCTGTCCCAGTGCTTTGATCTGTAGGATTTCTTTCTTATTCTTTCTTAGAATCATGATCTCTTTGCTTAAATATCCCATCTGTTTTTGCATGCTATCTACTTTATCCATTAGAACCCTTAGCATATGTATTAGTCTGTTTTGTGCTGCTATAACAGAATGCCTCAGTCTGGATAATTATATTAAAACATGAGAAATTTATTCTCTCATAGTTCTGGAGGCTATGAAATCCAAAATCAAGGTGCTAGCATCTGGTTTCTAGTGAGGGCCTTTTTGTGTCCACACATGGCAAAAGGTGGAAGGGCAAAAAGGGACAAACTCTGTGTTTCACAGGGCAGAAGAGTGAAGACAGTGATCCCATTGCTGTCAACTCTTGTAATAATAATATTAATATAGTCATGAGAACAGAGCCCTTATGATCTAAACACTTCCCATTGATCTAAACACTTCCCATGATCTTAACACTCTTGAGTTGACGGTGGTGAGGTGTAGGGGGACGGGAGATTTTATTAAGAGCCAAGTATATTCAGAAATAGTGAGCCTGTGCCTCTGAATTGTTAACTTCACAACAGTGGGCTGAAGTTAGCTATTTCTCTTTTCCCACATGGAAGGCTAGAGCAGACTGGAGTTAGATATTTTCCTTCCCCCACTTACACTGATGAAATCCCAACAGTTTAGGCTTTTAAATAGCTTCTCTGGAGGACAGGCCTTATTAACAAGAATTGAATGCTCTGGTGTATTTCCAAATGGTTCATTTTCTCCCTCTTCCTTTTGGAAGCATGAAGGTTTTCGTTTGGTTGTTTCTTTGTTTATTTTTGTTTACCTGTTTTTCACTGTGAAGACTGTAGGTAAAACTCTCAAAAATGTGGAGTTCTTGATGTAACTAGGTCCCGTTGGAGTTTTTATCTCTCAGATGATCTACACTGTACTTCTAGCAATTTGCCAATTACAGTTCAAGTTCTCCTACCTGCTTCCCGCAGGGTTTCTGCTAGGAGGATTCTGCTCTGGTAAATTGTATTTTCTCTGTATCTGCTTCTCTATTTCTCCAACTTTGGGGGTGGCAGTTTGTACTGGGATCTTTCTTCTTTCACAGATCTAAGAAGAGTTGTTGATTTTTCAGTTTGTTCAGCTTTTTACTTTTTAGGATGAAGTGACAACTTCTGAACACCTAATATCCTAGGCCAGAAACTGGAAGTCCTGTGGACTTCTCACTTACCTGCTGGGCACACACAGCTTACTCTGGTTGTGTGTTTAATGCAAAGCTAAACTCATTTTATTTTTAATATAATGCAATTTAAAAATTATGATCTATTGCTGAAACTTCAATAGGGTTTCATTAGATATAACATAAGCTTGGATTAAAATAGCAGGGAAAGATTTCTTGGATAAGTTAATTGCTACAAGAAATGATCAAATTTAATTTATCAAAACAGAACAAAAAACAAATTAGGTAAATGTAATCATTTATATTTTATTAAGAGCCAAGTATATTCAGAAATAATAAAACCACTTATTTTTCTACACTAAAATGCGGCAACAAAAATATCTCCATTAAAACAATGAAACAGTATACCACATTTGTAGCATTTTTAGCATAACATAACCACCTAATATCAGAAGTCATGTTGGGTTGGTATAGCGGGCGTAGACTCAGATCTTCCTCCCATGGAGCCCCACCTTTGTTTCATTCATAGTTGAGAAGTCTGTCATTCCACAGGACTTTTTCTTTAATAAATGGAAGAGAAACATCACTGCACATGTTACAGCAGTTGAGTTCTTTTGAATTAGGTTGTTCCGAAAATTACTGTTTCATCTTGTACAGCTCCCCTACTGATTTTTTAGAACTCAGAGCTACAGTTTCTCTTCCTTGAAGTATTCTAACATTTTGCTTGTTTTGCTCAGATCATTCAAAAACAAGATATGACTTTTTAAAATATTTTCATGTAAAATGTCCTTCAGTCATGGAAACAATGAAATGTAATATTTAATATGAAATAAACTGCAGCATCCCAATTCTAAATTGGAAGTATACAGCTGTGTAGTGGCACAGGCCAGAGGCAAGTGGGTGAAATCCATATGTCATGTGATTTCTTGTACTGTTCTGCAGCGTGGCCTGAATTTTAGAGCGATCTATCTATCTATCTATCTATCTATCTATCTATCTATCTATCTATCTCACATATATATATACACACATATATATACTAAAACGCTCATTTTATTTTTTCTACTCTAATATGTGGCATACAAAAATATTTTTATTAAAACAATGACAACAGTGTGCTGTATTTGTATTATTTTTTTGATGATGTAGTCACCCAATATCAGAAGTCATGTTGGATTGTTATAGCATGTGTAGATTCAGATCTTCCTCCTTTGCAGCCATATGTATTTTGTCATATATATGAAAAAAATATGGTCCCATGGGAGGGAGATCTGAATTTACACATAGACGAAAACATATTTCCAGCCTGGACTTTTGTTTTTCTTTTTTTTTGTTTGTTTTTGCCCACAGAATGGCTATTGCTGACTCGTGGAATGCTGTTTGGAAAAGGCTATGAAGAGAGTGATTCTTCATCAGTGATTAAGCGTCTTTTCACGGTAGGAACACCCAGATGGGGTTCATTTTGATGATGTAATTTACTTGCATGCTTGGAGAGCTTTAATCAAATGAAATACATTGTTAAAAATGTTATATAAAATACATGCTACTTGGATAGAGTTGTGATTCTTTGGAAGTAGAGAAATGCATCTTGTCGCATTGGGATTTTGTTAATCTCTGGATTTCCTCAACTTTCCCTCTGACTTGTTTCTCAATTCTCCTGCTTCCAATGTGATGAAATGACATTGGCCTCACAATTACCCACTGATCCATTACGCATTTATGTGAGGCACCATGGAGACAGGTACTTGTTTCTTCTTGATGGGTTGTCTAGGAATCCTTGGGCCTTTCAGAATCAAAAAGGTTTTTATGTTTGACTGATTCTTGCTCAGAGTGGCTAGTATTTGTCATATTCTCCTCAGAGAGAATTTGTAAGTCCACCTCATCTTTTGCTAGGGAGGTGAGGGTCAGCACAGACAAGCATCTCTCGTTTCCACTCAGCTCGTGCTCTGACGCAGGCTCTCCCTCAGTGCCACACCCATGTCTCCCTGTCTCTGATCAGGCCTGTGTAGGAAGGTGCAAAGATAAGTTAACAAAGGATGGTAGCCCTGGTCAGAGGCCTTCAGTTAAACCTTCTTCCTGCAGGTCTCTGCACAGAGCAAGAAGCAACTTGACTGGGCCACACATACAGAAGAGAGGAAGGGAGGGTGGAAAGAGGTCTCATGTAGGGAGAAGACTGTAACCATGTGATATGGTTTGGCTCTGTGTCCCCACCCAAATCTCATATTGAATTGTAATCCCCCAATGTTGGGGGAGGGAGCTGGTGGGCAGTGACTGGATGATGGGGGCAGATTTTCCCCTTGCTGTTCTGGCGATAGTGAGTGAGCTCTCATGAGATCTGGTTGTTTAAAAGTGTGTAGCACTCCTCCCTTCACTCTCTTCCTCCTGCTCTGCCATGAGAAGAAGTTGATTGTTTTCTCTTCACCCTTCCACGATGATTGTAAGTTTTCTGAGGCCTCCCCAACCATACTTCCTGTACAGCCTGCAGAACTATGAGTCAATTAAACCTCTTTTCTTTATAAATGACCCAGTCTCAGGTAGTTCTATATAGCAGTGTGAGAATGGACTATACACCACGCTCTTAGCTTGCATCTCTTCCCCTACCCAACTTTCCTTCAATGAAAGAGCAGTAAAAATAGACATTCTAAACTCCTGCCAAATAATGGCAATACAGCAGTTGCATTTTTTTCTTCAGAACAAATAAGTATTCGAATGGTTGGATGAAATAAGTCTTTATTCCTACTTCTCTCTGACCCCACCAAATAACTTCATACTGTGAAAAATTGTGCTACTAGTTATATGTTCTTGAATATTCATGTATTGAATATATAACTCTGTGATCTATGAAGATGATTTGAGTGATTGTATCAGATTGTAATTTATCACTTGACTTTATAATATTTAGTCACATATGACCAATTAAATTACCCAACCTGACAAAAATGTATAGTGTGGTGCTTATTAATAGCTAATACATTGGGATAATGCATAGACTCATAAAAGTATAGACCTAAGGTGTACATTTCTGTTGTTGTGATAGATAACAGCATTTCCTGATTCAAACTTTTTTTTATTTCTTTTTTTTTTTTTAATTTTTGAGACAAGAGTCTTGCTCTGTTGCCCAGGCTGGAGTGCAGTGGCGTGATCTCAGCTCACTGCAACCTCTGCCTCCCAGGTTCAAGCAATTCTTGTGCCTCAGCCTCCCTAGTAGCTGGGATTACAGGCACCTTCCACCACGCCCAGTTAATTTTTTGTATTTCTAGTAGAGACAGGGTTTCACCATGTTGGCCAGGCTGGTCTCGAACTCCTGGCCTCAAGTGATCCACCTGCCTCAGCCTCCCAAAGTGCTGGGATTACAGGCATGAGCCACTATGCCCTGCCTGATTCAAACCTTTTTTTATGGTTTGAAAAATATCAGAATTACATTCTCCCCTGCTCACCACCTCTCCATTCTTTTCTTTTTTTTTTTTCTGCACATCAATATTTCCTTTGAACATGGAAAGATCCAGAAATGCTGACAGATGAGAAGAAGCTTGTCCTGTCAATTTCCAGATTAGTTTGGTGGATGAATTTCATGAATTCTAGTAAGAATACTGATTTTTATTAGAATTCTGGGATTTCAGCAAACCAGTTAGGGAAGATAGTAAGAATTTGGATGTATATCTCAAACATTAAGTATCTTCAGTGTTATTATTCTTCCCTTTCTAAGGCATACTAAAACCGGGGATAAATAAGACCCCGAATCCAAATGCCAGTGGGCCTTTTGTCTCAGAGCCCCGAACCAGTAAATGCATAGGCATTCGAATCCTGCCATTTCCTCCTTTCTTGCTGGGTCACCTGGCAGCCCCACACTGTCCTGTTGTTCTTATCATCCCCCACAGGCTCTGGGCAACTGATGCTTTTGCTGTGTTCCTTCTTCTGCTCACAAGGGTGCAGGCATCTAGGAACAGGCTTCCCGTTTCCTCTGAGATGCCTCTGGGGGACTGTTAGAGGCTATATGATTCCATTTCCCTGTACCACACCCAAAAGCTCATTTCTCCTTTGTCATAAGACTCTCAAGAATTTTAGCTTTGTCTTCCTTAAGAGTAATTTTTCAGCTGGGTGTGGTGGCTCACACCTGTAATCCCACCATGTTGGGAGGCCAAGGTGGGAGAAACACTTGAGCCCAGGAGTTTGAGACAAACCCAGGCAACACAGTGAGGCCTTATCTCTAGAAAACATAAGAAAATTAGCCGGGCATGGTAGTGCATGCCTGTAGTCACAGCTACTTGGGAGGCTGAGGTGGGAGGATCGCTTGAGCCCAGAAGTTCAAGGTTACAGTGAGCTATGATTGCACCACTGCACTCCAGCCTGGGTGACAAAGAGAGACTCTGTCTCTTAAAAAAAAAAAAAAAATGTAAATTTTCTGCCACCTAAGAGCATCTCCCATCATTGTTTGGGGAGTCTGAGACATATCTTTTTTAGGGAGCGATAATCCTGGTATTTAAAGGCCTATCTCTCCATTCAATGTTTTCTTCAAAGTTTCTCTCAAGAGGCTGAGTCTTCAAAAATTAAAAATAAAAAAAAAGATTTCAAATATCTAGATTAGGACTCCCCTTCTGCTACGTTTGAAGCTGTCTGATTGATAATTAGTGATTGAAAAGATGCATGTGCATGTATATTACAAATAATCCTACAGATTTCAATATCAATCACCCATTGCTCTATGAGCAATAAAAATGCAAGTTTTGTTTCTGTATTTCAGAACTGTGTCCTGGAGGAGAGAAAGTTTAGAAGAAAGTTAGTTTAATTAAATTATCTGTACTTATTTGCAGTGGTATAAAATGTACATATGTAGCAGGCATGTAAAAATTAATTTTTCCCTCATTTCCTGTTTCTCAATGCTATTAAGCCATTAATTTCTTCATTCAGTAAATAGCTGTTTACACTTATGTACTATGCACCATGTTCTGTGCTCAGGATATCACAGCAAACAAAGAGAATATGAACTTGACCTCACAGCCTTGTAGTCTAGGAGCTGTAGATAACATTAATAGTTAACTTCATCATCACTGCCCATCTCAATTTAGGAATCTTGTTAAGACCTAGCACATCTGGTTACTTTCAGGATGAAAAAATAAATAATTTTAAAAGACAGAGGCCGTGCGCAGTGGCTCATGCCTGTAATCCCAGCACTTTAAGAGGCTGAGGCAGGCAGATCACCTGAGGTCAGGAGTTCGAGACCAGCCTGACCAACATGGTGCAATGCCATCTCTACTAAAAATGCAAAAATTAGCTGGGCGTGGTGGTGCATGCCTGTAATCCCGGCTGCTTGGGAGGCTGAGGTAGAAGGACTGCTTGAACCCAGGAGGTGGAGGTTGCAGTGAGCCAAGGTCATGCCACTGCACTCCAGTCTGGGTGGCAGAGCAGGACTCTGTCTCAAAAAAAAACAAACAAAAAACAAAAGGCAAACAATTCAGAGTCTTGCTGGTATATGTTGTCTGACTTTTTGAAAAATGTTAATTTTTGATATGTTTCATTGATCAGCAGTATGCTGTGAGAGTTGTAAAGATCTATATCTGCTTCTTGGGCTGGGCGCGGTGGCTCACACCTGTAGTCCCAGCACTTTGGGAGGCTGAGGCGGGTGGATCGCGGGGTCAGGAGATTGAGACCATCCTGGCTAATATGGTGAAACCCCGTCTCTACTAAAAATACAAAAAAATTATCCAGGCGTAGTGGTGGGCGCCTGTATTCCCAGCTACTTGGGAGGCTGAGGCAGGAGAATGGCGTGAACCCGGGAGGCGGAACTTGCAGTGAGCTGAGATTGTGCCACTGCAGTCCAGCCTGGGCGACAGGGAGACTCTGTCTCAAAAACAAAAACAAAACAAAACAAAAAAACAAACTAAAACAAAAAGCTCTATATCTGCTTATTAAGGCAAAATGGTTAATTTCGTGTAATATACTTGTTTTGCATACAATACAAAGTTTGGTCTTTTTGAGAAGTCAACATAAAGCATAGAATATTAATGCTGTAGGGACCTGGAAAATATTTTGTTGAATTCTGTCATTTCATAGAGGGGAAATGAAGGAGCCAGAGACAGTGCTGGGGGTCCCCCAGCCTCTGCTTCAGACAGAGGGGTGTAATTGAGACCAGCTAAGGCTGGATGAACTTACCACTAGTTTAAACTATAAAAAGAGAATTGCAGAGGAAAACACAAACTTAGAAGAGGCCAGGTTTTCTCTGGAGACTTGGTCTAAGGCAAAGCCTTGTTCTTGAGGGAAACCTGTTATAGAGATTTGCTTTAGGAGGTGGCTGGCTTGCCACTTTCAGCAAGAGCAGAGTGACAGTTCTGAGACCTTAAAGAATCAGGTAACCAAGGGCAGTTCTCAAAATTTTACTCTGAAGGAAGTGAATTGAATTTCCTTGGGAATTTTAGCTATTCAAGAATAAAATCCAAAATGTTTTAGAGAGAAAGAGAAAATTGGGTAAAATACTGTTTTTAAAAGCCAGTTACCCATTTTATTAATGCTAAGTCACAATTGAGTTTAAATGCCCCGCCATTTTATATACCATGAAAGAGGAAAAATCACTGTCCATTAAGCTGTAATCTAAAGTTTTCTTATCACTTTGATTTTATTTTATGCTTATTGAAAGAACTGTTTGAATTTAGACACAAGTTTTTATCATTGGTCACTCTTACGCCTACAGGAACAAGGAAGGTAAATGGGACCAAGCTGGTTGGAAAGGTTTGCCTCTGTGACAGCCTCATGCTGCCTGAGGACTGGGAAAATTTCAAGGTTGGTTGGGTAGGGTATTCCTAAGGTGGGTTAAGGTATTCCTAAGCTTCTTTACATCAAGAGTTCAGTTCTTCTGTCTCACTCTTCATTGAGCATCATTGACGTCCATGATTTTGTAGATACCTATTCCATTGAAGACACTGATGACTCATCATTTCTTAAAAGAACCTGTAAAGTAGCAAAAGGCCATTGGCACAAAGCTTTTTACTTGGCTTTGGAATTCAGGGGAGAGCTAGTGTGCTGTGGTTCAGGAATGTGGCTGGTCACTTCTTGGCACTCGCTCCCAACCTGTCTTCCACGGCCAACTGATTCTGAGTTCTTACCAGAACTCAAGAGTGTGCCTCTCTTTTTTCAGGATTTTTTTTCCCACACTGCTGATGTTCAGTCATGCTTGGATGGTAAGAACTCTTTTGCAATTACCGTAAGGCAGGCAGAGATTGTCAGATGCCACTGACTCTGAGACACGTCCTGGTTTCGTGCTTCAGAGATGTAAGAATGAAGAAAGAAATGTGTGATGAACGATGGCACAGAAAGACTTTATTTCCTTTATTGCTCTTCTCCCTTTGGTATTTGACCTGTTCTGTTGCAGACAAGGTCAATTAGCTGCTTTGTATTGTTACTGTAAGGAATCAAGGTTGGAGTTCTGTAGAGTGCCTGCCTGGCGTTTCTGTAGGTCACGGTCAGAGCGCTGGTAATCTCCAAGCTGTCAACAGGTGCCCTGTGCAGACAGGGCTGTGGTTGCAGAAGTTTGAAAGAGACTGTAGACCGCATTTCTCTTATTTTAATTTTCTCTTTCTTTCTTTCTTTCTTTCTTTCTTTCTTTCTTTCTTTCTTTCTTTCTTTCTTTCTTTTTCTTTCTTTCCCTCCCTCCCTCCTTCCCTTCCTTCCTTCCTTCCCTCCCTCCCTTCTTTTTTTCTTTCTTTCTTTCTTTTTCTTTCTTTCTTCTTTCTTTCTTTTTCTTTCTTTCTTCTTTCTTTCTTTCTTTCTTTCTTTCTTTCTTTCTTTCTTTCTTTCTTTCTTTCTTTCTTTCTTTCTTTCTTTCTTTCAGACAGAGTCTCGCTCTGTCACCCAGGCTGGACTGCAGTGGCACGATCTCAGCTCACTGCAAGCTTTGCCTCCCCAGTTCATGCCATTCTCCTGCCTCCCTGGTTCATGCCATTCTCCTGCCTCAGCCTCCCGAGTAGCTGGGACTAAAGGCACCCACCACCACACCCAGCTAATTTTTTGTATATTTAGTAGAGACGGGGTTTCACCGTGTTAGCCAGGATGGTCTCGATCTCCTGACCTCGTGATCCACCCGCCGAGGGCTCCCAAAATGCTGGGATTACAGGCGTGAGCCACCATGCCTGGCCTTTTTCTTTTATTTTTTAGAGCAGCTCTGAATAGACATCATGTTTCTCTCTTGGAGGAGAGACATAATATCAATGTGGGTATTAGCCTCTGAAAAGGTCCTGCACTAAAGAATCCTGTTTGAACGCTTACTTCTGTGTTCCCAAGCTTATTTGACTATCTAAGTCTTTCCCCTCCCCAGCTTTTTTGAGGGGAAAGTTAGAGTGTCCTCCAGGGTATTTCGGTGCTCAGTCCTAACATCCAAGCCTGCACCCCCACTGCTGACCTTCGATAGCGTGCTCACGTTGGAGACTGAGTTATCCTCAGAGGAAGGGCATATCCACAGAAGAGCTAACAGCATTTTCCCAGTCCTCAGGTAGCCTGAGGCTGTCACCAAGGCAGACCTTTTCCAAGGCTCTTTTCCAGTGACAGCTTATCTGTACGCCCCTACCAGGGGTGTTCATGTCTGCATCTCGGACTCGGTGGCTGGTTCCACTTTCTTAAATGGTAGTGCTCTTTTCGCCCTCACCTGTTGATCTGTACACTTTCACCCCTCCCTGGATCATCTTCTCTCTTCCCAGGGCTTCACCCTTCCAGTCATGCTGGAGACTTCCAAAGCTGCTTCCCCACCTGGGATGTGATGTGACGTGTATCGATTCGGCAACTAATCTTCACCACGCTAATGTGTCACCTGGGGCTTCAACCTCAATTATATCCTGAAATGACCTCAGAATGCCCACATCCCTCCAAACACCCCATTCTTGGTGAATGAGCATCCAGGAGATAAAGTCTCAAATCAAGGCATTATGGCTTTGTTCCCTGAAGTTAATCCCCAACTTTTGTAAATTCAAACTCACTCCTCCCCACCATCGGCTGCGCTACAGCCAAATTCAGACCCTCATTGTCTCCAACCAGAATACTGGTGTCCTTTGAAATTTTTTTTCTGCTAGATCCAGCTTCTATGCCATTGGATTGTTTCCTCACCATCACATCAAGCCACTGCTCCTGTTAAATAAATCTTCTAGTTCCTATGGAATAGGAACATTCAGTGTGACTCAGCTGGAAACTGTTAGAAGGGTGGGTTAGAAAACATATGCATACATGCATTACGGTAGAATACAATGTAGCTATTAAAAAGTGGCACTTAATTTTTAAAAATATTTAACTGTTCATGCCATATTTTTAAGTGAAAAAAATCAGATTGCAAAGTACTGCGTATTATAGAATCCTCACTAAGGATACATATATGCTTTTTTTTTTTTTTTTTTTTGAGATGGAGTCTCACTCTGTCACCCAGGCTGGAGAGCAGTGGTGTGATCTCCACTTACTGCAAGCTCCGCCTCCCAGGGTCAGGCCATTCTCCTGCCTCAGCCTCCCAAGTAGCTGGGACTACAGGTGCCCGCCACAACACCCGGCTAATTTTTTGTAGTTTTAGTAGAGACGGGGGTTTCACCGTGTTAGCCAGGATGGTCTCAATCTCCTGACCTTGTGATCCACCCACCTCAGCCTCCGAAAGTTCTGGGATTACAGGCGTGAGCCACCGCACCCAGCCCCATGTATGCATTTTACATATGTATTTATATGAAACATTCTGGAAGGATATAAAAACGCTAAAAGTTGTTTATCTTGTGGCATTGGAGCCACAAATGAGTATAATGTACTTATTTATTTGTGCTTACGTGTTCTGAATTTTTTGATAGTGAAGATGTATGCTTTTAAAATTGAAAAAAATTAAAAATTGTTATTTATTTATTTATTTATTTATTTTTTAGATGGAGTCTTGCTCTGTCACCCAGGATGGAGTGCAGGGGTGCAATCTTGGCTCACTGAAACCTCTGCCTCCCAGGTTCAAGCGATTCTCCTGCCTCAGCCTCTCAAGTAGATGGGATTACAGGTGCACATCACCACGCCAGGGTAATTTTTGTATTTTTAGTAGAGACGGGGTTTCACCATGTTGGCCAGGCTGGCCTTAGGTGATCCACCCACCTTGGTCTCCCAAAGCGCTGGGATTACAGGTGTGAGCCACTTGCCCAGCCTTAAAAATTGTTATCTACAAGGTTGAGTTCCAAGGTCACCTCCGCTGTGTAAAGTGTCCCTCCTGTTAGTCTTCAGAGCACTGGCTACCCACGTGCTTCACTGTTTAGAGAGTTCTTAGAGAGCTGACTGCATGGGGCTGAAATGACCTGCTTAGGGAATACGTCTGTTAAGTCCAGTCCAGGGAATACACCTGTTCCCTGTACTGGACTGTCAACCCCTGGAGGACAGAGGCCATGTCTGATTCATCTTGTATGCTTATATTTGGCCCAGTCTGCCCTCCAGTGAGCATTTGATAAGTGTTTAAGAAATGATGAAGTATTCTAGAAGACTGCTATTACGGCTCTTTTCTTGCTGGTGTGTGTGTATATATACACGTATTTTATACACATGTACACACACATGCCTATTATGTGTTCTATGTATTCTGCCTGTTCCAGGGGTATTAGAGGTAACTGTGTCACCTATGAGTTAGGTATGGTTATTACCGCTGTTCCAGGGAGGTAAATGGAGGCTGAGAGGTGAGTGAGTGAATTTGCCAGTAGGTTTGTCTGAGCTTTGTGTGCCTTACCTGAAACCTTGCTCTCCACCGTTATTATACTATCTCCTAAGGATCCACTGTTACCACAAAACACTTTTAAAAACCAATTTCCTCACCGCAACAAGGATAGTCGCCAGGTTCCTGGTGGAGGGAAGGCTGGTTCTGAGTGGAGGTCGGTGAAAAGTCAGCACTGTGACCCTGCTGCACAGTTTTTCACAGAGCTGGCTCCGTGGGTACAAACCAACATAAGGTACCAGAGTCAACGCGCCGACCCAAAGCTGGGCTGGCTCCGTGGGTACAAACCAACATAAGGTACCAGAGTCAACGCGCCGACCCAAAGCTGGGTCTTGAAGGTGGCTGTCAAACTGTGGTCCTGGTGTTTCTGAGTTCTTGTGACCTGAATAGGAAAAAATGACATAAATAAAAAGCAAAACAAGCCTAGAATCTTCTGTTCTGATCCAATCGACAATGATCTTATTTCTTATTACTTTGACTGAACCTGCAAGTGGCTCTGTCGATGAAAAAGAGAAAATGGTCGGAACACACAGCCCTTTCTACCTTTTCATGCATTTGGGTTGCCAAAACTTAAGGGTCCTTAGCAGCCCGTGAGTGACGGTGGAACTGTGTGCATAGTGTGGTCTTTCCTCCTTTATATTTTTCTACACTTTCTAAGCCTCTTGTTATGTGTAGGTGTTAATTTTTAATGAGTAGACAGTATGTGTGTGTGGCAAGAAGGGAGTGGATTGTGAGGAATAAAGAGGAGCTGCATGAGAAGGTTATATGAGAGGAAGGTGGAAAAATAATGAAAGTCAACTTCACATGGGGAAAAGGTGAATGATGAGGCTGACTTTCATTATCTTTCCAAATTGCATGCTGGTGGGAAAAATAATGACTTGGGCACTACTCCCATTCCTAGTTTGCCATGGGCAGCAACTATGATGTCCCCTAGCCTATTTACTTCTGGGGTGATCTGCCATCCAGATTAGCTTGGGTCTGAGTGCTTTCCTGAGATACAAGACTTTTAGTGCTAAAACTGGGGCAATTTTCAGTTGATCATCTACCACCTCCCATCCTTATAACTCTCCCAGGCAGTTCCTCCTTACCCCTTTCATTCAATACATCCCGTCCCTGCCACACACACACACATGTTCTCTTCTCATTGAAAATTAATACGTACACATAACAAGAAGTTTGGAAAATATAGAAAAGTATGAAGAAGAAAAAAATCACACATGCACATAGCTCCACCATCATCCAGGGACATCCGCTATCAACATTTGTGATATATTTACTTTCAGGGTACTTTTCTATATAGGCAACCTTTCTGTGACTGATTTTCACATTTCATAGCTGCCCTCAATACTCATTTCAACTAAATTATCTTCATAAAATTATTTGCAGGAGTGAGGAAAGCCTTGGATGATTTATTTCCTCCTCTATTCTTGAGATATGGCCCTGGATGGATGCCCAAGGTGTAACATACAAGAACTATCAAAGACTTCAGTATCAGGTAATTAAATCCTTAACAGAGGTTGGCAACCATTTTGAGGTTTATAGATAAAAGAGGGCAGGAGAAATTGCAGAAAGTTTAGCAGAGAACCACAATAGCTGTGGAGTATTTCATTAGGAGATTGCAGAGCCGATGCCATAATTATTATCAGTGTATGAATATTTCTTATATGAAAGAGAGTGATAAATTTTCTCCTACCTCTAGTGAACGTCAGAGAAGACGAAATGAGTCTAAAGCATAGTGTGAAGGATTTAGGCTAGATAATAAGAGAAGTTATTAACTACCTTAGTAGGTTCGAGGGAGTCTAAGAAATCTCCTTCTCTGAAAGTCTTTAAAAATGATAGAGATTTTCCTATCAAGGAAGGATTAAGTGTGGGCCTGCCTAATGTAGAAGAATAAACAAAATAGCCTGCCAGAGGCTCAGCCAGCACTCAGGTTCTATGATTCTATATATATTAGAGAGCACATAAAATGCACATAAAATTGATTTTTATTTTACATTTTCCTTTGAGAAACAAAGAAAAATAGATAGTGACATTTTTAAGGCTCAAGTTTAATTTTCAGACGGTTGTGAAACAACATGTTGCTATGGGGTTGGATGGTAACATCAGAGGGAGGCACTGGGCTGTGACGAAGTTGACTTTCATTATTTTTCCAAATTATATTCTTGTCGCTTTTCCCCGAAACTTTAAAATAGGTTCATTTAGTCGAGTAAATGTCTAAGCTGGGATTTTAAGCCCCATTTGTATTTCAAGGGATTATACGAAATCGACCTGGTTTGCAACGCTACAAGTAACTTCCGGCCCTTGCTTCTTCAAGCCTGTTCTGTTGATTATTTTTAATTGTTAACAGCGTTTCATTCAAAACTCTTTGTATTTTCTCCGGTGCTTTTCCTCTCCTGCACATTCCTGTGAATGGTGCATTCCTTGTAAATACAGTCTGTGGAGAACATCCCTTTCTATGCAAATTGGCAGCTCAGGGAATAGTTGGGTGCTTACAATGTCATTGAAAGTCGCACAAATCAATTGGCAAAAATTATTTTCTGTGATTATCTTGTTTTTGCAGTTACATTTTTAATTTTGACAGTTTAAGTGTGTGTAGGGTTCACGATAGTTAAAGGCCACGCAGAATGTGGGGCAGGTCACTGCTGAGATTCCTACTGCTTGGCTAATAAGGTTTTCTTTGGACTTTTGGTGTCATTTAATCTCATTAACATTGAAGAGAGATACTTTAGAACAAAACAAATGAACAAATATTTACTGGGTGTCTGTGATGTGCAAGGTATATAAAGGGTAGAGTGAGGCATAAAAATTAGGAGACCTTGCTTTCAAGATCCTCACTACCTAATTAACAAAAACTGGGTAGTAATAAAATAAGGATACAGACCACATAGAAAAGGTACCATAAAGTGGGACATGATTAATTGACAACAGATTATACAGGTGAAGAGTACTCGATTTTGGAGAGAGAACTGCAGGCTGTATTAGGATCCTTTCATTCATGACATCTGAGTTGGTCTCAAAGATGTTGATTAAACAGAAAATGGGCCTTCCAGGATGGTGAAATAATGTGCGTAAATACTGAATAGGAGAAAGTAAAAGGTATATTTAGGAGCCATTAAATATAATTTGGTTGAAAAGGAGACTTTGAGCAGGAGAATAGTGGAAAAAGTTTGGAGACCAGTTCTCAATTAATATCAAGTGGATTCATTTTCTATTGCTGTGGAACAAATTACCACAAATTTAACAGCTGAAAACAATACCCATTTATCATCTCACAGTTCTGGAGATCAAAAATCTGAGTAGACACAACTGGGTCCCCTGTTTAGTGTCTCACAGGACCAAAATCAAGGGGTTTGGAATTAACCTGGAGGTTCTGGAAAAAAATTCCCTTCTAAGCTCATCCAGATTGTTGTCAGAATTCAGATCCTTTTGGTTGTAGGATTGAAGTCTTTATTTTCTTGCCTGCTGTTGGCCAAGGGACTCTCTCAGCTCCTGGTGCACACACTCAAGTCCTTATGCACGGTTCTCTCATCTCCCCAACAGAGGACTTCATTCATGTGGAATCCTATGTAACTCTTTGAATCTCTGCCTTCCTCTTCTGCCACCAGCTGGTGAAAACTCTCTGCTTATAAAGGTCTCATATGATTAGCTGAGGCTCTCTCAGATAACCTTTCTTTTGATTAATTCAAGGCCAGCTGATTAGTGACCTTAATTACATTTACACAATGTCTTTTGCCATGCAGTAGAACATAATCATGGGCAAAAGGGACACAAGGAGACAAAAATTGTGGGAGTCAGCTGAGTACTCTACCTACCAAACCAAGCCTATCAAATGATGCCACCACGTCCCTTCATGTTGCCTAAGAGCTCAAACGTCAGGACGTGTGTGTAGGATAAAGTAACTAGTTTAAATAGTGGCAGAAATGTGGTAGAATTTGGCACTTTTTTTAACTCTTTTATTTTCAACCAAATATCCTTTTCATAGAGAAAAAAAAATGAACCTTTAAGGGAAGTTCTTAGATATTCTTCTATTCATCTTTCAAGGTTATAAGCATGTGAAAGGCTTTCTTACACCTCTAAAGACTTTGGCAGTGTTACTGACTTGACCTAGAGGAGAGGACAAACTTGAAAGAATAAGAAAAATTCCCCTGAGATTGTGTATACTATTCATAAATCCTTTTTTCTTTCCCTGGCCCAAATATCCTTATATTTACTACATTTTTTAAAGAGTCATGTCATTCCACAAAAAGTACCAAATCCTATTTCAAGGCATAGACAGTAGTAGAGTTGGTGTTGGAATTTAGTTAAGAAAAAAATAACTCTAAATGTTTATAACTAAAATTTACCATGCTAATGGTATTCTCCAGTCCAACATGCTTGCAACATGTTGAATCATTCAGGGAAGAAATAGTGTTTATTTCTATCTCTCTCACTGAGCCATTGCATCCAGTCTGAAATTTGACAGTCATCTGAGTGGGCAGCAGAAAAAGGGAAGGCTAAGTGTATAATGCAGAAAGTAGTGTCTTGTACAGTATCATCAGAATGAGTTGCTGATGCAGTGTAGCCAGTTACATGCAAACTGGATAAATACTGCCAGTCATCACATTCCCAGCACCCCTAGAAGCTTTGGGCAGAGCAGGGAGCAAGATGTTGCTGAGTGTTTGAAAATGTTTCGTTTTCTCAGACTATGAAAGAAGCTCTGTCCCTTCACTGGATGCTTAACTTCATTTAGGAAGAGTGTTAAGACCTTTCTCATAATCTATGAATCCTATGCTAATGGATGAATGCAAATATTGTTATCACCTTCCATTGACAGAGGACTACATTGTTACAATGGAGAAAAGTGTTAATCCTTTTGTAATTAATGCCTTATTGGGGTCAGCACATGTCAAGGATGTAGTTGGATTTTGGTAAATTAACTTTGAAGTCCTTTTCTTAATTCTCATTTTTCTTTTATCTTAAAAAGTAACCATTGCATAAAACTTTGTACTTTTTCTTTTACCAATGATATAAGACTTAGTTTTTACGTTGAAATGAAACCAAACCAGACAAAAGGTGAATAGGAAGGACACGTGGCTCTTACTATCCTACTCCCTTAACTCAACACAAAGGAAAATTCAGCATAGAGAAATTACTATGATCTTGTAGTAAAGAATAACCATTGGTTTAATAAGTTCTAGGTTTCATTCCTGGAAAGTAACTAGTTCTTATTAAATGGTATCTATTGGCCGGGTGCTGTGGCTCACGCCTGTAATCCCAGCACTTCGGGAGGCTGAGGCGGGCGGATCACGAGGTCAGGAGATCGAGACCATCCTGGCTAACATGGTGAAACCCCGTCTCACTAAAAATACAAAAAATTAGCTGGGCATGGTGGTGGGTGCCTGTAGTCCCAGCTACTCGGGAGGCTGAGGCAGGAGAATGGCGTGAATCCGGGAGGCAGAGCTTGCAGTGAGCCGAGATGGTGCCACTGCACTCCAGCCTGGGCGACAGAGCAAGACTCCATCTCAAAAATAAATAAATAAATAAATAGTATCTATTATGATTACTATTAGTATCATTTTGACATACATATATAAGAAGATGGCCAGACATTTCACGTACTGAAGCAGAAGTGCAAACAGTCACTATGTCTTAAGTTCAGCAGGGCTAGAGTGATGGGATGGAGTGTTCAGGAGTGATTTCCTGAAAGAGGTGGGTTTCAGTCAGTGCTTTCCTGAGTGGTTTCTTAAAAAAAAAAAAAGCCCCTAGTTTGTTATGATTAACACGGTCCTGGGGTCAAATATGTTTAGCTACCACAAGCCAGAAAGATTCAAAAGGTTTCTTCACTGTGTGACTTCTCAGAGACTTTTGTGACAATTACATAATAACTCTCCAAAAGGAAGACTCCATATGTGGTGATTCCGAAGCATATTTGATCTTTTTGTTCTTCCGTGGAGCTCCCATGGCTGGAGTGGTGGTGGAGCAAACTCTGGGAAAAGTGAGGTAAGATCCTGCCTTGAAGGATGGGTGGGAGGCCTCATGTAGTCGATGGAAATGGGGCAAGAGTTGTGTATTATAAGCAGAGGCTTTGGAAGGAGCAAAGGCAGAAGTGTGGTGAGCCATGGGAGACCAGCTAAAGGGGTGGTCTGGGGACAAACTGGGAAGAAAGGATGATTTTGAAGAAACAGGAAATGAATGGAGGTGGTTGAGTTTTTTGTAGTTGTTGTCTTGATAGCATTTTTTAAAAGACAACTAATCTGTCAACATGGTCCGGAGTGGTCTGGATAGGCAGAGCCTGTTGGCAGGAAAACTCATCAGGAGTCTTTTGTGTTTGTCCAAGCATGGTGTTACCAGGTCCTCCCCAACCTTGTTTCTCTATTACAATCTCTCAGCCAATGATTGTGCGGTCCCTGCTGTGCTTGGGCTCCATGTTTTCAAGTGTCCAGCATCATCCCGAGGACCTGGCATTTGTACCAGGTCTCCAAGGCAACACCTTTCTTAACGTCTGGATATGCCTCATAACACTTCTGTTTCTCTAAGTCTGTCTTTGGCTCTACATAGTTTCTTTTTATTTATTTATTTTTTTAATTTTACTTTAAGTTCCGGGATACATGTGCAGAGTGTTCAGGTTTGTTACATAACTATCCATGTGCCATAGTGGTTTGCTGCACCTATCAACCCATCATCTAGGTTTTAAGCCCCGCATACATTAGATATTTGTCCTAATGCTCTACCCCCCCCTTACCCTCCGCACTGTTTCTTAAAAGAACATGTTATTATAACCTGGAGACATCCACTGTTAAGTGCAGCTTCCTTCATGGTTGGCTGATCTAAAACCTGCACAGACCACAGCCCTTTATGGTGCGTTTCATGTTTGCATGTCTGTCATCTGAAATGCCTCGTAGACTATGTTGGCAACTCGCCAAGCTGAGCATTAAAAAGGGGATGGCCTACCAGCCTTCATAGCCTTTCCCCTTTGAGTTATCGAGGAAACAAAACCAGAGTTGTTTCAGTATGAATGACAGTTAAAAAGATAACTGAGGAAAGTGCTGGTCAATCACAGTTTACAGTTGCTGGAGAGCCCAGCTTGGAAGGACTCAAGGACAGAGCGCTGATCTCCCTGGGAGGAACAATTGTGCTTTTATGGAATCTTCTCTCTGTTCTTGATGCTTCTCTCTTCTCTCCATTCTTATATTATGGGGATTAGCAAGTCTAGCCTGGTGAATAATAGATGCTGGATAATCTCCCTGTCTTCTCCCTTACCTCTTAATTCATTTTGACCTTGACTTGGAAGATATCCTTCTACCACGCAGGAATTGTCAGCCACAGTTTTACACTGTTTGATCACTTCATTATTCGGAGTGTGAGTTGTTTTTTTAAAAAATATACAAAGAATAACTTTTTAATGTTTTTTTTTGTTTTCCTTTTTTTTTTTTTTTTTGCTTAACATGTGAGAGGTGAAATAAAGGAGCTCCTGATAAGTATAGAGATTAGGAAACAAGACAAAACAAAGCAACAACAAAGTCTACACACCTCATAGCCAACAGCTGCCCAATTAATGTCATGTGCGTTTACAGCAGAAGTGGTCAGTGACAACACAGTGGAAGGCAGTTCAGGTCACAAATGCAGAACAGGAAATATATTTTCATCTTGTTATTTATGACCCAGCCTTAAAGGAAAACAGATGGTACTACTTTCAGAGCTGTTTTGCTCTTGTTTCAAATGGCTAATTCAAATCAAACACAGATTCTATTCTTAGTCAAGGCAGCTGCTGCATTGTCAGAGCTGGGCTGTTTTTACCAACAACACCCCTTCCCTCTGACAGAATGGCCAGAGAAGACCACAGCAACATCACTGTCACTATCACCCAGTAGTCCTAAGAGAACCGCATTTGTCAGCAGCAGCACAAAGCCTATTGCTGGCTGACACCATTTAGGATAAACTGTGGTTGGATTTTGAGTAGAATCTGGAACCGCCACTCCCTTCCCTCTTGCATTTAATTATTTCCCTTTGAAAGCAATGATTTATTCCAATTTTAGAGTAGAGTGACCTTTCAGGGACCCTTAGGGTGGGGAAGATTGCAAAGATGGGAAGAGAAGTCAAAAGGGGCTAAGATAGGAAATGGAATGTGAGAGGTTCTCATAACACGGAGAAGACAGCAGACACTACTTAGGTGCCCTCTCCCAGGGTAGCCATATTGTCCTGCCGATTTTCTTTAGTCAAAGGCTGTATTTATGAGACTCACTAATAAGACTTTAAAGAGTAACTTCTTGCATTTTTAAAAATCAATTTTTGAAAACAAAGTAATATATGTTCATAATTTAACAACAACACTTTCCATCTATTCATTTTTCCAGTCTACGCAGAGTCCCTGGGTTTAGTCCTCCCACTGAACACCCACTCCCTACCCTTCTATGCCCAGAAGCAATCACTTCAAATTTTTCTAGCTGTTAACTTCAGGTAGTGACCTCCATATTTCTAAGAAATGTGTTTATAGTGTTGAGTATTTAGTTTGAGTCAATATCTCTTACATTTCTTTAATGGTAGTTGAGGATTTAGCTTGTCTACAACTCTTCCCTTGACTAACTCCTTCATTCAGTTGAATTCTATTATATTTTCAGTTAATTATCTGACAGTTTTTATGTTTTTATGAGTAGCTAAATTATTTTTATTGTCAAGCCATGTAATGTATTATTAGATTTCCTTTCTTGTACAACTTTTTGTTTTTCCTGAAGTTAATAATTGTACAATTTTTTATTTGCTTATTTTTATGTATGTCTTTAAACTTTTTTTGAGATCAAAAGTTGTCAAATGCTTTGTAAAGTCTTTCAAATAATCAAACACATCTAAGTATCTGTTTGCACTCTCCCTCCCTCTTTTCACTCTCCTTTCTCCTGAAAGCCTCCTAACCCTTCTTTCTCTTTCCACTGACTCTGATCTGTTTGTTGGCTAAGTCTTTTGAATAAGGCTTACTCTAGAACTTTCCACTACTTTTCCTGTGTTGGCTCACTTTCTAAGATTCCATGTTCTGTGATAGGATCTTAAACACAAATATGAGGGAAGTCAAGTTTTTGATCCCTTTTATTCCTGAAACTCATGTTAATTTACCCTCACATTATACAAACATAGTTCAACATGGTAGAGAAAATGAGAAACAAAGTGTATTAGTCCATTTTCATGCTGCTGATAAAGACATACCTGAGACTGGGAAGAAGAAGAGGTTTAATGGACTTACAGTTCCACATGGCTAGGGAGGCCTCACAATCATGGCGGAAGGCAAGGAGGAGCAAGTCACATCTTACATAGATGGCAGCAGGCAAAGAGAAAGCTTGTGCAGGGAAACTCCTGTTTTTAAAACCATCAGATTTCAGGAGACTCATTCACTGTCATGAGAACAGCACAGGGAAGACCCACCCCCATAATTCAGTCACCTCCCACCAGATCTCTCCCACAACATGTAGGAATTGTGGGAGCTACAATTCAAGATGAGATTTGGGTGGGGACACAGATGAACCATGTCGCCAAGATTAGTGAACTTTGAGACATATTCTACCAGTGGAAACTCTTCAAAATGAAATATATATCTAAATGTAGAACTCAAAACTATAACACTTCTGGAGGAAAACAGGTGGAAATCTTTGTGATCTCGAGTTAGTCAAAGATTTCTTTGATATATCACTAAAAGCCTGATCCATTAAAAATTGATTCATAAACTAAACTTCATCAAAATAAAAAAAATTGGCTCTTATATAAGAGTATGAAAAGAGAATCCAAAGACTGGGAGCAAATATTTGCAAAACACATACCTGATAAAGAACCTCTAAGCAGACTACATAAAGAATTCTAAAAACTCAACAGTAAGAAAATAAACAACTCATTTAAACAATTGGCTGAAGATAGGAACAATTTTTCAAACAAGATATGCAGATGACAAATAAGCACATGGAAAAGATGTTCAACATCAATTAGCCACTAGAGAAATGCAAAGAAAAGCCACAGCCAGAGTGAGGTACTGCTTCATACCTGTTAGAATGAAAAATTAAATGGACTGACTACATCAAGTATTACCAAAGATGTAGAGGAACTGGAGATCTAATATACTGCTAGGTGGAAAGTAAGATGTTACAATCACTTTGGAAAGCAGTGTGGTAGTTTTTAAAAAAAATTAAACTTGGACCTATTATATGGTCCAACCATTCCACTACTAAGTATTTACCGGAGAGAAAAGAAGACTTATATCCATACAAAGGCACGTCCATGAATGTTCTTAGCAGTCTTGTTAAATAATAGCCAAATCCTAGAAATGGCATAAACGTCTATCAACAGATAAACGAACTGTGGTGTATCCATACAACATAATGCCACTCAGAGGTAGAAAGGAACAAAATATTGCTACACCTAATAGAATGAATGAAACTCAAAATAAATAGCCTGAATGAAAGAAGGCAGACAAAAGCGATTACATACTGACAAGTCCACTTATATAAAATTCTAGATAATAGAGACTAATCCATTGTGACAGGAAGCTAATCAGTGGTTGCCTGGGGTGGGGTGGGGGTGCTAGAAGAAGGGATTATAAAGGATTCACTCTCTTAATGTGGTGATGATTTTCAAAGCTTATCAAATTGTACATTTTAAATATGTTCAGTTTTTATATCAATTATACCTCAATAATATTTTTTAAATGAAGAAAAGCATCATGTGGATACATCTGAAATTATGCATGTTTAATAATCACAACAATGCTTTCAGATCACTGGTATCTATGCATCCATCAATATCGATTCGGCCAAGTCCTGTGCTAGGTTCCAGGTGAGCAAAACAGCCCCTAACTTCACTGGCTTTTAGTCTACTGAGAGAGAGGGATAATTGTATATATAAAATAATAATGATAACATGTAACACTTACTGAATCCTATGGGCTAGGCATTTGTAACGATGTATCTTCTATGCATAACTCACATTTTACTGATGCAGGAACTGTGGTGCCAAAGGGTAAGTTCCTTGCCCAGGATCAGGCAGCACATGGCAAAGTTGAGATCCAAACCCTGGCAGGGTGGCTGCAGAGGTCGTGTTCCTACCCACCTCACTGCTCTTCCTTCACGATGACAAACTGAGAAGTGCGGTGAAGCAACATTGCACACTGCTCCAGTGATGTGTCCCAGGAGGGCTCCACCTAAGTTGTGGTGTGGGGAGTGGGAAAGGGTGCCCGGGGAAGCCTTGCTTGAGTTGAGATTAGGTGAGAGAGGATAAATGCCTTTCAGGCAATGGGTGTGTGGGACTTGTGTCTTCGACCAAATAGCCTTTTCTAGTCATTCTCTCCATTTCTCTCCCTGTGTCTCTTTCATTGCCTTTCTCTAAAATGAATAGAGATGGGGTCCTATGCACGTGTCTTACTCTTGACAACCACAGACAACAGACCTGAGCCTCTGGCGCCTGGAGACAAACATGTCTCCTTTTCTGGTGGAGTCCCTGAAGGCTCAAGGAGAGTGGCTGGAGGGCTGTCCACATAGGCTAGCTACTTCATTTTACTTTGAAACAGCAAGGGCTTTCATACTTTTTAAGATACTTTTGTTAAGGCTTCTGAGGGAGTCCTGCAGCTGCTGAATGCTTTCCCAAAATTCATTTCTTTCTTTGCAGATGCCCCGTAAATGATTATGATATTGTAATGCTGTCACTCAGAGCACCACTTGAACTTGTGCTTGTTCACATTGAGAGGGGAGATAAACTCAGATTTGCATTTGCCAAAGGCCAAAGCTCCTCCTTCCCAGCTCACCAAATTGCTAACCTAAACACATTATAGAATTAAAATTTCCACTAATTGGCAATTAGCAATGGTCATAAAGAGTGTAGGGCACTGTTGTAAAGCCCATGTAACCCTCTGATATTATAATTGTTTAAAAGGAAAAGCCGGATTAGAGATGAGGCGTGACAATGTGAAGGACGTTCAGTGCTCAGCAAGTTGAGACAGACAGCGCAGGGGCCCCACTAATCTTTAAGTCCCTGAAAAGTATATTGTTAATACTACATGACAGATAAATTATATCGTGAACCCCAAGAAATGCCTAGAGGGAAATCAAAAAAATGCCGTTAGCAGACAGACCTTTTATAATTTTCCCAGGATACTGCTACGTTTCCAGAAACTCGGCTCACAGCCTCCCTGAATCACATACTTCACATTACCAGAAATACATTGTTCTGTCAGGGGATTGGAAGACATATGTCACTTTTCTACCTTAACAGGGCATTTTCTAGTTTGTTTGGATTTATGTCCCAAGCTTAATGAGATTTAAATGGAATTTTTGTATGTGAATAATATGGAGAATTAATGCAAAAAAGTTTCGTTGGCTGTGCTGCTGGCATGATTTGCATAAGGGTTTTTAAATATGAAAGAAGAACATTGAAGTCCTTATAAATCACAGGGCATGAGCTATACTGGAGCAATAGAGGGAGCAGATCAGATTATCTAAGTAACTATAGTTTCTGAAAAAAGGTTACATCTTCAGATCTATGAATGTTGCCTTTGTAGGAGAATAGTGAAGGTGTGTTGGCCTAGATGTGAGACGAGGCTTGATAGGGCCTCAGCACCCCTGGTGGGCCTTGTAGGGCTTTGTCCACATCCAGACTGCCTCATACACTTTGACCAGATAATCCTGGACTCATATGTCACACTGTGCTATGTAGACAAGGTTCTTAGGGAGCGCACCCAAGGAAGAAACAGCGTGTGGGTGTATTAGTCAGGTTTCTCTAGAGGGACAGAACTAATTAGATATCTATATCTATATCTAAATATCTATATAGATATCTATAAATCTATATCTATCTATCTATCTAATCTATCTATCTATCTATCTATCTATCTAAACAGGAGTTTATTAAGGAGCATTAAACTCACAGGATCATAAGATCCCACAATAGATCATCTGCCAGCTGAGGAGCAAAGAAGCCCATCCGAGTCCCAAAGCTGAAGAACTTGAAGTCTGACGTTTGAGGGCAGGAAGCATCCAGCATGGGAGAAAGATGTAGGCTGGGAGGCTAGGCCAGTCTAGCCTTTTCACATTTTTCTGCCTACTTTATATTCTGGCTGTGCTGGCAGCTGATTCGATGGTGCCCACCCAGACTAAGGGTGGGCCTGCCTTTCCCAGCCCACTGATTCAAATGTTAATCTCCTTTGGCAATACCCTTGCAGACACATCCAAAATCAATACTTTGTATCCTTCAATCCAATCCAGTTGACAATCAGTATTAACCATCACAGGGGGCCACTAACTTGGCTGTATGAGATGTGGCTCTCTCTATCTTTTCAAATAATTCAACTTGTCCAATTCTGAGACCTCTTAGAGCAGCGTGGAAAACGTGCCACTGCTCCTTGCCAGCCTCAGGACATTCTAAGGTCCCCTACCACTTTCTTGCACCACCTTGGGGCTCAGAGGATCTCTATGAGGTCCCCTTACTTGCTTTGATTCACCTCACAGTTGTCCCTACTCTGTTATTATACGTCTCCTGAGTTCTCAGGAATAAAAGGAGGAACTTTGATCTTTGGCTTTGAAAGTCAACATTTACCTTTGTGGTCATCCTCCTATGCTGTGTTACCCCTTTCCAAAGGCAGTAAGCAGGGGATTCCCCAGATGACCTGATGGGCGGGAAAGGAGGAAAGGGATAGGAATATCCTGGGGCAGGGAGAAGACAGCCTCAGAAAATCTTTGAACATGTCCCCTGCTCAGGCTTCAGTCTGCTGCTGCAGTTTAATCAAGTCAATGCAAGTCAGGGTCCAGGATGGCATGGGCAGCTTGCTGGAAACCTGTGCCTTCCCAAAGCTCTTACGGAAATGAGATTGTGATTTCAATCTTGATTGCCTGCAGAATCTCTGAAATGCAGCAGTATGAAGTCACTGTCTCCCTGGGAAGACAGGAAGAGAGTTAAAAGTAAGGAGCCCATCAGACATTCTTACAGGTTGCCATGAAAATATCCCTATGGGGCTGTGCCAGGCTGGACCTCGCTTTGCAGGGTTTAGGGAGACATGGGGTACTGCTACCTCCATGTTGCTGTTAGCTGAGACTAGAACCCGTGTCACAGGGTATTAGAGGGAGAGGAATCTGAATCAGGGTTCATGGCAGAGTTGTACTGAGATGAAAGGAAAATCAATTATACTGAGACTATCACTATTTAAAATTTTGATATTTTGCCCATCATATTTTTTTTGCATAAATTTTGATTTTGGGTACCCTCGTAAATTTGACAGCATAGGTAAACCCCTTACTCACTCCACCCTAGTCCCAGCCCTAGATCTAATCTAGCGCCTGACATTTTTAGATGAGGAAATTGAGGCACGGAGAGCACAAAAGGGCTTGCCCAGCATGACATAGGTAATTAACGAGAACAGGAATTCAAGTTTATTTTCAGCCTGGTGGACTTTCTTTCCCCCTTCCTACTTCATCAAACTGCTCCTTCACTTGCTAATTTTTTAAAAAAGAAGATGGAAGGAAAAATTTCCAGAAGTCTGGAGAAAGTTTCCTTCTCATCAAGTTTAAGGCCTATAGCGCGGGGTGAGGTGGGAGCAAGGTGAGGTGACAGATGTGCATGGGAGGGAAGAGCCCGGGAGCTTGAAGCGAGTTGCACGGCACGGGTCCCAGTAGAGCCTGCTTTCTCTATAGCTACAGGTTATCTCTTCTAAGGTAGGTCAAGTAGAATCTTTAAATGGCTGCTTCTTCAGACTTATAGCTATTTTAATTTAACTCCAAGTGCTCAGAGGAACGCTTTTATTTAACTTCAATAGAATATAGTTTTATTAAAGTCAAATAAGAAATAGGAAGAAAATGAACCCACAGAAAACATGCCAATGGAAATTCTTATTTGAGATATGTCCAGATATTATATGTCTTTCATTTTAATTTATTTCTTGAGCATTGAATGAAATTTTAGGCCCATCTGAGAAGCAAAATAAGATTAGTCTGCTGAACAATAGGTAACCAGGTTTAAAAAAAAAAAAAAGACAGCAAAATTTGCAGAGATAAAAGTTTAATTATGTCCTAGTTGCTTGCTGAGATCTGGAAATCAATGTAGTTATTTCAATATAATTCTTGGTGGGCTATCAAATGACATGAGGGATCTTTGTACCCCTTCTCTTAAAATATAGCCACCATAAAATAATTAACAATAATGGAGTTGACATTAGATTAATGTAGCTAACCTCAGGTTGGTAGTGGAATTGCTTTTTGAATGAAAGAGAAAAAAAAAATTAAGAGCAGACCTCTGTGTGAGTGAAATAGCAAGGAACGTGCCTGGAACTCAGAAGATATTTTATCCTTTGTCTCAGTGTGAAATAAAATTCTAAAATCTGCTTAAGATTTTCTTTTAGAAAAGATTTATGGAAAATACCTCAAATGAAAAAACTTGGGTGGTAGAAATGGATCACTTTAATATATTTTACATTGCAATTAAGATATTTACTATACCATGTTGCAAAAACTGATCAGCACAATTTTCTCTTTTTAAAGGGGCTGTGGGGATGGTGATATCATGGGATTTTGAGACAGATTTGAATTCTGTTTGGGCCACTTAGCAGCTGTGTGAGTGAGCCTTAGAGTTTTCATGTGTACAATTGTGAACACAGTAACACAAATTTGTCAATCTTACAATGTTTTTGTACAGGGTAAATGCCCAAGTTCTCTTTGTCTCTCACTCTATATATGTTAATTTTTGTTATTGTTAAATATTTATTAAAGATTAATATTTTGGTAGATTTTTAGAAGTTAAAAAAATCTGCTGAGCTGATCTTTAATGGATCCAAATCATCTGCTGAATATTATGTACCTGGGTTCATGAGACTAAGAAAGATCATTTTATTAAAAAAAAAGAGAGAGAGGGAAAAAAGTCTTTGGAAACTTTTTTTTTTTTAACTTTTATTTATTTGATTTATCTTTATAGAGATGTGGGTCTCGCTTTGTTGCTCAAACTGGTCCTAGCTTCAAGTGATCCTACTTCCTTGGCCTCCCCAAATGCTCAGATCACAGGCATGAGCCACCATGCCCAGCTCTTTCAAAATTTTCTGCCTATGCTTGGTACAGCTCATCGTAGGGGTGAGACTCAATCAGTGAGCATTCTGCTTGTGAGCTGGGTTTCAGTATTGAATTTTCTTATTTAAGCCCCATGCAGATACCAATTATTTCCACTGATTTTATCCTGTTATTGACTTGCAATTTAATACTTTGTTTCCTGAACATTATGAAATCAGATTCTATTGTAACCATTATGGAGCCAGTTGCTTTAGCTTCAATACCCAAGAAGCTTTCTAAGGACCCCAAAACATTGTGGATGTCATTATTGGAAATTCCTAACTCAGGTCCCTTTGCTTGGGAATACTTTGGACTTCCGGTTCCAACAAAAGTCTGAATCTGACTTTCTGTATGTCATTAGCAACTTGGTTAAATCATTTAAATGTGCATCATTTGACAAAAAGGAAGCTTCTATGATGTAAAAAGAAAACAACAATGCCATCAAAAAACCTCAGGCTACGAATATGGAACCAACAGACACATGGGATACCTTTAAATCGTCAGTACCCGACTTGATTCATGGATCTAATAAATATTTCTTAAGAAGCAACAATGCCAAGCACTGTACTAGATGATATAGTTGTGAGTAAAAATTAAAGACATAATCCCTGCCCTCAAAGAATGTTCAGTGTAGCAAAGAAGATAGATTTTAGTCAAATAATCACACAAATGAACAGGAAATAAAGACTTTCCTAAGTGCTGCCAGGGAGAGGTTTAAGGTGACTTAAGAATAAACAGTAGGGAAAGTTGTCTAGACACAGATGCTGACAGAGGCTCCTTAAAGAAGGCATATGTGAGCTGAGATCTGAAAGATTTGTAATTGCAAAAAGAAAGAAAGGCACAGGAAGTGGGGAGGGGCAGAAGGATTCCAGTGGAGGGCACAGCAAGTAGCAAAGCCCTGTGGCAGAGGTGGCTTGGGGGTCTTAGAGGGCTGGAGAGCAGACCGATGTGGCCGGAGCCTGCTGCAAGGTGACCGTGTAGGACCAGATAGCGGCCAGATCATGCAGGTCTTGGTAGCCATACTAAGAGTTTTTGTCTTTATTCTAAGGGCAAGGAGAATCACCGAAATGGTTTAACCTGGCTTGTGTGCATGTGTGTGGGGTGGTGTGTGAGTGTGTATGTGACGATCTGATTTGCAGTTGAAAAAGATGAGTGTGGTTGAAATATGAACAGAGGATTGAAGGCGGACTTGTCAATGAGTGGAGAGGCTTTAAAAGGACCTTGTAGTTGTCTAGGAAAGAGCTGATGGTGGTTGAGATTAAGGTGAGGGAGGCAGAGGTAGGGCAAGGTGGAAGGTTTTGAAAGATACTTAGGAAGTAACTCAGAAAGACTCAGTGCAATGACAGGCTGTAGCTTGGAGTTTCTTCTAATAGTTTTGAGAAAGCCCATCTTATTTGTAGTGATTTTTAATTTTCGACCTTTTCAAAATGAATTATTTTATTTAGGTGTTGATGCATACCTACAGGAGTTAAGGAGTGTGTGAGGCACTGGAGAATTTCATGAGAATTTCAGGAATGTGCCTGCCCTCATGGGCTCACAGCTGGATGGTAGGGTCACTTTCTTTGTAAGGGCACTAGATTCTGATTTCTGTACTAATATTTTTCTGTATGTTTCTCTCAAACTATGCCTTAGAATGCCGTGGCGACAATTAGGCATTGCAACATTTGCCATCATGGATTGTGTTGAGCAGCTGAAATCTGCTTCACAAACAGATAACCAAGGTTCATGCAGTATTTTCATTTGTGAGTTTCTGTCTTGCTCTCATACCTTCATTGGTGTTCAAATGTACTGAAACTTCCCTGTTGTCTAAAAAGTATGTTATGGGCCATCTCATCTTTTTCCTTTGAAAACGTGGTTCTGATTGCTCAAGTTCCATCTATTTCCATTCGCACTTGCACAGGCTCTAGCAGTGGTGGAGGGACTGGACACAGCACCTTGGATGGAGTAGATGGGGAAACAGATGATACATTGAAAGGTGTAACAGGAAATCCTCACCAAACGACTTTCAGAATTTAACCTCCCACTGAGAAGTTCTGATACTTGAAGGATGGATTGTGCTGGCTGTTTGAGGGAGAAAAACTGTCTTTCTAATAGCTGCTTCAAAACATTTCCCCTTTGACTGCTATGGAGTCTTCGTTTTTAAAAACAGAAGAAAGCTAAAAGTAGAGAGGAATATAAAAAGAAGAACAAAAGGTATTTTCTTAAGCTAGCTGCTAAGCACAGTGGGCATTGTAATACTTGTCTGTCTCCTTATTACCTTATACATCTTATGATCTTTATTTCTATTTAGTAGAATAAAAAGTTAGACCTCCAATTTATCTCTATTGGATGCAGAATGATTTTCTCACACTACCCTTTCATCTGATCTCTTTTATATAGATAGACACATTTCATTCTTATTTACTCTGATCTGTAAAATCTTAATTTTGAAAAAATATCACTGCTGTGGGGTTGACTTCTCTGGGTTCGCGTGCAGAAAAATTCTTTCTGCCTTTGATGCCTTCTATTTCTTCCACTTCATCTCTCACTGCTAGTGATTCTGAGGTCACATGGTGATTGTTAAAATTCTAGATGCTAAGGTCCTAGACATTCTGATTCATTTGACTGAAGATTAGGCTGAGGAATCTGATTTGTATATAATATCCCAGGTTACTCTCTTTTAGGGTATCTTCGGACCCCTTTGGGAAACATTGCTTTAACTAAAGGAGCATCTTTTCAATAAGGGAAGTCGGTATATATAGAAAACCTACATCCTAGTTTTAAAAGTTCCTCAGCAATGCATCACTGGGGCAGTGCGTTGTGTGCAAATGTGTACTCCCTCTCTTTCCCCACGTACTCCTTCATCTACAATATATCCAGGTTGAAATGCCATTCTTTTTTTCAAACACTCTTACCAAAAGTTTTCTCTTTCTGTCTCTGTGTACCCTATTATGAGACAAAATATATAAATCTCAATATTCACTTAATAACTTAAAAATATGAGAACGTTAAACCCAGAATTGCATCTTCAGATCGCTCAGCCCGTTACTAATTTTTGTGCCATCAGTGATGTAGAGTCCCCATTGTTATCTTTTCTGTTTGAGAGATCTGTCACAGAACTGTCACATCCCAGCCTTGCATTTTGCCAAACTTTCTTTAAAAACATGTTAAGTGGATGAACATCTCTAAGACAAATTTAGACTGTGTGAATGTAATATCCTAAGCCATCATCCGGTATGAATTTAAGTCCCACTGACCATCATGCAGTGGTAATCAGTTTTGTACAATGATCACTCGCATGCAAAGACCGAAGTAATCATCATTTCCTTCTGGAATGTGCTACTGGGCCTCACTCTTGCAAGACACCTGAGAATCTCAGATGATGCAAAATGAAGGTGCCATTTGCAACAGCACAGGAATGCTTTCTCTATTCTTGCTATTGTTGCCTACAAGTTAATTGTTTCCAGGTGCATCTTGAAGCACTGATTAAAACAGCCCCATATGGGTTGTAATTGATTAACTGGAATGGCATCTTCAACCTCTGTATCCTGTGAGCAGTTGGAATAAACCGGCATGCTTCACCCACTCACACATGCTGTGGTTTTGGAAGGCTTTTAAAAGGAAGATTTTCTAAAATGATTTTCTAAGATACAGCACCAAATAGTCGGGTAAGATGGGATGACATGAATAAAGTGATTGTCTTAGAAGTAATCCAGAAAAAAAGTTTCTTGTGGGAAGGGGGTGAGGGTCCTTGGATGTGTTGCAGGTGAGTTGTTGGATAGTTGCTTGTTTTGGTTAGTTAACTAAGAGAGTCTTGGCTCAGCGGTTGCTGAATTCAAACTTCTTGGTGATGATGAGATTTGGAATATTTTTGTGGAATTCGAAGAATGGAACTGTAAGCCATTCATGAGTATTTCCATCTTATTACTATAGGAGAGTATATTTGTCAGAATAAGGAACCCTAGCTGCTACAAGATCACCCTCCAAATCTTAGTGACTTTTCACAATCAAGGGTTATTCCACCCTCCTGTAATAGTTTGCTGCAGGTTGGGTAGCTTTTCTGGGAAGCTCTCCTCTAAAAGAAGGCTCAGAAATCCAGGTCCCTTCTAACCTGTCTTGCTGCCACCTTAAGCAGACGGCCTCCCCGGATGCAGAAAGAGCCACGCTTGCATGGACAGCCTGCGAGATGTCTTCTGTGCGGCCTGGAAGGGACCCATGTTCCACTGGCTGGAACTCAGTCCTGGAGACCCAGCCTATCTTCCAGGGAGGCTAGGAAGCATATTCTTCCTGGGCACTGACTCAGAACCAGTAATATTGGTAGCATGGAGTCAGTTCCTCTTGAGGAGAACAGGCAAGTTCCATAGTGTAATACCTCCAGTGGCTGTGGCTGTGTTTTAATTGGAAACAAAGAAATTCAGCATAAAGAGTTTGGATTCTGCTTTGGGAAAGAAGGCCTTTAGAGCTTTGTGGATTTGAGTTCTCACTCTTATTCTGCCACTTATTCCTATGTGATGTTGGATAAGTTTATAAAATGAGAATAATATCAGTATTTAGTTCATAGGATTGGTATGAGAATTAAACGAGCCAATGCTCAGAAGTTGCATGTGTGTGCTCAATATATGTTAACAATTATTGTTGTTATTAGTATTAGAAGTTGTTTATTTCCCTGGTTGATATGGTTTGGCTTTGTGTCCCCACCCAAATCTTATCTTGTAGCTTCCATAATTTCCAGGTGTTGTGGGAGAAACCTAGTGGGAGATGACTGAATCATGGGGTGGGGTCTTTCCTGTGCTGTTCTCATCATAGTGAATGGGTCTCATGAGATCTGATGGCTTTATAAACAGGATTTTCTCTGTACAAGCTCTCTCTGTGCCTGCTGCCATCCATGTAAGATGTGACTTGCTCCTCCTTGCCTTCTGCCGTAATTGTGAGGTCTCTGCCACGTGGAACTGTAAGTCCATTAAACCACCTTCTTTCGTAAATTGCCCAGTCTCAGGTGTGTCTTTATCAATAGCATGAGAACAGACTAATACACTGGTGATCTGAAAGGAAAAGCATTTATATAGCAGTGGCTTTCAATGGTGGCTGACTACCCAGCAGAGTCACTGGTGAGATGTTTTTGAAGTACACATGGGGGCAGGAGGGAAGGGAGGTGAACACTCCAGATGTGATGAATCCCAACCTCCCTCCATCTGCATGTTAACAAAACTATGCAAGCTGCTGCCCAGCCACAAGTAGAAACCACTGGACTACACCTCATACAAGGTGGCCGATGGGATTCCCAAGGCTCGAAGGGTATTTGTGGAAGAGACTACTTCATGTAAGTCTCCAAGGTGAGTCAGAGGTCAGAAGACTGGAGAATTTCATAGCAGAGAGGGGGACCAGTGTCCAGCACTAGAAGTCATTCAGAATGTTACGAAACTCTCAACCTGAGTGATTAATGTGTGACAGCTGCATAGGGTGACCTGGGCACTCCTGGTATTGGTTTCTCAGATCTTCCTAAGAGCTTCTTTTTAGTCCTGTTATCAGCCCTACCTCCTGATCCAATTCCATCTAGCCTAAAGCCATTTGCCTAGGAGAGAGGTACATAGTTGGAGAGAATTAACCCCTCTAAGAAAGAGGAGGAAAACCTTCCTTTTTTTCTAAAGGATAATGGGCATAGTTCTGCATGCCCTGGTTCTCACAAGTCATCTTTCTTCTTATGAAACATAAAAAAGCTCATGCCTTTAAAGGCTCCCAAGCCCACTGATGGCATCCTGAGGGCCTTTATTTTCTTTTCTCCTGCTCAATTCCCCTCTGATAGAAAACCTTGAGAGCATTTCAGCAGTGAAACTAAAAGAAGTTATCGATCAGGATGGGCTTAGTTGTGCTGCAGTAACAAGCAATCCCTGAAACTCGGTGGCTAATTACAAGGGTGATTTCTTGCTCTTGTCACATGGCCCTCGAGGTTGGTAGAGAGCTCTGCTCTCTGTGGTTCTTTCTCCAGGATCCAGACTGAAAGATCAGTCACTGAAGGGAAGATGGCATCACTTTGAAAAGAGAATGCTGGGCATGTCTAGTATGGGCAATTAAAGGCTCTGGCATGGAGGGCATGTGTGTCCCAACACATTGGTGTGAAGCAGTCCTATAACCACTTCCACAGCACCCACCAAGGGGTCAAGAAGCTAGGTTTTTTTTTTTTTTTTTTTTTGGGTACCCAGACTGAGAGGAGAACTGGCTATAGCTGAGGAGAACTGCTGGCTTCCACAGAAATTCAAAGGCCAAAAAGTTTGATTTTCAAATACCTGCCTAAGAATGTATTAATAGCTGAGTAGAAAAAAAAATCATGGTCATTGTAAGAAAATACATCACAGAAAGACCTCCCACTCCAAAGCTACACTGAAAAATTACTCAAACTTTAGCCTCGGAAGAGGAATTTCTTTTCTAAAGTTTATGACATTAGGTAAATGGAGAAATTACTGATGATGGCTTATTTATTTATTTTATCGGTCTAAAATTTGGGTAGATAATTCTTGCATTTAAGAACAAATGGGTGGACTTGGGTTTTTGGATGTTTGATTGTATTTCTGCTCCATGTGGGTGGGAACTGTTCTCAATTTGTAATTCTCACATTCTGACTGCTGACTGCACTGTGCCTTGTGTAGAAAAGTCCATCTATTCATATTGACTGGAATAAGCATGGAATAATGACTGGGGACTGTTTTTTTTTTTCAAGACAGAGTCTCACTCTGTCACCCAGGCTGGAGTGCAATGGCGTGGTCTCAGTTCACTGTAACCTCTGCCTCCCAGGTTCAAGTGATTCTCCTGCCTCAGCCTCTGGAGTAGCTGAAATTACAGGCATGAGCCACCAGGCCCGGCTAATTTTTGTATTTTTAGTAGAGATGGTGTTCTACCGTGTTGGTCAGGCTGGTCTTGAACTCCTGACCCTGTGATCTGCCTGCCTCAGCCTCCTAAAGTGCTGGGATTACAGGTGTGAGCCACCATGTCCAGCCAAGCACTGGTTTTATAACACCTTGGCATATCTCCCAAGTATTTCTGAGGAAGTTGTGAACATCTCAAAACAAAATTAATTTCAAATGATTTTCATTTAAAAAATAACATGACACTTCTGGTAATGTCACAATTTCTAACAGTAAAACCATACATGTATGGCATTCTTGAGATGATTCTACCCTTAGGATTCTCTTGAACACTAGAATAAAAAGTGTATTACATCTTTGGTAAGAGTGTTGTCAATTAGATTCTTGCCTGTGTGGGGGCATATCACCACACAAGGTATAATATTAGGTCTTGGTCACATAGTATATAATATTTTCTAGGTTGTCAATTTTCTTACTTGGAAATATTTTTGGAATTGCGTGTTGGTAGCAATCTATTTGTATTAATTATTTAGAAAATTCTATCTAAAAGAAATGCAATTTTCAAGGAGAAGGAATGAGAAGTTTTCTTAAGTCCTTCAGTTTGAAAATCATATCTGAAAATCAGGTTACTTGAATATGAGTTAATTGTAACTCAGTTTAGCAGTCAGTTTATGAGCCAAATTAAACAAATAAAATAATTTTCTTTTTATTTTTTATTTATTTTTCTGATTGAGACAGAGTCTCACTCTGTAGCCCAGGGTTGAGTGCAGTGGCACAATCTCGACTCACTACAATCTCAGCCTCCCAGGTTCAAGCAACTCTCTTGCCTCAGCCTCCCGAGTAGCTAGGACTATAGGCATGCACCACCATGCCACACCAATTTTTTAATATTTTTAGTAGAGACGGGGTTTCACCATGTTGGCCAGGCTGGTGTCAAACTCCTGACCGCAAGCAATCCACCAGCCTTGGCCTCCCAAAGTGCTGGGATTACAGGCGTGAACCACTGCACCCGGCCAGAACAAGTGAAATAATTTTCATTCAGTAGGTTTTGTTTTGATTTCAGTTTTTCTTGCCTTTCAGTATTTTTAAAGAATATTACTATTCTTATAATATTCCTTTTTGCATTTCATTATATTCCTCTCTCTTAATACAAGATATTGCTTTCGAAATGCGCTCACAGTTCCCCCAGCACCTAGTTGGACTAATGACTTCTTTCTCCTACCCCCAAGCATTGGGTTTGTCATGGCCATTGTCAAATATTAGGGACAATTGCCCAGTGACACCGAATGTGGCCTATCTAGCTTTTCCTCTCTGCTTTGGCCCAGACAGAACAGTGATGCTGAATGGCAGCCCATTAGTCCTTGGAGCCATCGACACAGAGAGAAGAGATTGCACAGAAGCCAGTTCTTTTTTACCTTGTCATTGTTCCCTGACCATAGGCTTTCTCAAGATTAGAAATAACTGGTTCTTTTAAAGAGAATGCCTGCATTAGCCAAATATACTCTAAAGATATGTAGCAAATGCTACATTTGCAATCATCATAAAGCTGAATGAAAAAAGAAACACTGCAAACATACTGAAACAATTAAGCAATATTCGTTCCTAATTTTAGGCTGGGAAGAATATCCTTTGTGCACCCTATAGTTGGTAAGACAACATTCTCAAGCCCACTTTTTAGTTAGTTACCAACTCCTAGAAGCCAGTGGAAAATCACAGTCTTTGATGTGTAAAATAACTGAGAAAAGGGGTGTAGAGCCTTATAAAATACCTGAGCTTAATCTGGACCAGCCAGGAGCAAGACTTGAAATCCTCTTACTGAGGAAAATGAAGGAAAGCATACTTGCATTTTGAGGCACAAAATAAAAGAAACCTATACAATTTGTGTGGCACAGTGTCCCAGAAATCAATTATGTAATTTTGTACAATCATATCAGGTAGAGTATCAACCCATTACTGAAACTCAGAGCTTTCAAACCTAATGGAGACTATTTGACATTCCTAGGCGAGCTGCCAAAGGCCCGTTTCCAATTGCTACATGACAATTATTGACACAGACATGCACAGGCAGGAAGGGTTTTCAAGGAAATAATGTCAATAATTTTCTACTGTGTTTTAAGCTAAAAATCAGTAGAAGGTGAGTGACTAGAATCCTTATGGAATCCATATCTACAAGTCCCTTGGGTCTTGGAAAAGAAATCTTTACTGTGCAGAATGGCAATGGCAGTAATAGAGAAAGTGAATATCCACATGAAATTTAATTAGGTTGGAAATGGACAGTTGAGCTGTACATGCTGGAAGTGTTCAGAATTGTACTCATCTACTATCCCTAGGTATCGATGACTACACCCCTCAAGTTCCTCTTTACTCCATCCACTCTGCTTATCACGGCCAGGTTGATCTTTTTTTTTTTTTTCGAGACGGAGTCTCCCTCTGTCACCCAGGCTGGAGAGCAGTGGTGCGATCTTGGCTCACTGCAAGCTCCACCTCCCGAGTTCACACATTCTCCTGCCTCAGCCTCCCGAGTAGCTGGGACTACAGGTGCCCGCCACCTTGCCCGGCTAATTTTTTATATTTTTAGTAGAGACGGGGTTTCACTGTGTCAGCCAGGATGATCTCGATCTCCTGACCTTGTGATCCACCCACCTTGGCCTCCCAAAGTGCTGGGATTACAGGCGTGAGCCACCGCACCCGGCTGGCCAGGCTGATCTTTTATGACTTGGATCCCATCTGGCTACTCTCTGCTTTGGAGCTCATGATGGTAACCTTCTGTTCACTCTTCAGCTCACGTCCTAGTGTTTGGGTTTGTTTCTTTGTGTGGTCTTACTTGCCATTGTTCCCAATGAATCGCTCCCCAAATTCAGACTGTTCTCCTGAATTCATCTCATATCTAATGAGCTTATTCTCCCTTCTATGCTGAGTCTCATCCTCTCCCCTGGTTCTGAAATATCTCCTCCATATACTCCATTTACCAGTCTAATTCTGTTTACTTTTTGAAGTCGTGCTTGAATCTAGTTGCCTCATATTACTCATAGAAGCTCTTGTTTACTGAGGGTCCATTAAGGCCCAGGGCTGTAATAAGGGTGACTTATATGTTATATCTATGTTTTTGATACATCTGTCTTTCTCTGATAGGTGCATAAATATACTGATGCAGGCCATAAACAGGAAGTTGTTGTCTGCCCACAGGTGAAGTATGTTTCTTATTGTGCAATCAAATGACATTGTTTTTTCTTAGAGACAAACATTGTAAACATGCATCATAGGCATTACTGTTCCCACTTTAGAGGCAAAGAAACTGATGTTTAGGGATATTGAGTTTCTTGTGTAAATTCATTGAGGTAATCAAATAGAGATTCAAATCCAGGCCTCTCTGATCCTAGAACCCATGTGAGGTTGTGCAGGATTCTCTGTTTCCAGCATCCAATCATCTCTCTTTCTCTGAAGTTTCCCGATACCGAAGGAGTAGTGGTGATGGCAACAGAACAAGGATAACAGCTAGAATTTGCAGCGAGCGACTTAGCATGTGGCTAACACTGCTCCCTTCTTCCCATCCCTGATCTCTACTGGCTCTCACAACAATTCCAACAAGTTCTCCCTGTTTTTCAGATGAAGAAACCGAGGCACAGAGAGTTTAACTAGTCTACCCAAAGCCAAGCAGCTCATAAGGAACAGAATTCGGGTTCACACCTGGGTCTTCCTGACTCCAGAGCTTGCATTCTTAACCCTCTAGTCTTTGGCCTCCCACACCATCCTACTTTCTGGTTGTTGTTCCATGGTCCTGCCTCCACAGCTGGGCCTCTCGAGGCTGGGAACACCCTCCTCTATTTCCCCCACATCCCCACAGTCAGTATTATGTGATGAAAAATCTGCTTTTAGGTGTGGATTATTTTCCTGTTGAGGCTGCTGTGGAGATCTGGGGTTGGTTTTGTTGGACCATGATGTCCCTCCATGGACCTAAACTCAAGAAGATGCACCTTTCCTTCAGTCCAGACCCAGGATCCAAGCATCTTTTTGTGTACTGGTTATGGGAGAGGGTAAAAAGAGGTTAACGAGGCACCTTCCTGTGTCCAAGAGAGACAGACAAGCTGGCCCAGGCTGAAAATGATGAGGAAAATGACCACCAAGCGTTATCATACGCCATGCTCAAGGGTCTCATAAGCCATGCTTGGTACCATGTGTGGTCCATCTAGGAAGCTGGGCCCATCAGAGGCAGAACTAGCAGTGTTCAGAGCAGGAGGTCTTTGTAAAAACACCTCCTCAAAATGATCAGGAAAGAAAGCAATGTGACTTCTTCTTGTACTTTGCATAAGAAATCAGATGAAATCGGTTTCTGACTATTATGGAAAACTGTTTTGGGGCATGTGGTAGGGACCACCCAGATGAGGCCCTCCAAGACCTTGTTGTCTAGGGTGATTTATTCCCTTTATTTAGAGATCCAGACAATTAATCATTTATTTATGTGATGATAGGCTTTTGGCTGTTAGACCAGATGCTGTGTTACTCTATGAGATGAGTAATAGCGGAGAACTTATAACTTACTATTTTACTTTTTATCTTGGCTTCCAGGAAACGTAGAACTCAATTTGATACTCAATTTCAATGATTACACATAGCCTAGGTTTTTGGTACATCCACCTTTCTCTCTTAGATACCTAAATAATTTTATACATGCAATAAACAGGGAACTGTTTTTTGCCCACAGTATGCTTCTTATTGTGCAATTAAATGACCTTTTTTTCCCTTAAAAGATTGAGTTCTGCCAGCTCATGGAACATGCTTTTGCATCGATGATTTCCAGAAGAGAGAAAATACCAAGGACCTTCTTGGACAAGTTTTGTTCAATTACATCTTTAATCCTGTTGCATAATTTGTAAAATTTAAGACACATTTAAATTGAATCTAGTGATCTGTATGTAGTGGGAATTCCAGCCTTAGCCTACCTTGGGCTTCAGATCTCTTCAAACCTGCTCCATGGATGATCGCCTGAGCCCAGGGAGGCCCAGGCTGCAGTGAGCCATGATTGCCCCACTTCACTCCAGCCTGGGTGACAGAGGAGACCTGTCTCAACAAAACAAAACAAACCTCCATGGGTTGGTGGGGGTGCTGCTAGATACTGACTTCCTGGAGGAGTTGTAGTTTGGCAGAGAATACCTGGGGTCAAGAGGAAGCGGGAGGATGTCTGTGTCTAAAATTGGTCCTTATTGTAGCCCAGTGGATTTGTTTTCCAGGCTGGAGTTTAAGGGCTGTTTCAATGAGGGACTTTATGATACACAAAGAGGCAAACAGTATTGGTGTTTATGGATAAGTGGTACCAGAGGTTGAAGGAGAGGCACTTCCCAAGAATGGATCTCAATGTAGTCTTGGCTCCTTGAAGACCAAGGACCTTCAATTCAGACGCTGTGGACACAGGCAGAGAGGCATGAGAGAGAATTCTTTTCAGGGGAAGCAGACATTGACAAAGAAGGTCTGAGCAGCTACCGTTATGACTGAGGAAAACACTTGAATGATGTCTAGGGGGTGAGTACAAATAAGGGTGGTTGTGAGACAGACAACGGGACTCCAGAAAACCCAGATTAGGACTTGAGAGGGGTGGGAGGTTCTGTAGCAGACAGATGCATATGTATGGCTCCTATGTCAAGTTAGTACTTTATTCATTCTTGTTTTTATTAATAATGTGACTGTATTAACATCCACTGGCTGCTGAGGCTTGGGACAACCAGGGTGACACCTGTGTTGTATGAAACCATGGAGAGGCTGGTGCCTGTGGGGACAGGATCTTGGCTTGTCTCTCTCGCTCTGTGTGTGCTCTCTAGAGCTTGCATGGCTCTCATGACCTGAGCACACATGAGTCACTGGATTAGTTACCTCACCTGTAAAATGAGAGATCTGGACCACATCGTCTCTAAGAACATTTCCATTTCTAAAATTCTAAGATTCCATTATTTGGTACAAACTAGGATGCCAGAAATACATGAAGATGAAACAAAGGGAGTGTATGAGTCAGTTTGGCCTGCTATAGCAGAATATCATGGACTGGCTGGCTTAAACGACAAACATTTCTTTTTTTTTTCTTTTTCTTGTTCTTTTCTTTTCTTTTTTTTTTTTTGAGACAGAGTCTCGCTCTGTCACCCAGGCTGGAGTGCAGTGGTGCAATCTCGGCTCATTGCAACCTCTGCCTCCCGGTTCAAGTGATTCTCCTGCCCCAGCCTCCTGAGTAGCTGGGGTTATAGGCATGCACCACCACGTCCCACTAATTTTTGTATTTTTAGTAGAGACAGGGTTTCACCGTGTTGGCCAGGCTAGTCTCAAACTCCTGACCTCAAGTAATCCACCTGTCTTGGCTTCCCAAAGTGCTGGTATTACAGGCATGAGCCACTGCGCCCAGCCACAGACATTTTTTTCTTATAGTTCTGGAGGCTAGGAAGTCCAAGATCAAGTCTCCAGCAGACTTGGTGTCTGGTGAGGGCCCCCTTTCTGGTTTGTAGATGGACATCTTGTCTGTCCTCACATGGCTGAAGAGAAACAGTGATCTCTGTTGTGTCTCTTCTAACAAAGACTCTAATCCCACCATGAGGGCTTCACCCTAATGACCTAATCACCCCCAAAGGCCTCACCTCCTGATACTCTCACATTGGGGATTAGGATTTTAACACGTGAATTTTGGGAGAGAGACACAAGCATTCAGTTTATAACAGGGAACAAACAAATGAGTTGGAAACCGAGGCTACTGGTGTGTAGGGGCAGAGAACAGACTGAGTTTTGAGTCCTCAATTTGCCACGGGGACCCTTTGACCTTGAATGGGTTGTTTAACACGGCACTCAGCTTCTCAAGCTTACATCCTGAATGCCAATCCTTGCCTCAAACACTTATTGTGAGAATTATGTAAGTGTGTGAATATGTGTGTTCAAACCTCCAGGTGTGTGCTGGCCATGGTGTATGTATGCAGTGAGGGGTGTGTGTGCTTTTGACTGATGACCATGCACCAGCTTTCTGGACCACACAGGCCTCTGGGATCTGGGGATGCTGGAGCCTCTCAGCTGTTAGAAACAGAATGGAAAGGCACAGTCCTTCTTTGAGTTAGAAGACCTGGGTTTGAGAATTACCTCTGTAGTTTACCGCAGGAGATACAGAATAGTTCAGGGTCTGTCTTCTTCATCTGTAAAATAAAGCACTTGGATTCTATATATAAGCTTCAACATTTTTTTCTAAGTTGTATGATTCTAAGATCTGTAAGCTACTAACCTCTTTGATAGAGGAGCTTTTCTTTCTTTCTTTCTTTTTATTTTTTTGAGATGGAGTTTCGCTATTGTTGACCAGGCTAGAGTGCAATGGCCGATCTCGACTCACTGCAACCTCCACCTCCCAGGTTCAAGCAATTCTCCTGCCTCAGCCTCCCAAGTAGCTGGGATTACAGGCATCCCCCACCATGCCTGGCTAATTTTTGCATTTTTAATAGAGATGGGTTTTCACCATGTTGACCAGGCTGATCTCAAACGCCTGACCTCAGGGTGAGCCAGCTGCCTTGGCCTCCTAAAGTGCTGGGATTACAGGTGAGAGCCACCACGCCTGGTCAGGAGCTTTTCTTTCTAATCTTTCTACTTCCCACTACCTCTTGCACATAGTAGGTGTGGTAAATACTAAATGAATGACCAATGAGATGGCTCTGGTAATTTAATTCTGCTGTCCTCAAAAGAGGAAGCAAACCTCACATAGAACCAAGGGATGCAAAACCTTAATTCTCTGAGTGATGAGCTATCTGAGTCATGCTGTTTCAAAGCTTCAGGCTTGTGGCCTAAACTGATAACAAATTCTTTCCATTAAGATATTGCTCTCTCTGGTGAGCCTGACTTTTGAAGCAGACAATGCAGACGCCGGCAGAGCGATTGGGTCTGCTCATAAAATGATTGCAGCCAGGTTGGACCATTCAAACAAAAGCCCGGCACACCCCAGTGATACCAACAGAATATCGCTAAGACCAGCAGTCTGGTGGGAGGCTGGAGACGAGCACAGCTAGACATTTCCTTGGTGCACACCTGAGTCTCTCTAATTAAGGTTCGGAAACCAAATTTGCTACATGACGATTTTTGAGTAACTGTTCACCTGTAAGCACCTAGCTGAAGCATGAGGGTGTCTACGTGAAGGGAATCTCACTGTTGAGAACAGTCTCTATGCTTAAGTGGTAATTCACAGTCCAACGGATACACAAAATGTCACTCTGTGTCTCCCTGGCACATAATGAGTTGGATGTGACAGAGCCTGAGATCCTTGCTTTTTTTTTTTTTTTTTTTTTAATCTGCTTTTGGGAAATGTGTTGGTCAGGCTCCAGCGGGAGAGTAGAATCTAGAGAGAGATGAGTGCGGGTGGTTTAGAGGGAGAGGCGACAGTGGGAAAGGTGGAAAGAAAGGAGAGAGAAAAAGCACCTTTGTAGCATCGTCTCCTGGCCTTCTTTCTGGATGACATTCTTCCTGTCTTTTCTCCTCTAGAGAGATTTTTCAAGGCTGCTTATATCTGGCTGTCCAGGTTTTTTCTTCTCTTTTGGAATGGGAGGGAGGAAAGAGGCTTTTCTCTTCCCCATCCAGAGTCTAGTGACTTCTTTTCTCCTAGTGCAGTGGCAGGGCTCCCAGCCCATCATGGAGCCTGGGCTTTGCCAGGGTCCCTTTGGGATTTAGTAAGTTTCTATCATGTGAATGTACAGATGCCACAGAACCAGAAGAGTTACGGGTCTCTGGTTGGTTGTTTTTATTTTTTTATTTTTCATATCACTGGGGAAAAGTGCACCTTCAAGGTTTCATCCAAAGCAAAGAATTGTTGCTATTGACTTTTATCCACTTCCTAAGCACTGCATTTCTTTCAGCCTTCATCAAAGGCATAATCCTTCATTCAGAATCTTTTTCATCACTTTAAATAGTCCTCCCGCCTTTGTTGAAGTTTTCTGCCTTTAGAGAGACGAGGTCAAATCTGCTCCAACAGTGGAAATAAAATGGGGGAGGAGAACTAGCTGTAACCTTTGTGCTTAAAACTTGAAGATGGTGTACAATTTTTTTTTTTTTTCAAAAAGAGAGCTACTGTTTGACTATTCTGATCTCTTAAGATGCATCTGAAAAAAATACTATATTTTAAGCAGAAAATGTTAAGAAAAAGTCTGTGCTAACATATATATTTCAACAAAGTTTTTAGAGAGAAAAAATGATCTCCAAATTGTTTGAGAGAGTCAGCCTGGTTCTATTATATCTGTGTAGCAGCAGGGTATAACAAAGCTAAAGATTTAAGGCAATTTTGACACCTTAAAGCAGAACTGCACAGGCTTTTAAACCCAAAGAGGATTCAGCCTGTTCACTTATTACTTTCCACATCTTCAAAAGGACAATGTCTCTTTTTTAATCTTTTGGCTTTGCTGTGAAACCATGGGAAGTTATTGACTTTACAGGCACTTTAAGTATACAATCAGGCAGGAAAAGGACATTGGTGCACTCGGGGGCTGCGAGTTCAAATTCTCATCTCTTTGTGGCACTCTCCTCCCTGCTCAGACAGAATTGAAAAGGGCAGAACAAACAGTGAGGGGCTTCCATGGGTTTTGATGGGGGCCCTCTCATTGAGTCACAGGCACCTGAAGCCGTTCGGCTAAAGACAGGCTCCTTTCTCGTTTCTGTTGTTATTTTTTAATTTGACAGCTCCCAGGGTAGGATGGTATGCTCAGAAATGCCATACTTCCTTGTAGCCCCTGCAAGCTAAAATAATGAACAAGCAATTAAATCTCATGCTTGAGGGCCTGTGCTGATTGCTTGCAGGAAAGGGGCACAGCCCAGCCTTGTTCATTGCATACAGGGCACAGGGCCTGGCTGTTTCCCTTGGAGGGTAAGCACCTGCTGCCAGGCTGTGTCAGGGGCGGGCTGCAGGGGCACTTGGGCGCTAGAGGAAAGGGACTTGATGGGAAACAAAGGTCCACCAAGTCACCTGTATCCAAAATGGGTGCTGGCTGATGTTAACCTCCTAAGGTCTTGTCAAGATTGTTATTTGTTAGCAGAGCACAATTGGCTGTGACTCCACATTTTCTTCTTTATTATCCTTTGATGAATTAATGTGTTCTAGGAGCATGGTTTGCTCTTTATTTTTTATTAAAGAGGTATTCTTGGTTTTGGCTAAAAAGTTTAAATTAAAAAAATTAATTTAAAAAGTAACTAATAACTTAATAAATCACTTTTTAATAATTCACTATATACATATTGAAATTCTACTGGGGCTTGCCACTGGGAATTCATGGATAAGCATTATATAGCTATGTCCTGCTGTACTGGATTATACATTCTTGCACAGGAGACTGCCATTGATGAAAAGGCCCACATTGTCATACAACAGCAAATGTGCTAAATGCCTAAAAGAAAATCAAGCGGTGAGGTGGGAATGCCTAGAAGATGGTCTAAACTGGGATAAGGGGTGATAGACTACCATCCTGAAGATGTGAACTTGAACTGAGGCTAAAGGGGAAGGAAGGGAGGTAGTACAGGGACAGGAAAGCCATGGGAGGTGAGGCTGGCCAGGAGGCAGGGTCAGGTCCTGTGAGGTCATGTACGTCTCCCTAAGGATTTTAAAAGAGAAATAGGCTCACGCCTGTAATCCCAACACTTTGGGAGGCTGAGGCAGGCGGATCACCTGAGGTCAGGAGTTCAAGACCAGCCTGACCAACATGGTGAAACCTTGTTTTACTAAAAATACAAAAAAGTTAGCTGGGCGTGGTGGCACGTGCCTGTAATCCCAGCTACTTGGGAGGCTGAGGCAGGAGAATCTCTTGAATCCAGGAGGCAGAGGTTGCAGTGAGCCGAGATGGTGCCATTGCACTCCAGCTTGGGCAACAAGAACAGAACTCCAGCCCCCCCCCCCAAAAAAAAACAGATGAATGGGACTTAATTAAACTAAAAAGCTTCTACATAGCAAAGGAAATATCAATAGAGTGAAGAGACAACCTGCAGAATGGAAGAAAATATTTGCAAACCATACATATGATAAGGGGCTAATATTCAAAATATATAAGGAAATCAAACAACTCAATACTAAGAAAACAAACGCTAGAATGGCTATTATTAAAAAGATGAAAACTAACAGATGTTGGTGAGGATATGGAGAAAGTGAACTCTTAAACACTGCTGGTAGGCGTGTAAATTACTACAACCTCTGTGCAAAACAGTATGGAGATTTTTCAAAGAACCAAAAATAGAAATACCATTTGATTCAGCAACTCCACTACTAGGCATCTAGCCATAGGAAAAGAAATCAATATATCAAAAAGATACCTGTACTTTTATGTTTATTGCAGCACTATTCACAATAGCAAAGATATGGAATCAACCTAAATATTCTAAATTGGATGAAGACAGGGTGGCATATAAACACAATGAAATACTATTCAGCCATAAAAAAAGAATGAAATCATGTCTTTTGCAGCAACATGGATGGAACTGAAGGCCATTATCCTGAGCAAATCAACCCAGATACAGAAAGACAAACCGCATATTTCCACTCATGAGTTGAAGTGAAAAAATGTGTACAAATAGCCATAGAGATTGGAACGATAGACAATGGAGATTTGGAAGGATGAGGGAGCAGGAGGGGGTGGAGGATGAGAAATTACTTAATGGGTGCAATGTACAATATTTGGATTATGAATATGTAAAAGCCCTGTCTTAACCATTATACAATCTATTCATGTAACAAAAGTGTTCTTGAACCCCACACATTTATATAAATAAAAAAAAGATTTTAATTTTGACCCTAAGATCAATGCAGAGCTGTGAGAGGACAAAGCAGGGGAATGACACCACAACATCTATGCATTGAGAAGGGCACTCCGCTGCGCCATGGCAGTGCGTACAATGGGATGGCTTAGGAAATAGGTGGATGTAACTCGGACTGGGGTGGTCCAATGAGGATGTAGTTCTGAAGGCAAATTTCTGAGCTCTTTAGGAGGGAGAATGGACAGGGCTTGTGATGGCTGGGGTTGGGGAGCAGTGAGGGGTCTGGGATGGCTCTGGTGTCTGGCTCGCACTGCTGAATGAGTGGCGGTGCCACTAGCTGAGAAGGAGAACATGGGAAGCCCACTAGATTTAGGAGAGGACTTGAACTTCATTTAGACCTGTTGAGTCGGAGATACCCCCAAAAGGAGGTATGGTGTAAATAGTTGCCTATAAAGGTCTGATATTCAAATGAGGGATTGGAGGCATCTGAAAATGGAAGCTTCCAAGTATGGATGAGCTGTATTAAAGAGAGGCTACGAAATGAGAATGAAGACTAGGACTGAGATACCAGAACTCCAGTGTGTGTGGGCCATAGCCCAGAGACTTAGGAGAGCCCAGAGCAGGAGGAAACTTGGAGGGTGGGGCAGTTCAGGGTGGGAAAGGCTGCTTCAGAAAGGAGGGCTGGCCGGGGGTGGCATTGGGTGGGGAGGGGGATGCCATGGAGTCCACCAAGGTGATGATTCACTCAAGGATTAGTGTGGACTCATCCTTGAAAACACTTGAGAGGCAGAGATTATTATTATCTTCCTTGAATAGATCAAGGAACTGAAGCTCAAAGAACTTAAATAATTGGCTTCAAATCACACAATAAATAGGTGATGGAGCAGAATTTGAAGCTGGTTCTCTAGGTCCAGATCCCCTGCGCCAGCCCTGTCTCTCTGTAGCTTTATTTCTTTCACATTCAAGCAAATTTGTTTTCTAGAAAAGGAACAACATAATGGTATTTTGGTTTGTTAAATAATCATGATGAGAAAAAGAATGACAACTGAATTTAATGCGAGGCTTATAAAATGATTAAAGGTTTTGAATACTGTATGATAAATAGGCTTTTAAAACCCATGTATCTGACCTCTTATTAGGCTGTTTATTTCAAAACTGACAGTGCAGCTAAAACATTTGCTGAGGGACTGCATATATCTTCTGCCTCAATTACTTTCTTTCAGAGACAATTTAGTCAAGATGATTTTTCTGAAGTTAGCCAATGTAATTCAAAACCAGATAGGTAAAAGAGAGGCCAGTCATTGAGGGTGCACATGGAATATCACATTAGGGACTAAGAGAATTAAAATGAACTGAGGATTTCTGTTTTTCCCATCTTTATGATGATCAGAAATTAAGGCAAAAGGATTAAGTATATGTCTGTTGATTTCAAAACACACTGCATGGAAAATTTACCTTCTTCAAATGATATGTGGATTTGGAAAACTCAAACATGGACTGGAGTGGGTTGGACTCTAGGGGTTTTGGATATTCTGATGTGTGTGGTAGTATGGATAATGAGAAGCTGATGAGTCTGAGAGTATATGAGTCGCTGGCTGGGAAGTAATACGATGATTCAGATTGGGAGTTGCGAAGGTCTACCTCGTTCTCTGTGGGGGAGGTTGCTAGAAAGGAAACTATTTACTCTTTAAAGAAATGAAACCCTGAAAACACGTAGAACCTGAAGAATGAGGACAAAGAGACTGGGTCCCCAGCGGGGTTACTTTGCTCTTTTTGAGGGCCCTGTAATGCCCTGGGCTTAACTCTATCTCTGACCTTCCGCTATGTGCTCCAATGGTCTGATAATTGGTCTGCTTCATAGAGGCATGAACGTCTTGTGGCAAGGACTGTGTCTTATTCACCTTTGTGTCGATTAGTTCAGCGCCTGGATTATAGCAGAGGTTTGTTAAATAAACATTTGTTAGAAGGCTGAACAAGTAAACCAATGCCAGGAAAGGTGAGAATTAGAAAGAAAGCTAGGGAAAGAGAAGGAAGAAGGAAGAAGTCTTCCGTCTCTGTGCTAGGAGAAGAATTTGGGGAAAAATGTGTATTTCTGTATGCCCAGAAGAGTATTATTCATGGCTTGAGTGTGAATCTAAGACCTGGATACCTTTTCTGACAGAAAGGTATCACGTTCTTCAAAATTAAAAGGAGAAGATTCCTGAAGAGTTGTTCAGGTGCAAAGAGAAATTCCATCATGAATCCAGCAAGGCAGGGTTGGGTTCTAAGATGACTTGAGCAACACAAATGTATGAACAACCAACAGGAAGCAAAGCCTGTCCAAAGCCTGATTTACTTAGTTAGGCTGAGCTAATTCCATTTGGGAGGTGGCTTTTGTAACAAATTTTTGTCCTGAGGTGGCCAAAAAGTTCTTTAGTGCTTTAAAGCTGACGAAGTGTGGGGTAGGAAAATAAAAACAGCCCAGCGGGAATAGATGTCAACGAGGTGTGGGAAAAAGACCCTTATTCCAAGGGTAAGATCTTTGGAGATGGGCCTCTCCTCAACCTCATTTTCTTGCTTTGGGCCCTGGGAAGGAGGAGGTCTTAGTCCTCAGCATCTCATGAGATTAAAAGTAAATCTGGGCTGGGCACGGTGGCTCATGCCCATAATCCCAGCACTTTGGGAGGCCAAGGCAGGTGGATCAACTGAGGTCAGGAGTTTGAGACCAGCCAGGCCAACATGGTGAAACCCCCTCTCTAGTAAAAATACAAAAATTAGCTAGGCGTGGTGGCGGGTGCCTGTAATCCCAGCTACTCAGGAGGCTGAGGCAGGAGAATTGCTTACAAACCCAGGAGACAGAGGTTGCAGTGAGCTGAGATAGTGCCACTGAACCCCAGCCTGGGCAACAAGGGAGACTCTGTCTCAAAAAAAAAAGAAAAAAAAAAAAGTAAATCTGTTCAGTGGTGGAGAAGAAAAGAAAAGTCAAACCTCGAGAACCAATTTCTTGATGACCAGTCTTATTTGCTTATTTATAGCAATAGCCCTTTCCTAATTGATTCATGGGAGTCAAGGATATGGCTTGCACAGTGCATTCTTGAAGGTGTAATTTCCCTTGTGACTTCACAGAAGACATGATCTCTGAAGCTGGGCCTCCGACTGTCCTGAAGTTCAGAAACAGCTGAAGGATCATTACTTTTTCCTTTCCTCTGTGGGCCAGGAAGCTCTCTGGTTAAGAAAACTTTGCCCACCAGGGACATTAGTTAATTAACTAATTAATTAAATTTATCAATTAACTAATTAATTTGATTAATTAAAGCGGCATCATTGTAATTTACTATATTTCATATAAATTAGATTGTTGAAGGAGCTGCCTTTGTTTTGATTCCTTGATAGTATTTGCCACTCCACGATGTAAGATGTTAGGTTAAAAATCAGTCAAATAGGGAATGATGAAGACCAAAATAAGAGTCATGGAGTTTAAACTTACGCACATCAAAGTAGTGAAAATATGTGCTTTTATCTGAATTTCTTGCTATGAGGCTTTGGGAGTGTTTCTATAGATAATATTTTAATGGATTTTTGATTCCAAGTTTTCAACATTACAAAAGGATGGCTTTTAGATTTTTCCTTCAGTGCAGGGGAGGAAATGAAAAGCAAGACTTGGTTCTCTGCAGTAATTAAGAAGTAAAGGGCTAGAGAAAAAGCCAGGCAGCATCTATAAAGGGTTTGGAGTCAGACAGCTGCTTGTACCCAGACCTCTGACAAGTGTCTTAATCTAAGTCTATAAAATGGGTATATCTCAAAGGAGGCTTGTGATGAGGAAATGAGATAAGGCCTCTATTGTGCCTGGCGCCGTTACCCATACTAGTGCATAGAAGTGCTTAATAAGTGTTGGCTGTTATTTTTCTTTTTTCACGTTATTGAAATTTGTTATTAGAATATAATGTAATTTCCTTTCCTTATCCCTACGACTCAGAAGTTTACAACAAAATATTTTCATCCTTCCCTTTATATATGATTTCCCATCTAGTTTTGCTGACATTAGTTGACTACATGGATAGATGTGATAAGTTTCTCAGACACTGCATATTCTGGAAAAAAAAAAAAAGATACCACACCTTTGGATATCCTAGAGTTTACTGGAGATTAAATATATTAGAAACTCTTAAAAGACAGTCATGCTTTTAAGAAATTCATCCTCTGGTAATTTTCTTATTCAAGACATACTTTTAGGTTCCAACTATGTCTATAATTTGCATTTATCTTTAAAGAGACTTTTTTTTTATTTCCTTGAATGAATTTTTAAAGTGCTCCTCAGGAGTGCATCACCCAGAATTTCCTATCTTGTTGAAGTTATGTTTTATGCAAGAGTTTCTGGGCTACTCAAATTTCTTTATCCTGTGTTGCTAATGGATTTGCTGTTGATCACCTGCACGTTATGTGACAGCTGCTTGAGGAATGGGCCTTTATTACAGAAAGGCTTGACAATAATTTGGGTCATATTTTGGAAGATACTTTCATTTGTCCCTGGTACACATCAAATTTGTCTGACTAGATGCTCAAGGCTTGGGAACTGTTTTTAACTTTCAGCATTTTCCAGTCTTAAGTTCCACCAGCAGGTTCCTGAGTAGGCTGGTATATACCTATTTTATCTCTCTACTGTTCCTGTATTTTTTTTTTCACCACTATTCAAAGTAGCTTTTAAGATTTGAGAAAAAAAGAGTGAGTGGACCACGGTGGGCATTGGGGGGTGGAAAATGCCAACTTTCTAGGTTACCATTTGTGGTTTATTTGCTCTCTTTGTGCATGTCTTTGTTTCTCAGTGATTAAAACTTGATTTAAATGTTGCTACTTATCCACCTGTCAAGGATGGTGTGAGAATGAGTAATAATATCTGAGCCATATTTTTGCTCCTTAGTAGAAAGGTGCTATATAAATACAAAATGTTATTTCATTAAAAATACTTGTATGATAACAGCATATGTTAAATTCAATTTCCTTGACCAATTATAAATATATTTGCTGTTACAATATGGTTGTTTTAATGGTGAGTACGTGTGTATCCTACACTCCGTGTTCTATTTTCCGCCTGGGTGGTGTAACATATCAAATGTTTAAGAAAAATGAAGATACCATTCTAGAGAGATCATGAAGCTACTGCTAAATGTTATTTTTGGGGGGATTTCAAATAGATGTTAGTGAGATACCTATTGAATTATTGAGGATACGAACTGTACAACCATATAATAGGACATTATAAATAGGTAGGCTGGTATACACCTGTTTTGAGCAAACAGTGTATTTTTCTTATCAATCTTAGTTCTATGTTGGTGGTTTGCAGCCCATGAGACAGAAGCATCTTATGGTTAAACCTAAGATCCTGGGCTTCAGTGGCCAGACATGATGCTTGTTCATATAGTGGGGCATTGGAATCCATGTTCAGCCCAGGGAAAGGGAAAGGACATCCCTTCCTGTCTCAGACCATCCATCGGGAAACTTATCCTTTTGCTGAAGAGGAGGATTTGAACCTTCCGTCACTGCAGCAAGCCCAGAGAATGCAGAGTTGGCAGATACATGGAGACATGGCACCATTACAGCACAGTGTGGTCATTTTTGATAATTTTTTCTAACGTAGTATAGACCTTCAGGCAAGTCATAACAAAGGCCCCCTGCTGCCACTTTCTCCCACCCACATTTTTCTCAGCAATTACTTGGCTTATTACCTCACAGGTAAGAGATACCTCCATCTGCACCTCTCACCCAATTATTTGCAGCTCTACCTATTCTAAAAAACTTTTTAGTTTGAAATAATTTTAGAATAAAGAGTTTCTAAGACAGTACAGAGTCTTCCCATATACCCTTCACCCAACTTCCCCTAATGTTAACGTCTTACATAGTATATCAAAATCAAGACATTGACAGTGGTGCAATATTAGTAAGTGAACTACCAACTTTATTTGGACTTCTCAACTTTTCCTATTAATGTACTTTTTCTGTTCCAGGACCCCCTTTGGGATAGGATGATACCTTTATTCATCCTGTCTCCCTAGTTTCCACCAATCTGTGATAGCTTCTCTGTATTTTCTTGTCTTTTGTGACTTTAGATGTTTTGAAGAGTAGTGGTCAGGTGTTTTGTAGAATGCCCTTAATTTGCGTTTATCTGGTGGTTTCTCATAAACATTCTGAGGCTATGGATTTTGGAGAAGAACACCACAGAGGTGATAGGCCCTTCTCATTGTATTATGTCAGTGGGTGTATAATATCAGCATGACTGCAGGTGACATTAACTTTGATCACCTGGCTAATGTGATGTCTGTTAGTTTTCCCCGCTACCAAGTTACAATTTTTCCCTTTCTGTCATCTATTCATAAAAGCAAGTCACTAAGTCCAGCCTATACTTGAGGAAAGGGCCATTAAACTCTACCTCCTGGATGGAGGTAGAGTATCAAAGTCATGTTTTAAAACCATAATAGCGATTAGTAAATTTAGAAAGGGATACAAATATGATGCAAATATCCTGTTACTTCTTAACGTTCAACCACTAATTTTAGCAAGTATCAGTTAGTCTTGCCTGCAGCAAGGATAGCTGTGGTGTTCCAATGGCAATTCTCTATTTCTCCGATTCCCTCTACATTTATTAATTGGATTTCTTACATAAGAAAGATTGGTCTTTCTTCTTTTTTTTGTTTATTTATATCAGTATGTGCTCATGGATATTTATTTTATTCTTTAAGTGAATAATTCAATACAACTGAAATTTATTATGGTGCTCAAATTATATTAGCTCTGGCCACTTGGAGCTTTTCAGATTGATTCTTGGGTCCTTTTGACATGCCTTCATCTTAGAAACACATTCTTGGGGGGTACTTTCTTAACTTTCTGATACTATAACATATTCCAGGATCAACTTGTATTTTCCTTGCCCTGGGCTTAGAATCATGGGGAGTCCACTTGCGAAAGCTGAGGCATCCTACTGGCAGCCATGCTGGGCAGCCATCTTGAAATTATGCAGGGAAGGCCCCCCAGCCTCTGAGATGGCTGCTTCCTTTCCTGCTGACCTCCTGACTGCAAACTCATGAAAGACTTTGAGCCAGAACCCCTCCATTGAGTGGCTCCTGAATTCCTGACCCAAAGCATCTGTGGCATATAAAGTGTTTGTTGTTTTAAGCCACTCCATTTGGGGGTAATTTATTACACAGTGATAGATATTGAGGTCAGATTTTGGTGATTGGAAGTGGTTGCTTCTGTAACGAACACCTAAAATGTGGACGTGGCTTTGAGACTGGACAGTAGACAGAGGCTGGGAGCAGTTGGTGAAAGTTTGAAGAGCTTTGAAGAAGTTGTTCTTAGAAATATGATGGCCTGGAGGCTGTGGTGAGGACTTGAAGGAAAGTGAGGAAGACCGGTCTGGAAACTGCACTTGTGTAGTGGCAGGACATTTAGCAAGGGTGCCGCCTGTGTTACCAAGACCGTAAAAAGTGTGCCTAATGAAGGGGGTGGCCAATAGCTTAGGGGATTTCAAACAGATCTCGAAGGTGCCTTCTGGCTTCTTTTTGTTGCTCACACTAAAATGCAAGAGGAGACAGAGAAGTGAAAGGAAAGACTGTTAATCAGAAAGGAGGAAGACTTGATGGTTTTGAAAATTCCCTGCCTCTCCAGGTGGGAAATAATGCTGAAACGAAGCAACGACATCCAGGCAAAGATGAATCTGGGGAACTGCCAAGAAATCATTTTCTAGCCAGCTGCAATAGCCAGAAGAATGTCCATACCTACCTCCTACCTTCCAGTCTCGTGCAAGCTCATCTCATTGTTAGATCTAAATTTGCAGAACCTTAGCTGCAAAGAAGTGAGGGAAATAGTTACTTGTTGGGCAACTGTGTACGTTTAGCTAAGTGCTAACAGTCTGTTACTTGAAAGAAGGGGAAACATATTTTAGGGACAATTAGCAGTCTCTTTCAAGACCCAAATCCCCTCACATTCTAAGCAAGAGCTGCCAGACATATGCTTGCAGGACTTTATAAGGGGTGAAGACATGGATCTTCTGTCTTCACCTCCGGCAGAGTTCAAAGAGACAGCTGAATGGAATCACATAGGGATCCACAGACTTAAGGTGAAATATTTGGCTTTTCTCCTTCCTTTTCCATAGGAAACAAAAGGGTGTCCCCAAAGCAATTTTGAGGGAATCCAAGATTAGCTCACAAGAGATTGTGGTGTCTGTAAGAAGGTGAGCCTGGCACAAGGAGTGGCAGAAACTCTCAGGCTCGCTCTGGAGCACCCAAGCAGGGGGCAGTGAGGGTGGTCTTGAAGGAGCATAACCCTGGTCGTCTGGAGCCCAGGAGGATGTATGAACATGGAGACTGGTGGTTGCTCCTGACTGAAGGAGACTGAGGCCTGGAGACTGTGGAATCTGCCTGTTGTCAAAGAGTGGGAGGAGAGGGCAATAGTGACAGTGGCCTGTCTTCCTTATGTCTGAAAGGCTAAAACTGTGTCCTGGAAAATGGACCAGAGATGGGCATGGGGTGCACCAACCTGATAGCCCTTTGTCAAGTGGGAGTGATAGTCAGTCTGTGGGCTGTATCATGGGTATTAGGACCAGAGGGAGGCCAATAAACATTCGGGGGATCCCGTGACCAGGCCATGGAGATGTGCAGCTTAGAGATTCCTCTGAGGGTCACCAAGAAGGCCCTATATCGGATCTGTGAGTGGGTGGGCACTTGAACTCCTGCCACAAAGGACAGGACAGCCAGCTGGCATTCACCAAGAGAGAACACCCACGGCTCTAGCTAAACGAAAAAACTTTTGATTTCTCTTTCTCTCCATGGCTGTCCTGACCTGCTCTGCCTGAAGAAGCAGAGTGAGTAGGAGTAGAGGATGGGAAGAGCCAGGAGAGAAAGTGCTAGAACAGATTATTCCCGCCTCCTTGGCACCTCGAGCTATGAGCTGAACTGAACTGGGGGAGGGGAGCAGGTTTGAATTGAATGTGATATTGAGTTTCTGATTTATACTGGAATTTAAAATTTAATTTGGTTAATTTTGTTGCCAGATAATACATTTGTGTGGTTCAAAAATCAAAGGTATGTGGTCAAACATCTCCCTCAAAACTGTCCTTCTTCGAGCCTGAAAATTATTTTGAATGATCAAAATGAGACTATGGGCTGGGTGAGGTGGCTCACGCCTGTAATCCCAGCACTCTGGGAGGCCGAGGTGGGCAGATCACCTGAGGTCAGGAGTTCAAGACCAGCCTCGCCAACATGGTGAAACCCAGTCTCTACTAAAAATACAAACATTAGCCGGGGATGGTGGCCGGTGCCTGTAGTCCCAGCTACTCGGGAGGCTGAGGTGGGACAATCGCTTGAACCTGGGAGGCAGAGGTTGCAGTTAGCTGAGATCGCATCACTGCACTCCAGCCTGGGTGACAGAGTAAGAGTCCAGCTCGAAAAAACAAAAACAAGAAGAAAAACAAAATGATACTTTCATATGCGTCCGTGTGAAGAGACCACCCAAACAGGCTTTGTGTGAGCAATAAAGCTTTTAATCACCTGGGTGCAGGCGGGCTGAGTCTGAAAAGAGAGTCAGCAAAGGGTGGTGGATTATCACTAGTTCTTATAGGTTTTGGGATAGGTGGTGAAGTTAAGAGCAATGTTTTGCGGGCAGGGGTGGATCTCACAAAGTACATTCTCAAGGGTGAAGAGAATTACAAAGAATCTTCTTAAGGGTGGGGGAGATTACAAAGTACCTTAAGGGTGGGGGAGATTACAAAGTACATTGATCAGTTAGGGTGGGGCAAAAACAAATCACAATGGTGGAATGTCATCAGTTAAGGCTATTTTTACTTCTTTTGTGGATCTTCAGTTACTTCAGGCCATCTGGACATACATGTGCAAGTCACAGGGGATGCGATGGCTTGGCTTGGGCTCAGGGGCCTGACATTCCTGCCTTCTTATATTAGTAAGAAAAATAAAACAAAATAGTGTTGAAGTCTTGGGGCGGCGAAAATTTTGGGGGGCTGGTATGGAGAGAGAATGGGCGATGTTTCTCAGGGCTGCTTTGAGGGGGATTGGGGGCGGCGTGGGAACCTAGAGTGGGAGAGATTAAGCTGAAGGAAGATTTTGTGGTAAGCGGTGATATTGTGGGGTTGTTAGAAGAAACATTTGTCATTTAGAATTATTGGTGATGGCCTGGATACAGTTTTGTATGAATTGAAAAACTAAATGGAATAAGAGAAGGAGAAAAACAGGTATAAAAGGTCTAAGAATTGGGAGGACCTAGGACATCTGATTAGAGAGTGCCTAAGGAGGTTCAGCATAGTCCTGCCAGCAAAGATTATTTATTTACTTCAAGAGTTAAGAGTGGCGGTTTGGGGATAGCACCAGGAGATATCAGCTGTGATGGCTTGGAGAAACAGTGTAAACTGGCAGTGTAAACAAGAGCAGGGCATGTATGAGTAGTTGAGAACAGTGAATAGAAGTATGACTAGACAGAAGATGGTAGGGATGACAAGTTTTTTGGGGCACAGTCTAAGTCGGTCTGGTGTCTAGAATGAGACTGGGGCCTAAAAAAAAGGAGCATCTATACAGGAGCTCAAATGGGCTGTACTTTGTAGCATTCTGAGGACAGATCTGACTTCTGAGAAGGGAAAGTGGTAAAAGTATTGTCCAGTCCTTTTTAAGTTGGTGGCTGAGCTTGGTGAGGTGTGTTTTTAAAAGACCTTTAGTCTGTTCTACTTTTCCTGAAGACAGAAGACCGTAAGGGATATAAAGGTTTCACTGAATACTAAGAGCCTGAAAAACTGCTTAGCTGATTTGACTAATAAAGGCTGGTCTGTTATCAGACTGTATAGAGGTGGGAAGGCTAAACTGAGGAATTATGTCTGACAGAAGGGAAGAAATGACTGCAGTGGCCTTCTCAGACCCTGTAGGAAAGGCCTCTACTTATCTAGTGAAAGTGTCTACTTAGACTAAGAGGCATTTTAGTTATCTGACTCGGGGCATGTTGAATAAAGCTAATTTGCCGTCCTGGGTGGTGGCAAATCTTCAAGCTTGATGTGTAGGGAAGGGAGGGGGCCTGAATAATCCCTGAGGAGTAGTAGAATAGCAGATGGAACACTGACAAGTTATTTCCTTGGGAAAGATTTCCACGATGGAAAGGAAATGAGAGGTTCTAAGAGGTGGGCTAGTGGCTTGTACTATAGCATAGCCTGCCTTTGCTGCTGTGTGGCGATTAGGCCTGCTGGAACTGCCATCAATAAATCAAGCGTGATCAGGGTGAGGAACAGGAAAGAAGGAAATGGGGTGAATGTCAGGTGGATCAGAGAGATACAGTCATGGAGATCAGGTGTGGTGTCAGGAATAATGTGGGAGGCCGGATTGAAGTCCGGGCCAGGAACAATGGTAATTATGGGACTTAACAAAGAGTGAGTACAGCTGAAGGAGCCGGGGAGCAGAAAGTATATGCATCAGGTATGAGGAAGAAAATAGATTTTGGAAGTTATGAGAAATGTAGAGAGTGAGTTGAGCATAGTTTGTGATTTTGAGGGCCTCTAAAATTATTAGGGCGGCAGCAGCCGCTACACGGAGACATGAGGGCTAGGCTAAAACAGTAAGGTCAAGTTGTTTGGACAGAAAGGCTACAGGGTGTGGTCCTGGCCCTTGCATAAGAATTCTGACTGCACTAACTATGCCTAGGAAGGAAAGGAGTTGTTTTGTAAGGGATTGAGGTTTGGGAGATTAATTGGACACGATCAGCAGGGAGAGCACGTGTGTTTTTATGAGAATTATGCCGAGATAGGTAACAGTTGAGGATGAAATTTGGGCTCGACTGAAGTAATGGGGGCTGTCTGTGAAGCCTTGCGGCAGTACAGCCCAGGTAATTTGCTGAGCCTAATGGGTGTCAGGGTCAGTATAAGTGAAAGCGAAGAGAGGCTGGGATGAAGGGTGCAAAGGAATAGTAAAGAAAGCATGTTTGGGATCCAGAACAGAATAGTGGGTAGTAGAGGGAGGTACTGAGGATAGGAGAGTATAAGGGTTTGGCACCATGGGGTGGATAGGCAAAACAATTTGGTTGACAAGGCATAGATCCTGAACTAACTTGTAAGGTTTGTCTGGTTTTAGGACAGGTAAAATGGGGGAATTGTAAGGAGAGTTTATAGGCTTTAGAAGGCCATGCTGCAGCAGGCGAGTGATAACAGGCTTTAATCCTTTCAAAGCGTGCTGTGGGATGGGATATTGGCATTGAGCGGGGTAAGGGTGGTTAGGTTTTAATGGGATGGTAATGGGCATGTGATCGGTTGCCAGGGAAGGAGTAGAGATGTCCTATACTTGTGGGTTAAGGTGGGGGGATATGAGAGGAAGACACGAAGGAGGCTTTGGATTGGGAAGAAGGGCAGCAATGAGATGTAGCTGTAGTCCAGGACTAGTCAGGGAAGCAGATAATTTAAAGTGTCTTGGCCTGATAAGGGAACTGGGCAGGTGGGGATAACTAAAAAGGAGTGCTTAAAAGAGTATTGTCTAAGTTGGCAGCAGAGTTGGGGAGTTTTAAGAGGTTTAGAAGCCTGGCTGTCAATACCTACAGCAGTTACGGAGGCAACGGAAACAGTCCCTTGAAAATAAGGTAATGTGGAGTGGGTAGCCTCCGTATTGATTAAGAAGGGGACGGGCTTACTTTCCACTGTGAGAGTTACGCGAAGCTCGGTGTCCGTGATGGTCTCGGGGGCTTCCGAGGCGATCGGGCAGCGTCAGTCTTCAGCCGCTAAGCCGAGAAGATCTGGGAAGGAGTCACAGAGCCTTGGGCCAGAGTTCCAGGGGCTCTGGGAGTGGCTGCCAGGTGAGTCGGACAGTCCGATTTCCAGTGGGGTCCTGCACAGATGGGACGCAGCTTAGGAGGAATCCTGCGCTGCAGGCATTCCTTGGCCTGGTGGCCAGATTTCTGGCACTTGTAGCAAGCTCCTGGGGGAGGAGGTTCTGGAGGAATGCCTGGCCGCTGAGGTTCAGGTGTTTGAAAGTTCTTGTGTGCTGGAGATGTGGCTGGGGTTTGTCTCACAGTGGAGGCAAGGAATTGCAACTTTTTTCTATTATTGTACACCTTGAAGGTGAGGATAATTAAATCCTGTTGTGGGGTTTGAGGGCCGGAATTTAATTTTTGGAGTTTTATTTAATGTCGGGGGCAGATTGGGTAATAAAATGTATTTTGAGGATAAGGCGGCCTTTTGACCTTAGGGTCTAGGACTGTAAAGTGTCTCAGGGTTGCTGCCAAAGGAGTCATGAACTGGGCTGGATTTTTATATTTGATGAAAAAGAGCCTAAATGCTATCTGATTTGGGATAAAGAAAAAGGAGCATTAACCTTGACTATGCCTTTAGCTCCAGCCACCTTTTTAAGAGTAAATTGCTCGGCAGGTGGGGGAGGGCTAGTCACAGAACGAAACTGTAAGCCGGACCAGGTGTGAGGAGGGGAGGTGATAGAAGGATTATAGGGTGGAGGAGCGGAGGCTGAGGAAGAATTGGGACTTAGCTCGGCCTGGTGAGGAGCAGCCTGGGGAGGAGGGGAGAGGTCAGATGGGTCTGTAGAAAAGGAAGATTAGAAAGACTCAGTGACGCTTGGGGTTGGGACTGAGGGGACAGGTGGGAGGGAAAGAAGGAAGATTTGGGATGAGTTGCATTGGGAACAGAGACTAGAGAGGGACTGATGTGTAAAAGAATGCCTGGACTCAGGCACCTCAGACCATTTGCCCATTATACTACAAGAATTATTTAGATCTTGTAGGATGGAAAAATTCAAAGTGCCATTTTCTGGCTATTTGGAACTACTGTCGAGTTTGTATTGGGGTCAAGTGGCATTGCAGAAGAAAATAAGACGCTTACATTTTAGGTCAGGTGGGAGTTGAAGAGGTTTTAAGTTTTTGAGGACACAGGCTAAGGAAGAAGGAGGAATGGAGGGTGGAAGGTTGCCCATAGTGAAGGAAGCAAGCCTAGAGAAAAGAGAGAGTAGAGACACAGAGAGAAGGGGTTCGGGGGTTCTTACCTCCCAGAAAGGCAGGAAAGGGGTTGGGGTGCAGAAATAAGGAGTTGGGGCACAGAGATAAGAGGTCAGGGTGTGGAAATAAGGGATGGGGTGCAGAGATAGGTCGGGGCATGGAAATAAGGGATTGGCGCGCAGAGATATAAGAGGCTGGGGCACAGAAATAAGGGATTGGGCACAGAGATAAGAGGTCGGGGTGCGGATATAAGGGATTGAGGTGCAGAGATAGGTTGAGGTACTTGCTCCTCCTCTAGAAAAGCGGGACTTGCCGCTTAGGGTGAAGGAGAAGGGGTTAGGGGTTTCTTGCCCCCCAGAAAGGCGGAGAAGGGGTAGAGAAACAGAAGGGGTTGGGGTATTTGCCCCTTCCCCAGAATAGCGGGACTTGCCGCTAAGGTGAAGGACCAAGGCAGGCGTCCCTGCGTGGTTTGACAGCTCTGAAACCTGGGTGAATAATCAGAGAGGCGTCCCTGCAACTATTAAACACCAAGGGAAGGCTGCCTTCCCAGTCCGTGACCGGCGCCGGAGTTTTGGGTCCATGGATAAAACATGTATCCTTTGTCTCTATCAGAAAATTAATTGAAATTAAGAGAAGGGAGAGATTGAAGAGTGGAAAGGAGAAAGTGGTTGAGGGATAGTGAGAGAGGTTGGAGAAGAGAGTAAGAACAGGCCGCTTACCTAATTTAAAATTGGTGAGATGTTCCTTGGGCTGGTTGGTCTGAGGACCTTAGGTCGTAGGTGGATCTTTCTTGTGGAGCAAAGAACAGGAGGACGGGGGATTGATCTCCCAAGGGAGGTCCCCCGATCTGAGTCATGGCACCAAACTTCATGCGCTTCCATGTGAAGAGACCACCAAAGAGGCTTTGTGTGAGCAATAAAGCTTTTAATCACCTGGGTGTAGGTGGGCTGAGTCCGGAAAGAGAGTCAGCAAAGGGTGGTGGATTATCATTAGTTCTTATAGGTTTTGGGATAGGCGGTGAAGTTAAGAGTAATGTTTTGCGGGCAGGGGTGGATCTCACAAAGTACATTCTCAAGGGTGGGGAGAATTACAAAGAACCTTCTTAAGGGTGGGGAAGATTACAAAGTACCTTCTTAAGGGTGGGGGAGATTACAAAGTACATTGATCAGTTAGGGTGGGGCAAAAACAAATCACAATGGTGGAATGTCATCAGTTAAGGCTATTTTTACTTCTTTTGTGGATCTTCAGTTACTTCAGGCCATCTGGATGTATACGTGCAAGTCAAAGGGGATGCGATGGCTTGGCTTGGGCTCCGGCTCAGGGGCCTGACAGATACTATGGTTATAAGTGAAAGTCACGCTAAAACTGTGGAATTTGTGTGAGGTGTCAACTGGTGGTGAGGGCAGAGATTCAGCCTAGTGTGTTTGAAGTCTATGTGGGAGAAAATAAATCGATTTTGTGTGTGTGCCCATGGAGATCAGCCCATTCAGTAAAGGGATCACACAGTTTTCACTTCACTTTGCTTCACCTCCTGGCTGCTTTCCTGTGTGGTCCGATCAGAATGGAACAACGAGGGCTCTTAATGTCATTGATGAGGACATTACATTTGCTTACTGCAGTCTAAGGCTGTGCCCATATTGAGCTTTGAAGTCAGTGAAAATCTCCCCCCACCCTTTTTTTAAACACATGAACTTCTTTTATGGTGGATCTTCCTACTCTTTATTATGCAATTGATTATTTTAACATAAATGCAAGGCTGTTAAAATGCACCATGTGAGGTTAGGCTCTTTATTCCAGCCTATAAAGGTTTTCTTGGCTTTCTGATTGATGCAGACCATATTGGTTATCCTCCCAGCTTAATGTCGTCTGCCAATCAGATAAACATGCTCAATTACTTAGGATGTAGGTTCAGGTGCTCAGACCAAGACTCAGCATAACAGTGGCTTAACAGTGGCTTAAACAAGATGGAAGTTTACTTCTCTTTCTTAACTGCCTGTGTGTTAACAGTCTAAGACTAGAAGGAAGGCTTCATGAGGTCAGAAATCCAGAGGCCTCCTCTCTTAATTCTCGGCCATCCCTAGGGCCAACCCAGCTCACCAACACATTCACGTTCTAGTGAATAAGAAGGGCCAAAAAGTGAAAAGGGATAAGCTTGCCTTTTAAGGACATGATCCCCAGAACAACATCACATTTGTTCTTATCCACAGAGCTTTGCACAGAACTTAGTCACATGGCTAGGCCAACTTGCAAAGAAGGCTGAGAAAAGTGGTCTTTTTTTTCCCTGTATGTTCATCTGCTCAGCTAAAAATTCTATTATCTGAAAGAAGGGGAAAATCATTACTGGCAGACAATGAGTAATCTTTGCCACGCATGATTTCTGTGTTTGCATGTATGCAATTAGCGAGAGCTTTTACTAGTCATTGTTATGGGCTAACTGTGGGTCCTGGTCTTCTCATTTACAAGGCTTCCTTAACACCATAGGGTGGTGGATTTCAGTGAGCCCCAAATTCACTCAATGCCAAATCATGTTCCGTCCCCATTTTTCCATCTTTCCCTGAAGGATCATATCCCAGCCTTCTCTGCAATATCCTATTTCCATCTGGATTCAGTATGGCTGTGGCCTTCTCAGGATCTCCATTACTACCCTATCAATACAAGAAGGGAAGTTAGCTCAGCTTGACTTAGTCTGAGTGAACATAGCTTTTCTTTAGTAACTATGGCTCTGTTGTCTAAGAGCTCACCAACCACCTGTTTAACAATCCTGTCCAAAATTTTGTCAAGGGAATTCATTTCGACTGTACCCATCTGTAATTTTTGGAATTCATACTGTTTCCATTTTTGAAAGTCAAATGGACTATTTTGAAAGTGCCTATTTCCAACTTGCAGGTACCTGTACTATTTTCATTACTTCTCAAAGACTATAAACACTGATGGTATGCAAATTCTTTTAATACCATGAGTATATTAATTTCCTTAGGCTGCCATAACGAAATTTCACAGACTGAGTGGCAGAGACAACAGAAATTTATTTTCCACAGTTCTGGAAGCTAGAAGTCCAAGATCAAGGTGCTAGCATCAAGGTTTCTTCTGAGGTCTCTCTTCTTGGCTTGCAGATGGCTGTGTTCTTGCTGAGTTTTTGTTTTGTTTTGTTTTGTTTTTTGTTTTTTTGTTTTTTTGAGACAGAGTCTCATTCTGTTGCCCAGGCTAAAGCACAGCAGTGTGATCTTGGCTCACTGCAACCTTCACTTCCTGGGTTCAAGTGATTCTCCTGCCACAGCCTCTCAAGTAGCTAGGATGACACATGCCTGCCACCATGCCCAGCTAATTTTTGTATTTTTAGTAGAGGTGGGGTTTCATCTCGTTGGCCAGGCTGGTCTCGAACTCCTGACCTCAAATGATCCACCCGCCTTGGCCTCCCAAAGTGCTGGAATTAGAGGCATGAGCCACCGCACCTGGCCTTCTTGCTGTGTTCTTATCTGGTTTTTCCTCTGTATATGCATATCCCTGTGTCTCTTAGTATGTCCAAATCTTCTTATAAGGATATTAATCAGATTGTTTTAGGATCTGGCCTATCAGCCTCATTTTAATTGAATCACCTCTTTAAAGACCCTATCTCCAAATACAGTCATATTCTGAGGTACTCCCTATCTCCAAATACAGTCATATTCTGAGGCCTTCAACATATGAATTTGGGGAGTATACAATTTAGCCATAACAGGTGGTATAAATGTCTTCTTGGATTAAAGTCATAATTTAATTGAAAAGAATCGGGTAATTTCTTATTTCAGGAAATTGGGGGGAGTTTGGAAGGCTGTGAATTGGCTGAGAGCCTTGGTTACTTGGAAGTTTGTTAAGATGTACATAATCGATTTCTCACTTTGGACCTACTGAACTGGAATATGTATTTAACAAGGCCCCCAGATTGATCTGTGTGCCCACTAAGGTTTGAGAACTCCTAGGCCAGGGACCCAAAGGCGACTATCCCCAAGAGGTTTCTGGATGAGATATACAGAAGGAATTCAGCAACAAATTCCACAAAGAGAGCTGTCTGGTACCCTAGGCTGGAGCATGGGGAGAGAGGTATCTTCCTACATCCAAATGTCAATCTTAGATATGACTTTTCTCCTCAACCATTTGTAAGGAAGTGCTACAAAAATAGGGTAATGAGAAAATACAGCTGTTCTTGGGTCAAGTTGATGATCCTGATGCATGTGTGGAATATGTTAAGGAATAGAAGATTAAAGGCAGAGAGAGTGTTGTAAGATGATGGGAAGGAAATGGAGGAGAGGAGGCTGACCTACATCTGAACCTGGTTTTGACCTCAGCTGCCTTCTTTTCTCATGTCTGCCTCGGTGACATTGCCAACCTCCGTTTCCAGTTGAAAAACCACCAGGTTCTATGATGTAGAAATAGGAGGAGCAAAATTTCTTCTAAAACCAAAGGACCTGCTATGCCCTGGTACATTTGGGTGAACCTTAAATTTTCCCCATCACACTTTCGTCACTACTCCTCCTGTACTATACCTTTTCATATGTGTCTTTTAGATTTCAGCTTTATTTCCCTCTTGATGCTGAATTAGACTGAATTCCCTACTCACCTGGCACTTACCAAATTTTGCAGTACTCACCTCTCTTTCCCACTAGACTCTGATAATATGGACTCTGTCCATCATAAAACCCATAAAAAAGTCTCATTTATATAATTGTTAAACAAGTTAGAAAATTAGGTTTCTACAGTGTTAAGTATAAATATGTGATAAATTTTATAATTATATACCTGCATTGTTGTAATAAAATTGCACAATGATGAAACATACCCAAATATGTGTTTGCAAAATGTTTAATCCATAGCCTGAGTTTTGAAAAGCAGTCTTTGTTTCCAACTGTTGTCTAACAGTAATCTTGCTGCTGCTTAAGGGGCATGTTAAATGTGATTTTTTTTTTCTTTTGGAAACATTTATTTTGGTAGCAAACTACTTACAGCTGATTTTTATCATAGAAAAGGTCAGAAAACTGGAAACACTCGTCATGTAGTAAAAGAAAATGTGTAGCTCATCTGTAAATTTGACAATTATTTTAAGTAAATTGCCACAGCTAAACAATGAATCTCTTTGTAGAACAGATTTGCCTAGTCTCTCACCTATTTTGTTATGAAATATTGTAAAATTTCAACTGTCTTTTAAAGATCTTATTTTAATAACATTAACCACATTGTGGACAATCTGTAGCACTTTGTGCATTTCTGGCCTCAATGTCTTTGCTGCAATGAACTTCCTGTAAATGATATGGTGAAGGTACTTTATATGTGGGGTCATCTCTGTAAAGTTAATATTTTAAGGGTCTGTGTGTGGTAGTGAGGGCAATTGCTCTGTGTTATGATACTTCCATTGTAAATGACCTTGTCTACTGAAATAAAGACCCGGTAAGGATGCCAATGTCAGTTTGCATATTAAGTATTGGTCAAGATTAATTTCTCTTTCAGTTTTAGCTAAAATTGACATCGAAGTTTAAAATGTTTAATCTCATCCACTGGTGGACGGATCCCACTGTCGTATATTGAAGTCCCAAATAGATGAGTTTATTACTTACCCTTCTCTATTATTATAATTATCTATAATTCTATCACTATGTTTAATATCATGCTGTCCTAATTATTCTGACTTCAAAATAAGCTATAAAGAGACAGAAATCATGAGGGAAAAGAGACAGGCATAGATCCAGGGGACTTAATGTGTGAATATTAGATATTCCATATTCCTAAACAAATACTAAAAGAAAATATCCATAAGCTAAGGGAAGGCTTAATCTTAAGATTCAAAAGGCTCACAGTTCCAAAAAGAATTGAGGAGAAAAAGAGATATCCAAGCACATCTTGGCAATATTCATAAACATAGATAATAAAGAATAAAAGCCTGTAGGCTTCCAGGTAGAAATAATAAGTTAGTTATGGAGCAGATTTGTATGTGTCTGTTTTTATTTATTGCATTAAGAAAATATTTTATTCTACTGCAGAGAAAAACTACAACTTTTACATGATGATCTTGAATCCAGAAATTTTCATGAACTTTCTTATTGGTCTTAATGATGTGTTTGCAAATTTTCTTGGGTTGTTGATGTGGATAATTGCATTATCTATAAGTAATAAAAACTGTAGTTTTTCCTTTTCAGTTTTTACATATTTATTTTTTATTGTTTTTGCAATAATAAGCTTCTGGTACCATGTACAATAAAAATAGTGATAGCAGGGAATGTTTTTAAAGTGTCACCATTACCTGTAAGATTTGGTGACCCACAGCGAACATTATACTGAATGGGCAAAAGCTGGAAGCATTCTCCTTGAAAACCAGCACAAGACAAGAATGCCCTTTCTTACCACCCCTATTCAACATAGTATTGGGAGTCCTGGCCAGAGCAATCAGGCAAGAGGAAAAAATAAAGGGCATAAGGTAGGAAGAGAGAAAGTCAAACAATCCCTGTTTGCAGATGACATGATTCTATTAATATATCTATATTTTTTTCCTGATATGAAATTATCCTTGCATTTCTGAGATAAATTATACATGGTCATGCTGGTTTTTCGTTATATTTTATGGACTTAAAATAATTGTTTGTTTCATTAATGGATTATGTTTTCTAATATTTATGATTTTACATCTACTTCTATAATATTAAGCTATAATCTTCCTTTTTTTTTTTTTTTTTTTGAGACATGTTCTTGCTCTGTCATCCAGGCTGGAGTGCAGTGACACAATCTCAGCTCACTGCAACCTCCACCTCCTGGGCTCAAGCAATCCTCCCAACTCAGCCTTCTGAGTAGCTGGGACTACAGGCATGTGCCACCATGCCTGGCTAAGTTTTGTATTCCTTTGGGTAGAGAAAGGGTTTTTGCCATGTTGCCCAGGCTGGTCTCGAGCTCTTGGGCTCAAGCGATCCACCTACCTCAGCTTCCCAAAGTACTGGGATGACAGGTGTGAGCCACTGCACTGGCATATAATCTCCTTTCTTGAATTATTCTTGTCATTTTCTTTAAATCTAGAAAAATGTCTCCCTTTTTCTATTGTTTGAAATTTTATTACCTATTATATAAAATTATGTATTCATTAAATACTTGTTAACTGATCTGGGTTTTATATCTGTGCTTGGGGGAAGATACTAAAAATAAATCTGTGTAATGGTTTATGAACCATTATAATTATAGAAAACTTTTGGTGATTTACATTTTCCTAGAAAATTGTACCTCTTGACCAAGTTTTCAAATTTATTGGCATGAAATTATTGACAATATTCTGTTAGGCTTTAAAAGTCTCAAATATATTTCTATGTATATCTTTCTTTTTTCCTAAAATTGTTGTTTTGGTATTCTCTTTTTATTCCTTCATCGGTGTGGCTAGAGCTTTTGTGCTATATAATTGGTTTTTAAAAAGTGCTTGTCTTACAAATGGTCTTTACGTTGTCCAAACAATCTTATTAATTTTGGCTCTTATATATTATTTCCTTCCTTCTTACCTTTGAATTTACTGATTTTCCCTCAGATTCATGAACTGAATCTTAGTTTATTTATTGTTAATATTTCTCTTTAAAATATATCTAAGCCATATATTTTCTACTTAGGTCACATTTTAGCTCTATTTCATAGGTTTTGATATAATAGTAATTTTAATGAGGCTTTGTTCCAAATATGTTGTTAATTTTATTGTGAATATTTTCTTTAACTATGAATTATTCCATAATTCATGGGGGAAAAGAGGCCAGGATAGATCCAGGCATATGCAATTTTAGTCATTTCTTTATTGTTTGATTTCCAATTAAATTGCATTGTCATCAGAGAATGTAGTTTCAACAGTATCGGTTCTTTGACATTTATCATAATATCCTTTGTGATCTAGTAGCAGAACACTTTTTTAACAAATATTTTATGTTTGCTTTTAGATTTAAGCTTGTTTATTTTGTCATTCAAATATTTAATCTCAGTAATATTTTCCTGACTAGATCTTTCTGTCTGATAGAAGTGTATCAATTTTGCATTATAATCCTGTCAGTTTTGCCTTTACATATTTTGAAGCTATGTGTGGAGGTGCATGCAATTTCATGATTTTCATACTTTATTGCTAGATAATTTCCCTTTGCTCTTATGCAGTGTAGCTCTTTATTTCTATCATTTTGCCTTCAATTCTATTTTGTTTGGTAATAATTTACTATACTGGCTTTTTATTGATTTTCATATTTGTCTAGAGTATTTCTTCAGTAACTTTATTTTAAATCTCTCTGAGGTTTTTTTTTTAAGGATCTCTTGAAATCACCATATAGCAGAATTAAATTCCATCTGATAATCCCTCCTTAATAGATAAGCTTAATTTATTTACATTTTTAATGATTACTGATGTATTTATATTTATCTCCAACATTTAATTTAGCCTGTCTGAATTAGTATTATTTCTTTGCCTCTTTCCTCTTTCTTCCTCTCTTCTATTGGATTAATAGAGTTTTCTTTATTTCTTTATTTTTCTCTATGCTGGTTTGGAAACCATAAATGGTATCTCTAACATTTTTAATAACTTTAAAATGTAAAAAATACAGATAACTACAGATTCTGTAAACAAATCTAAACATATTCATTATTTTTTCATTCTCCAAAAGAGAAAAGGTTTTCATATGTGTTACTTACTCTTTCAATTCCCCAAAATTCTTGTTATTGCTGCCTATAACTTTAGTTTCACCATTTCTTTTAGAAAAAGAAACATGTATTCCTACTTAGTTTATTTTTCTTCTCATTGAAATATTTCCTTTAATAGTCGTTTTAAAGAGGCAGTTAACTATCTTTGTGTGTCTGAGAATAGCTTTATTTTAGCACAGTCAGGAATGATATATGAACTACGTATAACTGCTAAGTTGACAGCTATTTTCTCTGCACTCTAAAGAAATTATTCCAACATAATCTGGAATTTCTTGATTCTTTATGAAAGACTGCAACTAGTCTAATTTGCCATCCCTTTATAGCTTTTTCCTTTCTTTCTTTTTTTTTTTTTTTCCAAGTGAGTGCATGCCACAGATTGATTTAATTCATGAGTAAGGAAACCAACAGGATGGTGAGTTAGCTCTAAGAAGTATAGGAGAGGCAGAAGTATTTAGACTCACTGAAAGAAAGAATACTATATCACATACAAAACTGATTAATGCAGAGAACTTGTTAATGTCACAATTATAGGCAATATAACTCTCACCCTTGAGATAAAGTCTTCTCTACCAGATAGAAACCATTTGACAGAAACCCTTATCCATAGGGCAAAATTCGTATGTATTGCCATAAAACAAAAATCACTTGTATTGTTACTACTTTTGTACAGACTGAAGTCTATCCTTAGAGATTTGTAAAATTCCCTCATTAATAGTGAATGCATTGTTAAAGTTACATACTCCTAGAGAATCAGATAATTCTTGGGTAGCCTTGTTAGTTAGTTCATTGGATGTGATTTTGGAAGGACATGAGTCACCCTTTTGTCCATATCCAGTTCGTGAAGTGTGTTCTTAATACTTCCTCCTGGTGTTTATAAATTATCTCCAGGGATTATTCTTCATTCAAAAATGGCTGGTCTCATTGTATTTTGGCTGCTTTCATGGGTATAACATTCAGTATTAATGAACATATATAAGCTTTAGTATGGTCATCAAGTCTAGAGTCATATGGGGTCAAGCAACTATTAAGTCCAGAAAAAGAGCTCTGTTGAAAGTTTTGTAAGACACCTAGGCCTGAATTTTCAATAATCTATTCTCCAGAGATTACATAGAATATTGCCTGTATTTGTTCTGCTATAAGGCTAAGATGCCAAACCCAAGAAATTTATCTCCATCAGATTTTGCCTGCAGCACCTTCAAATTGTGTGGATTTCTCTCTCTGCAGTGTCTCCAAATCTCCTAAACCTCCTGGCCTGCCAGGGAGTGACGTGGAATACTACCTATAAGGCCGAGACCCTATAAGCCGTAGAAGAGACAAGAAACTGATTTCCTGGGAAAACTCTGAAGGCATTGATTCCACCCAAAAGCTGCAACCCTTGATCCTTAGTTGTGGGCTTCTCATAGCTGATTAAATGAGATTTATTCTGAAATATGACACTCTATAGATGGTCTAGATTACACATTCAATCAGTTCAATTACCTTCTAACAGAAAATATGATTAACTTTTTATGAACCAATTGCAAATATCTATATTGCTATTCAAATAAACTCAATAAAAGTATTTGTTTCTGAATTTTGATGAGTCAGAACAAGATAGAGAAGCATAATTATTAACTAAGGTTAGACATGGATCAAGAAGATGACTTAACAATTTTAATCCTACGTATATATCCCAAAGAATTGAAAATGGACTCAAAAAGATACTTGTGTGCAAATGTTCTTTGCAGAAATATTCACAATATCTGAAGGGTAGAAACAACCCACGTGTCCATAGAAAGATAAATGGATGAACAAAACGTGGCATATACATAAGTGGAAGATTATTCAGCCTTGAAAGGGGTGGAAATTGACACAGCGTATGACGTGGATGAACCTTGAAACATTATGCTAAGTGAAATAAGCCAGACAAAAATGATCAAATATTATAGGATCCAATTTATGTGAAATATCTAGAATAGGCAAATTCATAGAGATAGAAAGCAGATGAGAGCTTACCAGAGGCTGGAGGCGAGGCAGGGAGAATGGGGAGTTATAACTTAATGGATATAGAGTCTGTTTGGAGTCATGAAAAAAATTGGAAGTACATGTGATGATGTTTGCACAGCATTGTGAATGTAATTAATGATGCAAAATTGTTCATTGAAGAATGATTAAAATGGCAAATTTTATGTTATATATAGTTTACCACAATTAAAACAGAAAGAGGCTGGTCACAGTGGCTCATGCCTATAATCCCAGCACTTTGGGAGGCCAAGGCAGGTGGATTTACCTGAATTTGAGACCAGCCTGGCCAAAATAGTGAAACCCAATCTCTACTAAAAATACAAAAATTAGCTGGGCATGGTGGCGCATGCCTGTAGTCCCAGCTACTTGGGAGGCTGAAGTGAGAGAATCACTTGAGGTTGGGAGGTGGGGTTGCAGTGAGCCAAGATAGTGCCACTGCACCCTAGCCTAGGTGACAGAGCAAGGCTCCATCTTAAACAGCAGCAACAACAACACTAGGTGACAGAGCAAGGCTCCATCTTAAACAGCAGCAACAACAACAACAAAAAAAAAAAAAAAGAAAAGAAAAAATAGATCAACAAGAAAAAGAAAGGGCTTTCTTACATAGCCATCAACAAGTGGAACACTAAAAACTCTACCAACCTTATTCCACAATAAATAATCACAATTGGATGTTCCTCTCGAGTTCATTCAGTATTAATTTATTCTTGTTCCATTGGATCTTGAGTCATCAAACAGCTTTCATGAAATTATCTACTACTGAATTCAAAAGCGTCCTGGAAATTCTGAATCCCTCTGACAATTATCTAAGAGATGTCAGCTCCTAAGTCCAGTCCTTGAAATATCAGCTGTTAAAAATACCTGGCAGAGTCCTTTTCATGAGACTCTGAGGCTGTTCTTCCTTTATGCAGACCAAATTTCTGACCGAGAGCTTTCAGGCAAGCATGAGAAGAAAGCAGAAGCTGCTCGTTGATGATAGAGTAGCTAACAATAGCAGAATGGAGAAGAGTACAATTCTCTATTGCAGCAAGATACATACCTCTTTTGTAAGGCTTTGATCAATGTTTCCCCATAGAGTAAGATAATATATTATACTCTATACTGATCAAATCGAGGAAAAGACATATTCCTCAAGCACTGAGCAGATAAAATTTCAATGACATTATTCCAATGATTTGCTGCATGTTTATTTGATTATAGTTTGCTGCTGCTTACATATATAAAGAGATAAAAGCAGCAGATCTTAGCAAACGAGTGCCCGTGACTCTCCTCTCTGCCCACCGCTCCATTTTATATTGCGCTGCTTCATTGCTCTGACAGCGTTATCATTTGTGGCTTTAGTTTGCTCTGTCAGTTTTGCTCTGTCAACCACAAATTAATTTCCCCTTTATTGTACTTATGGATGAATCGAAGTTTTAAAAACCAGTGAAGTCAATAATTTCTATACTCTGGAAGCTGGTATATGTCTCACCTTTTGATGAATGGCAAAGACCTTTATAAGCTGTGTCAAAAATATAAGATCAGAAGTACTACCCTCCATTCCTCTCAAGTTGATGCTCTCTAGAAAGTGGAACCATTAATTAAAAATTGTTCATATGAGCTATGCAGGTATCTTATGCTCTATTTTATACCAAAGAACTTTATGCCAACACATCTGTCTCTGACACCTGACATGTTGCACACACATATGCAAAACAAAGCTCTCTATTTGACAAACTCTTGGGATAGAAAAACCAGTTGTTTAATTAAAACTTGACTAATTTTCTTCCCAAGTTATGTAACTATTTATTTAGATGAGTTTAATTACAAATGAAGTAGTGAGGATTAACAAAATAACACAAGTAATCACTCTGTAGAAACCCAGATATATTATTAATAGATTACTACTCCTCATAGGGTGATTTTTTTCTATGTTTTTTAGCTTCTGTTAATCTCATGCCTAGATTCCTTGTATCTGATCACTTTCTCTCTCCAAATTGGGTTGACTACTGATTGGAGACTGAAGAGATTCAGGTGGAAGAAAATGATTAGAAGTGAGCATCAGCAACAAGGCAGCTCTGAGCTTCAGGATGAGTCCAGGTAGGAGAATGTTCTGGCAGGTGTTAACATCATGGCATCTGCTAATAGAGATTTATGCAGGCAGGGGTCCTATGGGAGAAGTGTGGGGTTGGGTGCAGAGCTTTGAGGTCAAGAAGAGTCTTTGGGGAAGTAAGGTAGTACTGCAGCTCCAGAGAAAGTGAGGCACTAGGTGGGAAACCAAGGCAGGAATTATTATGGGATGCCCACAGCACCTTGTGGTAGCTCTTTAGAATTATTTGTTTCAAGGCTGTGTTACTCGTAGGAGGCAAGGACATATTGGTCAGGTTCATTGCTAAGATCCTAGTGCTTAGCACAGTTTTCTGGTGGGGTTGGTACCAATAAATATTATTAAATTAATGAATGGAAGAAAGTAAAATTTAGTGTGGGGGGTATAGTTTCTAGGATTTCAGAAGTTATGGCTTGATTCCAGAGAAAGCAGCAAGAACTTAGATGATAAACCTTGGGACAAGGCTAGTGTAGGGTCCATGCAGCCCAAGTTGACCCTGATTCCTGAGCTGAGCCTGCTTGAGGTGTTCACATGACTCTGATCATTGTGATACCAGACAAATGGTATCTGGTGTCTGGTCAATGCTAATACCTTCAGCAGAATACACCAGTCCTCACACAACCTGCTTAGAAGATGAGTGGAATCATTCTCTAAATTTTAGACTGTCTTCTCTCCCTTTGTCTGGTGGCTCTTGCCTTCTGGTTTCATGGTCTGATTGTCTGTGTGTAGCCAGGAGCTGAAATAACTATGTGGAGTGTAGCTCTGGGAGACATAGGCATACATGAAAAAGATAAGAGTCAGAGGGTAGGTGCACAATACAAATCAAGAACAAATAGTTGAATGTCATCAAAGGAGTGTGAACTTAAACAAAAATGAGCTCTGATTTTCATCTCTTTGTATAAGACAAGCAACTACTGGAAAACTGTGAGGAGTGTTTTCCTGTAGCCAGGGTAGAGTCTGGATCTTCAGATTGTTGGCAATGAAAATAATTGCTCTTTAGTAAGTCTCAAGAGGTTCTGCATGTGGGGTGGCATCTGAAGTTGTCCCAGCAGGCTCTCCCTGTGTTCTGGAAGCTCTGGAAGTGATTGGTTTAGGTGTTAAGAAAGGTAGGACACCTACAGTTCTTAGGAATAGCACTATAATCTGAATGAAGATGTTTCAGGTTGATAGATTAAGTTATATGCACATAATATAAAACTTGTCTCATTTGCGGAAAACATTGGATCTCTGTAAAGATTTTTGTGAACATATTTTTCTTTGGCTGAGCACAGGAAGGAGCAGTTGGGACTGGACTGAAGGCATAGGGGCAAGGCTGAGGTGCCTCCCATTTGTGGGAGGTAAACTGTCCATTGTGAGAGGAGGATACCTTAGGGGGCTAAGGAGAGACAAGGCTGCAAGGGGCCCCAAAAGGGGCATGGCCAAAGACTTGAGGGGGAAACAAATTAGAGAATTAGTTAAAACACTTTTTCACCTGTATTCTATTATCCTCTTACTGACCCCCAGGTTTTAGTAAAGTTAGTTACATGCTATGTTCATTTTAGCTGTGCTTTCAGGAATTAAAGGTTAAACCTGCATCCACACTTGGAATGGCGTAGATTGGGTGAACCCTGGCTTTATGGGAAGGAAATGACCAGATGGCAACCATGACGGGTAGAGGCCAGAGCAATAGTCTGTAATGGGAGGGACCACCAAGTACTCAGATGAATCTGTGGATGTGGTATCCACAGGAGTCTCAGAAACTTCAGGGAAAATGAACTCAGTGGAAGATGGGGACCGAGTATTGTTGTGGAGGATAAGGGCTGGCACTTTGCTCACTGGATACTGAAGGGAAGGTAACAAATTTTAATTGGTTGAATTCAATGCAGGTACATGGTTGATTGAAATATTTATTAGCATAATCTTTTGGGTGAAAGAATTAAGAAATATGTTTCCCATTCATATACTGTGGCCCAGGAATTCTACATTTTATCAGTGGTGGTCTTTTAAGCAGTGATCATAAGTGACTTATTTGCTATTTTAGATTTTTTTAAATTTCTACTTTCAGGAAATAAAGGATGAGTACATTGTAATTAGATATAATACACTTTGTTCTTTAAAAAATATAGGCTTAAAATTCTAGAGTACTAACCCATGTGGATTATCCAAAATCCAAACAGTAAAGTGAGAAGATCTGGACCTGGAGGCCTTGGTCCTGCAGTGTCCTAGGTACGTCCTGCTGCCCTGACCAGGCAATGGTCAGGATCGGTTAAGGAAGGAAAGTGAAAGTACTGCTTTGAAATCTTCACCTGTAATTCCAGTGGAAATTCTGTCTTTTATTATCTTCACCTACTTCATCTCATTTGAATTCTTTTCTAATTCCTTTGCAATTCAGTCCACATTACACATCGCCACTGTCCGGAAAACATGCCTTCCCTTGGGAATGAGCACAGCTCCCATCACACCTTAGAAAGGTATATTGCGTAGGTCTTTACCCAAGTGCCATTGATTTCCTATTAAGTTTTACCTTTTTAAAATTTTGTGGGTACATAGTACATGGGGGTATATGAGATATTTTGATACAGGCATATGATGTGTAATAATCATGTCAGGGTAAATGGGGTATCCATCCCCTCAAGCCTTTATCCTTTGTGTCACAAACAACCCAATTATATTCTTTCAGTTATTTAAAAATGTATATTTGAATTGTTATTTACTATAGTTACCCTGTTGTGCTACTGAATACTAGATATTCATTCTATTTTTTGTACCCATCGACCATCCCCACTTCCCCTCCCCACCAGCTCCCACTACCCTTCCCAGCCTCTGGCAACCATTTTTATACTCCCTATCTCCATGAGTTCAGTTGTTTTAATTTTTAGCACCCACAAATAAATGAGAACATGCAAAATTTGTCTTTCTGTGCCTGGCTTATTTCACTTAACATAATGACCTCCAGTTCCATCCATGTTGTTGCAAGTGGCAGGATCTCATTCTTTTTTATGGATGAAGAGTACTCCATTGTGTATATGTACCACATTTTCTTTATCCATTCATATGTTGATGGACATTTAGGTTGCTTCCAAATCTTGGCTATTGTGAATAGTGCTGCAGCAAACCAAGAGTGCAGACATCCTTTCGATTTTCTTTTTCTTTTTTTTTTTTTTGAGACGGAGTCTCGCTCTGTCGCCCAGGCTGGAGTGCAGTGGCCCAATCTCAGCTCACTACAAGCTCCACCTCCAGGGTTCACGTCATTCTCCTGCCTCAGCCTCCCAAGTAGCTAGGACTACAGGCGCCCACCATGACGCCCGGCTAATTTTTTTGTATTTTTAGTAGAGACGGGGTTTCACCGTGTTAGCCAGGATAGGCTCGATCTCCTGACCTCGTGATCTGCCCGCCTCGGCCTCCCAAAGTGCTGGGATTACAGGCGTGAGCCACCACGCCCGGCCTCGATTTTCTTTCTTTTGGGTGTCTACTAGCAACGGGATTGCCAGATCATATGGTAGCTCTATTTTTAGTTTTTTGAGGAACCTTCAAACTGTTCTCCATAGTGGCTGTACTAACTTACATACCTTCCAACAGTATACAAGGATGCCCTTTCACCAGCATTTGTTACTGCCTGTTTTTTGGATGTAAGCCATTTTATCTGGAGTAAGATGATATCTCATTGTAGTTTTGATTTGCAGTTCTTTGATGATCCCTGAAGTTGAGCACCTTTTCATATGCCTGTTTGCCATTTGCTTCTTTTGATAAATGCCCATTTAAATCTTTTTCCCATGTTTTTGTTCAGATTATTAGATTTTTTTTCCTGTAGAGTTTTTGAGCTCCTTATATATTCTGGTGATTAATCCCTTGTCAGATGGATAGTTTGCAAATATTTTCACCCATTCCATGAGTTGTCTCTTCACTTTGTTGTTTCCTTTGTCGCGCAGAAGCTTCTTGACTTGATGTGATCTTATTTGTCCATTTCCGCTTTGGTTACCTGTGCTTGTAGGTATTGCTCAAGAAATTTTTGCCCAGACCAATGTCCTCGACATTTTCCTAAATGTTTTCTGGTAGTAGTTTCATAGTTTGAGGTCTTATAGTTAAGTCTTTTCGGAAATTTTTGTTTTTTAGTAGAGGGGTTTCACCGTTTAGCCAGGATGGTTCTCCTGACCTGTGATCCACCGCCTCGGCCTCCCGTGAGCCACCGCACCTGGCCATAGTTAAGTCTTTAATCCATTTTGATTTAATTTTTGTATATGACCAGAGATAGGGGTCTAGTTTCATTTTCTGGCATATGGGTATCTAGTTTGCCCAGTACCATTTATTGAAGAGACTATCTTTTCCCCAATGTATGTCGTTGGCAGCTTTGTCAGAATGAGTTTACTGTAGGTGTGTGGATTTGTTTCTGGGTTCTCTATTCAGTTCCGTTTGTCTTTGTGTCAATTTTTATGCCAGTATCATGCTGTTTTGGTTACTATAGCTCTGTAGAAAATTGTGAAGTCAGGTAATGTGATTCCTCCAGTGTCCTTTTTGCTTAGGATAGCTTTGTCTATTCTGTTTTTTTCTGTCTGTTTGTTTTTGTTTTTGTTTTGTGATTTCATATAAATTTAAGGATTTTTTTTCTATGTCTGTGAATAATGTCATTGATATATAGACAGGGATGGCATTGAATCTGTAGATTGCTTTGGGTAGTATGGATATTTTGAAAATGAACATGGAATATTTTTTCTTTGGTTTCCTCTTCAATTTATTTCATCAATTTTTATAGTTTTAATTACAGAGATCTTTCACTTGTTTGGTTAATTCCTAGTGTGGCTATTGTAAACGGGATTACTTCTATATTTCTTTTTCAGATTGTTCAATGTTGGCATATGGAAATGCTACTGATTTTTATATGTTGATGTTCTATTCTGCAACTTTACTTGTTTATCAGTTATAATAGGGGTTTTTTTGGTGAAGTCTCTAGGTTTTTCCAAATTTAAGATATCATCTTCAAACAAGATAATTTGCCTTCTTCTTTTCCAAATTGGATGCTCTTTATGTCATTCTCTTGTCTGATTGCTCTAAATAGGACTTCTAGTACTATGTTGAATAACAGTGGTGAAAGTGGGCATCCAGGTCATATTCCAGATCTTAGAGGAAAGGCTTTCAGTTTCTCCCCATTGAGTATAATACTAGCTGTGGGTCTGTCATATATGGCATTTATTATGTTGAGGTGTGTTCCTTCTATCCTCAGTGTTTTAAGGATTTTTATCATGAAGGGATGTTGAATTTTGTCAAATGCTTTTTCAGCATCAATTGAAATAATCATACAGTTTTTCTCCTTCATTCTGTTGATATGACATATCACATCATAATAACTTTTTTTTTACTGCTTTAGTCTTCTTACTTATTAGTGGTCTGTTCAGGTTTTGGATTTTTCATGATTCAATCCTGGTAGCTTGTGTGTGTCTAGGAATTTATCCATTTCTTCTAGATTTTCCAATTTATTGGCATACAGGTGCCCATTGTAGCCACTACTGATCCTTTGAATTTCTGATCAGTTACAGTGTCACCATCTCTGATTTTATTTTGTGTCTTCTCTCCTTTTATGTTAGTCTGACTAAAGATTTGTCAATTTTGTTTAACTCTTCAAAAAAACAACTTTTTGTTCCATTGATCTTTTGTATTGTTTTCTTCATTTCTGTTTTATTTGTTTCTGCCTCTGATCTTTATTATTTCTTCTGCTAACTTTGGGTTTGGTTTGCTTTTGCTTTTCTAGTTCTTTAAGATACATCATTAAATTGTTTAGCAGCAATGTTTCTTCTTTTTTGATGGAGGTACTTATAGCAATAAACTTCCCTCTTAGTACTGCTTTTGCAGTATCCTGTAGGTTTTGGTTTGTTATGCTTCCATTATCATTTGTTTCAAGAAAATTTTAAATTTCTTTCTAAATTTCTTCATTGATCCCATTGAGCCATTGGTCATTCAGGAGCATATTGTTTAATTTCTATGTGTTTGTATAGTTTCTAAAATTCATCTTGTTATTGGATTTTCAGTTTTATTCCATTGCAGTCGAAAAGATGCTTGATATTATTTCACTTTTTTTTAAATGTTTTAAGACTCGTTTTGTGACCTAACATATGGTTTACTCTTGAGAACGATCCATGTGCTCAGGAAAAGAATGTGTATTCTGCAGCCATTGCATGAAATGTTCTGTAAATATCTCTTAAGTCCATTTGGTCTACGCAGATTAAAGCCTATGTTTCCTTGTTGATTTTCTCTCTGGAAGATCTGTTGAATGCTGAAATGGGGTGTTGAAGTCCCTAGTTATTATTGTATTGGGGTCTGTCTCTCTCTCTTTAGCTCTAATAATATTTGCTTTATATATCTGTGTGCTCCAATGTTGGGTTAATATATATTTGAAATTGTTTAAATATATTGACCACTTTATCATTATATAGTGACCTTCTTTGTCTCGTCTTACAGTTTTTGTCTTAAAAAATGTATTTTGTCTAAGTATAGCTACTCCTGCTATTTTATGGTTTCCATTGGCATGGAGTATCTTTTCCCATTTCTTTATTTTCAGTCTATGCATGTTTTTATGCATGAAGTGTGTTTTTTATAGGCAACAGATCAGTGGCTTTTTTTTTTTAAACCATTCAGCCACTCTGTCTTTTGATTGGAGAATTTATTCCATTTACATTCAATAGTATTATTAATAAATAAGGAGTTACTCATGCCATTTTATTTGTTTTCTGGTTGTTTTGTGGTTACTCTTCCTTTTTTCTTCCCTTCCTGTCTTCTATTAGTGAATATGATTTTCTCTGGTGACATAATTTAATTTATCATTGTTTAATTTTGGATCCTTGTGTGTTTTTTGGTTTGAGGTTACCATGAGGCTTGAAAATACTATCTTATAGCCATTAACAGTGTTTGCATAAACAAGCAGAAAGAAAGCTAATAAAAACTCTTACTTTAACTTAATTCCCCTGCTTTTTAACTTTCTGTTGTTTCTATTTATATCTTATTGTGCTGTCTATGTCTTCAAAAGTTGTAGTTACCATTTTTCATTGGTTCACCATTTAGTCTTTCTATTTAGAACAAGAGTATTATAAATACCATGGTTAGAATGTTATAATATTCTGTTTTTCTGTATACTTACTATTTCCAGTGAGTTTTATACCTTCAGGTGATTACTTACTGTTCAATAACATCCTTTTCTTTCATATTGGAGCCTCCCTTTAACATTTTTTTCTAGGACAGATCTGGTGTTGATGAAATTACTCAGCTTTTTTTTTGTCTGGGAAAATCTTTATTTCTCCTTGATGTTTGAAGGATATTTTTGCTGAATATACTATTATAGGGTAATAGTTTTTTTCCTTCAGCACTTTAAGTATGCTCTGGCTTGGCCTGTAAGGTTTCCACTAAAAAGTCTGTTGCCAGATATATTGGAACTCCATTTTATGTTATTTGTTTCTTTGCTCTTGCTGCTTTTGGGATCCTTTCTTTATCCTTGACCTTTCAGAGCTTGATTATTAAATGCCTTGAGGTAGTCTTCTTTGGGTTAAGTCTGCTTCATGTTATATAGCCTTCTTGTACTTGGATATTAGTATCTTTCTCCAGGCTTGGGAAGTTTTCTGTTATTGTCCTTTCGAAAAAACTTTCTACTCCTATCTCTTTGTCTACTTCCTCTTTAAGGCTAATAACTCTTAGATTTGCCCCTTTGAGGCCATTTTCTAGATCCTGCAGGCATGCTTCATTCTTTTATTGTTTTTGTATTTTCTGACGGTGTATTCAAATAGCCTGTCTTCAAGCTTACTAATTCTTTCTTCTCCTTGATAATTCTGCTGTTAAGAGATGGTAATACATTATTCAGTATGCTAATTGCATTTTTCAACTCCAGAATTTCTGCTTGGTTCTTCTTAAATTATTTGAATCTTTTTGTTAAATTTATCTGATTGAATTCTGAATTCCTTCTCTGTGTTATCTTGAATTTATCTGAGTTTCTTAAACACAGCTATTTTGAACTCTGTGTCTAGAAGGTCACATATCTCCGTTTCTCTGGGATTGGTCCTTGGTGCCTTATTTAGTTCATTTGGTGAGGTAATGTTTTCCTGGATGGTGTTGATGCTAGTAGATGTTCTTTGGTGTCTGTGCATTGAAGAGTTAGGTATTTATTGAGTCTTCACTGCCTGGCCTTATTTGTACCTGTCCTTGGGAAGGCTTTCCAGATATCCTAAAGGACTTAGGTGTTTCAGTCTCAGGCACATCTGCTTTAGGGGGCAACCCAAGCCCGGTAACACTGTGGTTCTTGCAGTTTCATAGAGATACCACTTTGATGATCTTAGACAAGATGTGGGAGAATGCTCCAGATTACCAGGCAGGAACCCTTGTTCTCTTCCCTTACATTCTCTCAAACAAATGGAGTTTCTCTCTCTCTATTCTGAGCCACCTGAAGCTGGGGGTGGAGTGACACAAGTACCCCTATGGCCACCACCATTATGACTGTGCTTGGTCAGACTTGAAGCCAGCATGGCACTGGGCCTTGCCCAGGGCCTGCTGTAACCACTCCTGGCTACTGCATATGTTGGCTCAAGGTCCTGGGGCTCTACAATCATCAGGTGGAAAAGCCAGCCACCTGGTGCCCTCAGGGTGGCGAGTTCCTCCAGGTCCTGGGTGGGTACAGAGGTGCCATCTGGGAGCCAGGGAACAGAGTAAAAAATCTTAGAAGTCAATATGGTGTTCTATAGTGCTGCAGCTGAGCTGGCACTCAAACCACAATTCACAGTTCTTTCCACTCTTCCTTCCCTTTTCCAAACACAGAGGAGCCTCACCCCATGGCCACTGCCACTACAGGCCCCTGGGGAGTACTGGCAGACTACCAGGTTGGCATTACTACTTCTTTAATATTTGAATTCACTGCTGAAACAGACTGGGCCTGGGCTTTCCTTTGTGAGAAGATTTTTATAACAAATTGAAATTCCTATATAAAAGGTATTTAGATTTTCTACTTTGTCTTGTTTTATTTTATGTATGCTGTTTTACCAAGAAATTTAATTTGTGTTGTCAAATTTATTGACATAATGTTGTTCACAAGATTTTCTCATAAGCTTTTAAATGTCTATAGGATATGGAGGGATGTACCCATTTCTAATCCGAATTTTAATATTGGCATTTTCTTTCTTTTTTCTTCATCAGTCTTGCTAGGGTTATCTATCTTATTAATCTTTTCAAAAGAACCAACTTCTGACAATTCATTTTTCTATTGTCTGCTATTTCATGATTTTTGCTCTTATTTTTTGGATAATTTTGATAGGAATTTATGAACTTTATTAATTTTTGTTCAAATAACCAATTTTTAGATGTCTTAAATCCTTCTATTTTTTTGTCTTCTATTGCATTGACTTGCACTTTTATTTTTATGTTTTCTTTCTTCTAACTTTTTTGGCTTTAATTTTTCTTCTAACTTCTTATAGTAGGAAACTATTTTTTCTTTTCTTCTTTTAAAGTGTAACTGGGTAAAGCTGTACATTTCTCTTTAGTTGCGGCCTTAGTTACAGCCCACAAATGTTGAAGTGATGTATTTTCATTATATTTCAGTTTAACTATTTTCTAATTTCTCTCAAAATACTTTTTTGACTCCTGAATTATTTAGAAGCATATTGTTTAACTTTTAAATAATTGGGGTTTTGTAAATATATAGTCATTTCTAAAATTCAATTCCCTTTTGGTCAGAGAGTATATTTTATGATACTGCAATCTTTGAAATGTGTTAGAACTTATGACACTGCTGTATGTTTACTATGCACTTAAGAAGAATGTGTATTTTGCAATTGTTGAATATGCTTTTCTAGACATATCAATTCAGTCAATTTGGTTTATATTTCTTCCTTAAAATTGAGCCTTATATTATTAAGAAATGTTCTTTAAAAAAATCTGTAGCAACTTTCCTTCTCTTGATGTCCATTATATCTGATATTAATATACCCACTCCAGTTTTCTTTTACTTATAGTGTGGTTGGTATGTTTTTTTTTTTTTTTTTAAGATGGAGTCTTGCTCTGTTGCCCAGGCTGGAGTGCAGTGGTGCAATCTTGTCTCATTGCAACCTCTGCCTCCCAGGTTCAAGTAATTCTCCTGTTTCAGCCTCCCAAGTAGCTGGGACTACAGGCGCACACCACTACACCCAGCTAATTTATGTATTTTTTAGTAGAAACAGGGTTTCACCTTATTGGTCATACTGGTCTCAAACTCCTGACCTCAGGTGATCCACCTTCCTTGGCCTCCCAAAGTGCTGGGATTACATGCATGAGCCATCATGCCCGGCCTGGTTGGTATGTCTTTTACATTTAAAACTTTCAACCAATGTGTCTCTTTTTATCAAAAAAGTATCTTTTATTAACAACACATAATTTAGAATAGCTTTCTTTTCTCTGTTATCTAGCTCAACAACGTTTGCTTTTTATTTGGAGTCTTTGATCCATTAACATATAAAATGATTAGTGACATGGATAGATTTAAGTCTACCATTTTGCTATTTTTTCCCTATTTGTCTCATCTGTTTTTTATTCCCATCTATTACTACAAGTCTTCTTTGTGTTAATCAAATAGCTTTTTATTCTTCTATTGGATTTTTAGATAGATTTTATTTGTAGTTGTTTTTCTAGGAATCAAAATATGCATCCTTAATTTATCACTGTTTTTAGAGTAAATGTTTTATCCTTTACAGAAGGTATAACCTTGCAATAGCATAGTTCCATTTATTTCTGAAACTTTATAATCTTGTTATAAGTCTCTAGACATTTTAAACCTTTCATCAATATTACAATTTTTGCTTTAAAAAGTTAAATGATTTTAAAGATAATAAGAGAAAAATGAGATGTCTTTTACATATATTTTTACATTTAACATTTCCAGTGTCCTCTATTCCTTTCTGTAGGTTTTCATTGTATATGATACAATTTTTCCTTTAGCCTGAAGAACTTGTTTTAGAATTTTCTTAGTAAAGGTTTGCTAATAACAAATTCTCTCAGTTTTTATTATCTGAAAATATCATTATTTTACCTTTATTTGAAGACATTTTCTCTGGATATAATATTATGAAATGACATTTGCTTTCCTTTATAATTTTAAAGATGCTATTCAATTTTTTAAATGAATTTCATTATTTCTCATGAGACAGCAGCCACTATTGATACTATAGTTTCTTTGTATATAATATATTGTTAATCTCTGGCTACTTTTATAATTTATTCTTTGATTTTTAGCACTTTGATTATGATGTGTCTAGGGCTGAATCGCTTTGAATTTTTTCTGTTTACATTTTGCTAGTTTTTTGGAGGTGTATATTGATGTTTCTCACTAAACTTGGGAAATTCTCTACTATTACTTCTTCAGATATTTATTCTGTTCCATTTTCTCTCTTTCTTCTCTTAATATATTCTTAAAGGTTATTGATATTCTGTTCATTTTGTTTTAATCCTTTCTCTCTCTGTTATTAACATTGGAAAAATTGTATTGATCTGTTTTGAAGTTCACTGATTCTTTCCTTTGCTGCTCCCAATCTGATAAGGAGCCCATTTAGTGAATTTTTTTTATTGCAGATACTGTTCACTTCATTTATTAAATTTCTATGTGATTCTTTTTTATAACATTTCTCTGTTGAATTTCTCATTCTTTTATTCATTACAACCATATTTTTCTTTAAGATTTTAAACATATTTATAATAGCTGTTTAAAAATATTATCTGCTATTCAGAATAGCTAAGTCGTTTTTGGTCCTGTTACTATTAACTAATTTTTATCCTACTTGTGGATCACATTTTCTTGTTTTTTTTTTTTTTTTTTTCACATTTCTACTAATTTTTGAGTATGTGCTAGACATTTTAGATGAACGTTGTGGGGAGTTTGGGTTATGTTGTCTTATTATAAAAGACGTTAAATTACTTTTTTTGCAGACAAACTATTTTGATCCTGTTGGTATTGTTTTTATTCTTTGTGAAGTATGGTCTAGTTCAGTTTTGGACCACATTCTAAGGCATGTGTCTTACTCTAGCTATGATTATTATCCATTGAATGTGCACCGTGCTTAGTGTAGTCTCTTGAATGTAGTAGAGATAGAACTCCAATGTCTTCTAACACAGCACAGCCTCAAATATTATTGTTTAGCTATCATCCCTGCAGCAGGCAATCTCTGATTGATTTTGTAGACACTCATCCTGTTGCATGATCAAGTCAGTCCTTAGCCTAGCATTCTAGTGGATGAGATTCATTCTCCCTTTACCATATAGCTCTCTTTTCTCATGTGCTTTGCTCTAAAAATTCCAGCTGGTTCAGCAGTCTGGAACTACAGTATCTGCCTTCTCAACTCAGCAAGACTGCTGCTCTGCTTGGCTTTCCCTTCCTGATCTGTGGCAGAAAAATACCATTAGGCAGAAAATCAGGGCAATTGTGGAGAAACTGTTGGGCTTATCTCATATGTTTTCCTTCTCTAAAAAATTACATCCTGTGCTGTTTTTCAACATCTGCAAACAGTTGACTCATACATTTTGTCCAGTTTTATAATTGTTGGGAAAACAAGTTCAGTTACCAGTTACTGTCACGGCAAGAAGGAGAGGTTTATGTATATGATTTAAAACATAACTTCGATTATTTTATTTGACTTCTAAGTAGCTCTCTTCTGTTAAGATCAGCACTTGTGTGTGTCAATTCTTTCATATTTTTTCTATGCCCATATAATCTATCTCTTTCTTTCTCTTTCTCATGCCTATACACTATCATTAAGAGTTTGCAAGGCATTGTTTTATAAAAATAAATATATAATTATTTGTGTATATATATTTATGTATTGGAATACATAATTACAAATAATAGATATGTACATGTATATCTTTACTTATTCTATATCTACAATAATGTACAATATATCTTTACCTATTCTATATCTATAAAAATATAGTTTTCAGTGCCCTTCTTTTCTTATTTAATAATACATCCCTATAAGTCAATTTGTGTCAAACTAAATTATTATTTCTAATGCTACAGATATATCAAAAGATTATTCTATCAATTAGTCTTTAAGGGAGATTATTTAGGGAGATGCTTCATATACTTCTCTAACAGGAAAATTTAATTATAGTTTGTAGATATTATTTAGGGTTTGTTGTATAGGTTTGTGTCATTTCCCTAGTTTTATAACATGTGAAATTTCATTCTGTAATTTTAATTCATTTTTATTCTCTTCTGTGAGTTTCTGGGAGAGGAGTTACCCAAACATGTTTTCTCTAGATCTTTCTCAGAAGCCCAAACACAATGTTTTAAATAAATTCTTGTCTAACAAACATATTAATAATTAATAAGTGAATATAACAAAAATTTTATTGGTTCAAAGGACTATAACCATATTTTCACTCTCTCAAATACTGTTTTTCAAGTTTCTGGCTATAAAGTAGTACACATTAGTTGTAGTAAACCTGTAAGTTAGCAAAAGTATATAAAAAGAAAATCATTTGTAATCTGACTGCCTACTGATTGTTACTCCATAATTTCTAATTTTTAATCTATGTATATATTATATAGCCAGGTATTTGTATATCCATTAGATGTATAATTCTATATATTGCTTTTACAATAACGTAGCTTGAGAAACTTACTTAAATATCCTTTAAAAAGATGCTTTCTAATGACTACATAAACTTCTATCTATTATATACCTTGCTTAACCAATTATTGCTCCTGAATACTTAAGTGTGTCTGCTTTTTCACTATTTTAAACAACAGTTCAAGGAACATCCTTATGCATAAACCCCTGTCTATATTCCACACTATTTCTCCTTCACCATTGTTACAAAGCTCTGTAAAATGGTATTGAAGTTAGGAAACTAAGACATCTTGTTTGGATTTAAGTCCTGTTTGAGTCTCAAACCTTAAGTGATCTTAGTTTATAATTTTCAATGTAATTAGAGTACATTGGAAAAAGAATCATTTGTAGAATGTTTTTTAAAATCTCCCTTGTATTGGAAGGCTGTGGGCTCTCTGAGAAAGAGTTTGGCAGTTCCTGGCCAGCCTAAAATTTAATCCCAACCTGTCACCAGTTTCTATGAAGTGAGGTTTCTATTACTTCCCGGATTGCTCTAGTCTATCAGAGGTCACCATCTCCAATTTAGCCTAGATGTGGATGGGAAAATACCCTGTACAGCCCTAGCATCCAAAGAACTTTGGTGTCAAATTCAATTACTGGAGAAGGAGACCTTTTTTTTCTAAAGGTCTCTGAATCCATTAAAAAAGCTTCTCAGATTCCTAGCACTGGTGCTTATGGCGAATGTATCTCCCTCACAAGCCTTCTGACAGCTTTTTTGTAATTTCAAATAGTCAACTGCTTTTATGGTTGGAGTTTAATTTACTGAAAAAAAAAATACCTCAAATGGAAGTAGAGACAGTTATGTCTTTAACATATGTCTGAGTACGCCTGAGTGAGGCAAATATTGTAGATACATAATGACCCCAGATTATTTCATTCCACATAGCTTACCTCTTTTCACGTTCCCAAACATGTTGATTTTCCAAATATAAGACATTAATTCTGGATCGCTCTGGCCACAGTTTCTATTAACTCCCTTGTGTGCATCAAAAGAATAAAAGTATTAATGAAGTCTTTTTTTCATTTTATTTTAAAATTCTCTTTTGTGGAAATTCCCTACATTTTCTTTTGTACAATTTGCAGAGCCTTTTCTTTTTCTGTGATTAAAGAATAAATGAATTCATTTTGAATTGAGGAAAATGGCACAACATATATGTTTTTTGCACCTGAGAAATTTGTTTTTACAATTCCATTTCAGTGAAAACACCCAATAGGTCATAAAAGATTAGCAGTGTTTTCTCCCTCTGCCATACAGCCTTCTAATTTGTCTGGAACACAAACGAATCAAGAAATGCGGCTTTGCAGACTGTTTTGAGTATTACAGTTTATTACTTTAACAATCGGGTCAGTCAAGGTTGCATAAACCTGCCATTTAAGTCGTTAACAACTATTTCCAGAAAAGATACACTTTATACTGTGGATTGAGCTTCTCTTTCATCCTTCTGAGTTCAGATTTCATAATTAGAACATGTTGAACAATAGAATTCTCACATAAGAATAAAGGCATCTTCTTGGTTTCTTTTCTACTGCTTTGAACATGGAATAAGTGGCATATTCTGCAGCCTTGCTAAATCTTCCATTCCTTCCCACACTTTGTTATATTTCTGACCATCTCAATGAGAATAAGGAAACTACTCAGACAATGCTACCTCCACACAAAATTTCAAATGTTCATACTAAAAAATATTGACTGGTAGCAGCCATTAAGAGTCATTTTGAAAAATAATATACCAATAGATTTGGCATACTATTCCTTAAGAACAGCTCCATATTGTCACTCCGAATATTTTTACGTCTGATGCTCCTTTTATTTAAAAAGTTTGTAACTACCACTCGTGTTAAAGTCAAATTTTTCTTGTGATTCTCATGAATGGAATCTTCCATTTTAATCTGTGTGAATTCTGCCTATGATTTTGATCAACCTCAGTAAAATGGAAGAGTTCCATCAGAATCATACAATATCAAGTTAAGCTGGAACCCACACTTGGAGTGGTGAATTACTCCCCATGTGGGTTAACTAGAACCCACAGCATGATAATCCTAAATTATCTGGGGAGCCAACTGATTCTCTCAGATACAAGCCAGTTTAACATTCATATACAGATTACTTTGTGAACATATTTTTTCATTTTTAGAGACAAATTCAGAGAAGCCTGTTTGCTGAGTCCTATGGTAAACACATTTTAGTTTTGTAGGAAATTGCCAAACTATTTTCCATAGTGACTGTACCATGTGTATTCTTACGATTGATGTATCAAGGATTCAGTTTCTCTACATTGTTGTAGGCATTTGTTATTATCACTATTTATTTTAGCTATTCAAATAGGTGTGTGTTGATATCTCATCACAGTTGTAATTTGGACTTTCTTGATGCCTGGTGAGGTTGAATATTTTGTGCTTATTCATTATCTATATTCCTCTTTGTTGAAATGTCTTTTCGTGTGATTTTCCTCTTTTCTTATTAGATTGTGTTTTTTTAACTATTGAGTTTTGTTCTTATTTTAACATATTTTTCAAATAAAGATTTGAACATATTCAAGATGTACAATGTGATCCTTTGATGTACATATATTGTAATGATTACCACAATCAAATTAATTAACACATCTGTCAACACCTGTGCTAATATTAGATCCTCAGAACTTGTTCACCTTGTAACTAAAAGTTTGTACCCTTTGACCAACATTGCTCTACTTCCTCCATTTCCTAGTACCAGGCAAATGCCATTCTTCTCTCTGCTTCTGTGAGTTCTACTTTAAAGATTCCACGTATAAGTAAGATCATATAGCATTTCTGTGTCTGGCTTATTTCACTTGGTATAACATTATCTAGGTTCATCCATGATGTGGCAGGATTTCTATCTTCTTAGGGCTAAATAATATTCTATTATATGTCTGTACCAGAATTATCTGTTCATCCATCTATAAACAATTAGGTTGTTTCCGTATCTTGGCTATTGTGAATAATGCTACAATGAACATGGGATGCAGAGATCTCTTCAAGATATTGATTTTATTTCCTTTGTATATGTCTAGAGGTGGGATTGCTCGATCATATGATAGTCCCAATTTTAATTGTTTGAGGAACTTCCATACTGTTTTCCATAATTGGCTGTACCAAATTACATTTCCACCAATAGCATGCCAAGGGTTCCCTTTTCTCCATACTCTGACTACTCTTTATCGTTGACCTTTTTTGATAGCCTTCCTAACAGGTGTGAGGTGATATCTCATTGTGATTTTAATTTGCATTTCTCTGATGATTAACAATGTTGGGCACATTTTTACATACCTGTTATTTGTATGTCTTCTTTGGAAAAGTCTACTCAAGTGCTTTGCCCATTTTATAAATTGGATTATTGATATTTTTGTTATTGAGTTATATGAGTTCCTTCTTTATTTTGTATATAAACCCCTTATAAGATCTATGGTTTGCAAATATTCTTTTCCTATTCCATAGCTCGCCTTTCCATTTTGTTGTTTTCTTTGCTGTGCAGATGATCTTTAGTTTGATGTAATTCCATTTGTCTACTTCTGCTTTTGTTGCCTATGCTTTTGGTGTCACGTCGAAAAGGAAAGTCTCTTTAAAAAATGTTGATAGAAAAACTGGATATCCACATGCAAAATAATGAAATTAGATCCTTGCCTTACACCGTATATAAAAATTAACTCAAAATGAATTAAAGACTTAAATGTAAGATCTGAAACCATAAAATGACTATTGAGTTTTGAGAGATTGTATGCATTCCAGATATGAGTGTTTTATCATACATGTGGATTGCAGATATATTCTTCTCATCTCTGCTTGTCTTTTCATCCTTTTAAAGGGATCTTTCACAGAACAAAAGTTTTTAGTTTTGATAAATTCCAATTTATTGAATTTTTTAAAATTATGGATTATGCCTTTGGTGTCATGTCTATGAAGTCTTAAGACTTTTGTTCTAAGTATTTTATGTCATTTTCTTCTCAAAAATTTACAGTTTTACATTTAAATTGATAAAGAGGGGCTTCAAGTTGGCAGAGTAGATGTATCTGGTACCCACCCACCTCCTCCACAAAGAAGCACCAAAACAGTGAGCATATAACCACACTTCAAATAGATAATCTAAGAAAGAGCACTGGAATTCAATAGATAAGTGACACGAAGCACCTACAAAAAGGAGGGAGAGGAAACAGAGGCAGCCCGCTTGGCTGAAATCAGCAGGGAACTGGAGAGACTCCCCAGTACAGGGAAAGGGTAAATGAGAGACCCACAGTAGTCCACATTCCTACCATGGACTTTTGCAATCTTAGCCACAGGAGAGCCCCTTGATCTTCATGGGCCCCAAGACTGACATAGGGAGCTGCCTGGAGACTGTGGCAGCATGGCCCCATATACCCATAAGCCCTAAGCAGCCACAGAAGGGTACCATTTTGAGAGCCCAAACCCCACCAGATGGCATCCTGCCCTGGGGCTCAGCAAGCTGTGCATCACCACATCCCCCAAACCTTATAGACATTTCCTACCTGCAGCTGCCACCAGGGCCAAAGCATGAGTCACTGGCAGTGACCCTGCCCCACCCAGCAGAGGGACAGTCGTGCAGAAAGGCTACCCTGCCTGAGCCACAGTCTCTGAGAGCTGCTGCCATCACTGGGACCAAAGCATGGTGACCCCACCCCTCCAGCAGAGGGCCACTTGCAGATTTTAACACACCCCAAGGACAAACTCAATTGCCCATAGTTGCTGTTGTTGTGGTCTGTTTCTTAAGGTTAAGTTGCAAGTGGAGCCGATGCCCTTTAGCTGTCTGCTTATGGCTGCTCCCACTGAAAGCAACCCCTCCCTCCCCAGAAACAGGGCCCCAGTATAGACTCTGCTGCCCCTACCTGAGCATTCTGCCAGCGGCTTAGGAATCACCCCACACCTGCCTACCACAGCCAATGCCTGAATGCACAATCAGGATGTTTGGGGATAGGTTCACCCAAACCAACTCTACTCCCACCAGGACACAAGCGTATCATCTGGGGCCTGAGATTGTTCAGCCCAGATTGCCACCATTGGCACCTGAGCATTCCTCTTGAGTCCCTAAGGCCAAGCTCACCCAACCTGCTGCTACTACCACAGCTGACACTCACACCCACACACCACCTACAGGCCTGGGGAATGGCCCATCCAGCCCATTGCAACCACTGTCAACACCAAAATGGACAACTGGGGACCCAGAGGTTGTCCCTCCACTGCTATTGCCATCACCCACAGCATGCCTGTTGCCCAGGGGCCTGAGGACCCACCCAACCACCCGGCCCACTGCTCCCATTCCAAGCACCTGAGCAAACCACTTTGAGGGTCGAGAATTGGGCTGCCTTGACATGCTAACACCAATGCCAGCATAATACACCACCTGGGGTTCAAAGAGAAACATGCATGGCCTACCATCACTGCCACTACTGGGGCCCAAATACTGGCCCACCGGCATCCTGGTCCCCAGGAAACTTCACCAAAGCCTTAACTAACAGCTGTGCCATAAGCCACTGAGGAAACGACAGACACCACTGACCCTTTTATAGCTGAGGAAGTCATATGGAGATGACACTACTGCACACACCCAGAATCAAAGCCAAAGTACCCTACACTATCAACATTATAAGTTCAGGAAAAAGTCCTTCCCTATGGAAGTAAATATAAAAAATTGGAAGAAATGACTCTTATACCTGATGCTTAGATATCAATGTAAGGACACAAGAAACATGAAAAAGCAGGGAATATGACATCCCCAAAGGAACACAGTAATTATTCAGCAATAGACTCCAATCAAAAAGAAGTTTACAAAATCATGGAAAAAAATTAAAGTGTTGATTTTTAAAAGCTCTGTGAAATTCAAGAGGAAAACAATACAAAGCAATTAGAAAAACATTTAGGATGTGAATGAGAAATTTGCCAAAGAAGATAGGTATTATAAAAATGAAACAGAAATTCTGGAACTGAAAAATTCATTGAATGAAATACAAAACAAACTCAAAAAGCTTCAACAATAGACCAGATCAAGCAGAAGAAAGCATTTCAGAACTTGATGAGAGGTCTTTTGAAATCATCTAGTTTGAGGAAAATAAAGAAACAAGAATTTTAAAAGTGAACAAAAGCTGTGTAACTTGTGAAACACCATAAGCAGACATATATTTAAACTTTTGTGTTTCAGAAGGCAAAAGGAAAATGAAATGGTTAAAAAAAACTATTTAATGAAATAAGAGTTGAAAATTTCTCAAATCTAACAAGAGATTCAGACATTGAGACATAGGAAGCTTGGAGATCCTCAAAGAGATACAATTCAAAAGTTCTTCTGCATAGCACATTATAGTCAAACTATCAAAATTCAAAGACAAAGAGATAATTCTAAAAACGTGTGAGAAAGTGTCTAGTTACTTATAAAGGACCCTCCATCAGATTAACAGCAGATTTCTCTGCAGAAACCTTATGGGCCAGGAGAAAATGGGTAGATAAATTCAAAGTGCTGAAAGGTAAAACAAAAACAAAACCAAACAAAATTGCTAACCAAGAATACTATATCCAGCAAAGGAGAAGTAAATTAAGGAGAAGTAAAGTCTTTCCCAGACACACAAAAGCTGAGGGAATTAATCAGCACTAGTCTAGGTCTACAATAAATGCTTAAGGGAGTCCTATGACTAGAAGTAAAAAAAATGGTATCTGCTATTATGAAAATAGACAAAAATATGAAACCTACTGGTAAAGTAAACACACAAAGAAGAGAAAAGATTCAAATGTTACCACTACAGAAGACCACCAAACCACAATGATAAACCATAAGAGTGAGATATACAAAACAAGCAGAAATAAATTAATGAATATCAGAAATAAGCCCTCACATACCAATAATAACCTTGAATGTAAACATTCCACTTAAAAGATACAGACTGGCTGAATGGATGATAAAACAACCCAAGTACATGCTACTTATAAGAAATTAATCTCACCTGTAAAGACATATAGATACTTAAAGTAAGTAGACGTAAAAGATCTACCGTAAAGTAAAAAAGGTATTTCATGCAATTGAAAACCAAAAAAGAGCAGAAGTAGCTATACTTATATCAGATAAATCAGACTTTAATTCAAAAACATAAAAAGAAATAAAGAAGGTCATTTTGTAATACAGAGACCAATTCAGCAAGAGGACATAACAATTCTAAACACACATGAGCCCAACATTAAGGCACCCAGATATATAAAGCAAATATTATTAGATCTAAAGGGAGAGATTAACTCTAATACAGAATCAATATAAAAAAACAACAGCATTTCTATATATCAATAATGAGCTAACTAAGAAACAAATCAAGAAGGTAATCCCATTTATAATAGCTAAAATAAATACGTAGGAATAAATTCAACCAAGTAGGTGGAAGACCTCTACAAGATAAACCACAAAACACTGATGAAAGAAACTGAAGTAGACACAAACAAATGGAAATACATCTCATTCTCATGGATTTGAAGAATATATATCATTAAAATGACCATACTGCCCCAAACAGTATACAGATTCAAGACAATGCCTAGCAAAATACTAACATCTTTTTTCACATAATTAGAAAAAAATTCTTAAAATTTTTATGGCCCCCATAAAAGAAGCCAAATAGCCAAAGCAATCCTGAGCAAAAAGAACAAGCCTAGAGGTACCACCCTACCTGACTTCAAAATATATCACAAGGCTATGGTCACTATAACAGCATGATATAGGTATAAAAATAGACACAAAAACTAATGGAACAGAATTGAGAACCCAGAAATAAAGCCACATACCTATAGCCTGATTTTCAACAAAGTTGTCACATGCATATATTGGGGAAAGGAAACACTCTTCAATAAATGGAGACAGGAAAATTGGTTATTCATAACCAGAAGAATGAAACTGGACCTCTGTCTCTCATCATATACAAAAATCAACTCAAGATGAATTAAAGACTTATATATAAGACCCTAAAACTGTACATCTACTAGAGGAAAACATAGGGGAAGTACTTCAGGACGTTGATCTAGGCAAACATTGTATGGCTAATACCTCAAAAGCATAGGCAACAAAAACAAAAATAGACAAATGAGACTATATTAAGCTAAAACTGTAAAGCTTCTTGAAAGCAAAACAAACAAAAACAATCTACAAAGAGGCAACCTGTTAAATGGGATAAAATAATTGCAAGCTATTCATCTGACAAAGGCCTAATATCCAGAATATATAAGGAACTCAAACAACTCAACAGTAAAAAAGACAATCCTACTAAAAAAATGAACAAAGGACATAAATATAAATTTCTCAAAAGAAGACATACAAGTGGCCAATAGGTAAATGAAAGAATGCTCAACATCACTAACCATCAGGGAACTGTAAATCAAACCACAATGATATATCATCTCACCCCAGTTAGAATGGCTAATATTAAAAAGAGAAAACATAAGTGATGAGAATGTGGAAAAAAGAGAAGTCTTTTATATTATTGGTGGGAATGCAAATTTGTATAACCACTATGGAAACAGTATGGAGATTTCTCAAGAATCTAAAAATAGAACTACCATATGATTCAGTAATCCCACTACTGGATATTTATCCCAAGGGAAAGAAATCAATATATCAACAGGATACCTCCACTTGCATGTTTATTGTGGCACTAGTGACAACAAGAAAGATATGGAATCAAACTAAGTGTCCACCAATGAATGAATGGATAAAGAAAATGTGGTATATATACACAATGGAATACTATTCGGCCATATAAGAGAATAAAATTATGCCACTTGTAGCAACATGTGTAGAACTGTAGGTCCTTAAGTAAAATGAACCAGCCACAGAAAGACAAATATTGCATGTTCTCACTCATATGTGGAAATTTTAAAAGTTGATCTCATGGAGCTAGAGAATAGAATGATAGATACTAGAGGCTGAGAAGGATGTTTGGGTAGGAACGGAGATGAAGAGAAGCTGGTTAACGGGCACAAACCCACAGTTAGAAGATATAAGTTTTAATAATCGGTAGCAGAGTAGAATGACTGTAGTTAAAAACAATGTATTCTATGTTTCAAAGTAGGAGAAGAGAGGACTTGAAATGTTCCTAACATATAAAAATGGCAAATACTCAAGATGATGGATATCCCAAATGTCCTGACTTGGTTATTACACATTCTGTGCATGCGTTAATAACAAAATACCACATTTTCTCTATGTAAAATATTATGTATTAATAAAATAATACCAATTGTGTCTCAAAATAAACTTTATTTTTTGAACACGATTGATTGAGACGGAGTCTAGCTCTGTCAGGCTGGATTGCAGTTGTGTGATCTTGGCTCACTGCAACCTCCGCCTTCTGAGTTCAAGCGATTATCTTGCTTAGCCTCCTGAGCAGCTGGGACTACAGGTATGTGCCATCACACCTGGCTAATTTTTGTATTTTTAGTAGACGTGGGGTTTCACCATGTTGGCCAGGCTGGTTTCGAACTTCTGATCTCAAGTGTTCCGCCCACCTCGGCCTCCCTAAGTGCTGGGGTTACAGGCATAAGCCACCATGACTGGCCAAGAACACTTTTAGATTTACTAAAATTGTGAGAAAAAATAGTGAAGATGTTACAAAGTTTCCATATGTTCATACCCAGTTTTCTGTTATTAACATCTTATATGATTATGTTACATTGGTATAAATAATGAGCCAATATTGATACATTATTAGTAAAGTGCATACTTTATTCAAATTTCCTTAGTTTTTAACCAATGCTTTTTTTCTCTATTCCAGAATTCCATCCAGAATGCCACATTACATTTACTCATCAAAATGCATCTTTTTAAAGATACATATGGAACATTTACCAAAATTGATCATATGCTGGGCTATAAAGAAAGCCACAGAATATTTTATATTATTTTTTCTTTAATTATTTTCAGCTTTTATTTTAGATTCAGGGGATGCACGTGCAGGTTTGTTACTTGGCTATACTGTGTATTGCTGAGGTTTGAGGTATGAATGATCTCATCACCCAGGTACTGAGCATAGTACCCAATAGTTAGTTTTTCAATCTTTGTTCTCCTCTTTCCCACCTCGGTAGTATTCATTTTCTATTACTGCCATTTTAATGTCCAAGAGAACCCAATGTTTAGCTCCCTCTTATAAGTGAGTACACATGGTATTGGGTTTTCTGTTCGTTTATTAATTCACTTAAGATAATGGCCTCCAGCTACATCCATGTTGTTGCAAAGGACATGATTTCATTCTTTTTTATGGTTGCATAGTATTCCATGGTGCATATGTACCACATTTTCTTTATCCAATCCACCACTGATGGATACTTGACTTGATTCTGTGTCTTTGCTATTATGGATAGTGCTGCAAACACGCAAGTGCATGTGTCTTTTTGGCAGAATACTCTGTTTTCTTTTGGATATATACCCAGTAATGGGATTGCTGGATCAATTGGTAGTTATGTTTTAAGTTATTTGAGAAATCTCCAAACTGCTTTCCGAAGTGGCTTAACTAATTTACATTCCTACCAGCAGTATATGAGGTTTCCCTTTTCTCCAGAGATTTGCCAGCATCTGTTGTCTTTTGACTTTTTAATGATAGTCATTCAGACTGGTGTGGGATGGTATCTCATTATGGTGATTTGTATTTCTCTGATGATTAGTGATGGGTAGCACGTTTTCATATGTTTTTTGGCCACTTGTATACCTTCTTTTGAGAAGTGTCTATTCAGGTCTTTGGCCATTTTTAAAATGCAGTTGTGTTTTTCTCGTTGAGTTGTTTAAGTTCCTTACAGGTTCTGGATATTACACCTTTGTCAGATGCATAGCTTACAAATATTTTCTCCTACTTGTTTTCTCTGTTGATAGTTTATTTTGCTATAAGAAGCTCTTTAGTTTAATTAGGTCCCACTTGTCAGTTTTTGTTTTTGTTGCCATTGCTTTTGAGGACTTAGTCATAAATTATTTCCCAAGGTTGAAGTCCAGAATGATATTTCCTAGGTGTTCTCTTAGGACTCTTATAGTTTGAGATCTATATCTAAATCTTTAATCCATCTTGAGTTAATTTTTGTGTATGGTGAAAGATAAGGGTCCAGTTTCATTCTTCTGCATGTGAATAGCCAGTTATCCCAGCGCCATTTATTGAATAGAGATTCCTCTCCCTCTTGCTTATTATTATTATTTTTGACTTTGTTGTAGATCAGATGGTGGTAGGTATATGGCTTTATTTCTGGGTTTTTCTATTCTGTTCCATTGGTCTATGTGTTTGTTTTTGTACAAGTATCACACTGTTTTGGTTACTGTAGCCTTATAGTATAGTTTAAAGTCAGGTAATGTGATGCCTCTGGCTTTGTTCTTTTGTTTAGGATTGCTTTGGCTGTCTGGGCTCTATTTTTTGGTTCCATATGAATTTTAGAATAGTTTTTTTTTCTAGTTCTATGGAAAATAACGTTGGTAGTTTGATAGGGATAGTGTTGAATCTGTAGGTTGCTTTGGGCAATATGATCATTTTAATGCTTAAGCATACATTCTCTAATCAGAATGGAAATAGCCTAGAAATCAATAAGACAGAAAAATACTATATTGTTTGGAAATGTAAAAATACATTTTTCAAAAATATTGTTTGTATTTTGTAGTTTCTGGATACAGTATTCTACATATTTCAGTTACATTAACATTTGTTAGTTATATTCAAATTATGTATTTTTACTACTTGCTACTAAGTAAGTTATTGTGTTAGCTTGGGTCCTCTTAAAATCACACACTGAGGAAAAAATACTTGGGTTCAGGTGGTTTATTTGAGTGGCAACCCTAGATATCACAAGAAGGGAATAGAGAAAGTGAGACAAGAAAGATGAGAGTTGTCAATAAAGGATATATTATTGAGGTGGTCATGACTCTTGAAAACTAGGGCTTAATGCCATTTGAGACTGTCTAAAAATAATGTGTAGCACATGCCTCAGAATTTTCCCACTGTTGGACAGAATGGCAAAAAAAAAAAAAAAATTGCCTGCTAACTCCCATCTTCCATTAGTTGAGGGTTGTGCCCAGAGTCCTGAATCCCTCTGTATTTCTAGATTGTATATATAGATGAAGATGAGTTTTCTCAAGATTCTAGAGAAAGCTCCCAGGCAGAAAAGCAAGATGTGTAGGCACCTGATACGGGATGCTGTCAGTTGTACCAAAGACTGTCCAACTCTAGGTGAACTAAAACAGGCTAAGGATGTATTATAATTTCTCATAATGATTGGCAGCTCACTTTCCTTTTCTCCAGAGCCTCTTTCATCACATATTTTAAAGCTATATTTTTAGATACATTCAAATTTAGTATTATTATACCATCTTGTAGGTTGACCCTATTAACATTATGATCTGTTCCTCTTTTTCTGTTGTAATACTTTTGCCTTAAAGTAGATTTTCCCTGCTATTAATGGAGCTAATTTCTTTCAGTTAGTATTGCACAATGTATCTTCTTTTTCAATCTTACTTGTAACTTTGTGTCATTATATTTAAAGTGGTCTCTTGTAAACAGTATTTTAATCTTTAAAATTCAGCCTGACAATCTTTGCCTTTTAATTGGAGTTTTTATTCAATTTATATTTAATGTAATTATTGATATACTTGGTTTTACATGTACCATATTACTACATTTTTATATAACAAATTTGTTATTTCTTTTTTCTATTTTTTTGGTTAATCAAATATTTATTTGTTACTGTATTTTCCCCATTTCTTATTACCATTTCTTTAGTGGTTATCCTAGAAATTGTGATACATGTCCTTGATTTAGTATTAGAATCTAATATAAACTAATATATTTTTTTTTACCATTTCCTATATAGTGCAGGGAGGGACTTTAGAATGCTTGAATTCTACCACCTTCCCTCTGCCTCCTATTTGTATTGTATTGTATCTTAAAATGTGTATGTATTTAAAATTATTACTATTGTTATTATTTTGTGTAACCAGTATTCATTTAAATTTATCCACATATTTAGCCTTTCTGTTGCTTCTCATTCTTTCCTGGGTTTCTGTGAAATCATCAGGGATTATTCTTTTCTGACATAAATATATGGCAGTTCTATTAGTAAAGAAAAGTATAAATATTTGAGCATTTCTTTATTTATAAATTATTTTTGAAAGATGGTTTCACTGGCCATAGAAATAACAGTGCAGTTATTTTCAGACTTTTCAATATATCATTCTTTTGACTTACATTCTTTCTGTCAGAATTTTTCTGTTACCCTTGATGTCGCTTGTTTGTAACACTTCTTTTCTTTTCTACATAATTTAAGGAATATTTTCTTTTAGTTGGTATTTAGCAGTTTCGTCTTGATATGCCTATGAGTAATTTTCTTTATTTTTGTCTTGCTTGTGATCACAGCAGGACTTGAATCATTGGCTAGATTACTTTTTATCATTATTGAAAGTTTCCTGGTTATTATCTCTGCAATATTTACTTTTACCTCATCCTCCCTCTCCTCCTTTTTTAGACTCAAGTAACTTCGATAACTACTTATGTAATTTAAGTCTGGAAGAGAATGTATATTAGTTCTTTATCTTACATATCTTTTGCATTCTTTTCTGTATTATAGATCCTTATTTTTTCTGTGATACTTATAGTTTCTTTATAGATATTTTCTTCTAGATATAATATCGTTCTAGAGATTTTCCATTCGGCTATTTTCCAGCTTACTTATTGTTTAATTATTTGTATAAATTAAACTTGCCTATTTATTTGTTAATTTAAAATACGTAACCATCTGCCTTGGAATTTCAATTTTGTTATTTTTCAGGTATGTCAGTTCTTTCTTGCCATTCTCTTATTTTCTATTATTAAATATTAATCAGAGTTATTTAAAGTTTGTTACTGATAACTCTAATTATTTGAATATCTGTGGGCCTCTTTCTTGTCTGGATTTCTCTTAGTCCTGTCTTCTTATATGCAGGGTAATTTTTTATCGAATACTTGATATTATGCTTGAAAAATTATAGAGGTTCTAGCTGATGATCTCTCTCTCTCCAAAAAGTTTATGTTTGGGCTTCTCAGGTACTTGGAGTACGGGCAGCTTGCATTAATCCATTTAGGAGCTGAACTAATTGGGGGCGAGAATTCAGTCTTTATTTTATTTTGTCATTACTTCTGTAGTGTAGACCTTTAAGATTGCAACTGTAAGACTAATTATTACCAGGGCCCCCCTCGTTGGTGAGCCATTGATTCCAATTTTTGTCACCATATATCTGTAAATAGTAAAAAAAAAAAAAAAAAAAAAAAAAAAGTCAGTTTCAGCTTCTCTGCCTTTTGTCCAGTGTGTTTTGTTGCATTTCTCCTCAGTCTCTGAGCTCTGCATCACTTTCAGATTGCCAAATGATTTGAGTGGGAAGGTGTCATAGAATATTGGGATGATAGCAATGTAATTTCCTTTTCTTCAACATCTTGACACCTCAAGTGCTAGGAAATTTTATAGTTCTCTGATACTTCATATATATTTTAAATATTTGATTTGCATTCTATTTATTTATTTTTGCTTTTTGTGGGATGGTTAGTATGGTATAACTTGTCCATTATAGCTGGAAATAGAAATATTTATGTGTTATCACATAAATATTTGTGTTTTTTTGGTTTCATTGATGTTCTCTATTGCTCTTTCTAGATTTTATTTCATTGATTTACACGCTGATCTTTATTATTTTCTTCCTGGGCTTGCTTTGGGTTTAATTTGCTGTTCTTTTTCTAGTTTCTTAAAGCAGACATTCAATCATTAATCTGAGAGCTTTTTCCCCTAAGTAGTCAATGCTGTAAATATCTACTTAAACACTGCTTTGCCTGGGTCCCATACATTTTGATATATTGCATTTTCATTTTCATTCAGGTCAAAATATTTTCTGGCCGGGAGCAGTGGCTCATGCCTGTAATCCCAGCACTTTGGGAGGCCAAGGCGGGCGGATCACGAGGTCAGGAGATTGAGACCATCCTGGCTAACACGGTGAAACCCTGTCTCTACTAAAAATACAAAAAATTAGCTGCGCGTGGTGGCGGGCACCTGTAGTCCCAGCTACTCGGGAGGCTGAGGCAGGAGAATGGCCTGAACCCGGGAGGCGGAGCTTGCAGTGAGCCGAGATAGCGCCACTGCCTCCGGCCTGAGCGAAAGAGTGAGATTCCGTCTCAAAAAATATATATATATATATACATATATATATATATGTTTTCTAATTTATCTTGTAACTTCTGCAGTGACTCATGGATTATACAGAAGTGTTCTATTTAATTTCCAAATATTTGGGAATTTTATAGCGATCTTTCTGTCATTGATTTCAAGTTCAATTCAGTTACGTCAGAGAACACATTTTATATGGCTTTTACTCTCTTTAAATTGGTTAAGTTTTGTTTTATAGCCCAGAACATGATCTGTTGTAGTGAATGTCCCACGTGCAATCAGAAAGAATGTGTATTCTGCTATTGTAGAATGGAGTATCAATTAGGGTAAATTGGTTAATAATTTTATTCATGTTTTCTATATCCTTATTTATTTTCTGTCTGCTTGCTGTATTAACAATTACTAAGGAAGAAGTATTGAAGTCTCCAATTATAATTGTGGATTTTTCTGCTTCCTCTTTCATTTCTATCAGACTTGTCTTCATAGGTTTCAATTTAAGTTGTTAAATGAGTATCTATTTAGGTTTGTTGTGTATTCTTGTTAAGGTGACCCTTTTGTCATCATTTAATGTATCTGCTTATCTCTGGTAATTCATTGCTTGAGGTTTACTTTGGCTAATATTAATAGAGCCACTCAGTTTTCTTTTCATTTCTGTTTGCATAATGACTTTTTCCATCTTTAATTTTTGAATCCTTCTGTGTCTTTATATTTTAAGTGCATTTCTTATTGGCGGCATTTAGCTGGGTCTTTTAAAAACAGAATACGGCAATTTCCATCTTTCATTTAATGTGTTAAGACCATTTATAATTTTCATTTAGTAACATTCTTGCTAGTGATACAGTTGGAATTTTCTGTTTGTTCTCTGGCTCACTTGTTTTTCCTTTTCCTGCCTTCTTATGGATTATTTGAATTATTATAATATTCCATCTTAATTTATCTATTCAATTTTAAGCTTCATATTTTCTGGTATTTGCCGTAGGGATTATAATATATATCTAACTTTTCTATTTGTTCAAGTCTAATTTTAAAAACTAATGATTATTTTGAAGTTTTCTTGATATGTGTTTTTAATATTTTACCATTTCAAGTAAAATATAGAATTCTTACAACTATATCAGTCCCTTTACTGTCCCCCATTGATCTTCACATTAAAGTGTCATATGTATTACATCTGCATGCATTGACAAACTCCAACAGGCCGTGTTGTAGTTTTTGCTTTTCAACAAATATATTTTTATCAAAATTGTTCTATTCTATATGAAATTCTATGCAAAGAACTTAAGAGGAGGAGAAAAAGTTATTTATATTTATTCAGATATCTTTCATTTCTGTTGCTCTTGATTTCTGATCATATACATTTCTTTCTGGTGCCAGTGCTGAATTTGGTCTAATTTTGGCCAGGCACGGTGGCTCACGCCTGCAATCCCAGCACTTTGGGAGGCCAAGATGGGTGGATCACCTGAGGTCAGGAGTTAGAGACAACCCTGGCCAACATGGTGAAATCCTGTCTCTACTAAAAATACAAAAATTAGCTGGGCATGGTGGTGGGTGCCTGTAATACCAGCTACTCGGGAGGCTGAGGAGGAGAAACATAAAATGTACCAACTCGAACCATTTTTAAGTATAAAGTTCAATAGTATTAAGTACATTCACACTGTCATGCAACCAATTTCCAAAACTCTTTTCATCTTGCAAAACTAAAACTATACCCATTAAACAACTCCCTATACTTCCTTCCCCTCAACCCCTGGCAGCCACCATTCTACTTTTGTTTCTATGAATCTGATGGCTCTGTATACCTAATATAAGCAGAATCACACAGTATTTGTCTTTTTGTGACTGGCTGGCTTTTTCACTTAGCATAACGTGCTTCCGATTCATATCTGTAGTAGCATTTCCTTCCTTTTAAAGGCTAAATGATATTCCATTGTATATATATACCATATTTTGTTTATCCCTTTATCCATCAGTGGACATTTATGCTGTTTTTTGTTTGTTTGTTTGTTTGTTTTTTACCTCCTCACTGTTGTGGATAATGACACTTCATATCCAGAAGTGGAATTGTTGGATCATATGTTAATTCTATTTTTAATTTTTTTGAGGAAGCACCATATTGTTTTTCATAGTAGCTGCATCATTTTACATTCCCACCAACAGTGCACTAGGGCTCCAGTTTCTCCACATCCTTGCCAGTGCTTGTTTTCTTTTTTTTAAATTTTTTATTATTTTTTTGAGACAGAGTCTTGCTGTCACCCAGGATAGAGTGCAGTGGCATGATCTCGGCTTACTGCAACCTCCGCCTCCTGGGTTTAAGCATTTCTCATGCCTCAGTCTCCCGAGTAGATGGGATTACAGGCATGCACTACCACATCAGGCTGATTTTTGTATTTTTAGTAGAGACAGGATTTCACCCTGTTGGCCAGGCTGGTCTTGAACTCCTGATCTCAAGTGATCTACCCCACTTGGCCTCCCAAAGTGCTGGGATTACAGGCATGAGCCACCATGCTTGGCCTGTTTTCTTTTTCTTTTTTAATAGTAGCCATTTTAATGGGTACTAGGTGAGGGTTTTCTAATATTTTAGTTTATATTTTTGTTTTTCTATTCATGGACAATCTTGGTCTATGATATTCCCTTCTTTTACTATCTTTGTGTATTTTTTTATCAAAATTGTTCTATATGAAATAAGTTAAAGAGCCTTACCTTTGTATTCTCCCAAAGTATTGCATTATATACAGCATAAATTTTTCTTACATATCTGGTAAATCTTTACATTTGAAATGGCTTCTCTATATGATACATTTATTTTTCTTATTTCTAATTATGTTTACTTGTGACATAGTTTTAATTCTTGATCAGTCTTACTAATGGCTTGTTAATTTTCAAACAAATTTTCTTTTTGCTGATTCTCCAGATAAATTGTTTTTATTTTATTTTTTTTATTTCCTCCTTTTAGGTTTATTTTGGGTTTACTTGTTAGTTTTTTAACTTAATTTGAATGCTGAGCTTATTACTTTTCTATAATGTTTCCTTTATTGATATATAAAGCTGACATTTCCCTACATGTACAGGTTTAGCAGCATTCTACAAATTTTGATATGAAAAAGTCTTGTTATTTTTGTTGTTCTATTTTAGATATTCTATAAATTCTGCATTATAACTTTTTGATACACATAAATAATTTGATGATTTTAAAGTTATAAATATATGGTGTTTTATTTCTAATTATAATTAACAATGGCCAGAGAAGATTATCTGCATATTAAGTGTTTATAAAGATGAAAATATGTAAAATATGTATATACTCATATTGTGTGAGTAAATGCACAGAAAAAAATCTGGAAGTTTATATAACAAAATGTTAATAACAGTTATTCCAAGTGCTAGAACTTAAAAAGATTTCTCTTTTTCTTTGCATTTTTTATATCTTCTGAATTTGAAACGTGAATATGAATTTTTTTTTACTAGAAAACAAAGATGTTTATATATAGGGGATAAAAAAGAGTTTAGATGAATATGTACTACCTGTATTGAGAACCCATTTCTAATCCTCTGCAGACTTTAGAGTTCAGTATTTACTTACTGAAATACTAAAGAAAAAAACAAAAACAAAAATAGTTCCCTTGGCATGACTTTTAAAGCAAATATTTGATTAATAATAAGTTTTCTTTGTATATCTGAAAAGAATTATGAATTCTCTAATCGTGAGTACCTAGAGAATTTCTCTTATTTATTTTGAGCTCCATTTTTGTCTTTAAACATTTGTTTATCCACTATTTCAACATGTTTGTAGTTGAGGAATGGAGTCAGATTGATCGTGTCATATTATGGAACCTAAAGGTTTATGTTTTGTCTGTTTGATTAATATATTTAAATTTGAACCAGATTATTGCATCCTCAAGGACAGAGATCAGGCTTGATTATTTATGTGTTTTAAATTTTTAGGCACAAAAGAAACCTTTAAAATGTTTCATTAACGGGCGAATTTTGAAATAGACCTTTCAAAAATTAAGAAAGGAGATATTTACAGAAATGCCTTTTTTGGTTAACTTCTCTTTGAACTTAAAGTAAATTTCTTGAGGACAAAAACTGTGTCTTGGACACTGTTAGATCTTTTGCACATTACATGGCACATGGTAGTGACTCAGTGAATATTTGTTCTACCCCATCTTCTTATCTGAAAGGAGATCTCAGGTCATCGGTATTTGCTTTCTAGTTGGTAGTCCAACCTGTAAATCAGAATTATATCGGATTATGCTTCTCTTTTTCTATTCTCATCTCTCCTGCAACACTCTTTTTCACCTATCCCAAATCAATAAGTAGGAAGAATTCTTTCAACTTGGACTCAAATGAACCAGAAAGAGTTGGATTTTTTTTTGGTATTTTACAGTGGAAATAAATAAAACCACTCATATATCTTCCTGTTTTCTCCTTCTCATCCCCTACAACACAGCATGCCTTGGGACTGCACCAGCGACTCAGAAAGGGGGCATACCGCCAATCTATTTCTTCTCAGTATTCCCACTTTAACTTCAATTTACACTTTCATGGGCTCTTGAACTTCTTGTTTTCCAAGCCTTGCTTTAAGGCCCACTTCTGCAAAAAATATTTTTATGAATCAATAGAAGATCCTAGAAGTTTCCCTACATTAATAATTTCTTACTCTTAGATTTTGACAGCGTGCTGACAAAGACAATTTTTGTGTTTTAGTAGCATTTGCTCGAGGCAGGTTGATAGTTGATACATATGACCTCTGGTACACTCTAGCTGAGTGACACATGGGTAGAATGAAGGAATACTGTACTTTGTTTTGGTGGTCCTTATGCTTGATGAATGCAGTCATTTTTATTTTTTTGGTTCTGACTTTCACATATGGTTTTATCACATTTTGTGGACTTCATTGTGATGAATGATTTCCTCCAATATTTATGTATTTCTCCAGTATACAGATCTATGTTCACGTACACACTGACTCTAGTGTCCTCAGATCTATGCCCAGGAGATGAGCAGTATTTTGGTATTTCAAAGTGTAAGTTCCCTCGGAAGGGGTACAAGAGATACCTAGCCAACATTAGCTCTGCTGTGAGCCGGAAATGTGCTTTCATATACTTGTAGTATATGTCCATTTGAGTTTCCTTTTTGGCAACAAATGTGAACAGTTTTGTATTTCTAGTAAAAATAATTCATTCTTGTTTTAAAAACTAAGAAAGTACAGAAAATATAAAGGAAGAAAAAGAAGAAGGCCTTTTAAATTCGAATACTTGGAGATAATGATTAATATTTTGATATACATTCTTCCAGAAATTTTTTCTTCTTAGCTTGGCATTCACTTACTCAGTGTATGAGTACGCACACATACACACACACACAAACATACATCAATATATACACATGTATTCATAGACTTACTACATTTACAAAAAATGTGATCATAGTATGCAGTGATTTTAATCTGTTTCTTCCCACTAAGATGTTTCATACTTCTGAATCAATGTGCCTCTGTTTAAGCAATTATTTTACCATTTGGCTCATGTACTATCAAACCCTGTTTTTCTTCTAAGGCTTTTCTGTGTTTATTATATGCTATTTTGTAACACCGCTTTGCTAAGGGTGTTACAAGATGCAGTTTGTAATTGTTTTAAATGAAAACCTCCAAAATATGTAATAGAAATATGAAAACAAGTGAGAAAGAAAGCCTCCATTTAAAAATCAAGAAAGGAGGAAGAGACTGTATGTAGCATGGGAAGTGGGGTTTGCATCATGTTCTTTGAAAATCATGGGATCTCACTTCCTTTGGTTCTCAAACAATCAAAAAGTTAGCTGACTTAACTCTGTATGTGTTGCCTCATGAGGCGAAAATATATTCTCCTCATATTAACTCCCCTGATGCTGGAAGGATTTCTGCCTGCACATGCAATGGCTTGAATCTGCCCCTCCTGGCCTTGCCGCCCTTTTATTTCTTCCCATGAATGCTAAGGGACACTATTTCAATGCTAATTTACATGACTTTCAAATTGTTCAAAATATTTTTTTGATGCTTCAAAGGCTGAAACTCCTTGGCAAACTATAAATCTTAATGGAAACCAATGTTCTCCTGAAGAGAATGCATCAATGCAACTTAGCTACCTCACTAGAAATAAAACAGAAAATTAGCAGTGAAAGCAATTTGAATGTAGACTTTATGCTGAGAAATAAAGCAAAAGAATAAAATAGCCACAGTATATTTTAGAAGGTCCTGAACACAACAAACTCTCTTAAAAAGCAGCTGCTGGAGCAAAAAGCAATGATGTGGTCTCTCTCCCTCACACACACACACACACACACACACACACACACACACACACACACAAGCTGATTGGACAGAGAAAGAGCTCAATATTCAATCAATATTCAACAAGAACACAGGGGTAAGGTGGGGGAGTGTCATAATCGTGTTTCACTGAGCATATCATAGGAGGATTCTTAATCTATGTTTCTCAGCAGTAAAGTGGAGAAGAGATCTGCCTCTGTTCTCTTTACAGGGAATGGCTTATTCCACAACAATACCAAGTGAAGAGCTCTGAAACACCTTGGTGTGCCCTAGAAGGAGCTATATAAATTCACAAAGCAGTAGACACTCTCTTAATTGGCATGCACAAAGCTGACTCATCCAATTAACCAATGCTCTTAACTCTTTCTGTAAAACATACTGACTGAGCCCCCGCCCCGCCTCCACCCACAGTGGGCTACTCTTCAGTTTACCACCCACACAGATCTAAAAAGTCTGTTGGGTTTATAGTAGTTGAATTTACTTTTTTAATAGTACATCTCAATTAAACTATGTTATATAATGAAACATAACTGTGAAAAGAGTTTCTATGTCTATGAAACCAAAGTTAAATGTTACGTATTTAACTTTGATAAAGTTATAAAATATTCCTGTTGTTTCAGGTGTGAATAAGATGACTATAAGATATTAGGAGAATTGTGCGCTCACCCCACTACCCATATTGTTTCTCAAGGATACTTACATTCTGTCAACTTTAAAGAAACTGAAATTAGAAGTTATAGACATTGCATTATAAGTGTGATTTATGCAAAAACAAACAAAATGGCATGAAACTCTAAACACTGATCACCCATCCAAAAATGAAAATTAACTAATGAAAAGATTGGTGAATGAATATTTTCAATGAAAACAAGATTTTAAAATCATATATATTTCACATATATATGTAATTTTAAAACTGGTTATCTGATTTAATGAACTATTGTGATTAATGACTGTGGTATTCTATAGTATTTCATTAAGTTTCCTGTGTGGGTCACCTATGAAACAGACGGGTGTTTCAGAGCAGTCCCTACAATACTGTTTCCATTCCTAAGGCTAAATTCTTAGCTTGGTATAGACAGGGACAGTGAGACCTCAGTTTTGATTCACACTAATATGTACATATAGAGAGAGGCCCTGCTATACCTGCAGGAGTTGTTTCCACATTTAAAAATGCCGTATCTGCTAGGCGCGGTGGCCCACATCTATAATCCTGACACTTTGGGAGGCTGATGCGGGCAGATTACTTGAGCCTAGGAGTTTGAGACCAGCCTGGGCAAAATGACCAAAAAAAAAAAAAAAAAAAATTGCCAGGCATGGTGGTACACGTCTGTAGATCCAGCCACTCAGGAGGCTGAGGTGAGAGGATCGCTTGAACTGAGGAGATGGAGGCTGCAGTGAAACATGATTGTGCTACTGCACTCCAACCTGGGCAACAACAAGACTGTCTCAAAAAACAAAATAATAATAATAAATGAATAAAGGAGAAAAAGGCCACTTCAGAAATGAAGACTAAATTATACAGAACAAAATAAAATAGTCACGGTTTGAAGAATGATTAGGAACATAAAGGTTAGAATTGAGATAATAAGAAAAAATTTAAAAATATTTTAAAAATGGATATAGAAAAAATGATATAGAAGAGAGGCAAAGGAAATATAACATTTCTGTAATTGCAACTCCCAAAGAAGAAAATGAACACATTGGAACAAAGCAAACATTTAAACTATAATTTATGACACCTTTCTTGAAATAAGATTTAAATGTATACATTAAAAGTGAAAATTGACCCCAAACTGTGAACACTAACCCATTACAATATTTGATTTTGAAAATGAAACAAGTATCTTTATAACAGCCAGGCAAAAACGAAGTTCTTTTGAAAGAAAAGTTATGCTTTGATTTGAATGTTGGTCCCCTCCCAAACTCATGTTGAAATTTAATTGCCATTGTAACAATATTAAGAGATGATACCTTTAAGAGGTGATTAGATCATGAAGACTGTCCTCATGAGTGGGTCAATGCTGTTATTATGGAAGTGGCTTCCTTATTGTGGGAGTAAGTTCCTTAAAAAGGACAAGTTCGGTCCCCTTTTTTCTGTCTTTCTCTCTGCCCTTTCCCTATGCGATGCTTTCCGCATGTTATGGCACAGTGAGAACACCCTCTCTAGGTGCTGGTGCATTGACTTGGGGCTTTCCAGCCTCCAGAACTATGAGAAATAATTTCTATTCTTCATAAATTACCCAATGCATGGTATTCAGTTATACCTACACAAACGAGACCAATGTCATCATCGAGCTGCTCAACAGCAATGCCTTATGGCAGAAGCCATGGAACTACCTACGAGATATCCAAGGGTAAAAAAAGGATGTGACCAAAACCTTGTATGAAGCTAAGTTGCTCCTCAGTTTTTGATATGGTTTGGCTGTGTCTCCACCCAAACCTCGTCTTGAATTGTAGCTCCCATAGTCCCCACATGTCATGGGAAGGACCTGGTGGGAGATAACTGAATCATAAGGATGGGTTTTTCCTGTGCTATTCTCATACAGTGAATAAGTCTCCTGAGATCTGATAGTTTTATAAAGGGCAGTTCCCCTACACAAACTCTCTTGTCTGCCACCATGTAAGACGTGCCTTTGCCCCTCCTTTGCCTTCTGCCATGACTGTGAGGCCTCCCTAGCCCTGTGGAACTGTGAGTCCATTAAGCCTCTTTCTCTCTGTGAATTGCCCAACCTTGGGTATTTCTTTATACCGGTATGAAAATGGACTAATACAATTATAAAGGATACAGACAAATTGTTTTGATCATATCTTGATGGTAAATTCACTAGAGAACGAGCTTTGGCCAACAAGGAGGACATAGGGAAAGTTGTAGGAAAAAGACTAGTGATGAATATTATATATATTCAACTTTGAAATTCAGATTAAATGAAAGTTATAAATAAGCATAACAGAATGATATGTACACTGTAGATGCTCTGAAAATGTAGGAATAATACACCAACAGAAATAGAAGAATGGGAGCTGGGCGCAGTGGCTCACGCCTGTAATCCCAGCACTTTGGGAGACTGAGGTGGGCATATCATGAGGTCAAGAAATTAAGACCATCCTGGTCAACATGGTGAAACCCTGTCTCTAGTAAAAATACAAAAATTAGCTGGGCCTGGTGGTGCACACCTGTAGTCCCAGCTACTCAGGAGGCTGAGGCAGGAGAATCGCTTGAACCCAGGAGGCAGAGGTTGCAGTGAGCCAAGATCACGCCACTGCACTCCAGCCTGGCGACAGAGCAAGATTCCATTTCAAAAAATAAAATAAAAAGAAATAGAAGAATGGGCAGCAAATGTGGAGAGTAGTCTAAGATCATTGCTGGCCACATAGGTAACAGCCATAAGTTATCCTTTAAAGCTGACTAATCAGTTAGTAAAAGTTTTAGCTTATTTATCTATAAAGAACTTAAATTTACAAGAAAAAAAAAACCCATTAAAAAGTGGGCCAAGTAAATGAACAGACACTTTTCAAAAGAAGACATACATGTGGTCAATAAGCATATGAAAAAAAGCTCAACATCACTGATCATTAGAGAAATGCAAATCGAAACCACAATGATATATTATCTCACACCAGTCAGAATGGCTTTTATTAAAAAGTCCAACAAATAACAGATACTAGCAAGGTTGTGGAGAAAAAGGATACTTCTGCACTGTTGGTGGGAGTATAAATTAGTTCAGCCACTGAGGAAAGCAGTGTGGTGATTCCTCAAAAACTAAAAACAGAACTACCATTCAACATAGCAATCCCATTACTGAGTATATACCCAGGAGAATATAAATCATTCTATCATAAAGACATACACATGTATATGTTCATTGCAGCACTATTCACAATAGCAAAGACATGGAATCAACCTAAATGTCCATCAGTAGTAGAATGAATAAAGAAAATGTGGTACATATACACCATGGAATACTATGCAGCCATAAAAAGAATGGGATCATCTCCTTTTCAGGAACATGGATGGAGATGTAGCCACTACCCTTAGCATGCTAATTCAGGAACAGAAAACCAAACACTGCATGTTCTCATAAGTGGGAGCTAAATGATGAGAACACATAGATATATAGAGTGGAAGAACAGGCACTGGGACCTACCTGAGGGAAGAGGGTGGGAGGAGGGAGAGGGTTAGGAAAAATAACAAATAGGTACTAGGCTTAATACCTGGAAGATAAAATAATCTGACAACAAACCCCCATGACATGCAGTTTACCTATATAAAAAACCTGCACATGTACCCCTAAACTTAAAAGCAAAAAAAAAAGAAAAATATCAGTAAATGTTAAAAAAAAAGTTTTAGCTTATTTAATAGTACAAAGGCAAATATAAAAGGCAGTAACTATATTTTTAAAAATTAGGTCATGAAGGAAAAGGAAGAGCTTCCAAACTGTTGTTTATAATAGGAAACTAGTACATAACATCTAAAGCAAAGATGGAATTAAAGACATTATATAAAAATTAACTCCAAGAACAAAACAGATAACTTTCTAAATATTAGAATAATAACCAAAAATAGAAAACAAAATAGAGCAAAAATATCACAGATCACATTGTGAAAATTATGTATACATATACATATATGTGAACATAGTATGAATTAATATTACAGACTAGAGACCATATATATCTGCTGTATGAATAAATAAAAATAAACTTAGCTGTTAATAGAAATTTCAGGCTGGATTACAAAGTACATACAATTCTCTATGGTGTATAAAAAAGAAGCATCTAAAAGTGTTTAAGAAAAGCTGAACAAAAGGATGGATAAAGTTATACTAGGAAAATGCAAACAAAAAGAGACAGAAATGGAGGTCACAATCTTAATATTAAACAAGGTGAGATTCAGGCCAAAGAGCTTTAATAATGACAGACATGAAACTTCATAACGCTGAAGGCTATAATTCACTCAAGATGCAGTATTTGAGAATATCTATATAGCAAATTACAGTGGGAACTTTCATGAAACAGAAGCCACAGCACATAGAAGAAACTTACTAATAACTGGAGGCTATGACTAACCTTTCCCAGTACAAGTCACATTGAGTAGTTTAAAGGAAACACAAAAAAAACAAGGATAGAGAAGACCTAAGCAACCTTTTTAGTTACTTCCTCCGGATATATATCAAATGAACACCGTGGCTCCAACTTTTAAAGAGCCCATAGATCTTTCATACAAATTGATCACATATTAATTATACCACAAAGAAAATTTCAATAAATTCTAATGAAGTAGAAACAGGGGCAGCAAAATTATCTGAAAACAATACAATGAAATTACAGTTCAATACAGAACAAGGCCTTTTCACTTGGAAATAACAAAAATGTTAAAAACAATCCTTGGGTCAAAGAAGAAATGTAAACCAAAATACAAAATTTAATAATGATGAAAACATATATCAGAATTTTGCAATATAACTAAATCACTGCTAAGAAAAAAGTTATAGCCTGAAATATCTTTATCAGTGAAAATTGAAACAATGAAAATAAACTATTTAGATATATGACTCAAAAAGCTGGATAAGAGAACAAGAGGATGTCATTAATAAAACTAAAAAGCGTATGTTTTTTAGTTAGAATACATTACTTCAATATCCTTTCCTTTCCTTTCCTTTCCTTTCCTTTCCTTTCCTTTCCTTTCCTTTCCTTTCCTTTCCTTTCCTTTCCTTTCCTTTCCTTTCCTTCCCCTTCCCCTTCCCCTTTCCTTTCCTTTCTTTCCTTTTCCTTTTCTTTTTCTTTTCTTTCTTTCTTTTTTTTTTTTTTTTTTTTTTGAGACAGGGTCTTGCTGTCGTTCAGACTGGAGTGCAGTGTGGTGGCACCATCCTGGCTCTCTGCAGCCTCAACCTCCCGGGCTCAAGCGATCCTCCCACCTCAGCCTCCCAAGGAGCTGGGACCACAGGCATGCGCCATCATGCCCAGCTAATTTTTTTTGTTTGTTTGTAGAGGTGGGGTCTCCCTATGTTACCCAGGCTGATCTCGCACTCCTGAGCTCAAGGGATCCTTCTGCCTCAGGCTCCCAAACTGTTGAGATTACAGGTGTGAGCCACCATGCCTGGCCTTCATTGCTTCAATATCTCTTATAAGGAAAGACTGAAAACAGCACAAGTACAGAGAACCAAGTGTGTGGTTGATTCTACATGCACCCAATGTGACACCATGCAGCTGTCAAACATGAAGGAGGACAGTATCTAGGTACTAATGTGGAATGATATTGTCAAATGAAAAAGGTAAGGTGCAGAGTAGTGTAATATGAAAGAGAAGAAAATAAAATTACATGTTCCTACACTAGTTTTTGCATAAAGAAACCTTGGAGGGACCAAAGAGAAATGAACATAGATGATTTCTTGCAGGGGTAAGTGACAGCACAAGGTGAAGGAGGCCAGGGGTGTTTCTCATTCTATGCGTTTTTAAATGTTTTCATTTTGGGAACATTTTAATATAGCAAAAAACAACCATCTGCACAAAACACGAGAAGATAACAAATATTTTTCTAACTATTGATATTGGAAAATAAAGAGATGGTTAAGAGTTTGATACCATGGCCGCCACTAACCCTTTGGCTGGTGGGCGCAGAGAGGAGAGACATCAATATGATGAAAGGAACCAAGCTGCTCTCTTGACAAGTTGAGTGGTCAGGCAACAGATGCTGCTCCACACTGGGCCTCCTGCCAAGAGTGGACCTGTGCTCCTGGTGGGGACAACAGGCTTCTGTCACCCTCACCTGCCTGTGTTGTTGTGTGTCACAGAGAGAGGGATGCGAGGTGGGCTCCTGCTGCTCACTGCTTTTCCTGAGTGTTTCTCAGCCTGACAAAGATCAGGTTCCCAATGGGGTTGGAGATGGGGGCTGGGAGTTTGCTGAACATTTATTTCATTATTTGAACGTGCATGGGCAATACATGGATGGACATATTGTCTACATAGATATGTTCACCCACATGCCTTAGGAAGAAACGTTAATCATAGACTGGTGGCTTTTCTCTCTTAGAGATTTGAATCTCTTCTTCACATAATAGGACACAAAATATCAAGGAACTCATAAAGCTCTTGAAATGGATATTTACACGTATTTAAGAGTCTTAACAGATTTAATCTAAATACAGTTAAAAAAAAAAAAAGACTTCTCTGAGACTGCAACTATAAATGCCAAGTTTCAATCCAGACAAAATTTTTTATAGCTGGGCTGGCAGGTCTTTACAGAGGTCTTGTCAAAACAGAAACCATCAAGAACAAAACAAAACAAAATCCTACCTGCCTTACTGCCTATGCCTCTGGGTGTAGAAATGAAGAGAAATAGCAATATTGCACAATTAGAAAACAGAGCCCCTGGGGAGGGTTGGTGTATCTTCCTGACTCTCCTTCTTTCCTTCCTTCTCTCTGGGAAGACAGGCTTTAGTAAGGCTACAGAAAGAGTAGTCATTTTGTGGACATAAAATACTGGATCAAGGTTTTTAAGGAGAGGTGATTCATATTAAGAAAAAAATATTTATCCTGTGAAATCTTCACTCTGGACCATCTTAATGATATGAGTCATTGTTTAGCATCCTTCTGTGGGGAGGGTGAAGTAGAATCACAGAGTATTTGGTGGGGATTAGTGCTGAGGAGAGAGAGAGAGATTAGAGATCAAAGGGAATCCCATCATACCAATCTCAGGTAGACTCATCTCTGATGGAAAGCAAAGGACTGGTTTGCTCTTTATGCTAGACCTTGCTTGTTTGTTGATGTACTCACAAAACAAATCACTGTGTGGAGACTGTCTTGGTGGAAGACCAAAGGCGTAATTTCCGTGACAACAAACTCCTCCTCCATTCAGTCCACAAGTGAGGAAGCCTTGGACTCCGGACTGTAACAGCTGTTTTTTTGAGAGAGAAAGAGCAGACTAAAATAAGTGTCCATCAGAAGAATTTGTTTTGGGGTGTGGAAAGCAAAAAACAAAACATAACAAAAAATACTCCCTAAGTTTAGATAGACTTGTTTGGGAGGTACATTTACCATTAAAATTTTTCTTAAATCCTTTCTAGAATAAAGTATAAAATAGAAGCTTAAAATTCTTAATAGTATTCCTCAGTTTCTCTCACAGTATCTCCTCCAAACAAATGAAGAAAACACATAGAAAATAGAGTGGTATGGAAAGGTATTTTAGTTACCGAGGGTACACCACGGAGGGTCGGAGTCAGAGTTCCCTGACTCAACCTGCTCTGTCACTTTTAAAGAATCATCTCTCTCTCTCAATGGAAACAGCACAACTCTTTGTTCTGGTGGCACTTTTTTGGTGTGGAGTCCTTTGGGAAAAGAATTTCCCCTCCTCATGATGCGTGCTGCTGCCCACCTCTCACCCACCTTCTTTCCCTCTCCCGGCTGGTGTCTGTCCAGAAGTCTAGACATAGCAGTGATAGGTGCCTGAAGCCTGCAGATTTCTACCCAAATATGAAATTGACTTGAGAAATCTCCTCTTTCTTTCTCCTCCTGGTAAATGCCTGGTGTCTAATATCTGATTCCCTCCTCTTGATTTGTCACCCCCAGTATGTGAAAACTTCACTTGTGTGATGAGAACAAACTTTTGTATCTGGTGTTTTCTCCTCCTGATAGATTCCCTCTCAACTTAGCTGTTTCCCTATACCCCCGGAGCCTTTGGGGGACATGGATTATCAAGACTCTAACCCTCCTCATGCACTTAAAAAGAAAAAACGTAGTAGCTACAAACAAACCAGGGAGACCTGGGAATTAAAAACAAATCGACTGACAAGTGGCAGTTCTGTTGGGATAAAAAAAAAAAAAAAAAGTGGAAAAAAAAGGGTCACTCTTTTAATTCAACAAGCCCAGCTGAGGTTATTTTGAAAGTCACTGACTGCTCTGGCTGCAAAAGCAGTGTAGACCAAACTAAATTATTATTCTCCTCTTGTTGAGTTTTTTTTTTTTTTTTATTGAAGTTTCTAGAACTCAACTCTCTGATGGTAAAACAGCAACTGCAAATAACATTCTTTCCTCTTTAGTAAGGTGGTAGCATTCATTATGAGATGATTTTTGTTTTCTAAAGAAACTCTAGCACCTTCATCCTCCAGGAGCAAATGTTAGCATAGCTGAGATGGGGAAATTTCTGAGGGAAGACTCTGAATTTTTTTTCTCTTTGGAATTTCTGTTAATGATGGGGCCAAACACAGTGCTAGCTCAGACCTTATAGAGCTAAATGGGCTCTATCCCAGTTGCTTTTAAATTCCGTTTTGAATACAGGCTGTGAGAAGAATTTGTGTCCTATAATGATTCATATATAACATATAAAAGCAGCCTTTCATTTTTGTTTCGACTCCCTCCCAAATCCACTATCTACAGTTCTACCACAGGAATCTTTTAAATCACAAATCAGGTTGCTGTCCTTCCCCTATTTATAAGCTTCAAAGGCTCCCCATCATCTATAGCAAAGATGGCAAGGATATTTCATCTTGCATTCTGATGGACTGAAATTAACTCCCTAGAGTGCCATGCTAAAAGGACTTGGGGAGGCATCTGAGTTCTGTGGGAATGCTGTGATCAATTAGCCATGTCTGCCATGGACATGGGAAGGGGGAGTGGTGACAGGTATGTCATGCTTAGAGCACATGACGGAATCTTTGCCGAGCCATACATGTCCCTTAGTTTCTTATGAGGGTATATTTGTCTCTAGGCTTTTGCACTGAACTGTTCCTCTACCTGACTCATTCTCTTTCCAACTTATTTCTTCAGTTTGGTTTTATTTGAATTTCAAGATTGAGTGAAGATTCATCTCCCTAGAGATTTTTTTTTCTGCTCTTTGACTGTAGACCAGGTACTATGCTTATGTGCTACCATTGCAGACTGTTGTTGCATCCATCATTGTACTTAACCCACTGTATTATAATTACCTATGCAGGTACCTGCTTCCTCTATGAAACTATAATGTCTCTGAGGGCAGAAGTATATTTAATTTTCTCATTAATTACCTAGCATAGTGCCCAAGGTCTTAGTTAGCATGTAATAATTTTTTACTGAAAAAAAGTGGATAAGTGAATGAAAAGCAGCATATTTCCAACAGGTGTGAAAAATAAAATAGAACTTACTGGTCTGTGCATTTTATAATAGTTGTGTAAGCAAATGTAAAATAATTATTAAAAACAAAGAGCACTGTTGGATAATTTTAGTAATTTTTTTCGTTTGTTGCCATGCATTCATTTCATACTGCAGGGGAAAGAAAAATATATTTTCTCAACCATCACTAGGTTCATAGCTGAAGACTCTACAACAAAAGACAGATTAACAAGAGAAAACATGTGCATGAATTTAATAAGTTTTACGTGCCAGGGGAGCCTTTATAAGAAAATGAAGGTCCAAAGAAACAGGTAAACTGTGTATTTTTATGCTTAGTTTTGAAGAGTGGACAGTCACGAAGAAATGTGATTGGAAGATGAAAGGATATGATGTAATGGAAATAAACTGGATGAAACTTAGTAAGGCCTGTTTGTTCAGGTTTCTCTGTGCCTCTGTGTCTTCAGAGATAAGGATGTTCCTTTCCTCCAGGTGTGGGGAGGGCACCTCTTGAATGAGGGATTTATGGCCTGCTTAAGGGTAGAAGGGCAAGGAGGTGAGTGTGACCTTCATTCTACTGTTTCCACAAATGCCAATGTGCCATATTTAGGGGTATCGTGTCCTGAACCCTGTTAGTACATTGATTTAGGGTTAAATTCACGGTTGTTTTTTCACAACATTCCTAGATTGTTTTGGTGAAAGCCTGCTATTTTTCATGCATTTTACTGTTTCTCAAAATGACATTCAAATCTTTATCTACACACACACACACACACACACACACACACACACACACACACACACGTATAAACAAAAATATAGTTTGTTTACCACATGTCCTTACATATGCAGTAAGTGGAATAAAATCTGAATTTTCAGAGCTCTCTACTAGATTTATTCACTCATCAAATATTTACTGAGCATCTACTATGTTCAATGTGCAGGGAATACAGTGGCAAAAATAAACACTATACACAGCCTGGTACAGCTGAAAGCCTGACTTGCTCCACCTTGGAATTTTCCCTGTTTGGGTGGGTTGACTAGCTCCCAGTTACCTTGGATCCATCCTATTGAGAAAGAGACTCCAGGCTGGATGTGGTGGCTCACGCCTGTAATCCCAAACTTTGGGAGGTTGAGGTGGGCAGATCACTTGAGATCAGGAGTTCAAGACCAGCCTGGCCAACATAGTGAAACCCCGTCTCTACTAGAAATACAAAATTAGCCGGGCATGGTGGCATGCACCTATAATCCCAGCTACTTGGGAGGCTGAGGCAGGAGAATAACTTGAAACTGCATGGTGGGGAGTTTGCAGTGAGCTGAGATCGCGCCACTGCCCTCCAGCCTAGGTGACGAGTGAAACTCTGTCTCAAAAGAAAAAAAAAAAACGTCCAAACAAGATTTCACCCTGAGAGTGAATGCTCCCTTCCTCTTCAGAGCTGAAGTGAGCAGAGGGTGCTGGGTATGTAGGAGCATCTGTGGCTGCAGATTAGTTAAAATGGATGTTTGAGGGTTCTGGACGACTACACACCTTGTTGAGATGCACCTGCTCTGGCGGCAACATTAGCAGTTATTTAGACCCATTCTGCTTTTCACTTATAGCTTCTAAATGGCTTCAGAGGAAACCACTCCCATATTTCAGGAGGCAGGAATTGATCCCTTGATCTGGGCCAGGAAGAAAGAAAGAGAAAGAGAAGGTTAGAAGTGCCCCAAATTAAGCTAAATCAAATTCTTTAAATTTTAAATTAAATCACAAGAAAATGAGTTCCAAAGGAAAAGGAAAGGCATAAACTTTTATTTCCTTAAAAAAATAGTCCCTTGCTTAACAACTGAATAGTTTTCACTGTTTTCCTCATCTGAAAGGCATTTGAGCAGTTTTAAAATTGTAATGACTTAATAAAGGAGATGCCTCAGATTGGAGGGAGGTTTCATCTTCAGAACTTCTCCTGCGGCAGTTTTGTCTTATCCTGAGTACTTGCTCTGAGTGGGGTGGGGGGGTGTATCCTCAACTATAGTTAACCCCTGTTATTTTGTGATAATAATTTCAGTATTTGCATTTTTACCGTTCGTCTTCTAAATAACTTTGTGAACAAGGTTCTTATGCTCTTTTTAGGGATGAAGAAATGAGGGATTGGAAGGTTGTGCTATTTGCCAAAGTGGCCCAACCTGAGGAATGGGGTGCTTGCCAGGACTTGAAGCCCTGGGTGCATCCTAGGACCCTGCTGCCCTACAAGGCATGCCCTGGGTCAGCTCCTAGGACCCACTCTGCCCCATGTCCTTCTCTCCCAGGAATTTTACTGGGGACCAGGAAGGTGATAGAAGTTGTGACAAGCATAACCTAAGAATGATAGAGCCGTGTCCAGGTAAGAGCAAGCAAAGGAAAATTAGGAGAGTAGTAGGAGATGAAGATAGAGAGACAGGTTGGGTCTAAAATTTTAAAGTGCCCCAAATGCTAGGCAAAGGAGATTTCCTTCCTTCGTTAGGCGAGAAGGAGCCATTAAGGGTTTTTGGACAAGATGAAATAACATAGGAAAATTAATGTAGTGTGTAATGGATTAGATAAAATAACAGATTTAGAGTCAGGGAGAAGAGCTAGGAGAGAAGATGCAATCATCCAAGCAAGAAGTCCTACTTAGTGTGAACTTGGAAAAGAGTGCAGTAAACAAGGCTGTGATTTAATATTAGAGAAACACATTTCTACTAATCACATCTAAATTCTAGCAATGTGTAAAAGACTAGAGGTAGTAAACAAACACAGGGTTATTGAAAAAGCTTATGGTAGGATGGTAGGAAATCATCATGGGAGCAGTATGTGGAAGTCCTGTAGGTGTTACAGAAAGGCTAGGACAGACGGGGAAGAGGACATTTGGGAGGTGCACTATAACTGAACATGGGTTCCCAAGTAACACTTCAGCCAGGGATAATGAAGGCACAGTCGTCAGGATCTGAGGATGGATGAGTCAGACTTTGGTAGAGAAAAAAAGCAAAGAACACTGGTGGTGTTCGGCACACACGGCTAAGGAAGGTGACGTGCAAATAACAACTAAATGGCGGGAGAACTCTTTAGGGGAAGATGTGTTTGCTTTGCGGAAGAATCCCATTTTAAAGTTCCACCTAGTCATCTTGGTAGATATGTCTAATTGCCTGTTAGACACATAAAATTAGGGTTTTAGGAAGAGTCCAGAGCTGACACTGTTGATCCAGGACCAATTCTCTCAGAGGTGACTGTGGGAGCCATGGCCATCACCATGGCTACAGAAGCAATGATTGGATTACCGTGTTAGTTTGTATCATAGGATTGACCAAGGAAGAGTCAATCTTGTGAATTTGAGGCAGTGGAAATTTGAATCAGGTGAATTTTTTAAAATTGAAGAGGATTCACAACTTAGCTTATAAAAAATAGTACTCTACACACCACTTTATTTTGTCTATGAAGCTCCATGACAGAGCATATGGCTGAGAAACCATATAGAGTGCTCTAGAATAAAAACTAGAAAAAGAAAAAAAAAGATCAGCATAGAGCTTTTAAACCAAATTATAAGAAAAGAGAAGTTTGGAAATCGTAAGCTAAAATCAGATCAGGTGGCACACGTTATTGTTCAGGGGTTATACCAAAAGTCACGGTCAGAAATGGAAATGGGTTAGTCCAGAAAGGCCCATTTCTGGCAGAGGAGAAGGACTTGTGTAGTTAGATGTACTTTTCATGGGCGTGTTAGACTCTGCTTCCTTGAGAGGTTCAGGAGTATTCTTTCCACTATGTAGGAGACAGCATTGTATTTTTGCCTTCATTATACTTTGGTTTGTAGGTGAGCTCCTGCCTGCTGGAGAGCCCTACCCAAGGCTGGATTTTATTTGTCTGTTACTTAATCAATTTACTTATTCACTCCATTCACACCTCCTTCCTTCCTTCATTTATCCAATGTTCATTGAGCTCCCACAAAGAACTACACACTGTTCCAGGCACCCTGGGGGTACAAATCTGAAAATATTTGTCTTGCTCACAATTTGCTATGGGAGACACATGTGACTACCTCTGATCACTATACAAACAATGGAACAAATGCTTTGTAGGAGGAGTCCACGTCCAATCCCATGGGCCCACTAGGACAGTGTATTTGAAGAAGGTTTAATATAAGAGGTAATATTTTAACTCTGGCTAAAAGGGTAAGCAGGAGTTTGTTAAATTGAGCAGTCAGGTTTAGCCTAGGGTAAAGCCCTTCAGCTCTAGGAAACAGCACATGCAATGAATATGGATGTTTGAAGGGATGTCTATTCAGGAAATGCTGAGTGGGGATCATAGCAGAGTTGTCAGGAGATGAGGCTGAAAAATCAAGCAAGGGTCAAATAAGTTAGGGTCTGTTCTATCATGTGGAATTTAGTCTTCTTTTTATTTAAACTTGAACCCATTGAAAAGAAACGTTGCTAATTCTACTATACTAATTCTAATGGTTCCCACTGATTATTAATTGGTAAAAATTAACAGCCAGTAATCTTTGAGTCAATTTTTGTTTTTGGCACTTATAAACCCCCATTGCAATTTGACGTGGAAAATAACTTTAAAAGCAGCCACCCTGCTACTCGTTAGCACATTACTGTTGGAATCGATTTGAGTCTAGAGTAGTACTAGAAAATGGCACAAAGTGAATCTGGTCTCTGAGCTTCATCTCACCAAGGATAATACATGTTTAAACCTTCCTTCTTAAGAAAAAATAGCGACTGCTTTTACTATCTTGGGATATTAAAATACCTATCAATAGACTCTTGGCCATCAGTGTGACTTAAATTTTTTTTCCTGAAAAAAAAATTAAAGAATAATATGGATGAAAATCTTAAGAACCATGAGATTTATTTTGTTTTCATTAATTCCATTCATTATGCCCAAGTCTCTTTTTAAGCAATTAAGAAATTATACAGAATGGAATACTTTATTTATGTAAAAATAAAATGCCTTGTTGTTGTGCTTAGTACAAAAGGATAATGATTCCAGGACCCATTGAGGATTTCCAGTCCGAGCTCTGAATCTGTGGTTTGTCATTCAGTTTTTAGACTATCCACAGAAACATTTCTTTAAAGAAAAATATCCTCAGTCAAGAAACATGGAGGAACGCCAGGCACTTAGCTGATCTTTGTAAACTGGCAGGCTTGGGAAAACGTCTTCCAACTGATTTTCAGACACAGCATTAGCAATCAACAAATATTTTCTGAGCACTGCACATACACATTAAGGGTTTCTTTGAAATAAGATACTAGAAAAATAGGATGCGCTCTTAAGGGCAATGTTGGACCCTGCTTCTTCTTGGAGATGTAATGTGCCTATTCCTACTCTTTCATATAGCCCTGTGAAAGCACTGTGAACCTTTTGGGGACAAATGGCATAAGTCAAGTGAATACCCCTTTGTGTATGCTCAAAGAGAAAGATACAATTTAAACTATAGGTCAAAATTAAATGTTTCATCATGTGTGTGCACATGCTTATATGTCTTTGTGTACATGTGTGTATGTGTGTGCATGACCTATCTGGAAACTGAGAATGAAGGTAATTAAAGGTTGGATTAAAAATAATGTGAATGAATAGCATCAATAAGAGTAAAATACTTAGGATTAAATTTAACCAAGGAGGCTAAAGGTTTGCTCACTGAAAACTATAAAATATCCATGAAAGAAATTGAAGGAAACAAATAAATGGAAAGATGTCTCATGTCCATGGATTGGAAGAATTCATATTGTATAAATGTCCACATTACCCAAAGTGATCTATAGATTCAATGCAATAGCATTCAAAATTCCAATGGCATTTTTTATTGAAACAGTGAAAACAATCCTGAAACACATATGGAACCACAAAAGATCTCAAGAGCCAAAGCAATCTTGAATAATAAGAACAAAGCTGGAGGCATCACCTTTCTTGATTTCAAACTATATTACAAAGTTATAGTAATCAATGCAGTATGGTACAGTTTTTATTTTTACATAAATAAAGCATTACATCCTATATGCTTTCTTAGTTGCTTAAAAATAGGCATATAGACCAATGGATTAAAATAGAGAGCCCAGAAATAAACCCACACATAAATAGTCAATTAATCTTTGACAAGGGTTCCAAGAATACACCATGGAGAAAGGATAGTCTCTAACAAACGGTCTTGGGAAAACTGAATATCTACATGCAAAAGAATGAAGTTGGATTCTTATCTTACACTATACACAAAAATTAAAATGGATTAAATACTTAAATGTAAGACCTGAAATTGTAAAATTCCTAGAACAAAACATAGAAAGCTCTTTGACATTGGTCTTGGCAATAATTTTTTTGTATATGACCGCAAAGGCATATACAACAAAAGCAAAGATAGACAAATGGGATTGATTCATACCAAAAGCTCCTGCAGAGCAAAAACTAACAAACAAAAAAACCAAAAGCCACCAACAAAATGAAAATGCAACCTACAAAATGGGAGAAAATATCTGCAAGCTATGTATCTGAGAAGGGCTGAATATCATATATATATATATATACGTATATATATATGTGTATATATATGTGTATATATATGTGTATATATATATATACACATATATATGAGAAACTCATACAACTCAATAGCAAAAAGCTAACAACAAACAAACAACCTCCCCCAGTAATCCAATTTAAAAATAGGCAAAGGACCCCAATAGATATTTTTCAAGAGGAGATATACAAATGGAAAACAGGTAAATGAAAAGGTGCTCAACATCAGTAATCATCAGGGAAATATAATCAAAATTACAATGAGATATTACGTCACACCTGTTAGTATGGCTGTTATCAAAAGTACAAGTAATAACAAAGTTTGTCAATATGTGGAAAAAATACCTTGTACACTGTTAGTGGGAATGTAAATTGGTATATCTGTCAGAGGCATTTGAACCAGAGTGACTCCATCTTGAATAGAGGCTAGGTAAAATGAATCGGAGACCCACTGGGCTGCATTCCCAGGTTAGGCATTCTAAGTCACAGGATAAGATAGGAGGTTAGCACAAGATACAGGTAACGAAGACCTTGCTGTTAAAAAAAAAAAAAAGGTTGTGGTAAAGAGGCTAGCCAAAACCAAGATGGCCATGGAAGTGACCTCTGGTTGTCCTCACTTCTCATTATACACGAGTTATAATGCAGTAGCATGCTAAAATACACTCCCACTGGCACCATGACAGTTTACAAATGCCATGGCAACATCAGAAAGTTACGCTATATGGTCCAAAAGGGGAAGGAACCCTCAGTTTCAGGAATTGCCCACCTCTTCCCTGGAAAACTCATGAGTAATCTACCCTTTGTTTAACATATAATAAAAAAATAACCATAAAAATAGCCAACCAGCAGCCCTTGGGGCTGCTCTGCCTATGGAGTAGCTATTCTAACTTTCTTAATAAACTTGCTTTCACGTTACTGTATGGACTTCCTCTGAATTCTTTCTTGGGTGAGATCCAAGAATCTTCTCTTGGGGTCTGGATCAGGACCCTTTTCTGGTAACACAGCCTTTAAGGAAATGGTATAGACAGTCCTCAAAAAATCAAAAATAGAACTACCACTACTGGGTATATATCCAAAGGAATGTATTAGCACACTGAAAGACACTCCCACCGGTGCCATGACAGCATCTTGAAGAGATGGCTACACTCTCATGATTTTAGAAGAATTATTCACAGTAGCCAAGATATGGGAACAACCTAAGTGTCCATAGATGGATGACTACATAAAGAAAATAAGGTATATATATATATACATATATATATATATGCAATATACATGTATGTTTGTATATATGTATATACACATATATACACACACACCATATTTTCTTTATGTGTATATTTACACACACAGTGAAATATTATTCTGCCATAAAAACAAAGCCAATCCTGCCATTTACATCAACACAGATGAACCTGGAGGAGATTATGCTAAGTGAAATAAGCCAGATACAGAAAGATAAATACCATATGATCTCATTTATGTGTGGAATCTAAAAAAGTCAAACTCATAGAACCAGAGTAGGCCAGTGATTGCCAGAGGCTGGGGTGTGGGAAAATTGGGAGATGTTGGCCAAAGAGTATAAACTTGGGTTACTGAACCCCACCGCTTACCCATAGTTAGCCTTTGGATCGGGGCTTTCCTCAGTATTGTCCTTTCCTTGGTGGCTGGCAAGATGTTACTGGAAAGGGGTTTGGATCCAGACTCCAAGAAATGGTTCTTGGATCTCAAACAAGCAAGAATTCAAAGCAAATTCATAAAATGAAAGCAAGTTTATTAAGAAAGTAAAAGAGTAAGAGAATGGCTACTCCCTATGCAGGGCAGCAGGATGGGCCATTGGTTGCCCATTTTTATGGCTATTTCTTCTTGTTTATATGCTAGACAAGGGGTGGATTATTCATGGCTCCCCTTTTCAGAGCATACAGGGTAACTTCCTGATGTTGCCATGGCATTTATAAACTGTCATGGCGCTGGTGGGAGTGTAGCCATGAGGACGACCAGCGGTCACTCTCGTCGCCATGTTTGTTTTGGTGGGTTTTGGCTGGCTTCTTTACTGCATGCTGTTTTATCAGCAAGGTCTTCATGACCCGAATCTTGTGCCGACCTCCTGTCTCATCCTGTGACTTAGAATGCAGGTCTTAGTCTTATGTTACTCAGCCCTAGTCAAGATGGAGTTGCTCTGGTTCAAATGCCCCTGACACTTTTAGTTATAGGATTAATAAGTTCTGAGGTTCCAATGCACAGCTTTGTGACTACAGCTGATGATACTGTATTGTATGCTTGAAATTTGCTAACAGTAGATCTTAAAAGTTCTCACTACCCGCAGAAAGAATGGCAGCTATGTGAGGTGATGGATGTGTTAATGATCCTGATTGTGGTAATCATTTCACAATGAATATATACATTAAAATATCATGTTGTACATCTTACATATATAAAATTTTGGCCAGGTGTGATGGCTCACTCCTGTAGTCCCAGCACTTTGGGAGGCCGAGGCTGAGGTTTGGAATTCGAGACCAAACCTGGCCAACACGGTGAAACTCCGTGTCTACTAAAAATACAAAAAAAAAAAAAAAAATTTAGCCGGGCATGGTGGTGGGCACCTGTAATCCCAGCTACTCAGGAGGCTGAGGCAAGAGAATCACTTGGACTGAGGAGGAAGAGGTTGCAGTGAGTTGAGATCATGCCAATGCACTCCAGCCTGGGTGACAAGAGCGAAACTCCGTCTCAAAAACAAACAAACAAAAAAACGAATTTTAAATTGTCAATTGTATCTCAATAAAGCTGAAAAACAATGTGAGTGGTTACTCTTTTTTTTTAATATTTATTTACAATAGTAGACTTTATCCTTCCTTCCCTTGCTCTGCCATTTAAATACTGTTCAGTATGTGGAAAGAAATGAAAAATCCTGATTAGCCAATAGTCTCATGAGAAGTTATTGAGCACAGTGCTCTTATACGACACTGGAACTCAAGTCTTTGTCGTGTATACCTGCATCAGTTTTCTTTAAAACTGCAGTGGATATGGGTCTAATTCACTACCACAATTATGTTAGGCTTTGCTCTTCAAAAGAAACCCAGAAATACTTGTCTTTGCAATCCAGCCACAGACAGCATTAGTTGTGGGAATCAGAGGTATATGATTTTTGGATGGAAATATTTTGCTGCAGGCATGTTTAGATTCAGTGTAAGGGGTGATTTCTTTTGATTTGAGTTATTTGGAATACCAAACTGACGCGCTTCTTATTCTTTCATTGAGACCTAATAGAAAGATGGGTTATAATCTTTGTAGAGTGAAAAGGAGATGAATAACGTGGACCCAAAGTGTATACTTGGAAGTCACAAACAAGCATGAACTGACTTTTTAAACTTTCCCTTCCGGGGGTGAAGACTTCATGGTGTGTGTGTGCATGCGTGTGTGTGCGTGCACGCGCGTGTCTAAGCTTTGCCAGGAAAATCCCTTGAGAACAGCCTCTGCTTCCTTTTGTGTGGAGCGTGGTCACACCCAGTGGCCAGTTAGGCTAATCACATGTGTATTCTCCAGGGATACCTGAGAAAGAGCAGCCGGCCTCAGTCACTTCCTCCCGTGGATGACAGAGGCCAATTTGGATAATAGCAGAGCCAACTTGTTCCTTTCCTTTGTTCCAAAATGTGGTGCCTGGGTAGGAAAAAGCCCCACACCATTCATGATGTTAACAATAGCAGCATTAACAGTCATTGGACTCCCACCGAGTGTGTTATTCTTTAAATTAGGACCCATGAATATAATGAGATGGATTTTCACAGGAACAAGGGCAGGCTGAAACAAAGAGGTATTGCTTTTTATTCTTATTTCCCTTTATTTTTGCATAATTTAAACATTTTGAACCTTAACTCTTCTTTTCATTTTACTTTTGAGTTGGGGAGGGTGATATCATGTTAATGTTAGAAAGAAAAAGGACCATCTTTTTAGAATGCAAATAGAGGCAGAAACTCTATTTATGAAAATTTAAAGAACTGTATGAAACAACTCCAAAACTTAGCATCCTCAATTAGCATCACAATGACACTTTTCTTTCTTGTGTGTTTGATTTTTAAAATTCTCTTAATAGACACTGTGAGGGTCCCTTGTTTTACTCAGGGGCAGGCTTGACTCATGGATAGAACCACTGAAGTTGTGTTTGTGACTTGTGCCTCTGCCTTAGGCTGATCATAAAGTAGAATTTGTGTCCATAGGAGGCTTCTTACCCACCCAGTGAAAATTTAGCCCATTTCTCTTTAGGAGAGAGCCTGTTATGGTCTTCTTTTCCTGGACTGTGGATACATTTTTCACACTTTATGAGTTTGCTTTTCCAGAGCCCTATAGGGGACCAGGTTGTTGCACCAGCTCTGATATTCATGCCACTGAAAACTTAAATCAAGCTTTACTGTTCTAATTGAATAGGCCCCTGGACAGCCAGTCCGTGGTGACTTCACCCTTTTCTGAAGTTCAATCATTTGGCACATTTCAGAAGAATAAAGACTTTAATCATCCAAAACAAACTGAAGCCAAGAGACCAGGGTCTGAGTTCTGGTCTCTTGGTCTAAGGAGTAGTTGACCTTGGTTGGGAAATTACTTGGCTCCAACCAGAGTGACTCAGTCTCCTTCTGTCAAATCAGGAGGTTGTACTAGAAGATACCTAACATTTCTTCTAGCTCCTTGAGAAGGTAATTTTAATCAGAACCTCTTTTCCTCTCTTAGCTCATTTCCACAACCCATTATTTTATTCTCAAAGATATTCATTTCTTAATTAAAGATAGCTATTTATAATGAGTCCTGCAGTCTCTGGGCTAGTGCTTGATTTCTCCTCTTCATTTCTGTGCTTCCTATAAATCCTGCAACCATGATCTACTGCCAAATATCCGACGTGTAGGTGGTGATGTGTGTTCTTGTTTTATTAAAGTAGAACTCTTGTTTTTCTTCCAACGTTCAGATCGTTTCCTGCCGGATGCTCATATGGGGAAGAAACATAATGTTTTACAATGAAAAACAAAACTTGCACTCATGGTTTGTGTCGTTTGCTCCTCCTTCTCTACCTGGCCTTACACCAGCTCTCGCCCACATGAACTTCCATCTTCTGAAGAGTTATCATGGCCCCAAGTGGCTGAACAGTAATGAGTGATGCATTCGTACCAGCAAGGTGGTTAAGGGAATTACATGGAAAGTTACATGGCATTCTTGTTCAAGTAGCTTACGGTGGAACTTGCAGTGAGCCGAGATCATGCCACTGCACTCCAGCCTGGGCGACAGAGCAAGACTCCATCTCCAAAAAAAAAAAATAATAATCAAATTGTCTCTACATTGTCTATATACAATTCAAATTGTATATAGTAATTGTGTATTGACCTTGTAAGGGAGAAGAAGTAATATCTTTTCATCACCAATTACAAGGTTGATGGCTGACACCTTTATAAAGGAAGACAAATTAATGAGAGAAAAGCATAACCAATTGACTTAACCAAAGTTTTAGATGACATGGGAATCTTCAGAAATAAAGAACCAAGGAAAACTGTGTATTTTTATGCTTGGATGTAGTGAAGAATGGGCATTCATGTAGAAGTATGATTGGATAACAAGGGGATATGACTTTAGCAATGGTTTTTAGTTTAGATTCTTCTTGGCCTCTGGGTAGAGGGGAAGAACTCTCAGGAAGGAGAGTCTTATGACTTCCTTTCAGGGGAGATAGGTCAAATAATTCTTTTATGACCATGCTTCAGAGAAGAAAGAAGAAGGTCAGAGAACGAAAAAGAGAAGGTCAGTGAGACATTTTTACTTCTGCAGTTTTCTCAATTTCCTTCAGCTTAAAATACTCAGTTAAAACCAAGGTGCCATATTGTGGGGTAGCATTTCCTGTGTCCCATTCATCTGATATCCTACGATCTTATTAAATTCACTTATCAAGTTTTTGTAGCTCTTTTTGTAGATACCTTAGAATTTTCTAGATAGATAGTTGTATCTTCTGCAAATAAATTTTTTACTTTCAACTTTTATGCCCCTTTTCTCTTTTATTTGCCTTATTGCACTGTATAAGAGTTTCAGCACACTACTGCATAATAGTGGTGAGTGATGACAGCAGACATCCTTTTCTCTGCCCAGTCTTCGGGGGAAAGCATTCTTTTTCCCTTTTTTTTTTTTTTTTTTTTTTTTTTTTTGCCATTTAGTGTTTTATAAGTGCCTTGTGATAAGGAGTGTTTTATAGGTGCCTTGTGATAAGGAAGTTTTTCTATTCCTAATTTTCTAAGAACTTATGAATGGGTGTTGAATATTCTAAAGTGCAACTTCTGCATCTATTCAAATATGTGAATTTTCTTCTTTAGTAATGTGGTAAATTATATTGATTTATTCTCCAATGGTAGACTGACCGTGCATTCCTTAAATAAGTCATTCCTGGCCATGGTGTAATATTATTTTTATACATTTCTGGGTTCTGTTTGCTAATATTTTGTTGATAATTTTTACATATATATTAAAAAATTATTTTTATCTATAATTTTTTCTTGAAATGTCTGTGTTAGTCTTGGTATTGGTGTAATGCTGGACTCAAAGAGTTGAGAAATGCTCATTCCTCCTCTATTTTCTAAAAGTGTTTTTGTTTAAAGATTGCTATCTTTTATCTCTTAATATTTCAAAGAATTTAGCATTAAACCAGTTGGGCCTGAAATTTTCTTTGTGCAAAGATTTTGATTGTGAATTTCATTTCTTTAACAGGTATAAGGCTACTTAAATATTAGACTTCTACAATTTTCATTGTATTTCTAAGGAGATCATTCATTTCATTTACCAAATGTATTGACATAATGTTGTTTATGATATTTGCTTTTTAACTTTCTAATGTCTGAAAATATTTTAGTTATAGCTCCCTTTTAATTCCTGAATTTAGTAATTTGTGTTTTCTCTTTCTTTTTTTAAAGTCTGTCTAGGAGTTTGTCAACTTTATTAATATTTTTAATGAATCAATCTTTTCTCTATTTTTTTGTTTTCTACTTTATTTTTACTCTAATTTTTATTGTTCTTTGCTTTTGCTTTTTTGGGGTTTAATTTATTGTTCTTTTTTAGCTTTTTAAGATAGAAACTTAGATTATTGATTTAACTTATTTTGTTATGCAGATATTTTACACATTAGCTCAGGTATATGACAGATACCATTATTGCTGTCATTTTACAGATAAAGAAACTGAGGCTCAGTGAACTTGTAACGCCTTTAGTGTCAGAGATCTAAAATGGGTGAAGCCCAGATTCAGACCCAGGCATCGTGGCTCCCAAGTCTGCTTGTGGACCCTTGAAAGCAAGCGTGAGCCATCAGCATTCTACCTTTGAGAGAACTGGTAAGTTAGAACCGCAGGGACTCCTGAGTGCTTCCTTCATCATTTTCTGCATGCCTCCCAGTGTGCGTAGTCTCTAGCTCCTTCTCCCGTTAGCATCAGATGTGTGTGATACAGTGTGAGCACTGGTCTGGAGGGTTCAGATCCATGTGGGTGGCCCCCACACTCTTGCCAAGTGAGCATCTAAAGATGTTTTTATGTAGCTTCATCGATAATTAACTCCCACTCTCTGCCTCATTCCATGCCTCCCCACTTGCCTTCCTCCCTCCCTCCAGCCTGGGTGCTTGGGGGCCTAGGCTGGGGACCTCATTGTGACTAGCTTAGCAATTCTCTAGCTCCAGGAGGCTGCCAAGACCCAGGCGGGAGTGCGGGAAGTTTTCAAGGTCTGTGCTCCAGGGTGTGTGATGTCTTGACTGCTCCCTGAAGAGCTCGTTGCTTATAATCACAGAGTTTTTGGCATGTGCTCTCTGACAAAAGAACAGATGTTTCCTACAAGAACAAAAGAATAGGGCATAACTGTTGGCCTAATGCTTTGCCACTAATAACATTGAAAGTGGAAGCAACAAGTCCTAACGAGAAGGTCCCTACAGGATCACGAAGCCAGTGCCAGGGAATTGGAGTCAAAATGAAAGAACTCAAGGCTGCTTTTACGTTTTAATAGGCAGTGTGCTGGAAGTTTTTGATCCTCTTCGGATAAATGGCAACAGGCTATTCTTTCTAGCCGTGTTCATGAATTTTGTAGCTGTAAAGTAATGATGGCTTCACAAGTTCCCTTACATGATCCCAAGCCCGTGTCCATTTCAGAGACACACTGAGAGGGTTATGACAGGCTCGGCCAACCCTGCAGCATCAGCCTACAGTCCATATATGGGGGAAGCCTTAGCTACATCGCAGCTCTCAGCCAAACTAAAAACACCAGAGCAAGTTTTTCTCTTTGCTGCTGGCTGGAACTTCAAAGCATGGAGAGCCCACACACAAAAATGAAAAACAAAGAACCCTAAAAAAGGGCCCAGCCTCAGAGCCCACCCCGAAAAGTTTAGTATGCCTCTTGTGTTAAAAACCTTTCACCCCCATATGTCACGTGTCACCCAGGGTTTCAGTCGCATTCCTAGAGTCATTCCTCTGATTTTTCATCTCTGAAGAATATCTTCTTTGAGGTTGTCCTTGGCTTTAGCCCAAAGGAAAGACATTTTTTTTTTCTCATTCTTTTCCCCAGCCACCTACCCTGACTATTTCTTCAAACTAACAGACACAGGGAAAATATTATTTAAACTTTTTTAACTTCTTTTACCATGAACTGTTGTCACCAAAAAGGTTCAATGTTCGGGTTTAGTAAGTCATGGTTAGCAAAGAACATTCATAGCATCTGAGGTCAACAGGATCTTTACAAATCTCTCCTCCTATTTCCCTTGGACTTTAGTGAGAGGGATGGATACTATATCCCAATGTGGCAGCTGGACATCCTCGTTTATATTTGTGGTCCCAGCTTATACCTTTTTCCTGATGTTCTGTTTGCTGATTTGCATGATTCATTATATGATCACCTCTTCTTTAGGAAGGGGTTTTGAAAATATTTACTATGATTCTAGCAATTTATATCAAATTTTATGGTGCTGTCATTATAATGGGAATGTGGGAACTGAAGAACCAAAACCTTGAAGTGACTTAAAATTTTCATAAGGCAAATCCATTAATCACATATACATTTGAGTCCATGTTATTTTTCTGAAAATGTGGTTGAGCTAATGCAATTATGAAAATGTTGTTTCTTAGAAATTAAAAGGTTTTGAGTTCAGCAGTGTACATAAAATAGGTGTAAGCACTCTCATATTTAGGCTCCAAATATGGGTTACATGTTTAGACTGAGTGCCAGTTGAGGAGCACATTAAGAAAACACCCAATCATATGATTGTGTTATTCATAGTTATACATTCTGTGTCCCAGAGACTAAATATCAACAGCAGATTCCTTCGAAGATTGGATGGGTATGAGTGACAAAGTGACAGATCTTAACATCTTGAAATGGTGGCAGAATTGCATTAGCAGTTTTTATAAAAAATAGGCCAGGACGGAAGTTAGACACATCAGTGCTGCTGAATTTGTTTCGAATCAACTCTGTATCTCCAGGCAGCCAGATTTCTCTCCGTGTGTTGGTTTCCTGATCTGCAAAATGGGCATAAATGTGTTTTCTCTAGGCCCTGTCTCAAAATTCTCACGAAGATAAAACAGGCCTTTATTTGGGATAGTGCTTTGAAAGTAACACATATTACACGTTACTCAAGCTGTACTTAAAACAGCATGTTGTGATTTTGAGGCAACCACATCAGAAGATGTCTGGAGCTCTCAGCCTCTGTGGGGCGTGCTCAGAGTGAACTGAAATTTTTGGTCAGTGAATTCTGGTGGCTAAATGACTATTTTCCGTATTTAATTCATCTATTTTGAGCTTCTTTTCATGACTTGATTCAGAACTTAATAGAAACAAATGTGCATCTATTACAATTCAAAATTGAACTTCCTGGGTGGCGTTGGGTGGGAGAAACAGATTGAAATGAGAGAGAGAGAGGAAAACTTAACATTTCTATGGTAATAAAAAAGTAGTTTTTACAAAACTGAAAACACTAAAAATTGGACCAAGAAAAATGGTATGGTGGAACCAACTGAATTTCTGCATTTGGAAGCAAACTAGCACTTGGTGACTGTACTCAGGTATCTCTCTTCTTTTCAAACTGTTGGATGCCTTTGCTTCATGGCTGTGTTGTTGATGGTTGCATTTTAATTATAACAATGACACTTACCTGTCCCTATTTAAGCCATCATGAAAACTCTGTGTTGAAAATCTGCTTGACTGGAAGAAAAGTCTAAAAAACGCAGAAGGATAGCACTGCTGTCCCCAAGCCATATGGGCAAGTGATTTGAGGTCATTTTCCAGCAGGAGTGACAAATTTAACTCAAGTGATCTCCCCTTTTACCTCTCATTTCTTGTGGGTAAGGTCTGGGTCAATGATTACAGTCAATGACTACAAATGAGTGGATTTCTAGAGGCACATGCTCCTGTTAGGCTGTCAGTATGCCGTGGTTTGTCTGAGAGAGTGCAGGTTTACCCCTATGGCCCAGCCCGATGATTAATTGTACCTCTTTTCATTCCTAAGGTGTTTGGATTTGGGTGAGAAGTTGCGTGATCATACTATTCATGCTGGGTGCTGAGCACACAACCTGGGCATTAGGGTCTCTGCGTCCTCATCAAGTGGGAGGTCTGGCCCAGATAACATAAACCAGTTGTCATTGCATGGGATCAGGGTAGACCTAGGTGCTCTGATGACAATCTGTTGGTCTGTGCTCTTCCCTTTAATATATATTCCCAAACTAATTGTCTCACTAAATTCACTAAGTGCAGTTTCTGGCTGCAACATTTCTATTTGGGAAAGATGCCAGAATTGTCAGCCAGTAAAGACTTCAGCCCTTTCTTGGCCAATTTGCCAAAAAAAATCAGAGGGAGTTATTGATCTTTTCCCTTGTACTCATTCAGCTAATTTTTTTTTTTCCGTTTCCTTTCTTTTCTTCTTCTTAAGCTGACATCCAATAAAAGCTATTTCTTTGAGGTGCCAGCAACATGTCAGCACCAATACCATTCACAATATGAGTTGTGGTCCCCCGCCCACCATTTCTCTACAAAGGTCCTTTTCTTGGTTCTGTTGACAGCACAGGTATTTGTCAAGCTTTGCTTTCCTCTTGCATTTATTCGTGGGTGACTTTGAACCTGGACTGGTTCATGGGACTAAATTCCATCTGGATACTGTGTTTGAATACTACTGCAAGTTGCATGCTTAAAAAAAATTAAACAGTATACACCACTTATCAAAGCAATCTTATTTTATTTTATTTTATTTATTTATTTTTTTCATTTTCTTTCTCTTTTTTTTATTATACTTTAGGTTTTAGGGTACATGTGCACAATGTGCAGGTTTGTTACATATGTATCCATGTGCCATGTTGATTTCCTGCACCCATTAACTCGTCATTTAGCATTAGGTATATCTCCTAATGCTGTCCCTCCCCCCTCCCCCAACCCCACAACAGTCCCCGGAGTGTGATGTTCCCCTTCCTGTGTCCATGAGTTCTCATTGTTCAATTCCCACCTATGAGTGAGAACATGCGGTGTTTGGTTTTTTGTCCTTGCGATAGTTTACTGAGAATGATGTTTTCCAGTTTCATCCATGTCCCTACAAAGGACATGAACTCATCATTTTCTATGGCTGCATAGTATTCCATGGTGTATATGTGCCACATTTTCTTAATCCAGTCTATCGTAAGCAATCTTATTTTATACTTAATTTATAGAAGAAAGCCCAGTAGATTAGTCAGGGACATCTAAATAGCTAGTTTCTCAGCAGGAGCAAATTTTGGATTTGGCCTTCAGAAATATGAACTATTCTTTCAGAAATGTCTGGCACTGAATAGTGCTACGCTTCCCCCCGTGAGAGCTGTTCACTTACCACCTTTTCTTAGCTGGAGGCCCAGGCTCATACTAGCCTATGAGGTACAATTAAAGAGGAGGCCTAGAGAATTGCAGGCATAATTACCACAGAGGTGGGCAAGGTAGTTATGGTGACAATAAATATGTAAGATATCTGGGAAGCTTTTTTTTTTTTTTTTTTTTTCTGAGACAGAGTCTCACTCTGTTGCCCAGGTTGGAGTGCAGTGGTGTGATCTTGGCTCACTGCAACCTCCACCTCCCAGGTTCAAGTGATTCTCCTGCTTCAGCCTCCCAAGTAGCTGAGATTACAGGCATGCACCACTACACCCAGCTAATTTTTTTTGTATTTTTAGTAGAGACGGGGTTTCACCATGTTGTTCAGGCTGGTCCTGAACTCCTGACCTCAAATTATCCACCTGCTTCAGCCTCCCAAAGTGCTGGGATTACAGGCATGAGCCACCGTGCCTGGCCTCTGAAAAGCTTTTTATTTTTTTAATTTATTTTTATTTTTTTATTTTTTTGAGATGGAGTTTTGCTCTTGTTGCCCAGGCTGGAGTACAATGGCGCGATCTTGGCACACTGCAACCTCTGCCGCCTCTGGATAGTGACAACTATGAACAGATTAATATGCAAACTGATGGTTGGGACAGGCATTTGACACATTTGCAACTGATTTGCCTGAATTATCCTGAAAATATCTCACCCTTTCACTTGAATGATGCTGTGCAGAACACTCTGCTGATGCTTGAAGGTATTTCCTGTGTAGAGTCCCCCAGTGAGTACAAACATATGGGCCAAGTGTAGCCCAGACATCTGAGTAACTCTCACTCAATTGTGGATCCACATGAGAAGAAGTAAAACCAATGTCCCATTTCCTACATTGACGCGGAAGATGCTGCTTATCTCAGCACCTGGCTTGTCAAGCAGACACGCTCAAACCTCTGATCCTCTTTGATCCTGCCTGACACTGCTTCATAGAATATCAATTCCAGAGGAACTCAAATCAGCAATCTTTTCTTTATATTCCATTTCTTCCCCGCTCCTGCCCACTCACCTTTTCTCGTGGTCCTACTGCCCCTCACCTTTTCTCGTGGTCCTACGATCAGGGCATTTGAGGTTATATAACTTAATATGAGTAGGAATCACTTAGAGTTAGGAAGACAGAAGTGTTGATATAGTGGAATATAAGTAATTTACAAATTGATATATGCATTCTAAATATATGCCTGTGAAATTTCTGTAATTCTAAAATGGGAATAGAACCAAAATGTTTAGTCAGACATGATAATTATAGCTAACATTTATTGAAGGCTTATAACGGGCCAGCTACTTTCTAATTGCTTTACATTTATTAGCTAATGTTCTCACAATAGCCCAATGAGACAATTCTTACCACCATTTTACAAAGCAAGAAATAGGCTCAGAGAGGTTGTGACTTGTTCAAAGTCACCACTGGGTGATGGAGTCAATATTGGGACCCATGTCTTGTGACTCCCCCAGTCACAGTGCCATGCTGCCGGTACAGTTCCAAAATGATATTAACTCTTGCCCCTTAACTTTGAAAGAGTTTTCAAAGCCTGGTCTTATAATATGTAAAGAACAGTGCTTGAATTTCTTGGCTCATAAGTATTAGTAACCAGAAAGTAATATTTTAGAATGCGGTATCCCTGGATATTAATTAGCTTGCTTATGTATATTAGTCCTCTAGGGCTGCTGTGATGAACGACCACAGACTGGGTAGCTTAACACAACAGCAATTTCTTCTCTCTTAGTTTTGGAGGCTGGACGTCTAAAGTGGAGGTACTGGCAGGGACATGCTCTCTCAGAAGGTTCTAGGGGAGAATCCCTCCTGGTCTCTTCCAGCCTCTGCTGGCTGCTGGCTCTCCTTGGCCTTCCTTGCCTTGTGAACGCAGCTCCCTGCCTTCATCACGTGGAATTCTCCCTGAGTGTGTGTCTGTGTCTACATTCTTCTCTTCTCAAAAGGACACCAGTGGCCTGGTGCAGTGGCTCACGCCTATAATCCCACCATTTTGGGAGGCCGAGGCAGGTGGATCACCTGAGGTCAGGAGTTCGAGACCAGCCTGACCAATATGGTGAAACCCCATCTCTACTAAAAATACAAAAGTTAGCCGCACGTGGTGGCACGCACCTGTAATCCAAGCTACTTGGGAGGCAGAGGCAGGAGAATCACTTGAACCTGGGAGGTGTAGGTTGCAGTGAGCCAAGATCGCACCATTTCACTCCAGCCTGGGGAACAAGAGCAAAACCCTATCTCAAAAAATAATAATAAAAAAATAAAATTAAAAATTTAAATTTAAATTTAAAAAAAAGGACACCAGTCACTGGATTAGGGCCCCCCAATCCTGGTATGACTTCATCTTAACTTGATGACATCTGCAGAAACCCTATTTCCAAATAAGGTCACCCAAGGTCTTGGAGTTTAGGACTTAAATATAACTTTTTGGGGCACACAATCAACAACCATATACATATCTGCTTAGGCTGTATTATCACTATGTTTTACCCCAATTTTGAGAATAAAACAAGGATAATGTTTCCCCCATGCAATTTCTTTCTTTTTCCTCCAACACATGTGCATAATTCTTTTATTTCTTCCTTAAAACAGCATCTAATCTACCAGCAGTTGTTTCCCCCATAATAACAGGCACATAATACCCCACTTCAGAGGTCTGGGATTGGGTGGAGTGGTTCTCATGACAGCTTTTTATTTTATAGCAGACCCCTTTTGATTTTGTCTTCTAAATTGCTTTTCCATTACTTGTTTATAATATTAATAGTTAAAACCATAGTATAGGAGTGATCATATAGTTGACATTTACAATTAACATTGTATAGCCAGGATTTCTCCATGTTACTGCAAAAACTTAGCTGATTTGTTAACATTCCTTATAATATTTCAGCAAACTAAAAATATACAATTAAATCTTTCTCATAGTTGGCACTTAGGTTGTTTCCATTTTTTTCTTTTGTGTTAGTACTGCAGTGAATATTTATGCTTCTATCTTTTTTCTTCCTTTGTTCTTTTTTTCCAAGAGGAATTTCTAAAAGAATATAATATTTTGGTGTATCTTGATAGCCTATCGTTTGATATTGATTGCTGTCAGAAATTGCACTAGAATCACCCCAACACTGTATCACAAGCTGATCATTTAAAATTTTGTTTTAAATAGTCTTTTATTGCTTACATTTTAACTTCATTATTATCACGGTTGAACACTTTTCAAATGTATTTCTTCTAAACATTAAAATCATCTGGGAACTGAAAAAAAAAAGACAGCTTATCTTTCTTTCGCAGTTGTTAAAAACATGTGAGAAGGAAGTTAGATTGAATTAGTTGCATAACCCAATATTTAAGGTTTCCTGAGTTGAGACGGCCACATATTTTTTTTGTTCCTAATGCCCAAATTTTCAAATTTCATACTTAAAAGAGCCAACATTCTCACACACACACACACACACACACACACACACACACACACACGTTTGCTTTATTAAATTTGTTAGAACAAAAGACCCAGTATATATAACTTGTTTTACTTAAATAACATTATTTAAATGTCTACTGTGTTCAGTGGTGCTTTCTCCCTAATTTAGTATGGTGAACACATGTCCTAAATATTCAGTATAAACTTGTTGAATGGAAGATGATTCACCCCTTAATGAATTTATAAGTATCTGCTTAAATTATCTTTAGTAAATAAAATTACCAGCTTATCAGTCACTTTTCTAAAATGGCTGCTTGCTAAATTAATTTGCAAGTTTATCAAATTGCATTTATGACTTTAAAATATATAGTAATATGCATTGATTAGGAATTTATCTCAGATTTCTGAAATGTATGCATTTAAGATTCTATGGATGATTATAGGAGACATTTTAAAAAGTGTATATCTTCAATGATATGTCTTTTAAGTCACATCTACTTTATAACAGTTATTTGTAATTGAATCCAAGAGGGTCCAGTTGAGGGCTGGCAAAAGGGGATTTTAGTTAACCAATATGATTCTCCTTTATTTAAAGGTAATTATGTTTTTTCACTTCTCCTGTTTTACAGCAAGTGTGGAGTTGGCCCCAAACTCAGAGTCTGTCTGGGTACTCAGTCCTACATCTGTTTAATGTCAGTGTCCTTCTTGGCCTCCTCCCATAGACTTTGTGTTGCCTTAGGCTTAGGAGTCTTGGCCTTGGCGGATGGGACAGTGAGCTCAGTCTTCATTCACTGACTTGAGGATTTAGTAGATCTTGATTCTGGCTGTCTTTTGATCTGAGAACCACACTACAGAGCTAAGTAATCAGGCTTCCTGCTTTATGAGCTAAACATGTATATGTATATAATATGCATATATTTTACATGTATGTATATGTATATAATATGCATATATTTTACATGTATGTATATTATATATATAACTATATATACACTATATATATAGTGTGTGTGTATATATATATATATATATACACTCTCTCTCTCTATATATATATGTAGTTGAACAACGTGAGTTTGAGCTATGCAGGCCCACGTATCTGTGGATTTTCTTCCACTTTTGCTACCCATGAGATGGAAGACCAAATCCTCCTCCTCTTCCTCCTCTCAGCCTTCTCAACATGGAGATGATAAGGATGAAGGCCTTTATGATGATCCACTTCCACTTAATGAATAGTAAATATATTTTCTCTTCCTTATAATTTTTAATAACATCTTTTATCCAGCTTACTTTATTTTAAGAATACAGAATATACTACACATAACATATAAAATATGTGCTGATCAACTGTTTATGTTATTACTAAGGCTTCCAGTCAATAGTAAGCTATTAGTAGTTAAGTTTTTGGAACGTCAAAAATCCTACATAAATTTACTGCTATGTAGGGGGTCAGCCCTACTATCCTCGATGTTGTTCAAGAGTCAGCTAGATACACAGGCACACATATATGCACACACATACCTATCTATAAATTTTCATCTTATGCCTTTTGTATTCTGGGCTTGGTTTGCAATTCTAAAGTGAATGGAGGGCCAACTATTTGTCACAGAAAAGGAAAAAGATGCTGCTAAAATCAACTTCAACTGCTTTAGCCCCAAAGAGAGTAGTATTACTTATTCTTAGACTGATATCTTTTTATCTAAATAAAATACGTTGATAGAGAACTGTTGGTGCAGTGTTTGAGTGCTCAAGAGATTGGATTGGAGAGAAACAAGGAACCTAAGAGATAGCTGATGTCCTCTGCAGGAGAGTAAGGAGGAGAAAAAGTGAGAATGAGACTGGCTTTCTGGAAGTCTGAGGAGACATGCTAGCCAGTGAGGATTTCCTGTTAGTGGTGGTGATGACTGAAAGAAATGAAAAAGAGAAGGAATGTCTAACATTTAATTTTAAATTGTTTCTTCATGGTGTTACTGTTTAATTTCCTTCATCTCTCTAGTCCTTTCAAAGGAAAGAGGCCATGTTCCCTGTCTGGGCAGACAAGGGGCCAATGAAAAGAGAACAGATAGGAAAGGCATTCTACTTCTTGGAAGTAATATCCTTGGTTTGATTGTCCAAAACACCATCCTTGAATTCTCTTCGTTAGAAAGAGCTCCTGTGTCAGCTGAGAATGTCTTCATCTGAGCCAACACTATTCCCAATCAGCCTTGTCTGATCCCAGAATGGCTCTTCTGAGAACAGGAAGGTTTTCAATTCTTCCTACCACACCAACTAGTCTCGGTTAGGCTGCAGGACCTGAAACATCATAGCAAGTGATATTTGGGGTTCACATTGATTATAGTCTGCCACAGAGGGCTACAGAATCTTCCAAAGGCTGTGATGCAAACATCTGCCCACTTATTCCTTATTCTTGGGGCTGATCCTGGCCACCTGGAGTCTGCTGGTCACCAAGATCCCCAGCTTGGACAGACTAATTCCTGGACTCTGCTCTCCCTTTCCTGATATTTCTTCTTTATACTTTGCCTGCTGAAACCAGGCAGGAGGAGGTTTTTGACCTACCTCCATATTTGTCTCTAGAATAATAGGTGCCCATTCACTTTCCCATGATAAGTCTTTTGCCTTTGTCCACAGCTGGAGGGCATTCCCTACATTTCCAGTCTTAGCTTTTCCCAGAAGGACTAGCAGAGTCGCAATCCTAATTACTATTTAAAGTAGTACCCGAACCAGACTAGCACAACCCACCAAGCCCCAGCCCTCCCTCCTGAGCTACTGTAGGTTCAACTGGTTTACTGGTCCCCTAGCACCTTGCAAAGAACATGCACTCGGTGTGTATTTCTTAATAAATGGATGGATGTTTTATTCTACTGGGGAGACAGAAGAAGAGAAACAGGAGAGACATTCTAGTAGAAAGGTAATATTAATGAGGCTAAATGTATTCATTTGTCTTTTTACCTAATAGACAATAAAAGATTGCCCTATTAGAAGAGAAGCTCAAGGCTAGATGAAATGCCAAAGGGTGTTTTGTAAGAAGTTTCCAGATATCCTTAAGCTTGTGATAGTCACCCCTGGAGTATGTTTTTTAAAGTTCAAAGATATCCATTATAGATGCAGGGGGAAAAGCACAAAAAGAAAAACAAAAACATATGTAGAGTTACAATAGGCAGGATTTAGGTACATTCCGAAGTTCATTAGTGAGGTACCTAACCTTTGTGCAGGTTTGCTTTTCTATAAACAAATCACACTCAGAATTATCTACTTGGCAGAGAGGGGAGAGACCTGAGACTTTGAAACAAACAATCAAATGGAGAACCGAGGTTTGGGTTTGGTGCATTCTCTATAAATTATATAAATTATCTTAAGCAATCACCAGCCCCTTGAATTTTTATTTGCCTCATCTGAATATTGAAAATAATAATTGTTGCCCTGCTTGCTTCCAGACTTTTTTTTTTTTTAGGATAGAGATGAGGAAAATAGTAACTAATTATAAATATATATATATAAATAAATAAAATCATATCTCTCTATATATTTTGACAGAGCTGTTTTTAGCTAAAAATCAAGTGTGGTCTCTCCCCAAACCCAGGGAGTAGCTGAGATTCTGTGTGGGTGGAGAACCTGCCGGATGAGAATGTTAGGGCCTGTGCAGAAAATAGGATTGAAAGAATCATGGTCAATCTCATGTTCACGAAAATTCTTGTAAAGATTTTTGTTTCTACTTGACTAGGTCAATAAAGATAAGGCACTAAAGATAGGCAATCTAAATGCCATTTTACACATATGATGGATGGATAACTCTGTGTCCTAATATTTCTGAACCTTAGTTACCTTATACATAAAGTAAAAAAAAGTAAGAATCCATATGTCCATTTCCTTTTTGCCATCTCTTGTCGACTAGGCACTTTTCAGGATTTTCCTAGGAGATCACTGAAACTTTATTTTGCTTTTCTGCAAAGATGTGTTTATGAAGTTGTGTTTGCTGTCTGGCCTTATGAGAGACTCCATGGTTTTCTGACACTAACATTCTGGGGCTCTTTGTCCAGTCCTTCCTCCTTGGTCCTCCATGGTTCTCCTGAGACGCAGGTAATTGAATGCTTGAGCTGGGAAAAAGCTTTTGTTCTATGATGATTCTAAGTCTTATTCTCTCATCGCAAACACTAAAGTGTAGTTCTAAGCGCAAGTACAGTTTTCCTCATCTTTATTTATGTTTCCCAAGATTTTATAGCAAAGTTTTTGTTTTCTGCACCACCTCTACCCTGCTACCCCTACTTCAGCCCCTACACAGCTGAAAGCTGGAAGCTGAAACATTTTCAACTGGAGCAGACAGGTTGAAGATGCTGCCAAACCATGTGGAAATACATAGGTATAGACTGGAACTTTGTGTAAGAAAAATTCACATTTTTAGAATCTTTACTATATTTGGCTTACCTGGGTTAAGCAATTGCATGTTTTCATGGGGAGAGGCCCAGGGCCTAGTGGCTTAATGTGCAAATCACAAGGCTGGGGCTCTAGAGGAAATCCTAGCCTCTGAGGAGTGGCAGCAGTGTAAAAACTCAACATAGGAAGGACAAACTGTGTTCTCTCCTTCTCACCATTGCCCTCTGTCTTCCTCTTCTTCAACTCTCAGCCTATGTGAAAAAATCAGATCCAGGCCAGGCGCAGTGGCTCACGCCTGGAATCTCAGCATTTTGGGAGGCCAAGGCAGGCAGGTCATGAGGTCAGGAGTTCAAGACCAGCCTGGCCAATATGGTGAAACCCTGTATTTTTTGCATTTTCTAAAAATACCAAAAAAATAAAATAAAATTAGCCTGGCGTGGTGGTGCATGCCTGTAGTCCCAGCTACTTGGGAGGATGAAGCAGAAGAATTACTTGAACCCGGGAGGTGGAGGTTGCAGTGAGTCGAGATCATGCCACTGCACTCCAGCCTGCGTGACAGAGTGAGAGGCCATCTCAAAAAAAAAAAAAAAAATCAGATCCATTTTCCTAAAGCAACGATCTTACCCCTAAGTTAATTTCAAACCTACATATCATCTTCCAGACCATTTTTAACATTGACAATTTTATACTGACTTGGTAAAATTGGTGACAAAGATTATTTCACATTTTTGGTTCAAATATAATATAGTCAATGTCCAGTCAATGTCAAGACAGTTTTCACCCAAATTATGAAGGCTAAGAGAAACATTCACCTCAAGCAGGAATGTCCCTTCTGCTTGGTGGTCATTTCTAGATATCTTAGAGACTTTCAGAGTTCACACCTGAAGGACAAGTGAGGGCAACTTGGGCTTCTTTATTTCAATTTTAATAATTAATTTTGAATTTTGATCATTAATCAGATTATACCTCTACATTTATGGCATACAGTACACATACATGCACTCATATTTACCTATATGAATAATTGCAATAAATATATTTCTTCTCAAAGTAACAAAATTTTAACTAAGAAAAAATCCAACAAGCACTTAAATTGGGACTGATCATTCATATACAAAATGCTCCTTTTGTTTTTGTTTTTTGGCTTTAGAGAGGAACCAAATCAAGGATCTGTCAAACTCCTACCATACATTAGAAGTATGTCACGTGTAATACAATTATCTAATATTAGATAGCAATGGATCTTATATAAGAACTGAAAAAAAGTTAGAATTGAAACAATGTCATGTGAACATGAGGGGGTTGGAAATATTTTTAAACGAATGTTTCTCATTGTTGCATGGGTAGTGAGAGTAACTGCCAAAATGTGGGCAAAACTGGAGAATTATGCAATGGGAGGAAAGAAATCAAAACATACAATATAATTTTGACTCTATTGTTATCAGAATTTTTTTTTGAATTAATAATAAAATTCAGCAGGTGGAATGAGTCAGTTGATGACTCAGGAAGGCCCCTAGGAAACTTTAAACTGTTAAGCAGAACACTTCTTCCTCACCATGAATTTCAGTTTTCTTCAAATGGCCTTTCAACAGAAAATTGCATCTGTAAGATCTCCATCCCCCACCCCCACAACCCACATTTGACTTTGAGCCTTTATGAAAATGATAGATTGCCAGTACAGATTGTTCACATATTTTTTGTTTCAATTTTAGGAAAACAAATGAAACAAATGTTTTGAAGATGTCTCCAGAGGTGCCCAGTACAAGGGGGTGGGAATGGAGATGTAAGTGAGGAAATGGTCTGTTTTGTGCCTTGAAATAAGCAGAGTACTCCTAGTTCTGGCCTTGACTCCCACCCGTATCCTTGAAATGGTTATCTTACTTGTCTCCCTGGTACAATCTCTCTCCAGTGTTTCCATGACACTGCTGGAAGAGTGATCTTTCTGAATCACAGTGGTGATCATGATGATTTTCTGATGAGAATTAGGCAGTATCTCCCCCTGCGGCCACCCCACGTCCTTCCACTATGAGCTTCTTTCATCTACTTTTTGGCTCTGTGAAACTCCTGCACCCTAGTGCACATTTGTCTCTCTCTTAGGGATGTCCACTCCATGTGGATGCTGACTTTGTTTTTCACTTATCTCTGCCTCTTTTTTTTTTTTTTTTTGAGACGGAGTCTTGCTCTGTCGCCCAGGCTGGAGTGCAGTGGTGTGATCTCGGCTCACTGCAAGCTCCACCTCCTGGGTTCACGCCATTCTCCTGCCTCAGCCTCCTGAGTAGCTGGGACTACAGGCGCCTGCCACCAGGTCCAGCTAATTTTTTGTATTTTTAGTAGAGATGAGGTTTCACCATGTTAGCCAGGATGGTCTCGATCTCCTGACCTCGTGATCCGCCTGCCTTAGCCTCCCAAAGTGCTGGGCACTTATCTCTGCTTTCAAATGTTGCCTCCTCCTGGAGGCCTCCCCCATCTCATGCCTTGCGTGTTGTCCGTTGTATCTTCTCCTCTGTTCTCAGAGGATTTGGTCTCTGCCTCACTTGGCACTTCATAGTGCTCTGTCATGATTCACATGTTTTCTGCACTGTGTGATCCCATCATAGTTGACAGAACCCTTCATATTTGGTGACCTTAATAGTCCCTTACGAAGTCATATTCCTTACTAGGTTTCAGAGGAGAGCATGCTAACGTTTTTCTGGTTGACCTTTGTATTCCTGACTGAGTCTCGTCCTGATATTTCTTGGACCTGTGACAATGCCTTCTTTCTGAGGAAGTTCCCTCATCACCAGTCTTCCTGCTGATACTGTCATGGAGACAGTGCCATTGCTTAGGGTGCTATATCCTGGGGCTTCCAATCTTCAAGGTCCTCACATGTTTGCACTATCCTGAGTTACCTGTGCCAGAAGGTCCCTGTGTTCTGTGTAGCTATAAGGACAATGCCTTTTTCTTCTCAGGATTCACCGTTGGTCCCCAGGGAGGGACAGGCCGAGAAGCAGGTAGGCAAGAGACTGAGGCAGATCACCATCAACTGGTTTTTCAAATTCAGTCACGGTGTGTATCCAGTCTCGATCTCAGCTGCAACACCCGGGTACCTTTCTCTTTCCTTTCATCACTTAGGCAATCACTAACATTTAGTAGGTGCTTTCTGAAACTTCAGAACCCTCTGGGACTCTCTGAAGAAGGCTTTTGTGTTCCTGCAAACCTCCCTCTTGTCCCTGACCAGTTTGGTCACTGTTGTTTGCTACCGAACCCTGCCCTATTTTTCTCTCTGCTGGTCAGGCTCTGACGCCTTGTAGCTGAATTCCCAGGCTGAGCCACACTTCTGGTACACTTAACTGAAAGCCTGGAGAGGACCTACAAAAAATATTACAAAGCGGGGACAAAAATCTTAAAACTGGACACAGAAAATGGATGCCTTATAAGGGCCTCTCAGAATTTCAAATTCAACTGCCTCTGAGGCCCCCAGAGAATACAATATTCTACTCTAAATAAAAACCACATACGTCATGGTATCTTTTTTTCTTTTCTTTTCTTTTTTGAGATGGAGTCTCGCTTTGTTGCCCAGGCTGGAGTGCAGTGGCACAATCTCAGCTCATTGCAACCTCTGCCTCCTGGGCTCAAGCAATTCTCCTGCCTCAGCCTCCCAAGAAGCTGGGATTACAGGTGCCCACCACCATGCCCGGCTAATTTTTTTATTTTTAGCAGAGATGGGGTTTCACATGTTGGCCAGGCTGGTCTCGAACTCCTGACCTCAGGCGATCCACCCGCCTCAGCCTCCCAAAGTGCTGGGATTACAGGCGTGAGCCACTGCACCTGGCCCATGGTGTCTTTTATTAACGTTATTAAAATATAGCTCTTCATTGACATCTCAGCTCTCTATACCAGGAAAGAATGTCTACTTTATTTTGGTAAAATTGAGGGGAATCCCTAAAATATTCCCACCTGGAACACAAGGATATTGTGTTTTCAAATCTCAATCTCCTTTTAAGAAGATATACTTTTAGTTATCACATTTTTCTTACTACTGGGGGATTTATACTCAAATTTACCAGTGGCACACCCAACTGCCTGATTGCAATGATTTTCAGTGTGTGATGGACACCGTATTTGAGAGGTGTTGATCTGAAAGGAAGTTAGAGACATCCTACCTATTACCACGATGCATAATTTGAAAGTGGAGTGGAAAGATCTAGAATAGTAGAATAATAGACAACCTTAGTAATAATCTTATCCTTAGATACTGCTAGACTTCTATGAAAATTTGTCAGTACCATCCCACTCTCGCTTTTCTGAAAAACTTAGTGTTTCGGAGTTCAGCATTTTTCTGATTTTATAATTTATGTCACCTTTCTAGTACGGTGTGGCGGCACTCCCTAGTAAACCACTTAATTGTGATATTTCACAATTGCCAATCAGGGATCGTGGCCAATGGCAGGAAAGCAAAAGTATCCACAGCAGGTTTTGAAAGCCAGTCATGAGAGACAGCTGGCGTGCACCTTTGCTCTCTTCCTCTCCATCACTCTCTCTGACTTGCTGCCTGGAAGATGGATTTAGCCATCTTGGATTCTGAAGGTGAGGCATGAGGAAGGTGAGCTGGAAAGACCCTGGGTGCTAAATAAGCCCAGACAGCTCACCTCTGGGCCTCATTCACATGACAGAGAAAAAAAACTTTCTATCTTGTTTAAGCCACTGTTTTTAATCCATTTTTTTTTCCTCTGTCACACATAGCCAAACCAAACCCTAAATGATTCAGGTATTATGGAGAATGAAGATCTTAGATTTGGTAAGATTTTTAATTACTGCACTGACGTAGTCAGTCGATGTCTCAATTTGTGTATGAGAAAGCCACATATGCATGTATTATATTTTAGTGTGCACTGTGCAGCTGATTAGATTTTCTGCATGAAAATATGAAAGTACTGCAACAGAATTCAAAATAAAGTAGAATTTATGGGCTTCGGGTGGATCCTCTTAACTTTCCTCCTTTATCTTTGGAATAATTTTTTTTTTTTAAGTTTACACAAAATTAACACATCATGGGAGAGGAAACTTCTTCCTCATCCCAATGGTAAGTTTAACAAGTACCGTAGTTTGTTTTGCCTCAATATTCCTGATTCACATAGCACAGTGTTTAATATTGACCAAAAGATGCCTTCAGCTCACATCAGGAAGAGGAAGTGGTTGCCTGGTGCTGTGGTCTGTAAGTCTGTTTCTCCTCCGGATTCATATATTGAAACCTAATCTCATATATGATGATATTAGGAGGTGTGAGGCCTTTTGGAGGTGGTTAGGTCATGAGGGCAGAACTCTCATAGATGGAATTGGTGTCCTTATAAATGAAGCTCCAGAAAGCTCCCTCACCCTTTCCACCATGTGAGAATACAGTGAGAAGGCATCATCTGTGACGCAGAAAGAGGGCCCTCACCAGACACCAAATCTGCCAGCACCTTGATCTTGGACTTCTCGGCCTCCAAAACTGTGAGAAATAAATTTCTGTTGCTTATAAGCCACCCAGTCTATGGTGTTTTGTTATAGCAGCTGCAATAAACGAAGATGCCTGACTACATTGACTAAAGAGAAGATAAAACCTAATCTTAGAAAAGTTTCTTCTCATTTATTTAGGGCTTTATTCTTCCTGTACCTGGGCTGTATTCCAATGGCAAATCAGGACTTTTCTGTGTATCTAAACACTGGCTGCCTGTAGAGCAGGGATTGGTCCCTCAGAACAACTATTTCCACACTGACTTGTGGGAATCTCTTTGAGTGTTTTGAAAGTTCAAGGGTTGGCAGGGCCTGGGATGGCAGGACTCTAAAGAGCTCTGAGTCAGGATATGCCTGTGCTGGTAGTTGGTCATTCATTTGGATGGGTTTTATGACTACATTATTAGCAAAATATTTTCTCTCCAGCAAAGGCTCAAATTAAATTGCAACCTTATTTTTTTTGAGATGGTGTCTCACTCTGTCGCCCAGGCTGGAGTGCAATGGTGTGATCTCGGCTCACTGCAACCTCCGCGGCCTCCTGGGTTCAAGTGATTCTTCTGCCTCGACCTCCGTAGTAGCTGGGATTACAGGTGCCCACCACCACACCTGGCTAATTTTTTTTTTTTTTTTTTTTTTAGTAGAGATGGGGTTTCACTATGTTGGCCAGGCTGGTCTCAAACTCCTGACCTTGTGATCCACCTGCCTCGGCCTCCCAAAGTGCTGGGATTACAGGCATGAGCCACCGTGCCCCACTGGCAGCCTTATTTTATAATTAATATATATGCTGTTTTTACAGGTTTCCTTGACTAGAGACTAAGATGGTTAATTTGTGGCTCTCATGAGATACAAGCAGTGTATAATTATTATTGTTTTTTTCCATGGGACTACTCCCCTAAGTTTGCTCATCTCCAGTGCAGATATTTGCCTGTTTTCAATGTGGCCTGGACAAATAAGTATGAAGGCATTTGTGCAGAGGTTTTCAAACTATGTTCTTAGATCTTGTAGGATCCCACAGAGGTGTCTCATGCTTTCGAGAAGAGAGTAAGATGGTTCTTGATCCTCTTACCTGCTTGCTTTACTCATAGGTGGAGACTGGTGAGATGAGAGGAGGAGGCAAAATTTAAGGAAATTCAATCAGACTATCATTTTCCTATACAACCATTAGGTGCCTACACATCTGTTATTTTATTTTATTTTATTTTAATTTTATTTTTTTGAGATGGAGTCTTGCCCTGTCACCCAGGCTGGAGTGCAATGGCATGATCTCGGCTCACTGCAACCTCTGCCTCCTGGGTTCAAGCAATTCTCCTGCCTTGGTCTCCTGAGTAGCTGGGATTACAGGTGTGTACCACCGGGCCTGGCTAATTTTTTGTACGTTTAGTAGAGACGGGGTTTCACCATGTTGGCCAGGCTGGTCTCGAACTCCTGACCTCATGATCCACCCTCCTCAGCCTCCCAAAGTGGTGGCATTACAGGCATGAGCCACTGCACCTGACCAGTTGATTATTTTAACCTCAAAGTGCATGAGCAAAGGTGAAGGAAATAACACTAATGACATTGACAGGTGAGAAAACTGAGGGTAAGTGGATTTTAGAACATCACCTCATCAGTTAATGGTGTCTCTTGGGTCTGAGTCTTAAGATTTTTCCAAGTTGAACGAGGACAGAGCTACTTCATGATTGTCTATATAGACGTCGCCACCACAATAACACCTTGCGAGAGAGCTAATCAAGGCAACTTGCTTTTGGCCCTGTTCAATTCTAGGCTGTGTTATCCTTTACTATAAAGCACATTGACCCACCATGAATGAAGGCCGTAAGATTGACCTCCCTTCATTCCACCCTCCAGTATTGATGGAGCTCCTGAGTTAACACAGTCCAATGGGGAAAACAGACAAACAATTAACATGGAATGTCAAGAGTGCCACAAGGGAGAAGTGAGTCGTATGCAAGAAAGCAAGTGAGGGGAACATGTAACAGCTCTGGTTCAGGAATCTGAGGTTTCATGGAGAAGACAGCATTTCAGTGGGCTTGATGGAGATGGGCAGGAGTTTGTCGGGCACAGAAAAGAGCAAATGGCATCCAGGCAGGCTCATTACACACAAAAGCATGTTCACGGGAAGGCATGTGGCACGTTTGGAATCAGTAGGAATCCATCACAGGTAGAGCCAAGGTAAGCTGAGAGAAGAGGCAGACGAGAGTTAAGCAAGTCACTTGAGAGATGTGGCACATCTTCAGTTTCATATATTTAAGATTGTAACATCTGGGAGAAGAATTAAAGTGAAAATGTCACCTATGGGTATGAAATTAGGTCCATTTATTTATTTATTTAGACAAGAGTCTCGCTCTATCGCCCAGACTGGAGTGCAGTAGTGAGATCTCAGCTCACTGCAACCTCTGCCTCCCAGCTTCAAGTCACTCTCATGCTTCAGTCTCCGGAGTAGCTGGTATTGCAGGTATGCACCACCATGCCTGGCTAATTTTTGTAATTTTTTTTTATTAGAGATGGGATTTTGCTATGTTGGCCAGGCTGATCTTGAACTCCTGACCTCGGGTGATCCACCCGCCTCGGCCTCCCAAACTGCTGGGCGTGAGCCACCACGCCTGGCCTTGAGTCCTTTTAGTATCTCTTCCTGTCTCTTGGGTTTTTGAGTGAACCTGCAGCACCTCTTCATCCCCGGGCCCTTCCTTTGCTCCCACAACCTCCCCTCCCTCTCTTTTGCACGCTGCAGGTGCATGCATACATTGCCTCCTCTTTTCCTTCTCCCTGCTTTTCTGACGAAAGTTCTGGTCCTTCTGTTGAGAGCTGGCTCCTTGGATATAGCACAGATACCCACTTATTTGTGTTTCAGTTCCCTTGCCTGCCAAAATCTCAGATGGAGCTTTAGGACTCATGGAAGACCTTCCTCAAGGGAGACTTGAAGTGCTCTGGGAAAAATATGCGAGTGTGACCCTTTCCAGCGGGCAGCACAAGGGTGGCCAAACCCACTACTCTCCCTGGGGCTGGGTAAGGAGATCCAGCTGCAAGTTTCTGAAAAAATTTTTAAAAGGCTGTTAATTTCTGAAACTAGAAAATATACTTGACTCCTGGACCCAGAAAATACTCTTCCAAGTTGCAAAAAAACAATCATTCTTTTTAAATGGGGTAACATTTCTGGAATACATCGTTCCCAAAATAAGATCCTCCAATTTGGAAAAATCTAGCTGAAATAAATGAAAATAACAGATGGAAGAGAAATAACAGAAGTTATCCAAAGAACAGCAAGAGATATGAAGTGGGGAATCATCTGTCTAGAAAATGGTACTCAGTTGTACTTTTGAAATTAAAGGTACATTGGCTTCTGAAGAGATTGCAATTTTTCTCCTGACAGTTCCCCCTTACACATTATGTCCTTTCTGGGCCAAGGTTAGCACATAAGAGGTATAGTTTTCTATTCCTGCTTCTCCCATTTGTGCAGTTTCCATCTGTGCAAAGGTGTTAAGATCAACTGTTCTGGTCTCTAGGATAAAGGTTTGGGCTCTTGGCAGAGTGCTGGATAAATACAGAGTCATGCTATTAGCATAGGGATGTTTAATAACGGATGGTTTATGTTCTCTTAGCCTTGTCTGAGAGCAACTGTGGGCAACCTGGGCCCCTTGGCAGTCTGCTGAGTGCACCTGACAGCAGGGCTGAGCCTGGTGCTGCTCACCTGCTGCCATGGGAGCCCCCCCACGGCCAGTCATTGTCTCGCCTTCCTGCAGAGCGCCTCCCACAGTCCTCATTTGGAAGAACACAGTTTTTGTACTTCATTGACAATGGAAACCATTTGGGTTACATAATTCATTGTTCCATTTCTGTGCAGCTTTTTTGTTAACCATGAGAGCTTGGTATTTTGCTGACTTTCTGTGCTTCCTTCATCCTTCCTGACCTCCCTTCTTACTGGTTCCATGGCTGTTCTTCAGGGGTCCACCCTCTGCAAGACAGTAGCTTAGGGTTTTTGTTCCTGGCTGCATCAGCACCCGTGTAGCTGCTTATCCCTTCCTCAGGTTGTCGAGAGGTGTTTTTTCAGAGAAAGAGATGGACGTTCTGGCCAGACCATTTAAGTTTTTGCATTGGGTTTCTTTCTGTCTTCAGTCCCCACCCTATTTGACTAGTCTAGTGAACTGAACTCTCACCTTGCAGAGCTGGTCATGAGCCACTGGCATTCCTCTTCTCTACAGTGACCCGGTTCACCCTCCTCTTCCCCAGCTCTCCATATCCCTCCAGAGCTAAAGGCACAAGTCAGGCAGAAGGTATTCCTGCCCTACATCTTATCAAATGTCTCTGCAGAACTTAGGCAGAAGGCATTCCCGGCCCTTACATCAAGTGTCTCTGCAGAAGGAAAAGAGGAGAGAGAGAAGGCAGAGAAAAGAGGAAAAAAGAAGACAGAATGGATCACCTCACCAGCCCAGAATTTCCTTTGAGAACTTACCCTTGGATGATTCCTAGATTTAGCATGTCCTACAAAAAGTCCTGTCACACTTGTCAGTCCTGGAGGAGATGAATTTTCATGTAAGCTCCACTGTGTCCTGGATAAAGGTCCTGGGAAGACGTGCTGAGAGTAGCCAAGATGAAGCTGACCTTGCCATTTCCTCATTTTCCATTTCATTGCAGTTTTAAAAAATGAGCGTTAAGTAACCTCAGTGAAATTTTTAAACAGGGCACTGTAGTATCTCCCTAAGAGTGTCAGTCAGTGTAAGCAATGGCAGAGGGAGGGCCCGAAAACCCAGACTACAGACCTTCTCATTTTTTTCCCAAGCCCTCCTTTCACATTTTTATAAAGTCTTAGAGCACGAAGTGCTTAGGGGAACATTCCAGATCCCCAGTGTCAAAGGAGGAGCCTGCGGTCTGCGTTTACCAGTTAATGGCTGAGGAGTGAGAGATGCTGGTTTCTCAGCTCTCGGCAAGACTCCTTCTCTTCCTGCTGTGCTACTCACTGTCTTATGGAAGCAGGTGGTGGCTGTGGGATGAGAAGGGCAAGGAGGAGGCGCTGTTAATAAAACCAACTGGGGAGTGAAGTGGAGTGGAGTGAAGAAGAACGAGAGGCACAGTTAACTTCCCACTGGAAACTCCCAAGCAAGGAGTCTGTAGGTTGCAGAATGAGTTGGGCTGCAAGTGGGAATGCGAGGCCAAAGTGGTACATCTGCTTTCCATGAGAGCGTCCCAGCTCATTGCTTTGCTTTTTTCCCCTTCCCTCTGCTAGGAAAGAGAGTGTTCTTTCTTCATAGTCTGCATCTTTGGAATGTAACACCATTCCTTGTCTTCTGCGGGAACATAAACCTGACAAAGACAGTGAGGCAGGGGAATAAGTCTTTTTAGGAAATAGATAAAAGAGATTTTTGAAGAAAAGAAAATCTATGTCACCCCGTATGAGAAAAACCTTTTGCTTGAATCCATCATTTCTTGTTTTCCACATAATTTTTGGGGTTGTCTTAACTAGCTGGAACATCTGACACCATTGGACAATTATTTCCCTCAGATTGTTAGTAGATCTACCCAGTAGAGGTCATACTCCTCTCAGGTTGTACTGTAGAATTTGGTCATGACTCCTAGACTTTTTCAAGAGAGGTACGTGCACTGTGCCCCTTGCTCCCAGTCTCAGCCTCTTGATCCTTGTATTAGTCTGTTCTCATGCTGCTAATAAAGACATACCCAAGACTGGGTCATTTATAAAGGAAAGTGGTTTAATTGACTCACAGTTCTGCAGGGCTGGGGAGGCCTCAGGAAACTTACAATCATGGTGGAAGGGAAAGCAAACATGACCTTCTTCACATGGTGGCAGGAAGGAGAAGTGCTGAGTAAAAGGGGAAAAGCCTTTAATAAAACCATCAGATCTTGTGAGAACTCACTCACTATCACAAGAACAGTATGAGGGTAACTGCTCCCATACATAAATTACCTCTTGCTGGTCCCCTCCTGCAACACATGGGGATTATGGGAGCTACAATTCAAGATGAGATTTGGGTGGAGACACAGCCAAACCATATTAATCCTTCACCCTTGTATCCCTGCTTCTGCCATCACAACTGCTCCTGCAGCAGTCACCACTGGTCTCTCAGTTGGAAACTGTCTCAGTGCTTACCCTCCTAATCTCCCTACAGCACTGTCACACCTCCTTAAAACTGTCTTTTCCCTTGTCTTCTGAGACCTTGTTCAGAATTGATACTGTTTCTACCTCTTTTTCAATGCATCTCTCTGTTCTCTACCTCCTGTCCTGGAAAGTCAGATATGTCCCATGGTTTTCTCTTTTTTCCCCTTCACCCCCCTGGAAATTCCATACATCCTTGATCTCATCACTTGCCTTTCCATTTCCAGAGCTGTCTCCTCTCCTGTGCTGTTGAGCTCTTCCATGCTACCTGCCTGATGAGCATCTCTAACAGATTGTCTTACAAGCAACTCAAATTCAATATTTTTGGCTATACTTGCCTACTTTTCTCCCCAGCCGGTCACCCCTCTGTGTTTCCTATTTCCAAGGTACTCAGGACCATCATCGATTTTACTTTTAATCAATCTTCTTTCCATTCCATTTCTACTTTTATCACCTTAGCTAAAATTGCTAACTCTTGTCCAGATCATTGTATCAATCCAGCTGACATTCTTTCATCCATGTTCCTCCCTACTCAAGCATCATCATAATTCACATTACAGATGGGTCTTCCAAAATCATAGCTCCTATGGTGCCATTCATCCTATTCAACCACCTTTTATTGTGGCTTTTTGCTAATTACCAAGTTAATTTTTTTTTTGCCTTGGCTTTTAACATTCTCAGTGATCTGGTCCTAGTCCACATTTTCAGCTTTATCTCCTAACACTCAGTAGAAAATGGAATCTTGTGATATTTCCTTTCTATGCTTTATATTTTTCTGCTAACTCATTCTATTCATTCTATTATCTTTGCATTTACCCAAAACATTGTATTCTCGAATCCCCACTCTGCTTTAGGGGTTCTAACTCTTTCATGATTAACTCATCCACTCTTTTATTGTGGAACATCGTTGTGGTTTATACTGATCATCTTTTGGCATTATAACTCTTTAACTCCCTTTAAAACAATGGTGTGCAAGTTGTTTCTCCTACCAAACTCCTAAGAAATAGGAAAACTTGCTTTATGCATTTAAAAGATTTCCTCCAGCATGTAACAAGAAGCCTGCCTTGCATAGTGGGTGCTCTGTTTGTCAGAGAAATGGAATTCATCTTGATATATCTTATACTTGGTTAACAATCAGAAGTACCTTTATTTCCCTCTCTTTCACTCCCCCTCCTTCCCCTGCCCCATTTATATATAAAACACAGACTGCTACCATATGGTGTCTTTCTAATCACATTCTTGTATGAGAAGAAGAGATATATTATTACAGACTACTGATCCTTTAGCTGTATAAAATGACAATTCTAACTTAAGAGCAGATAGGTGATTTAAAGTTTTGTAGTTTCCATGTTATTCTGTTGGGCTTTTAAATCTCCTTTACCAGTAAACTGAATGATGGACGCATGCCATAATGATCACATTAATTTAACTTTACAAAGTTTTTAATATGTGACACCCTTTAACAAACTGAAAAAGAAAAATCCATGGTGGGCAGGTAAGTATTGTTCTTGAAGAGACATTACTTTATCCTTACTTCAGTAGAATCAATATCATTGTGGCAGGAAAAAATTGTCATTTAGTTAATGAATAAAGAATAAAAATGAGAGACGCCAAGAGACAAATTATTCTAAATAATGAGTATATGACAGATTTGTGGGTGGCCAAGGTGGAGCAAGCCAACTATTTCTTATCTAACCCATTGGTTAAAACTCAAACCTCTGGAAAGAATACATAAGACAACTATTTGAAGACTTAAAAAGTAAACAATAAGAGGTAAATACAGACAGGAAGTCAAAGCTTGAAGAACAACCATGTCTTAGTTTGGGTTGCTATAATGGAATAGCATAGATGGGGTGGCTAAACCACAAACTTATTTCTCACAGTTCTGGAGACTGGGAAGTCCAAGATCAAGGCACCAGCAGATTGATGTCTGGTGAGGGCACACTTCCTGCTTTGCAGATGGCTACTTTCTTGTTATATCCTCATATAGGGGGAGATAGAAAGAAAGAGGGCAAGGGGATAGAGAAAGAGAAAGAGAGAGGGGGAGGGGAAAAGGAAGCTGTCATGTCTCCTCTTATAAGGACTTTAATCCCGTTCTGGAAGGCTCCACCTCCATGACCTACTTACCTTTCAAAGACTCCACCTCTGAATACCATTGCATTGTGGGGGTTAATACTTCAACATATGAATTTTCCAGGAGCACAAACACTCAGTTCATAATAAGCCAGTACTGGTAAGTTTTCTGTTCATTCTCCTCCTCTATGTCTCAGCTTTGATTCATGGAAAACCAACAACAGTCTGAGAGGTGAAACTGTGCCACAGGTGTGGAGAGCAAAACCTAAAAGAAAGCCATCTTTCCAATCAGATGACCAGCAAAAATAAGTCACTGAAAGAGAATATGAAATGAAATCCCTGTTTTTTTTTTTTTTCTGTTTGTTTCTTTTTTTCCTTTCTTGGCATTGCCTGAGGCCAGCCCCAGTCATGGTGATGTATTGCCTAGATATGGTGGTGGTGGGGTATACAAATCCCAAGAGCTAATCCATATCCATGATCAGAGGAATGGGAAAAAGGGATCCCAGTAGCCTGAATAGTGTGCAGGAATCTTTTATTTATTCTGTTATATTCTTACCACTGTATCCCAAGTGTGGCCCCCATTGCACAGAACAGTGCAAGAGCACTGGGCCTAAAATCCAAAAAGAAGCTCATCTTTCTGGCCAGAAGAACTGGTAAAGTAGTCTCTAACAGCCAAAGAGTGGCAGAATCTTTGAGAAGAGATAGCTAGAGAAGGGTATACTCTAGTTATGGTATATAGACCAACACAAGTCCCGAGGTCCCACCTGAGCTAAATGTATAGAACATACTCAAAGAAAAATAGCACTTTACAAAAATAGCTTTGTTTTATAAATTGACTGCCAAACAAACCAATAAAAAATGAACATCGTTTGGAGGATTTTAACAGGATACAGAGTCTCACTACATTATATTCGGTATGTCTCACATTTAATTTCATACATCTATAATACAATTCAAAAATCACTCAACATACAAAGAACCAGAAAATTTGAGCAATTCTCAAGGAAAAGGACAATAAATGACCCCAAAGCCAAGAAGACTCAGATGTTGGAATAATCAAATAAAGATTTTTAAAGCAGCTGTAATGACCATGCGCCATAAAGTAAAGGCAAGCACTCTTGAAATGAATGAAAAGATACAAACTCTCAGCAGAAAAAGAGGAACAATTGATAAGTAACTAAATGGAACTTTAGAATAAAAGGATATAATATCATAAGTAAAAGAGTGTTATCTGGCCTCCATGGAATGATGGAGATATATTAAAAAAATAAGCAAACATAATGATAGCATCAAATGATCTAATCTGAAGTACAGAGAGAGAAAAAAACAGAAAAGAAACCAAACACAGGCTCAGGTATATGTGGGAAAATATCAAAACCTCTAACATTTAAATTATTGAAGTACCTGAAGGAAAGTGAAAGGAGTGCAAAAAATGTGCCAGAAAAAATATTTGAAATAATCATAATAGAAAATTTCCAAATTAGTTAAGGATACCAATTTACAGATTCAAGAAGCTCAATACACACCAATGAAGTAGAGGCCCAGACACATCGTAATCAAACTGCGGAATACCAAAGATTTAAAAATTAATCTAGACAGTAGCCAGAGGAAAAAAAAAGACACATTACTTACAGGGGAAAACTGCAGATCTGTTGTCAGAAAACATGGAAGTCAGGCCGAGTGCAGTGGCTCACACCTGTAATCCCAGTACTTTGGGAAGCCGAAGTGGGCAGATCAGTTGAGGTCAGGAGTTCAAGACCAGCCTAGCCAACATGGTGAAATCCCATCTCTACTAAAAATACAAAAATTAGCTGGGCATGGTGGTGCACACCTGTAGTCCCAGCTACTTGGGAGGCTGAGGCAGGAGAATTGCTTGAACCCAGGAGGTGGCAGTTGCACAAGATCACACCACTGCATTCCAGCCTGGAAGACAGAGCAAGACTCTATCTCAAGGAAAAAAAAAAAAAGAAAGAAAATATGGAACTCAGAAGAACTCAGAAGACAGTGGAACACCACCTTTAAAGTAGAAACAAAATGAACTTTCAACCCAGAATTTTACATTCAGGAAAACTCTTTTATAAATGAAGGTGAAATAAAGACATTTTCAGCAACTAAAGGAATTTCTTCATGGTGAAAAGTAAATAATATTAGAGGGAAAAAGGAACATCAGGAGTGAAAAAAAGCAAAAGAATTGGTAAATATCTGGGTAAATAAAAGAGTGTTATTTTGAGTTAAAATGTGTACAAAACCTACAATATTTGTCCTGTGGTTTTAAATGCCTGTTAACTGTAATACATATGACAAGTATAGCACAAAGGGAAGAAGAAAAAGGGACCTATACGGCTGTACGTGGTAAAATATTAACTCTAAGTTAATTGTGAAAGAGAAACAACTAAAGAAATAGCACAAAAAAGCAGATCCCCAAATCCACTAGATAAGAGAAAAAACTAAAAATATTCAAATAACCCAAAAGCAGACAGAAAAAAAGGTGAGTCAGACAACAAAACCAAAGTATACTAAAGAAAGACAAAAAATATTGATTTAAGTTCAGACATGTCAATAATTTCAATAAATGTAATATTGTTTAAACCAAATTAAAAAAACATCAATTGTTCAATTAGAGAAAAATTCCACATTCAGATATATAAAATTTTCAGCATACCCACAATAGGCCAGGCACATTGGCTCATGCCTGTAATCCTAGCACTTTGAGAGGCTGAAGCAGATGGATTGCTTGAGCTCAGGAGTTTAAGACCAGCGTGGGCAACATGGTGAAACCCCATCTCTACAAAAAATACAAAAAGTAGCCAGGTGTGGTAGCACACATCTGTCCTAGCTACTTGTGGGGGCTGAGGCAGGAGGATCACTTTAACCCAGGAGGCGGAGATTGCAGTGATCCAGGATCATGCCACTGCACACCAGCCTGGGCAACAGATTGAGACCCTGCCTCAAACAAACCAACCAACGCCCCCCCCCCACAAAAGCCAAAATCAACATACCTATAAAAAAATACAATTTTGTAGACAAGAAAAAAGATAGAAAATGATATGCCTTGAAAAAACTAATCAAAAGAAAGGAAGAGGTGCTATATTAATATCAGATGAAGAAAAATTCAAATAAAAAAATTCCTGGAATAAAGAAGGGCATTACATACTAAAAGAGCCAATTTATGACAAAGTTTCCAAGAATACGTAATGAAGGAAAGATAGTTTCAACATCTGGCACTGAAGAAAGTGAATATCAACATGTGAAAGAAAAGAAAACAACAACAACAAAAACAGGCAAAACAAATTGTATACCTACCTTATACCATAAAATTAGCTGGGTGTGGTGGCGCACGCCTGTCCTAGCTACTTGTGGGGGTTGAGGCAGGAGGATTTTATATACCTGAATCTAGAATTTTTCTCTGAATAAAATCAGCTCAAAATGGATCAAAGACTTAATTGTAAGACCAGAGACTATAAAACTCCTACCAAAAACATAGGGGAAAATCTTCTTGGCATTGGTCTTGGCAATGATTTCTTGACACTAAAAGCATAGGCAACAATAGGGAAACTAGACAAGTGGAATTACAACAAACTGAAAACTTTGTGCACAGTAAAGGAAACAACCATCAGAATGAAAAGACAACCTACAGAATGGGAGAAAATATATGCAAACCATATATATGATAAGAAGTTAATTTCCAAAATTTAGAAGACACTCATACAAGTTATTAATAATAGCATAATACTCAAATAACCCATCTTAAAAATAGGCAAAGGCCTTGAACAGACATTTCTCTGAAGAAGACATACTAATGACCAACAGATATGTGAAAAGGTGCTCAACATCATTATCAGGGAAATGCAAATTAAAACTACAATGAGATATCACCTCACATTTGTTAGGATGCTATTATTTAAAAAATGATAAGTGTTGGCAAGGATATAGAGAAAGTGGAGCTCTGGTACACTGTTGGCAGAAATGTAAAATGGTAAAGCAGCTATGGAAAACAGTATGAATTTTCTTGAAAAATATTAAAATAGAACTACCATATGATCCAGCAATTCCACTTATTGGTATATATCCAAAAGCATTTACTGTTATGAATTTCCCTCTAAGCACTACTTCAGCTGCATCTCACAAATTTTGATTTGAAAATGAAAATGTATACGCATTATACACATAATACATTTTCATTTTCATTTGGTTCAAGACATTTCCTAATTTTCCTTAAGACTCTCTCTTGGACATATGAGTCACTTACAAGTGTTCTGTATGCTTATATTAGAAAAAATGTCTGAAATAATCTAAACTTCTACTTTAGAGACTAAAAACAAAGCAAACTAAACCATCATAAAGCATAATAAAGCAAATAATAGATTCTTAAAAAATAAATCGATGAAATTGAAAATATAAATAATAGAGAAACTGAAAGAAACATTGTAAAAAAAGTGATAAATTCCTAGCCATATGGACCAAGGGAAAAAAAAAAGAGAATATCCAAATTATCACAATCAGATACAAAAGTGAAATTATTAAAAGAATAATAAGTTAACAATTGTGATGGTTAATTTTAGCGTGTCAATTTGACTGGGCTGAAGGTTGCCCAGATGACTGGCAAAATATTATTTCTGGGTGTATCTGTGAGGGTGTTTCCAAAAGACATTAGCATTTGAAACAACTTAATAAAGAAGATTGTCTTCACCAATGTTTCTGGACATCTTCTAATCTATTGAGGGCCTGAAGAGAACAAAAATGTGAAGAAAGGGCAAGTTTGCTCTCTGTTGATCTGGGACATCCATCTTCTCCTGCCCCCAGACATTGGCATTCCTGGTTCTTAGGCCTTTGGACTTGGACCACGTCTTTCACCATTGACTCTACCCTTGACTGATTTCACTAGTGAATCCTATAAACACTTAAGGAAGAAATAATACCAATTATACGCAATATCTTCCATGAAAAAGATGAGAACAATTTTCAACTCATGAGATTAACATTACAAATACTAAAACCAGAGAAAGATTTCACAAGTGAAAAGAATTACAGAACAATATATCTCATGAATAAAAATGCAAAATTTCTTAAGAAAATATGAGCAAATTGAATTCTACAATATGTAGAAAGCATTGTACATCCCAAATAATGAGGGTTTATCCTAAGTAGTAAAAAGCTTCTCTAATATTATAAAATCAGTCAATGTAATTTGCCATATTAACAGATTAAAGAAAAAAACTTTATGATCATCTCAATAGATGCAAAAAAGTATATGACAAAAGTCGACATTAGTTTATGACAAAAGCTTTCAGCAAAGTAGCAATAGAGAGAACTTCTTTAACCTAATAAAGAGCATCCACAAAAAGCTATAGCTAGTATCATTCTAATGTGTGAAAGACTGAATGCTTTTCCCCTAACATCAGGAACAAGGTAAGGATTTCTGCTCTTACCAATTCTATTCATCATTCTACTAGCAGTCTTAGTCAACACAATAACACAGGATAAAGAAATAAAAGGCACAAATATTGGTAAGAAAATAAAACTATTTGTAGACAACATGACTGTCTACATGGGAAATCTCAAAGAACCTACAAAAATTCCTAGAACTAGTAAAGGATTTTAGCAAGTATACAGGATTCAAGCATGAAGATCAATAGTATTTCTATATACTAGCAACGAACAATGGAAAATCAAAATTTATAAAACATGCCATTTTCAATAGCTCCAAGAAAATATGAAATAGGTATTAATCTAACAAAATATATGCAGGACCTATATTCAGAAAACTATAAAATGCTAATGAAAGTAATCAAATAAGACCTGAATAAATGGAGATGTATATTGTGTTCATAGATTGAAAAATTCAATATTGTTAAAATGTCAATTCACTCAAAACTGATATATAGATTCAACATAATCTCAATAAAAAGTCAGCAGTACATGTTTTATATATCAAAAGGTAATTTTAGAGTTTATGTGGGTTAAAAAATTACCTACCGGGAACAATGTTCACTATTTGGCTAATAGGTACACTAGACGCCCAATCCCCACCAATATGCAATGTACCCATCCAGCAAACAAGCACATGTGCCCTCTGAATCTAAAATAAAAAATATAATAAAGTTTACATGGAAATCACAGGAACTAGAACACACAAAATAATATTGGAAAAGAAGAGTAAATATTGGAGGAGTTACACTATCTAGTTTGAAGATTTACTAAAAAGTAACACATAGATTACTGGAATAGTGAGTCTACATGTAAATTCACACAAATGTGTTCAATCGATTTTTGACAAAGGACAAAGGGAATTCAATGAAGAAACCATAATATATTCAATAAATGATGCTGGACTAATTAGATAACCACATGTATAAAGGTAAACTAGAATTTATATCTCATACATTATTATACAAAATAAGTCAAAATGTATCAGAACTAAATGTAAGTATAAAATGTAAATGAAAATTTAAAACTTTAGAGTAAAATATAGGAGAATATCTTTGTGATCTTAGATCCAACAAATAGTCCTTTTATATGATGCCAAAAATCTGGTTCATAAAAGAAAAAATGATAAATTGGACTTTATCAAAATTAACAATTTTGCTTTTAAAAAGAGAGTAATAAAAGACTAGACAAAGATTAGGAGAAGACATTTGTAAAATATATATCTGATAAAGCACATGTAGGAATAAATGATAATATCTAAAAGCTCAGCAATAAGAAAGCCAACAATTTAATTAAAAATGGGTGAAGTATTTGTAGAGACATTTAACCAAAGAAAATATATGGATGGCATTTAAGGACCTGAAAAAACGTTCTACATCATTAGTGATATGGTTTGGCTCTGTGTCCCCACCCAAGTCTCACCTTGAATTGTTAATGATCCCCATGTGTCAGGGTGTGGCCAGGTGGAGATAATTGAATCATGGGGCAGTTTCCCCCATATTGTTCTCATGATAATGAGTGAGTTCTCACAAGATCTGATGGTTTTATAAGCGTCTGGCATTTTCCCTGCTGGTAACTCATTCGCTCTTGCCTGATGCCGTGTAAGAAGTGCCTTTGCTCCTCCTTTGCCTTCCACCATGATTGTGAGTCCTCCTCAGACATGTGAGACTGTGAGTTCATTAAACCACTTTTTCTTGATAAGTTACGAAGTCTTGGGTATGTGTTATTTAGCAGTGTAAAAACAGACTAATACAATTAGTCATTAAGGTAATATAAATTAAGCCACAATGAAATACCACCACACAACTATGAGAATTGGCTAAAATTTTTAAAAAAACAAATGAAAGAATCTGATAAAAACAAGTACTCATGAAGATGAAGGGCAGCTCAAATTTTTATTCATTGCTAGAAGAAGCACAAAACGGTAGAGCTGCTTTGGTGAAGAGCATGGCAGTTCTTTTTTTGTTTTTTTTTTTTTTTTTGAGATGGAGTCTTGCTCTGTCATCCAGGCTGGAGTACAGTGGCGCGATCTCGGCTCACAGCAAGCTCTGCCTCCCAGGTTCACGCCATTGTCCTGCCTCAGCCTCCCGAGTAGCTGGGACTACAGGCACCTGCCACCACGCCCAGCTAATTGTTTGTAGTTTTAGTAGAGACAGAGTTTCACCGTATTAGCCAGGATGGTCTCGATCTCCTGACCTCGTGATCCGCATGGCAGTTTTTTAAATAAACATGTGTTTAACATACAGTCTAGCAGTTTCGCTCCTATCTTACTCTAGAGAAATGAAAACCTATGATCACACAAAAACCTGTACATGAATTTTTATCACAACTTTATTCATAATTTATTCCCCAAATTATAAATAACCCAAATATCTTTCATTTGGTTTCATTAGTTTCCTAGGGCTGCTGTAAAAAATAAAATCACAAATTTGGAGGCTTAAAACAGCAGAAATTAATTTTCTCACAGTTCTGGAGGCTAGAAATCCAAAAGTAAAGTGTTGGCAGAGCCATGCTTCCTTTAAAGGTGCTAGGGAAAAATCCTTACTTGCCTCTTCCTCCCTTCTGATGGCTTCCCACAATCCCTAGTGTTCCTCGGCTTGCAGATGCCTCACTCCAATCTCTATCTCCATCCTCACATGGCTTTCTTCCCTGTGTCTCTTTTGTGTCTCTGTATCTAAATCTCTTTCTCCTTTCTCTCATAAAGATATCAGCCATTGAATTTAGGGCCGCCTCTAATCCAGCATGGTCTCATTTGAACTTGATTACATCTGCCAAGATGCTGATTTGAAATAAGGAAACATTTACAGATAAAGGGGAGTAAGACTTGGATACGTCTTTTTTGGAGACATAATTTCACTCACTACACTGGCCAATGAATAAACACACTGTGGTGTGTCCGAGCAATGAAATATTACTCAGAAACAAAAAGGAACAAACTATAGATATATGCAACAACTTGGATGAATCTGAAATGTATTATGCCAATGAAAAAAGCCAGATTCAAATATCTATATAGTCTGTGATTCCAAAATGACAGAGAGGGAGAGGAAAAAAAGCAAAATGATAGAAATAACCAATCCGTGGCTGCCAGGGGTCAGGGGAAGAGAGGGTTGGATTACAAAGGAGCAAGCGTGAGGAACCTTTGGGATGATGTTTCCTGTATCCTGTTTGTGGTGAAGGTTACACAATTCTATGCATTTTGGCAGAATACACAAACTGTATGCCAAAAAAGAGTAAATTAAAAATAAAAATAAAAAGTAAATGGACAGATTTCAGAGACTGTGGGAGAGAGCAACAGAAAGCCAAATGTTCAAGGAGGGCCAAAGATGCAGCAAGAGAGGTGACGTGGTACCTGCTATAAAGCATGAAACTTTAAGGAAAGAGTGACTGCAAGGGAGAAATACATTTGTAGAAGTCTTGTTGAGTGGTGTGCAATGTGGCTCCTGCCTTCATATTCAGTTCAGTGAAGATCTGTGCTGTTTCTCAGTGCTTTCAGAATTATGTTTTGTTTTGTTTTGTTTTGGAAATTCAAAAATTGTTGGCTATGGTCTTAAGAGAAGAGCAAGTAACTTTTTGGTTATAAAGTGATGAAGAGCCTAAGTGAGTTCATTTATTTGTATTGATTTTATTTATTTTTTAACTTTTATTTTAGATTAGGAGGTACATGTACAGGCTTTTTATACAGGTAAATTTGTGTCATGGAGGTTTGTTGTACAGATAATTTCCTCTCCCAGATACTAAGCCTAGTACCCAATAGTAATTTTTTCAACTCCTCTTTCTCCTTTCCCCACCACCACCCTCAAGGAGGCCCCAGTCTGTTGTTCTCTTCTTTGTGTTCATGAGTTCTCATCATGTATCTCCCACTTATAAGTGAGAACACATGGTATTTGGTTTTCTTTTCCTGTGTTAGTTTGCTAAGGATAATGGCCTCCAGCTCCATGCGTGTTCCCTCAAAAGACATGATCTCATTCTTTTTTATGGCTGTATAGTATTCCACGGTGTGTATGTACCACATTTTCTTTATCCAGTCTACTACTGATGGCCATTTAGGGTGATTACATGTCTTTGCTATTGTGACTAGTGCTGCAGTGAACATTCGTGTGCATGTATCTTTGTGATAGAATGATTTATATTCCTCTGGGTATATATTTAGTAATGGGATTGCTGGGCCAAATGGTAGTTCTGTTTTCAGCTCTTTGAGGAATCACCATATTGCTTTCCACAATGGTTGAACTAATTTACACTCCCACCAACAGTGTATAAGTGTTCCCTTTTCTCCACAACCTCGCCAGCATTTGTTATTTTTGATTTTTTAATAATAGCTATTTTGACAGGTGTTCGATGGTATCTCATTGTGGTTCTGACTTGCATTTCTCTAATGGTCAGTGATACTGAACTTTTTAAAGTATGTTTGTTGTTCCGCATGTATGTCCTCCTCTTTTGAAAAGTGTCTGTTCACGTCCTTTGCCCACTTTTTAATGCTTTTTGTAATGGCAACTATTTTGAAATGTTACCCACAAATTAGGCTCTGGAATGTTGAATTAGGAAGAGAATTGCTAACATGCAAGAGCCCAGAACACATACCACTTAACACATATTTTCCAAAATCACTTGAACACATACTTTAGAAAATTATTAAAAAACCCCATAAAACTCAAAATTCAAAGTATAAAAAAGACAATTTTATGATATATAAGAATCTGAAGTAAACAGAAAATAATTATAAATTTAAGTAATAAATTTAATGCTCAAATGTGTTTTAAAAGCTGAATGTGATTTTGAAACTTTCGAAAGAAACGTCCTATAATCTAAAACTATAATTTAGTAAGAAAATGGATTTAAAATGTGTTTAAATTCACAAATACGCAGTTAAAATGCAGTTGTGCAGGAGTGGGGTTGGGAGAGCAGAAGCTGCAGACAGACAAAACACAGTTTTGCTCTTATCTTTGACAATCTTTGAAATAATGGCAAGCGTTTCTAATGGTTTGACTAAAATATATTCTTTCTTACTAACCAAAACTCAGTCTTGTTCAGGATGGCAAACCGCTCAGTACAAATTGTCTATTTCTCAGCTTTCTTGCAGCTAGAGATGGCCATGTGACATGATTGTAGTCAGTGAGATGTAGGGAGGAAGCTGGCTGGAGGTTCCAGGGAAGTTTCACTACCCAGATCCAGATCGTTGCCTCTTCCCTCCTCTTGTGCACTCTTGCCCCCTTCCACCCTCCTCTTCGCCTTTCTTCCTGTTTGGAATGTAGATGGAGGCCCAAGATGCAGCCCTCTGTCTTTTAGGACACTGAGGCCTCCATGAGATGCAAGTTTTACTCTTAGGATGACAAAGCAGAGAAAGAGAAAGAGCTTGGGCCATGGGGTGACCCTGGGGAGCAGCTGCGACCCCGCGTTCCTCTGTCCCCACTTCCTCTTATGTGAGAACAGTCAGTCCCCATGTGGTAAAGCCACTCTAGACAATGTTCTAGACCCCGTCTCTGTCACTAAAGACTGTCTCTAACAAAGCGTGGGAAACCACAAATGTAACTATTAATAGAATCAAAAATAAGATACATACTTGCCAAACTACTTCAGATGGAAAAGCCAGAAAAATGTCTAACAGCAGACAACAAAAGAAATATCTGATGATGATAACAATAAAATGATAATAAGTCCACGTGTATCATGCATGACAATAAGTAGAGGATAAAGATTTTTTTTAAGTAAAATCAAATCTATCACCTGGTTCCAAGTCACTCCTCAATAAATAACCAACAAAAAAAAGTTTACAATTAAATGTTTGTCAAATATATTTCAGGCAAACAATGAAGGAAAGCAATATGTGGCCGCAGAACTAACATCAGACAAAATAGAAATTGAGGCACAATCATTAAACCAAAGAGGATCTTTAATTTTTATAAAAGATGCAATGAACTAGGAAAATGGTCTTTTAAGAGCCATCTACCTAAACTGAATACATCAACCAAAAGTTCTTAGAACAAAGCTAAATTGGTTGCAAGACTGCTGTGTGAGCCTGTAACACAATTTCCAAGGCTTCAAAGATCATGGAGATTAAAAAAGTAATAACGGCATCAAAAATTTATAAGATATACTTAATGAGACTGAAATAACGATTGGAAATTAAGCTGAGAATACATATTCTTTTTGAAGGTTGATGAGTACGTTTTCAAAACTAAGTTACAAAAAATTACAAAGTGTATAGGTTATATATTCTGACCTTTCTTCATGGGGAAAACCCCACAAAATTAGAGCTGTGTGGTCAGTGTAAGTCATATTTTGATGATCTGTAAAAGTGCCCATGATATCATGTTAAGTAAAAAAGCATTGTGCAATATTATATATTTTATTCAAATTTCTAAAAATTCGTAGAATGAAATACTTCATTTTCACAGTGGTTACCACTGGATGGTGAAATTAGAGATGATATACCTTTCCTACTTCTGTGTTTTATGAATTTTCCACAGTGAGTATGTACTGTATTCAGAATACATGAAAAACAATAATTGGTAATAAAATAAAAGCAGAAGACCAAACTGAAGGTACACTGTGAATCAATTTTGTAAGTGTGTGAGTGTGTGTGTTTGTGCATATACATTTATAGAGCCAAAGGTTTAAAAGAAATGTACTAAAATATTAACAGTGGTTATTTCAGAGTTATAATTTGCAGCCTCCCACATTTTCCATGATGAATATCCATCATCCTTGTAAGTGGAAAAGATAAATATCAATATAAAATTAAGCCTTCAGGGAAGTCTTCCTCTCACGATGGCATCGGGGTTCATGCTCTAGAGTATCCTCTCTTTCCCAATACCCAGCAATGCGAGTTAAAGCATTCAAAAAAGAAACATAGAAAATAAATAGCTGTGCTCAGAAAATGACAGCAATTTAAGGTGCAGAGTGGGGTCGGCCTACCGGTCTGGAAGTCAGCAGAGGAGACTGGTGGCTGAGGGTTTAACTTCTGTGGGAAATGACATCTAAACATTCTCCTTGAGAGACAAGCCACATAAACCAGACTCATAAATTAAAACTTAGGCCTTGCACCTGTAATTCCAGCACCTTGGGAGGCCAAGGCAGAAGGATTGCTTGAGCCCAGAAGTTCCAGACGAGCTTGGAAACATACACCCATCTCTACAAAAAATTTAAAAAGTAGCCGGGCTTGGTAGTGCATGCCTGTAGTTCCAGCTACTCAGGAGGCTGAGATAAGAGGATCGCTTGATCCCAGGAGTCTGAGGCTGCAGTGAGCTATGATCACACCACCGCACTCCAGCCTGGGTGAGAGAGCAAGACCTTGTTTCAAATACCACCCCCTTGCAAAAAACAAACAACACACACACACACACACACAAAAACCAAACAAACAAAAACTTAGGGCTGAGTGGATCTGGTGCTGCCACTTGCTCCCATTCCCATGCCCAAGAGATGACTCTGGAAAAAATGGTACCTGCCCAAACTAGGATCTGGTGCCTGGCCCTATAGCACTAAGCAGCAGACTGCAGCAGGACCAGAGAGTGACCTTATGGCCAAGGAAAGAGTTGGGTGGCTGGCTGTACTGGAGGCTGGATCTGGGATAGCCCCAGCATCACCCAGAAATTTCTAAAGAACTATCTGTGAGGTGGCAGGTGGGATGAGAGGAAGATGAGAAGTGACCAGAAAAGTTTCAGACAGGGAGTGGAGGAACGAGTAATAAAAGAGAAGAGAGGAGGAAAGAGAGAGAGAGAAGTGGGGTGGGGAAGGAGAGAGACTAACAGGTAACTACCCACATAAAATTCCTAAGCACACGAGGAAATTGCATGCGAAGAAACAGACCCAGTGAAAACAGCAACCAGAACGGGAAATTACTCGGGATGGTTTCTTGCAATGGAAGTAGAGAATTCCAACCAGCAGCTCAGGATCAGTCCTTTTCATTACTCACTAGAACTTCTTTAGAGAGTGATCGGGGTATATAAAAGGGCGTGGAGCCCAGACCAGACAATCTAGTTATCTAATGCTGGTCTGGTGAAGTGTTTGGTGCAGAAACTACATAAATATATATGGTTTTTATCTTTATAAGCTCTCTCTCCTGTTAGGGGTTATACTCAATGGTAATTAGCAAAGGAAAAGTGAACTCTACAGGTTTAGCAATCATATGTCTCAAAAAGACATTCAAGTTCTTATAAGATGCTTGGTGGCCTAATAATTTTGTAAAACTCAGAGATCCCAATATGATACTAGAGTTGGGTGTTGAGCACTCCACGGAGCCTGCATAACGGGGGTCCGTGGGGGTGTGGACTCCACAGGTAAGAAAGCTGGGATGTTTCCAAGTGCTTCTAAGAGAGCTGGTTGAATAGTACTGGACAATAATCTCACCAAGCTGTGGTGCTGCTGGGCCCTCCGTGGCTTCCTTCTGCATGCGGACCTCACTTCCCACCTCCCCTCCACCTTCTTCGCCTTCTCCACTCCCATCCCTGTCACCTCTATCAGCGATTCTGCTTGTTGCGGCTGTTGCTTTCCTGTCCCTTATGCCCCCGAACTGATGCCTTCCATTAACAGCTCCTTTCAGGAGCTTCTGTACCAGAGCCTAGCCAGGGATGGTTTTAGAGGCTTTCCCTGAGCTGCCCTCCCAAACCTATGTGTAACGCTCACCCTTGCCTTTCTCATACCACCAATGCCAGAGACCCTTTGCAGGGGTCAGTTAGGATGGAGTTTCCCCCCTCCTTTATGGGACCTTAATCTAGCTAGAAGAAGACCTAATCACCAGTCCAGAGGATCGTTGGCAGAATCCCTCAACAAAGCTCAGAGGCCTTAGGGATAGAAGAACCCTTGTCCGGGACCTGACTTCATATCTCAAGGCTCAAAGGAAGACCTTTGCCACATTGCTCAGAAAAGTGTGTGCAGCTGTTTCTCCCTCCAATGAGGACAGAACAAGGAAGAAAGGGACTAATCTGCAGCCCAAAGAATTCCAGTTAGACTGTAAGCAACACTTTGCTACTACTACTGAAGATGGATAATTGTTAGAATGCCAGCAAGGGACAGTGTTTTGTTGTTGTTGTTTGAGACAGCGTCTCGCTCTGTAGCCCAGGCTGAATTGCAGTGGTGCGATCTTGGCTTACTGCAACCTCCGCCTCCCGGGTCCTGGTTCAAGCAATTCTCCTGCCTCAGCCTTCCGAGTAGCTGGGATTACAGGCCTGCACCACCATGCCCAGCTAATTTTTTTATTTTTAGTAGAGTCGAGGTTTCACCATGTTGGCCAGGCTGGTCTTGAACTATTGACCTCGTGATCTGCCTGCCTTGGCCTCCCAAAGTACTGGGATTACAGGCATGAGCCACCACGCCTGGCCAGAGGGAGAGTTTTTTTAAGTTCCATAGGCTCATCAACAAACAATGATCATGCGCCAGGCCGTCTCCTAGAAGGCGGGAACACAGAGAAATCAGAGAAAATCGCTGGGCTTATGTGGTGGTTGGGTCATGCTTCGTCTACAGCAGGTTTCTCAGCCTCTTTGCTACTGACACTGGGACCAGATGATTCTTTGTTGGGGGGCCGTCCCATACATTTCAGGGTGTTAAGCAGTATCCCTGGGCTTCTACTTACTGCATGACAGTAGCAGCCCCTCCCCCAAGTTGTGACAACTGAAAAGGTCTCCAGACATCGCTAAGTGTCCCCTGGGGGCAAGAGTGGGGGTAAAATTGTCCAAGGTTCAGAACCAATAGTATAAGGATGAATTAGGACCAATGAACCCCATTTTTTATTTGAGGCAATGTTATGGCAGAAATAATTCTCTTTGTAATGGTTTTATATTGAACTGATCAACTAAATGGAGAAAAAAATGGAGCGGAGGCGGTACCCTAGTGGAACCCTGTAGTTAGAATCCAGTCAGACAGGCTTAGTCGGCCCCTCCATTAAGAAGATGGAACGAGGGCTACAATCACTCACTGGGGATAGAAAAGGAGCCTGTGATGATCAATGGCATCCAATGTAGCATTAAGGCCCAAGAAGGCAAGCCGTGAAAACAAGTCCTAACTGGCATAAAATAAAAGGTTTTTAACCACATGGAGCAAATCAGTCTCTGGGCTGTGCCAAGAAGGAATCTGGAAGGGACACAATTATGGAGATTACGACTAGAGAGATGATTAGAGACTTGGGGAATTCTTTTTTCAAGGACTTGCTAAGGAAATGGGACTGTAATTAGAAAGGGAAGCAGGCTTTCTCTCTGCCTCTCTCTCTCTCTCTCTCTCTCTCAGGTGAACTAAAAAGCTTCGGTAAATACATAACAAGAATCTACGAATCTTCCAAATCAGTGGGAAAATGTTCTAACTTCAAAAATCACTAATGAATACGTCCTAAAGCAAAGTAAAACTGCATCTGAAAATCAGTCTCCTAGTTACCTGTCAAGTCGGGAGCGTCAGGATTTTTAGGTATGTCCTGAAGCAGCAGACGACAAGCTATTGAAATAAAAATTCTGAATAAAATTAGGGCAGCCCATTAGCCCAAACAGGGGCACACACAGTAAAAGACTTACTGGATTTGTGAACTGAGATTTTTATGTGTGTGTGTGTGTGTGTGTGTGTGTGTGTGTGTGTGACTGATATTCTTACTTTGAAAGTGTAGAAAGTAATTTTTTGCCTTTTTGGCGAGGGGGATAAAAACCCAAACTGAGATCTGAGGTTTTTATAGTTTGGCAAATTTCAGAGATATGAAAGCAGAATTTTTGGCACTCAGGGACTGAGAGGCAAATGACATCATATGGCTTAAGGGAAATAGAGAGCTAAAAAAGTACATTTGGAAAATTTCAGAAGCTGCCTGCCACTGAAATCATTTTGAATTTTTTTCCCAGTGAATTTAGTTGTCACAAAAGGCACTGGATTGATGACCCTGCAAAGAAAAAAATGGCAAGTCTCAGCTCCCTCTTAAGGGACCCCAGGGTTAGAAGGCAAGGAGTTGTGTTGTCAGAGTTGGCTTTCAGGAAGTGACTCCCTGAATTGGTGACACGTTGGGGGTGAGTTAAAGGATTCAGCTATGGTCCTGTTGGCTTGTAGAGAGGAAAGAGAGCTAGCTGTCACTCCATAGTCCCGGTTTCTTGATGCTGGTGGCATCCCAAGTGTGATTTGAGGGATTATATATTTGGAAGCTCAAGGTAGTCATCCCGAAGCTTCTCTTTGGGATGTATCCTGCATCCCCCTAACAGGAGTTCGTGGAAATAACATCATATTCAGTAAATGGCAGACTAATTCAAAGACGGGATTAGATGGAGAAAAGACAAGAGGGAAAAACATTTTCCCTTCAAACCATTACTGATCACGTTCATCACCCCTAGGGTGGGTTAGAGGAAATGAATGGGCAAAGGGGATGTATCAAGAGTTACCCTGGAACAAGGACGAAAGGACTACACTGAGTAGAATTGTTCCTGGCTCTTCTTTTCTCTGTTCTCCCCAAGCCTGTTTATTTTCAGCAGCTGTCCTAGAGATCATGGCTTTGCAGAGAGATGGCAAGTGAAGAGTTATATAAAAAATGTTTTAAAATGGAAAAATATTAAAATAGGATAAAAAGAAAAAAAAGATAGAAAGTGTACTTAGTGCTGCAAATACACACTCAGAAATAGGAAAACACACAAATGAAAGGCACTAAAATAAAAATCAGGACGAGTGACATTTAGTAATGTTGGGTAAAGTCTTTTCCATGTTCTGGTGTTACTGTGTTCAATTCTCCAGGCCCAACCTTGGCCTGCTCAGTAAATTAACATGAGTGTCAGTCGTGGACTTGCAAAACTAGGACTGAGTCATGTGGTGTGCTCATCAATATATAATGTCCATCAATTTCCTACTTGTTTTCAAATCTTGATTCAAAACTTTCACTTCCTCCCCAATTGGCTGTTATAGTGCTGGGTTTCCCATAGGGTTAGAGAAAGCCTTTGTGTTTCCCATGACTACATGAGGAAATATGGTAAACTTTTACCACTGAAATAATCTACTCAGAAATCCTGCTTTCTGATTGTGGTCCCCATAGAGCGTTCCCTCCAACATTCTCCTCCCACCCACTGGTTCCAGGGTCTTACTCAAACTGGGAGAACAGAGAAGTTCTGAGCAATGGAACCCGCTAGTTCTCTCCTTGTTTTCCTTCTCTGCTACCTTGAAACTCCATGGGGAAAGAATTCTGCCTACTTCCTGGCCTCTGATTCACCAGCTTGGCTTTTGTTCTGTTTAGTTTTGTTTCTTTCCCATCCTTCACTCTTTTGCAGGCTCATCCTGCATATGTGAACTCGCAATTTATCTTTTGTTTCCCCAAAGTCTCTGCTACATCAATTATTCCCTCTTTTTCTTCAATCTTCAATTACTCTTTGTGTACACTGGCTCCTTCCCCCTCTGGCTATAAACACACTTAGATCTCCCTCATCTTAGGAGAAAAACCTATCCTACAAAAACTTCTGTGTCTCCCTCAACTATTTCCTTTTCAAACTCCCTCTAAAACAAATGCCTCTATTTCTTGACCTACACTTGACTCATCAACACGATTGGATTCTGCCACTGCCATGCCCCCACCCCACTAGAAATTGCCCTGGGAAAGGCCAACAATGATCAGCTCCTAATTGTCAAATCAAATCACTTGGTTTCACCTTCTTCAGTCCTGGCCTTTCTATAGTCTGACACCAGTATTAACTTTTCTTCCTTGACACTCTGGTTTTCTGCTGATTTATATTTGACTTCTTTGATACTCATTTTATCTTCCCTGGCTCTTTTCCCTTTATCCTCTACTTAAATGTGGACGCTCCCCTTTAAGTCCCCCACCCTGCTTCTCTCTCCATTCTATAGGCTTTCTCTGGGCAGTTTTGTCTATGCTCATGACTTCACCCATGCCTTCTCCACGGATGACTTTCAAACCATATTTCCAGTCCTGACCTCATGCCTGAACTCCCCTCTAGTATTTCCAGTTGTGTTCTTGTATTTCACATTCAAGCTGTCAAAACTGAACTCGTTATCCCCAAAATCTGGCATGGTGCGTGGCACAGACAGCCCTGCTGAAGCAGAAGAAGAGAGTTTCAGGCAGGTCAGAACATAGAGTTTTCAGGCCAGGTCACATCTGCATTCTCCCCTTTCCCGTGGAGGCCTCAAAGTCTGGCATACACAAACTGGTAATTCCCATTCTGACTTATCTTCAAAACATCTGCCCATTCTGTAATTACAGAAAACAGAGAAGACATGAATTCATATTTGTGTATTTAAAAAGTGTGTTGGCCAGCTTTGCAGTAGGACCAGAAGGCCTTGAACAGCCTGAATTTTGGGCCAGCACAGAATCACTCGATGTTTCAGTATTAACTCTAGCTAAGTACCTTAATCTTTACTTGTGACTTCCCTGCAAAGAGATAATATGCACATCCTGGAAATTTTCCTCTGTAATTCTGCTATGGATGTAGTGCAGATGGGTAGTACCCTGTGTCGAGGCTTGGCTCTGCTAATCTCTTGGTACAACATTTATTTTTCAAGTAATTTCGTGCAGGTTCATCACTGCTTCCGGTAGACACTGACAATTCACCATTACCTAAGACTTTAGGAGGCAGAGAGGGCACTGTCAGCAGATGGTATTATCTGTCTCAACAGATGAGAGCCCAGAGAGAAAAGTGGTAGAAAGGTCTCTTGGGGGTAAAGGCCATGGAGGTTCTCCCCAGTCTCTTCTAAAATGCCAGTATGCCCATCATGGAGCTATTATCACAGCTTGAGCTCATCCTCACATCTTGAGCTATTACCTACGTCTATTACAGGTTAGCATTGGCAGTGGTTAGCTGATGTCATTTGAAACATTTCATAGGTTCCTTGGTGGTAGAATGATACCTAAAAGAGATAGGGAGTCCTGGACCAGTGAAAAGAAAAATGAAGAATAGGAGGCACTGAGGGACACAAAGAAAAACAAACCCTACTGCGCCATATTTCTTAGGGTCAGCAAAGCCACCTCAAGATTCCTGACTCCTGCTTGCTGTGGTGACATAGATAGCCAAGGAGCACCAGGAGATCTGAGTGTCATTGTTCACCTTGGGGGCAATATTCTCTTTCATTTGATAAGAATGGTGCCTCAAATAAGGGAAAATTTGAAAAACTCACCCTCTTTTTGGTTTTGCATAGCATCGGGTCTGATAATGATTGAAATATATGTGGGTCATATTGACATTAGTCATTCTCCTGGTTTTGTATTGGAAGCTGGTGTCCATGTGGGTAAGGTTCACCTATGGAAGGAGGTGGGTATTGGAGTTGTTCTAAGAATGCAGAGCCCTCTCTGTCCTGATGGGAAAACAATTCAAAGAAGGATAAACTATAGGATGATGGCCAACATAATTTCTTTCTGTCTTTAATATTTTTATCTGGACCCAAATTTGAAGGTGTGTTTAAGGACACCCATGGAAAGCAGATGTCCCACGTAGGGGTATTTGCATGCTGCTCTGCGGGGGCTGAGCTGGGGCTGGAGGGGAGGCAAGCTCTACTCACGCGCTAGAGGACTCCTTCTGGTGGGACACAGGGAGCTGCATACAGTTCTCCTGCAGTGTGCCAGTCTGGAAGCTTTCAGGTCTTTTGGACTCGATGATTTATCTTACACTGACTCAGTCAATGCAGATGAGAAAGTCCCATGAAACAATAACGTCACCAAAATCTCTGTCCTCAGCTTTTATTGCTCTAATTGTATCTGCTCTGTAAGGCCTTGGAATTGACACAGCCCAATCAATAACACTACTTGTGAGTGAGGAAGTGTTCTTGGTGACACTGCTGCAGTGTTTCAGATTTATGGATATTTTCTCATTCAATTAAGAAGATGGAGAGCATTCAACCACTGCTGGTCAGAGACACAGAATTCCTGTAACAAACTTCTGCCCTACCAAATTTGGCTATAGAATTACTTTATAAGAGGAAATTTGGGCCTTGTCCCCTGACTTGAGGCCCAGTGTTTGAAATATGTAAAAGGAACTGTATGTGATACAGAACAGAGTGTCCTTCCTCCTTGCTGGGAAGAGGTTGTCCCTGTCCAAGTTCTCCTTACAATGTTGCTTCTATCAGGGAAACAGTTGTTCATTGATGCTGTCTCTTAATATCATAGAGCTTCTATCTACAACAAAGGAGAGGTGATTATCAAAGGTGTGCCATCCCTTAACACAGCCTAAAAGTTTTAGTGCATATATTGAAAACAATGTGGATTCCTGGATACAAACTCTCACAGACCACTGTGGACAGAGTAGCCCCCAGTGCTAGGTCAGGCATTGGGCTGTATGTAGAGACTCCAACAGGCAGAGGGCAGGGCCAACTCACATACCCAGGGCTCAAAGGCAGTAATCATTAAAAAATTGATTCTGCTAAGGAATAATCTGTATACAATTAAATGTACAAGTATTAAGTGTATAGCTTGATGAATTCCCTCCCTCCACACACAAATCAGGTTATAAAATCCCACCTCCTTCCAGTAGACACCTCCTAAAGCTTACCATTGTTTTGACTCTTATTACCGTAGATTAGTTTTGCCTGTTTTTAAATTCTTTTATATTTTGGCTTATTTTTTGGCTCAACATTATAAGATTCATTCATGATCCTGTGTATTGTATAAGTTTGTTCTTTATTGTTGCTGTTTAGTTATTCCATTGTATAAATACACCAGATTATATTTACCTATTTTACTGTTGATGGATAGTTTAATTATTTTCATCTTGGCTTTCATGAAGAAACTGCTATGAATATTCTTATACCAGTCTTGTACACTGTCAAAAAGTTTTCCAGTATGTGTAATAATCTACATTTCTACCACCAATGGAGAAGAGATCCAGATGTTCTACATTTTCACCATTACTTAGTATGTTCAGTCTTTTAAATTTGGGCCATTCTGGCAAGTGTGTAGTGGTATCTCATTGTGGTTTTAATTTGCATTTTCCTGATAAATATACACATCTTCCATTAAGCATCTTTTCATGTGCTTATTGGCCATTTGGATAGCTTTTCTATGAAGTACTTCAAGTATTTTGCTCATTTTGAAAAATCAGTTGCCTCAAAAGTGCTGTCTTTTGAAGATTCTGTCTTGTGGACGCTGATGGTTATGCCTAATTCCAACCTTCCAGTATTGAGGTCCAAAGGAGGCAAGGAGAGGCCAAGGGGTAATGGAGATTCCCAACATCAGATTGATCTGATGGGAAGGTACATTTTCCATGAAGCCTTCCCTAAACCCTCATACTCCATGTTCCTTTAAGTCTTAAGGTGTCTTGTGTTCACTTCTATTTGCCCCCGATCACATTATATTGCAGTTGGTGTCATGCCAGTCTCTTCACTAGACCATGAACTTCTTGAGAACAAGAGTCTTCTCATCTAGGTGTCCTCAGCAACCAACTCAGGCCCTGGCACTGAGTTGGTGGATCAACTCATGGTCCACTTAGTCATTGCTCAAGAAATATGTACTAAGAAAATAAATGGATGGATGTATTTTAAGCATATATATGATATGACCAGACTTGCTTTTTAAATAGGTAACTCTGGCAGCAGAATAGAGAGAGAGGCTGGAGACCGCAAATCTTAAGTGGCAATTTCTATTGCCCTGGTTTAGACAGAAAATCCAGAGAAAATATGCTGAACAATCACAGAAAAGTCCTGCGTGTGTCTTTCTTCTATAGCCAAGAGATGCACAATCAAGCCCAAGGCAATGATGGCGTCAAATTTTGTTAGTGAATTTACTGAATCTGATGTAGTGATACATGACAATACAAGACAACAAAAAAGATATGTCACACAACCCTAGATGCCAGTTGAATAGTACTGACAGTAAGTGCTAAGAGTTTAGAGGAGGTAGCAATTACTGTGAGCCACATTGATCAGGATTTTACTAGTAAGATTTTCCCCTAATATTAAGATGTTAACTGATACGCTTTTGATTTATTTTTATTTATTTAAAAAAATTTTTTTGAGATAGAGTCTTGCTCTGTTCCCAGGCTGGAGTGCCATGGCACGATCTCAGCTCACTGCAACCTCTGCCTCCTCGGTTCAAGTGATTCTCCTGCCTCAGCCTCCCAAGTAGCTGTCATTACAGGCGAGCGTCACCACCCCTGGCTAATTTTTGTACATTTAGTAGAAATGGAGTTTCACCATGTTGCCTAGGCTGGTCTTGAACTCCTGACCTCAGGTGATCCACCCACTTTGGCCTCCCAAAGTGCTAGGATTACAGGTGTGAGCCATTGCGCCTGGCCCTGAAACACTTTAAAAAAATTATGATGATAGAAATATTGTTGCAAATGTGCAATTAGGGTAAATTGAATAAGAAAATACAAAAATAATGAAACTTGCTGTTTTGAATCTCTCAGGCCCAGAATCAGTACTCAGGAGGCAGACATAGGCGAAGGTATTGGAGCTACAAGGATCAGCCCCACTGAGCTCAGAATATCGGTGGCTCCATAGGCCACTGCAAATTGCAGGCTCTTGGACAAAAATGAAGCCACCAATCCTTCATAGCAGGCCCTGCTTCTGCATTCATGCTGTGCTCTGCTCCAGCCAAGAAGATGCACTGCAGGCCTCTAACAAAACTGACCTCGGGCTTTCTGGGGATTTTATAGATGGGGGAATATATGGCTTAGAAATCCCTAGATTAAATTTTTAGTTCAGAATTGACAAGAATCAAACAACTCCACAAAGTTTTTTTTTAAAAGATAATTTTTAAAATTGCAGTAAGATATACATAACATAACCATTTTAACCACCTTTACAGGTCAGTGGCATTAAGTCCATTCGCACTGTTGTGCAACAATCACCACCATCCATCCCCATAACTTCTTCATCTTCCCAAAATGAAATTGTATATCCACTGAACTATAACTTCGCATTCCCTTCCTCCCTCAGCTCTTGACAACCACTATTCTACTTTCTGTCTTTATGAATTTGACTACTCTAGGTACTTTATATAAGTGGAATCACACAGTGTTTGGTGTTTTTTGACTGGCTTGTTTCACTTGGAGTGATGTCCTCAAGGTTCATCCAGGTTGTAGCATGCATCAGAATTTCCTTCCTTTTTAAAGGCTGAATAATATTCCATTGTACACATCTACCACATTTAATTTTGTGAAATGAATTGTGCCTACTTCTTTAAAGTGAATGTGGGCATTTTTGTATATTTTTATGTATTATCATTAGAAGAAATAAAGTAGGGAGGAAAGAGAAGCAATATTTATTGAGAAACTACTATGTGCCTGGCACTGGGCAACATTCTTTAGATGCTATAATCATTTATGTCTCACAACAGCCCTGCGAAGTAGACATTATTACACCAATGTTCAGATGGGAAAGGTGGAGGGGCTTGTACCAGAGCTTATCTCTCTGCAAAACCCATTCATGTTTTCCCTGTGCATGGAGGCAAATTCTAGAGAAAGCTGACACTGTGCTACTGTGAAATGCATTAAGTTTATCTTCAGTTATGTTCCTTATACTTTTACCATCTTCTCCTCACTTTTAATACCCTTTCCTCCACCCCCAGGTAATCCATCATGAGTCAGCTCTGGTTCTAGTATTATTAAAGAGGAATTGCTTTCTTTTATTGAAAAAGCACATAGCCGAATAAGGAAAACCATCTGACTATTTCGATAGATACTGAAAAGCATTTTAATTCTTCACCTTCATTATTTTAAAATTTAAAAAGTTCAAACATTTAGCAAACTGCATGATGATAAGCTCAAGTTCTTCATCTATGAAGTGAGAACTCAATCTCTCCAAGTCATAAACTTATCTTCTCTCTCTATTCAACCCAATGCTTGATATTTATAAATTACATTGTCATTTATTTCCATTATGTTTTACAATTCTGGAAGGCACGTCAGTGATGGGAATACTTACTTATAGAGAAGAAAGCTTGTCTTTGGTGCCTGGGGGCTGGCACGGTAGACTAGCTGTAAGAAAATCCACACTTGAACTCAGTTCTTGACAGAACAGCTAAGCCATAGGAACACTGCTGGTGGATAGAGTGATTCAGTTTTGATGCAGGGGTCTTCTGGCTGACTTGGGGTCTGTCATACAGCCTTGCCCTATGCTATTGTTTTTGTTAATTAATTGGACAAGGAGTCTGATAACTAAGCAATCAAATTTATATATGATATGTAGCTGGAAAGAATAACAAAAACAGGATCCCAAAATATTTTTATACTCTGGAAACATGGCCTGAATCTTAAAAATATTAAATACATGTTAGCTCTAGTATTTGAATACAAACTACCAGCTTTTTAAGCAGAGATATAGTAGAAGTGAATTAGTCAGGATTCCTGGGGTTGCCAGTGACAGAAACCTAACTTTCATTGTTTAAACACAAAAGAGGGGGTTTTGGCTATTGTAAGCAAATCCTGGGGGCCTCAGAACTTGAGTGCTTTTGGAAATCTCTCAATTTGTCTTGTTTCTGATTCTCCTTGTGCATTTTTTAGTTTATCTACAAGGGAGGAACTCTGGTCTCTAACAACTCTTGAACTTACGTATTTCTAGTTTAGTCAACAAAAAGGAAAGAATTTTCTTGCTTCAGTCAGAAAAAAAGCTCCTCAGGTGGATTTTACTTGGCCTGGATTAAGTACCACTCTAGGCCAAATGGAATACCCATGGAGGTTAGTATGTAAAAAGCAGTCATCTCCCATGTGAATCACATGGTTAGACAATTTTCTAGAATGAGAGGAGGCATTAGATGGAGCACCAACAAGAGAGATTTGGGTTGTTTATTGATTCTAAAGATGGTAAGAGTTGAGGGCAATATGGGGTTGTAATAAAAGCTAGAAGTTTGCCTTGATGGAACTAGAGTATCCAGAGTGAGGACATGATGGCTGTGTCTATTCCTCCTTCTTTGGGTCATTCCTGGAGTATCGTATCTGGTTCTGATCATAATGCTTGAAAACAAGACAAACAAATTAGAAATATGAGAGTTTCCAAAAAGGTGAAAAAATGCAAAATTTTATTATGAGCACAAAATGATGACAGATTAGGCATGTTTAACCCGAAGGAGAGGATACATATGGAGACATGATAGGTGTCTACCATGTATTTGGGGAAGTTTTCTGTGGAAACAGGATTCAACTTGACTTATCCTACTTTAGTGGGTCAAGCTGGCTCCAATGCCACTTGTGACATGTCACTAGCAAGCTCTGGTGTGCAGAGGAGCACCAGGCCACTTATTAGCTGTGGCATGTTTAGCATCTTGACTAATACGTCTCATGTGAACATGTGAGTATTTCATTTGAGATTGTGTTAAAGATTCCAGGAGGTAAGGAATCAAATGCTGCTTACAGGATGCCTGCCATATTGTGGTGGCTCCATACATGGTAGCATTGACATTAGCAGAATTTGCATTCACATAAGGAAGTCAGTGTCAACAAATAACGGGATCCAACTGCAAATGAGAGTCTTTACAGATAGTGAGCTTGCTGTCACTGGAGGTGTTTAAGCAAATGCCTAAAACCCACTTTGTGGAATGCATTCAAACATTGCATCTGGACTAGGTGGCTTTCAGGATCCCATCTGAGTTACAGCCAGTGATTCTAGATTCTTATCCATTTCTTAACTCCTTAAACTATTTTTCAAATCCATATTCATAATTTATCTGTTTTTAAAAATTTAACAAGTAACAGTTTTAGTGATAATTATTGCATTTCTATATTTATAGATAACTGGCACATATGGAGGTGGAATAGCACAATTTGATATTTTCTCATGTGCCAGTTTTTTTTAATAAATATAGAAAATCCTATAGTTATGAAAACTATTTGTTAAAATTAAATGTATATACCACTGGGCATCTGTTCTGATATATCAGATCTCTCGAGAGTTAGTTTTCCTGTTGCTATTGGATGGAACCCAGTATTAGCCCAGAGCTTAAGGGCCTTAAGTCTCAGAGTACCCAAATAAAACCTGAAAAAACTTTACAAATTTCTGAACATAATGCACTTCTACTCATTCTGGTTAAAATTAAACTATCTATAAAAATAGAAAAATATCTCCTCCCCTCCGGAAAGCAACAGTGGGTTTTTTTCTCCCTCAATGTTAAGAATTCCAAGTAGACTACATGGTACAATAAAAAGACTACATTTTAGGGCCAACTAGATTTGAGTATAAATTCTGCCTCTCTCTCTTTCTACCTGTGTGGTCTTGGGCAAGTTGTTTAATATCTTTGAGCTTTCTTATCCCACCTATAAAACGAAGAGAGTAATGTCTACCTTTTAGGTGTGTTGTGAGGGTAAAATAATATGAAATGCCCTGTGCACAGTAGACGGTTAAAAAAATAGTGATTCTCTCTTGGATATGTTTGAGGCTGTGCATTTTGGACATAACAAGGGGGTTGTACTGATGCTAGGAATAGCTCTTAAAGTAATATCTACCATTGATTGGGTACTTCCTATGTGTTGGGTACCAGATTAAACATTTAAAATACATCATTTCTTTTAATCTTATCAATAGTTGCCTGGGAAACATGGCAGCAAGACAGTTTTACAAGTAAGAACTGACACAGAAGTTAACTTCTCAAGGTCCTATACTTTGCAAGTTGCAGAACTGGGTCTCTTACCCAGGGCAGGCAGATTCAGGAGGCTTAGTTTTTAACTCTTACTCTACATTGCTTAGCTGATACTCTAAAAGAATCTTTCAAAGAACGAAAGCAATGTTAATGGTGTTTTGTACTTAATGTAGATGATATTGTCATTTCATTTGCTCAGGTGAGATGGTTTTTCTTTTATGTGGCTGAATTATGACCTGCTAACTTTTTGTAGTTGCAACGCCCACAGATTTTGATGGGTAGAGCTATAACTGGGGACTCCTTCCATTCTATTTATTGTTCTCAGATTATTAATTTGCATGTGACGATAGTCCAGGCAACATGATCTAGATAAAATTATGGATTAGTGAGTCTGATCTCTTGTCTCCCTTCACTTGGGGGAACTCCATTGTGGGTCTGTCATGCTCTCCATCTGCATCAGTGGTCAGGTACAGCTGCTGCCATTCCCATTAGCATCCCTGGGGACAGTCTCCTCACGCCACAGCAGAGCATCTGGTTCTTAATGCCTGGTGGCCTCTCGTGACCTTGAGAACTTCCTGAGATGGTTGGAATACCTGTTTTTTCTATTTAGAAGGACACAGCTCTTACCTTTCACTGAATGTCAGTGTTTAATTTGCGAGCTTCCAATTTAGGCTTATTTTTGAGAATTCAAATCTCTTTTCAGGCAAATTAGGCTAAACTGTTTGCGATGTGGGAGCTACTTGACCTTGAATCATCTTCTTTTTCCTTTTTGAAAGAGAGATAACAAAGGGGTTGGCAGATGAGATTTAACATGCTCTGGAGAAAGCAGACAGAGCTTATGAGCATAAACCTATAGTTTAGGGAACAAGGAAATAAGCCGGAGACCAAGGATGTCATCTTCAGAAGGAAAACAATCCATACCTTTCTTTCTTGATGATTATATCTAGTGCCATACAAATTCTGTAGCATGCATTTTATTTTTTAATGGTTTCCCATACAAAGGTTATTGATATTTAACAGATTCTAAACAAAATTAAGTAGACAATATTAAAAATATAAACAGAAATTCAAGAATATCAAGTCTAAGATTTTATTTAAATAAAATAGTACATATTTTCTTTTTCAGTTCAATAAAAGTTTTCCATATACCCATAAAGAAGAAGCAGTTCTTAGGTACAGCGTTCCCTTATCTCTGATGTCTCCAGATGGTCTGTAAAGAGAGCCACTTGGCATTTCATTCCTAAACAAATTGTAGACCCATTGCAAGAGAACAAAGAGGCTCAGTTGAAAAGGCATGCATGATTTGACAATTATCTAGGGCAGTGGGTCTCAAATTTAACACATATCAAATCCCCTGGGAGATTTATTAAAACAGAGTGCTGAACCCACACTCTGAGTCTCAGACAGAGTTAAGTCTGGGGTGGTACCCAAGAATTTGCATTTCTAATACGTTCCCAGCTGAGGCGGATACTTCCAGTCTCAGATCCTTGATCTACAGCAGAGCTGTCCACTAGAAATATAACATGAGGCACAGAGGTAATTTTAAATTTTCTAGTAGCCTCATAAGGAAGTGAAGAGGAATAAGTCATATTAATTCTAATAATACATTTTCTTTAACCTAAAATATCCAAAATATTATCATTTCAACAGTCATTATAAAAATTATTAATGAGGTATTTTACATATTTTTTATATTAAGTGTTTGAAATCCGGAGCATATTTTCTGCTTGTGGTACATTCTAGTGTGTGCCAATTAAGACTAGTCCCTTTCCAAGTGCTTCATGGCCGTGCATGGCTACCAGTGATTGTATTAGAAAGTGGGGAACAAATATTCTAACAAATTACATTGCAGAGAAAAGGCTTAGAGATATTGTCAGCAGGTCTCAACCTTGGCTGCACGTCAGAATCACTTGGGAGACTTAAAACATAACAGCGCTGGCTGGGCGGGGTGGCTCAGGCCTGTAATCCCACCACTTTGGGAGGCTGAGGCAGGTGGATCACAAGGTCAGGAGATTGAGATCATCCTGGCTAACAAGGTGAAACCCCGTCTCTACTAAAAATACAAAAAATTGGCCAGGCGTGGTGGCGGGCACCTGTAGTCCCAGCTACTCGGGAGGCTGAGGCAGGAGAATGGTGTGAACTCGGGAGGCGGAGCTTGCAGTGAGTCGAGATCGCACCACTGCACTCCAGCCTGGGTGACAGAGCGAGACTCTGTCTCAAAACAAAAACAAAAACAAAAAAAACCCACAAAAAACCATACCAGTGCCTAGGTCCCACTCCCAGACAATCTTATTTAATTGGTCTGGAGTGGGGTGTGGCCAATAGTCTTTTAAAAAATCTTCCCAGCCAGTTATAAAGTGCAGCCAGTTTGAGAATCACTGAGGTAGACAAAAGCCCAGCTGAAGTAGGATCCACCTATATATGTGTAATCCACTTACACATGTGCCCTTGGTAAAGGGAAAAAATAAGAAATACTAATACCAGTAAGATATCTACAACAGACATGTTCAAAGAGATTGCTTACTCCTTACCACCCTGGGAAACAAATACTGCTATTTTGCAGAAAGTGTAGTTGAAACTCAGAAAGATCAAGTGGGTCAGCCAACTTCAGCTGTGCTGCAACAAAGACACACAGTGACATGCAGATAAAACAACTAATTTCAAGACCTGCTTTCTATAGTATCATCTGTCTGACTTGTTATTTAATTCTCATTCAACTGTTTCTGCAACTAGAACTGTGGGTACACCCTCCCTTACCTACTTGTTTAATTGAAGACAATCTCCTCACTTTTAGAGAAATACAGAAACATAAGTTCCATTAATACAAAGCAAATATAGCCAGTGGCTTCTTCCCACAGAAGATCTAGATCATTTTCCAAATGTTTGAGGGTAGTAAAGAACAAGATGATGAAAACTGGCAGAATGTTTTCTCTTGCTAGTCTGTTTTAAAGGGAATTTCCTCTGGGTCATCATTTATATTTGGTTCTTTGAGTTGAAAAAGATGTCCATTTGATATCTGAGAAACTTTTTTAGCCCTGACGTTTGCACTTTAAAGCTTATCTTCTTAGAACTTGCAAGCCAAGTTGTGCGAGGGAGCCCAGGATAGCAGACGGCATGGTGTGCGGGTGGAATCCGGCAGCCTGGCGGAAGAGCAGATGGAGGCACCCAGATGCAGCCCTTCCTGGCTGTCAAGGCCTGGGGCAGAAGGCTCTTGGCTCGCCAGGAGCTGCTGTTCCACATCCTCACATCGACTTACTACGAGCTCTCCTGAATTAAAAAGTTTGTCTGAGGCCCTTGTAATTTGCTATTGTGTAGAATGTAGTGTATTTAATATATGGCTTGAATTTCAAAACTCGAAGGCCTTAAACCCCTTTTTTGGCCTCACCTCACTCTCTTCTCAGTCTTTTTGAAGCTAAGAATTATAATTCCACTCCAAATATCTCACCTACTGTGTTTGTTGTAGCCCACTTTTCATGTACTTCAAAATCATTAAACAAAGTAAGACTCTGGGTTTCTCATTGATCTGTCTTGAATTTCTCCTGTAACATTAATGATACAAGGAGATCTACCAGTTAAGCTAATTATTTATGTTTTTATGCTGTATAGGCCATGGGTGTAACCTTGGAATCCACCGCCGAGAGCCCTGGCCCCAAAATATTTCCTTGGAAACTTCAACTTTTGAACGCCTGTATCTTAAAAAATGTACAATAAAACCCCTATTCAAATCTATTTCACTAGTTCTTGAAATGTGGTGACTGTTGGTTTGAATAAAGGCATTTTATCCATCCTTTATTCACTTATTAGCAAATGGTCTTCATGGTGAATCCAAATACATGATGGAGAGGAAGGAATTTTGAAGGATACTAGTATGCCCATTTAGACAATTTATACTAGATGCACTTCAAGAAAGAAGGAGAACACTCCATATTGTAGAGAATTGGGAATAAAATTGGATAGTTAGGCCTGGTTGAATTAGGTAGACCCATACAGTTTGGCAAAATAATTTGCTCCAAAGACTTTGCTCCTGATAAGAAAAGGGTGTTGTAATAATTTTCTCAGCAGGGGAGTTATGGAACTGATGTTGAGTTGTTCATCAAGGACTGCTTGGCTGTGGTTGGGGGAAGGTGTTTTGGCTGCCCTCAACATGATTTTGTCCTACCACGAATCACCCCAAATAACAGATAAAAACAGAAGTCCCCTAAGTCTCTTCCAGCTAGAGTAGAATTTCCTCCTATATAATAGTATGCTGTGATTCCTCCTGAGGTCTCTGTTTCATTCCATTGGGGCCTCAGAAGCTGAAGACTATATAATAGGTATCTCGGTATAAAGCTACGCATGAGACCCATCTGCTTCATGCTAGTGGGTTGTGATCCAGCCTTCCAAATAGAGGTGTGGGAGACGCTGATCATGAGGACTGCTCAGAGACAGTGGTCAATATGCTGTACATTCTTCAGCACCCGTGGCAGAGATGGGGACGTGTGTCCTCTTCCCTAAAGCCAATTGAAGGAGGGAGCTTCACAGGAACAAGTAGGGAGCTTGCCACGTCTCTTGGAGTTCGGAGCACTCAAGGACTCTGTAAACATGCCTGCTGGTGGAAGCTGGCTGAGAAAGAGAGGCCTGAGTTCTCAATGAGAGGTCCACTTCCAGCAGCAGGGCAGGGGGCCTGTCTCCAGACAAGACAAGGGCCCAACAGGAGGTGCCAACCGGGAGCCATCTTAAAAGTTGTCTTGCCCAACAAGGCCACCTGAAGGGGCCATTTGACCCCAAAAGGTGAATGGACATTTTATTCATGATCAGGAAAAAGTAAGTCCAGGAAACTTATTTGAAAAGAATGTAATAGAAAATACAAAGTTTCTTTCTATTTACATAATACAGAATTGAACTTGTTTAATTAATAAAACAGCTATATAGAATGCAACTTCAAGTCATCCTCAAATAAAGATACAATAAAAATGAAAATATGGTTTACTATGTAAATCCTCTGGCTTCACCAATATCAATTGTCCCTAAGCAGTTTTAGAGCTGTCACATTAATTGTTTTGTATTAGGAAGATTTGTCCAGTATGACAAGTATGAGGGATAGGTCAGAAGAAAGAGAAGAGTGAGTTTCTGCCTCTCTCTTACTTCCCCTTCTCTCACCCTAAGATGTTCTTACATAAACCTCTTATAATAATACCCTGTCCACTTCCTTGCTGCCCTTATAAAAATTATTCTTTAGTTATCTGTTTTGACTTATCTCCTGAACTAGATGTGCTGTATGGAGAAGTCAGGGATTCATATTCCTATTTGTATTCACAGCACCTAGGACAGCTCCTGGCCCACTGCATGTGTTCTAGAAATGCTCGTTACATGGATGAATGAGTCCCAGTTGTGTTGCTAGGTCTGAGAGCGTTGGGGCATTCTTTGATAGCTGACTTTATCTGGGCGGAAGTTTTCTCAGTTGTAGAAGTATTGGTCTCAATTTCTAGGTTTCTTTCAAACTACAAATCTCTGATACAGTAAGTATAAGAATAGGAGAATCAAATAACAGAAAGCGTCAAAGGCAATGCCAATGGTGGTAAGCTTGAAAGAATATGAGAAAATAGTAGAATCAACAGACAGAACTAATTGCAGTTAGGAGTGATAATTGGGACACATGAGAAGAACTTTTTTGAAACATGTTTATCTGAAATAAAGGAAATATATCCAATTAAAAACCCATCTGTATGTCAAGTTTAAGTTAGAAATTTGGTGGTTATCTTTACACAGTGATAGAAAGTAGCTAACAAAGCTGATTTCGAGGGAATAAAGCAAAGTATTAGAGGAAGAGCTTGAAAGTATACTGAGAGTTGGTGGGTAGAAAATGAAGGCTCCTCCTTAAAAGCAAAAGACAAACGGGTGGAGAGTGATTCAGAGAAACACTGCCCCATACATAAGAACCTAAAGAAAAACGTAATTCAAGGGATGTTTTGCAGAAAGATTTTGGTACTTATAGTTCACAGTAAGAAACTGAAGTTTAATTGGGATGGATCTACAAACTATTCACCAGCAGTAGATTAGCGTGACCTCCTCTGCCACCACTACTCCACAAAGAGCTGTGAACATGTCTTTTCAAAATTTTTGCCGTAATATGATGCACCCACAAGATGGAAGGTTCCAAACTGAATGGGAAAAGAATAAAATTATATTTTAACTTTTGTTATTATTGGGACAAAAACATGCCAATTATTTCAGGTAGATTTTGAATGGATTATTCTCAGGACAGGACAAAAAGTGGTAAAAGGGCTAATAAATAAACTATTGTCCACATCCAAAGACACATTCATTCTTCCCCAAATAGCTGTTTGATGTCGTGTTGCCATGTATATGGAAGTAAGTCTGGTATTTTAGAGAAGAACCTAAAACCATTTTCTTTAGCATACGGATGTGATGTGAGAGGACCCTGGAATATGAGCTGGAGTTCAGTCACACGGCATCAACACCAATAAGTGAGACTTAGGGTTGGCTTCCCCCGATAAACTAGCATAGGGGATGAGATGACCATAACATTTTTGAAGGAAAACTAGTGTGAGGAAGAAATCCTGTAGAGCGATCTTCAGATGCACTTGTTGGATATTCTAGAATGTAAAATAAAACAGTATTATTATTTTTTTATGTTAGACTCAGCTGTTTTATTTTAGACTCAGCTGTTGACATTCCTCAAGATCGTTGCCCACCAACTTTACAAGAACCAACAGAAGTACTGATGGGAGAACACACCCCAGTATTTCTTTTCCTTATCTGTAGAATGGGACAAAGTCTATCCACAGGACCTTCAAGGCAGAGGGAAAAAAAAAAACGGCCTGTACTATCAAACCTCTTTTGTATGTAGTAGGAACTGTAATATCCAGAAATACATGAACAGTTTGAAAATTGCTCAAAATGCTGGGTGTGCGTGACAGCTGCGCTGTATCAAAGAAAGGATCCAAAGGACACGTTTTCAAAAGGAAAAACTGTGAGCAAAGAGCACTATGGCCAAATCAACATGAAAACAGTGGCTGATATAATCGCTGCAAAAGGAACAAATGTTAAGCATTCTCCCTTCAGCTCAGTTGGCCTATTATACTTCTGAATACCGAGGCTTACAACGCCTCCCCCTCCCTCCCTCCAATTTCAGAAGTGTCAGACAGGAGACACAGTGCCAGCAAAAAACCTTCCACCGATCTCTTGTTAGCTAACTGCGTGTTTTGTTCAGTGGTTACATGTCTGCGCAGGCCGACATTGTGTCAGTCATAATTACCACCTGTTCACTCGCTCCCTTCAGGCCCCATCACCTCTGCGGCATTCAGCAGCCAGCAGCAGGAAGCAGTGTCGATTGCCCAGGAGCAGCGACTGTCAGGCTCTGGGTTTCAGGGTATAATTGCTGCCTGTGCACAAAAAGCTCTGGCCTCTTCCCTTCTGTCCCCTCCTGAATCGGGAGTGAAAAGACCCAGCTGCACGCTCTAACACTAACTCGTATTCTTCAGGCAGAGGCGATCAGAGGCACCTCAAATGTCATTTTCGTGCCATGAATCATATCTGAACTCTCAAACATGTCATTCTGTGAAAAAAAAAGTTCAATTTTTAAAAATGGTACAGACCATCACTTCTTGCCCCTGCTGTTTAGTGCTCCGTGGCGCACAGTTGGCTTTTGTTTTTAATAGCATCGTTCTCTGAAGTTTTCAATTCGAGACTTTCATAAAAATGATATTTGAATTACGTATTTGCATCTTTCCCCACACATTCTGATACCATATAAAATAAACAATGGATAACACTAGCTGACTTTAATTGAGCCCATAGTACTTGACAGTTTATTGTTTTAAACACTGTGCTAAGTAACTAATCCAATCTTCATGACTCCCCTAAGGGGTGGGGACCATTGTTATGCCCTTTTATGGATGTAAATATCAAGGCATAGAATGGTTAAATTTTACCAATTTTTTCTTAACAGTGCCATTATCTTTTCTTGCCTCCAAAGCTTTGTCCATGCATGCTAACTAACCCTTTCCTCCCCATCAAGCTATCTCTTGCATTTGCTAAAACTCATCTTAAATATCAGTTGCTGGAGAAAGCTCTTCCTAACCTAGTCCCCGGGCTGAATTAGATACTCTAATGAACTTGGCTCATATCAGTTGGAAAACTCTTATTTATGCTACTGTAATTGTGGTTGTTGTGTCTGTTATTTCCTTACAGGCCACGGCTATACGTTTCCACAATTAAATTAGTTCCGCGAGTCAATTGTTTTCTGACCCCGGGCTGTTTTAACATTTACAGTTGCCCCTTGGTATATGCAAGGGATTGGTTCCAGGTCCCTGTCATATACTCAAATTCGCACATAAAGTCCCACAGTTGGCCCTGTGGAACCCACGTATACAAAAATCAGTTCTCCATATCAGCGGGTTTCACACCACTCGAATACTCTATTTTCTATCTGCATTTGTTTGAAAAAAAAATACTTACATGTAAGTGGATGCTCAAAGTTTAAGCCCCTGTTTTTCAAGGGTCAACTGTATTTATGTAGTTATAAGCAAGAAAAAGCGGATGAAAACCACAGCATTTCCTTGCCATTGTTTTTTCCCTCAAATTTACCAAAACATTCGGTCTCCGGCTCTCTGTGGTTATCATGAAGCACAGTCACAAATGCCTACTGCTGACATTGACATTAGAAGATAAGATGACTTAAATGTTTAAAACTTCAGACTTATGCAAATAAGGGTCTGTAGGTGCAAAGCTGAAATGCTTCCATGTCAGAAGTTCCCAGGATTCAGATTCTTTGCCTTCTAGTAATCTCAGGGAGGCAAGGATGGATTCATATCAGACAGGCCAGCGATTCCCAAAGCTGGCTGATCGTGGGAATCACCTGGAGAACTTTGAAAGAAATGCAGATTTCCTGGAATCCTACCATCAGGCTATTGGTTCAGAATGTTTGGAGTTGAGACCCAGGAATATGCATTTTTTCAAATTGCCCTAGTTAATTTTAACAACCGGCCAGTTTGGGAGCAGTGTTACAGGACTTGAGGTGGCTTAAGTTAGTTTGATTTAAGTAATGACTGAAAACATGTAAGGACTGTCTTCTGATGTGTGGATATGGGAACCTCAGAGAGAATAAAAGAAACAACTTACTGGATGAAAATATCAAGACGTAAAATGGCTAAGTCCTTCAGTGTTTCCTTAACTGCCGTTATCTTTGCTTGCCTCTAAAGCTTTGCCCATGTGGTACCCATAATGCCAGTTAGCCTTTTCCTCCCTATCAAGCTAACTCCTGCCTATGCTCAGACTCCACCTCAAATATCAGTTGCTTGAGAAACTGTAGCTTGTTTCTGTACATCTGTAGCACATAGCAAATGAACAAGAAATAGACATTTTTGTCTTTTAGGTCAAGGCTCAGTTGGAATAATCTGGAGAAGCTTTTCTACAATGTCTACACTCCAGGGCCCACACCTGCCAATGAAAGCTGTACCTTAAATCTGAAGAGGACCAGGTATCAATATTCTTTGAAAAGCAGCCCAGATGATACAGCTGGGTAGGTGTGGGATTAACAGCACAGCCGGGAAGGTTTGAATTGGAAGCACTTCAGAAACTGTCATATGCGGGAAAGATGGTACCTCATTCAGACCGACCATCATTTCCCAAAGATTTCCCCCAGAACACTACTTCCTCAAGATGCCCTGAGAACGTAATTCTGTGACCAAATGCATGTGAGAAATGCTGCCAACTGCTGACTCCTATCTTTGAGACTTATCTACGTAGTGCTTTTAGTGCTTTTTCGTTATGACCTTGGCTCACTGCAGTTTCACCCTCCGGGGCTCAAGTGATCCTTCCACCTCAGCCCTTCAAGTATCTGGGACTACAGGCACCTGCCACCATGTCTAGCTAATTTTTGTGTTGTTTGTAGAGATGGAGTTTCACCATGTTGCTCAGGCTGGTCTGAAACTCCTGAGCTCAAGTGATTCTCCAGCCTCGGCCTCCCAAAGTGCTGGGATGACAGGCGTGAGCCACTGTGTCTGGTCTGTAGTGCGTATTAATGTCTCTGAGAAAACCTGTGACCAAGAAAACTATTACCTTGGCTTAATCCAGTAGTTTTCCAGGAAATCTGCTTCTTTATTTCGCAGCACCTAACACCCCGTGGACCTCCAGAAATGGTGATTCAAGGTGAGGAGGAAGAGTACTGAGCTCTGTCAAGGGCAGCATTGGGCGAGGAGCCTGTCAATTACATGTTAGGAAGTGAAGACACCTAGACCTCGGATTCCAATTTTGATGCTTCAGTTTTAAAATGGTGGGGTGTGAGGGGCCGATGGAGAAGAGTCTTTATGAACACGAATGGACCAGGGCGCTTTAACCTTTTGTTCTGTGGTGTCCTCACTTATTAGGTCACATAACCTTCGGTGGGCTACATAAACCTCTTTTCTCATCTTCAGCCGAACAAAAATCTGTGGTCTGGGCTTAGGGGCCAGTTGGATTGGGTTTTGGTCATTGATCAGTGCTGGTCTTTGAAATGTGAGTGGAAGGGACAGACAGGTGTTGAGTCCAAGCAGAAGCCTTCGATGTACTTGTGTGGCTTGGCTCTGCCTCTGTGCCCCTCCCTCCTCCTTGAGAACAATATGCCCCGCTTGGGAGCTGCTCGTTCAGCCAGGCCTCCAGAACTAGAGGACAAATGGGGCTGAGCACAACCAAGCCCAGCTGAAGCAGGTCAGGGTTCAATGTAGCCTGAACATGAAATAAATGTTTGTAATTGTAAACCAGGAAAATTTTGGTAGAGTTTATTATAACAAACTGCAATCTATAAACCTGCTTTGGGTCGGATTTAAAGAAACCAAACAATCTCTAAAAATTAGGAGGTAAACAGGAAAACTTGTACACTGACATTAAGGAATTGATGTCATTTTTTTTTACAAGATGTTATAGAACTATTTCACTTGTGTTTAAATAAAGAATCCTTATCTTCAGTGATCCACACTGAAATACTTACGCATGAAATGGTATAATGGAAGGACAGGAAAGTGGGCAGAGTCATAAATGAAGTAAGAATGTCCAGGTGTTGATAATTATTGAAGCTGGGTAATGGATAATTGGGGGTTTACCATATTATTCAACTTTTGTTTATGTTCAAAATTTTCTCTGATTAAAAAGCTAGAAAATCAACATTCATACAAACTCTTCTCCATAAGTTGAAAATCGGTGGAGTATCTTGTTAGGATTATTATAGTCTTTTAATTTTATAGCACTGCCAATGAGCCATCCCTGCCATAAAAGAGTCAGCCAGAGATAACTGGTGACTTCCACCGCATAATTATTATCACCGTTTATTTCAGTGGAAACTGCTGCCTGTTTGGAGTTGGAACACTAAGAAAGACAAATGAAGATCTGGAGAACTCAAAGGATAATTATCCCTTTTGAATATTGACACACTTACATGTTTTTCCAGACGTAGATTTTGTGTAGGCGAAAGCTATTTGATTATAAAAGATCCGGTTTCTTCAAATTTTTAGAGGTAAAAACTTCATTAATTAACATCAAGGGAAATGGAGCATCTGCTACTTTTTTGTCAACAGATTTTAATAATATTGAGCACTGCTAATTGGATAGAACTGAAATATAGCTCTTTGTATGTTAAATTAAGATGATTTCTTCTGCTATTTTTCCCCTAAATTTTATTTAAACTATGGCAGCTCTTCAGAGTTTTCTTCTACCATTTAAGTTAAAGTGATTCTGAATGCCTAAAGGGGGTCCTGTGGAGCTCCAACGGTTATTCCACCTTGGCCCTGGAAAGATGGTACATCATTGAGACCAACTATCACCTAAAGGAGGTCCTTTAGTGACTCAGGTAAAGGGGATCCATGTTCAAAAATGCTGTCATCATTGCTATTGTGATAGTTACTGTGACCTGGAAGGAAAAGAAAGGCAATCAGACCTGCTAACATTTTGGCTCAAGGATTTTCTTGAATGCTTCTGGAGTCAGGCTATGAAACAGGGACATTTAACAGGCTGGAGGAGAAACTCCAAATACAGTGCTCGTTAAAGACCAAATGAAATATTTGCTGAAATGGAAGTGATAGGAATGGCAGACAGTGGATTCTTTTGCTTCTCTTTAAACACTGACCATTCTTCCCAGCAGATGGTGGATTAACCATGGAGAACCGGAGGCAAATTTGGGGCCCGATTTAACCTCAGCTCTAATTAATCAACTGAAATCAGAGGCACCGTTAAACTAATCAGAATGTATTTTGATGCATAAGGGGAAGAAGAGTGGTGCAATGGGAAGAAAGATGAAAATGGAGTCAAGTTGCTTGATGGGCAAATTGGACTTCACTATTTTTTTGTTTTGTGGTTTTGAATAAATGACTCAAGAAGAACCAGCTCAGCAGAAGCTGAGCATCAACTTCTCTGTGTAATGATGAAAAGACTTATCATGTAGAATTGTAGTGAGGGAAAATTTTATAAGTTTTCAAGTTGTCTTCCTCCTCTGCCTTCTTGTGATATCAAAGAAAGGCTTCCAGACGTTCTTGGTTTTCAAACACTGGCATTCCCACTAAATCCCCTTGGGTGCTCTTGGTGCCAGTCCTGGGTCCTGACAGGAGTCCACATTATACGTGAGGTCAGGCCAGGCTTCTGCAGAAGAGCTTCCTATCAGTGGAAAATTCATTTCTGAGAAATTGCAGCCAAGAACATTACTAAGCCTTAAGCAAGTTCTTAAAATCCTCAGTCTAAGTGACTTAATTTTCCTGCAATTCACTCACAGGTAATGGACTAGATAAGGAAGCATGATCCCAATACAACACAACAGCTCTGATGTCCTGCCACCTCATATGGGGCCAGTTATCCCAAGAAAATATGACTTAAGGCCGTGATGCACAGTTATGCAATTTGTGCACTGCACAACTCCAGAAGGTGCAGTCAATGGGGATGGTACCTCTAGGTGTCAGCACTGCACAGTCAGCTTGGTTGTATTCTGTGGCTCTGAATTTGCAATCTTTCTTGGGACAGAGAGTTCCCAATGCCGTTTCAAGCAGCTGAGGCTGCCCAATGCTGTGTCTCTCAAGAGGCTCCCCTCCTGCATGCACATCCTGGGGTGTTCTGCCCACCATCTTTGACATGTGCTGCCTTAGCCACAGAAAGGCCACAGTAACTAAAACCTGAGCCTCCTTCCTCCGATAGAAGCCAATGCTTCCTTTTACCTGGTGGTTGGCAGAGTCCCCTTGGGAGTCCCAGCAAGAGAGACGTCTTGAATGGCACAGCCTAGCAAGCAGACTCGAAGCTGTTGTCTGTGCTTCTGCACATCCTGCCTTCTGATCTTGATAACTGGGGTCCTCAGCACTGCACCACTGGCTCTCTCACTCAGGGGTCCACTGCTCAAGCCCACATGCACATCCCAAGACCCCAAACCTCTCTTCCCTGAAGCTGGTAGAATATCACTGTCTTGCCAACCTCAGTCACAAGATTCTACCTTTTTCCTTAAGGATTTCCTCCCAAATCTCCCAAAACATTTAATATCTTGTTCACAGGGACTCTAAAGTTTTCTTGATTTTTTTCCCTTAAAGATAAAAGGTTTTGGGTTACATATTTTCCAGTAAAGTCTAAAGAATCTTCCCAATTCTTTTCCTTAAAAGGCAGTCACAAGCACACATACAAACCCACTCTCGCTCTACCCTTCATAGCCTCTAGGCTACAAAATTATATATAAAAAAATACTGTTTTTGCTTTTGTTTGTTTAGTTTTACTTAGATTTGCATCTTTATTTTAAGAGATGTGGAAAATAGCACAATGTTAGAATTCTGGTATAAATCATATACACCTTTATGGAAGATTTTAAAACAATTGTCAATACTTTTGGAGCTTCTATTTGGTGTGAGATGTTTGTGGAGAAGCAAGCATGTTTAAGTTAAAGTCCCTGATCTTAATGAGATTAGCATCTTTAGTATTAAGTATAATCTATGGAAATTTTCACCTTTTTACTTCTTCAATACAAAGGTGACTTCCAGAATTTTATCTTCTAGGGCTTCAGAATTTGGGGTCTGGTGGGAAAAGAGAAGGATGATGCTGAGGTTGAAGCAAGGGTGAAAGCAAGAATAAGCAAGGCAAAGAAATGATCGTTTCGTAGTACTTCACAGCTAGTAAAACACTTTTTAAATCGATTTCCTCTTTGACCCCACAATAATGTACCTTCCCTCTCTTTCACCCGTTTGTTGGGTGCCTACTGCATGCCAGAACCTGGGGTACCCATGAATAGAACAGTTCCAACTCAGGATTCAAGCAGTCAGGTGGAAGAGACAAGAAAAGTAAACAATTCTAGTAATGTGTGATACATTACATGTCAGAGGTTAAAAACCAGGTCTTTAGAGAAAGTTGGTCTGGCCCAATTCATCCTCAGCTCTGCTTAATGAATAGAAATCAGAGGCACTGTTAAACCAATCAGAATCGAGTTTACTATGTAAAAGAAGCAGGACAGCACAATGGAAGGAGTGGGGAAATTGGAATCAGGTAGCTTGAGGTTCACATCTGAGTTTCACCACTTACTGTGTGGCTTTAGGCAAATTACTGTGGGGTAGGAGTGGGCAAGGTCAAAGAGCTGGCTTAGGGCGCAGATCTGGAAATATGTGATGGAAGGTGAATCTTGAAGAGTGAGTAGCAGCTGGACAGCAAAGGAAATGGGTGGAAAGGCATGCCGGACACTCACTGCTCAAAGGCACAGAGGCAGGAAGGTGGGTTGGTCAGGGGGCTGCTGAGCAGAGAGCTTGGGCTGGTGGAGCTGGGCGGACACTAACAATGACAGAGGACCCCATAAACCACACTCAGTGATCTGGACAGGCCATTCAGGATCTCAGCAGGCATGGTACATCACCTTTACATTGGCCCAATGAATGAGAATGAATTAGGGTTGCAATGGAGGCAAAGGACCTATTGGGAGGCCAAAGAAGCTGCTGTGGCAAGAAATGCTCCGAAGCTGAACTACTTTGGGCACTGGCAATGAGTATGGAAAGGAGGGGGTTGAGTATCATAGCCAGCAGCTGATGTGGGGCACACCAGCATGGGCAGGGGTTTTACACATGTATCTTATTTCATCCTCAAAGTTGAACAGATACAAAGAGAGACAGGTACACAGCAAAGTTGGGCAACATAATGCTTTGTGTGAATTAGGAGAGGGGCTCCTAAGGGTGAGCACATGGTCTGAGAGAAGATTACATCTTAATGGGTAAAACCCCACTCCTTCCTATGGGCAGCCACGCCAGATCACAAGGCTCAACAAGTAGAGAATATTGTCTCCCCTTTCCCCTTTAGCTGAGTGCCTCTGTTTGATGCCAAATGTATCAGTCTGTTTTCACACTGCTGTAAAGAAATACTAGAGACTGGGTAATTATAAAGGAAAGATGTTTAATTGACTCACAGTTCTGCATTGCTGGAGGCCTCAGGAAACTTACAATTGTGGCAGAAGGCAAAGGGGAAGCAGGTACCTCTTCACAAGGTGGCAGGAGAGAAAAGGGGAAAAGCCCAGGGGGAAGCTGCCATTTATAAAACCATCAGATCTCGTGAGAACTTCTTCACTATCACAAGAATAGCATGGGGGAAACTGCCCTTATGATCCAATCACCTCCCACGAGATCTCTCCCTCAACACCTAGAGATTACAATTCCAGATGAGATTTGGGTGGGGACACAAAGCCTAACCATATCACCAAATTATACTTTGTGTGTGACAACCTGCCACATGAAGACCTCAAGACCCAGAAATGTTCATAGATTAGTGTGTCTCAGTCCATGGCTAGTGAGAGAAAAGCTAGGATTTACATCTTCATCGTTGTCTACCTCCAAAGCCTATGTTTGTAATGAGTGTAGTTGACATCACTATACTGAATTTTACAGATAAGGAAACTGAAGCTCCAAGGGTTTAACACAATTTTCCCATCACTGGAAATAAAGAGTGGTGGAAAGGGAAATGAAACTCCAAATGCCTGTCTCTAAATCTCACTCGCTTTACTAAAATCAAATTAACCTTAGTAATTTTAAGTGGCAAAAAGTATGACAGAATCCAAGAAACTGTGGGCTAGTAATTCCAGGGTTGAACATGCATGAATTGCTTTAAAATTATGAACTGTATATCTCAGAATATGACTTTGAAGCAATTAAATTGTCATGACACTTCTTGTGGTCATATTTTGAATGCTGAAAAAATGCCTAGCTTGTAGATTCGGTGTTTCTTTCCCCTTAGCGTAACTGAGTAGCATTACCTATAAAACAGAGGGCAATTTTACATTATGACAAGTGTTGTACTAAAATACACTTGGGTGCAATAAATACAGTGATATTTGTGAAAATGACCCCTATTTTATGGAGATCTCCAATTGCCTGTGTTCCATAATTGTTTATTCAGTGCGTCTGAATAAACAGTTATGAGACACAGACAATTTCAAGAAGCACTTGTGCTGCTTTAAGGTGTGTTGACAACTAAATGTCCTGAATTCATGTGTCATCGGAGCCCCAGAATGCACATAATAATGTGTATAATTCTAAAATCTAAAAACTCTTACATTCTTTCCAGATAATAATTGATAATTCATTTTTTTCCCACAACCTCTCTGAGACAAACAATTCTCTCATATCCACTTTGCGATGAAACTGAGATCTGGAAAATTTGTGATTCACATACTGCTGTGATGATGGTGATGGGGCAATATGAAGAATACTTCTGGTGTGGTCTTTTGTAGATAAAGGAAATATGTACATCTGGGTTCTCTCTGTTGCTTACCAGGAACTGGTGCAATAGGATTATGATGGTTCTGTCTTTACAGATGAGAAAATAGATGCTTCACCCATTCATTCGTCCATCCAATAAATGCATAGTGAGACCTTATTACTGCAAGGGACTGTTCAAATTGCTGAGAATACTGCTGCTGACAAAAGGGGAAAAAAATGCCCGCCCTCAGGGAGATTCTGTTTTGGTTACTGGGTGTATTAATCTTCTCAGGCTGCCATAACAAAGTACCACAGACTGGGTGGCTTCCACAACAGAAATTGATTTTTTTCTTAGTTCTGGGGGCTGGAAGTCCAAGATCAAGGTGGTTTCTCCTAAGACACCGTGTTGGTTCCTCCTGAGGCCTCTCTCCTTGATATGAAAGTGGCTGCCTTCTCGTGTCCTCATATGGCTTTTCTTCTCTGTGCATGTCCCTTGCATCTCTTTATGTGTCTAAATATTCTTTTCTTACAAGGACATCAGTCATAATAGATTAGGGCCTACCTTAAGGGACTCATTTAACTTAATCACCTCTTCAAGGGCCCTATCTCCGAATAAAATCAAAGTCTGAGTAATTGGAGTTTAGGGCCTCAATGTATAGATTTTGGGGACACGGTTCAGCCCATAACACCTGTCTAAAGTTACACAGATGGTAGGTAGTCAGGTCAGGACTGACTGCTGCTTTTCTGACATATTCTCCAAACCTGGACCATGTTGCCTGCCTCTTGTGTACCCGATTAAGACCAGAAGCAGTCTGTTTCATAAAACTCCAGACTTATTTGGGAAGCAAATAAGTTGGGAAGGAAGGGGCCTGTGTGTACATATGTGTGTTTGTGTATTGTTTTGACTAAACTACTTATGCAAAGGATAAGTTTGTACTTCAGGGACTTGGATAATAGTTCGCGTTAATTGATCTCTCAAAGCTGTACTCCTGGAACTTTCCAATTCATTGCTCAGGCCTCACCAATTATTCCTTCCCCTTCAGCTGTCAGCTTTCCAACATTTTGGTTTCTTCTATGTCTTTTTCCATGACTTCAAAATTCATGCCATTTAAAAGTAGTAGCTTCAACTATTCTTTACGCGAGAGCTTCTTTCTCTTTGACTTTAGGACTTTTTGCTTTGATAACTTCAAACGTCTCCCCTTCTACACCAAGCACTTAATGCTCACCAGTGGTTTTAGCTTTTCAAACACATTAATAATAATATATTTTGTGTTTATCTTTTCTTTATCAGCTTTAACGGTGCATTTCTGCCTGCTATCCTGGCATAAACAAGGCTATTAACTGAGTAATTGTTTAATGTCATAAGAAGTCCCATTGCTTTTTTAAAACACTTCTAAACACAGGCAGATCTGTACAACTGAAATTTTCATTCTGTGCTCTCAGTATACTGACTGTGAAATAAATAAAAGACAGCTTTTGCGTTTGGTAACCTTGAAGTCCTCAGGGTACTTTTACCTCCAAGGCTGGGTAAGTGAGTGTTTTCAAGTGACTTAAGAAGACAAGGAGAGGGAGACGGTGTATAGGGAGTGAGCCTGGCTTCTACACGAAATAAGAACAGGACTTGAGATATTCAAAACACAAATTAAGAGAAGGAAGCAAAAGTGAGGAGAGAAAGAAAAAAGCAGAGAGGAATGACTTTATAATTTAAAATATACTTAGTATAGGATTTCAGTATTGTAATATGAGCAGAGCCTCTATATTTTCTACTACATTCCGTGGCTACATGTCACTTTTCTTCTGGAAGGAGTGCAGATTACTTAGCTTCTGTCCTTTTCTTTATCACCTCTGCATGCCATGCAGCCAGCCATCTCCAGGGCAGGGTAGACTAGAACCACTTTTTTTTTTTTTTTTTTTTTTTTTTGGGCAGAGTCTCACTCTGTTGCCCAGGCTGGCGTGCAGTGGCGTGATCTCAGCTCACTGCAGCCTCTGCCTCCTCGGTTCAAGCAGTTATCCTGCCTCAGCCTCCCGAGTAGCTGGGATCATAGGCGCATGCCACCACGCCCAGCTAACTTTTGTATTTTTAATAGAGATGGGGTTTCACCACGTTGGCCAGGCTGGTCTTGAACTCCTGACCTCAGGTGATCCACCTTCCTTGGCCTCCCAAAGTGCTAGGATTACAGGTGTGAGCCATGGCGCCCAGCCTTAGACCACTATTTAGTAGAAAATAATTGGACACCTTCTTCAATGATGAATAGAAAGAAAGACACTTGAGATCCAGTTGAAGAGTACAGGCAGCCATTCTGGCAAGTGAGTTCTAAATTTGCTGTAATAACAATTTAAAAAGTCCTTGGTTCTGTTTTAATAGAAATGAAAATAGTGTCCAGAGCATCCAGGGCTAAATTTCTTCTATAAATATGTACTTTCTTCATAGACCTAGTCATTTTGAGGCTTGCAGTTTTTCAGGGCAAATAATTCTGTGCTGATCTATTTTTCATAGGATAAAAAAGTTCATGTTAGATACATATAGTGACCTTTAGCTGTCTAAATATTAAGCAGACACCGGAGTAACTTCCTGAACCAAATAAGACTGGAGTTTTATGAGAAAAGCAGGGGTCAGGTTTTTCTATTAAAGGCCAGATAGTTAGTAAATATTTTAGACTCTGTGGGTCATATGGTCTCTGTCTTTACTCATCTCTGCAGTCATAGCACAAAAGTAGCCTCAGACAACGTGGACAGCTGACCCTCAAGCAACATGGAGCTAGAGGCACTGAACCCCCATGCAGTTGGAAATCCACATGTAACTTTTGACTCCCCCAAAACTTAACTACCAATAGCTTACTGTTGACTGGGATCCTTGTTGATAACATGAAGTCAATAAATATATATTTTATATGTTGTAGGTATTATATACTATATTTTTATAATAAAATAAATAGAGAAAAGAGAATATTATTAAGAAAAATCATAAGGAAGAGAAAATATATTTACTATTCATTAAGTGAAGTGGATTATCATGAAGGTCTTCATCCTGATTGTCTTCGCATTGAATAGGCTGAGGAGGAGGAGGAAGAGGTGGGATTGGTCTGCTCTCTCAGGAAGAAAACTCATGTACAAGTGAATCCATGAAGTTCAAACCCGTGCTGATCATGGGTCAACTGTAAATGAATGGGCTAGACTTTGTTCCAATACAACCAACATTTATGAACCCTGAAATTTGAAGGGCACATAGTTTTCATGGGTCACAAAATATTATTCTTCTTTTGACTTTTTTCCAATCATTTAAAAAAATGTAAATAATAGTCCTAACTTGTGGGCTGCGTAAAAACAGGCTGTACACTTTCATTTGTTGACCTCTGAGATGAAAACTTGTGTGTGATTAGTAGTTAAATTATGCTACTGAGGAATATATGCCACATGATTAATTTGAATTGGGGAAATAAGGCAGTGATTTTTGCCTGAATATTAATATCACTGAAATATCTAGATAATTAAGTTGATGTATTAATAGGACTTTGATTTTCTGCCACACGTAGCCAAAATTTACAGAACTGCCTGATTCTCTTCTGTTCTAGTTCTATTTACTGTGTGTCATAGGGACATAATTTATTTTTTAAAATCTTTTCTGCCATATTCCTCTCCCTATCCCTTCCTCCCACTGAAGGAGAATCTTTTCTAGCCTGGCTCCTGGATATTTTCCGATGATGAATTAGAAGAAAGATAAGGCCCTAGAAGCCCAGAGAGTGGAGGAAGGACAAAGCCAGAGAAGATAAGCTGATCTACTTATAAAGATTGCAGGATATGAGAAACCGGGAAAATCATTGTACCTGGGACTGTGGAGTCAGTTTGGGATTTTAAGCTGGGAGAAGCTATGCAGACGAGAAGTAGGGGAAGGAGGAAAGGAATTTGAGGAGTGTTGTTGTGTATTATTAAATAGCTCTTTTTTGATGTTCTTCTAGAAACATAAGTGAAGATTAGCACTCCCTGTGAAAGTTTACTTTTTGCTTGCTGGGCTATGGGTCTGTGTTACGATTCCATACAGATGCCAGGCCACGTGAAGCCGCAGATGTATCATATAGCTGTCTAAACTATCATAAAAAGAATAACATCACATGCACAAAGCAACACATTTTATTTGTATTTACTCTTTTCTAGATTACTTGGAATTACTAACTATTTCATGAACTTTGACAAAAAGTGCACAACATGCACTGGAGCTAGAGTTGCCAAAGAAAGGTTAATTGGCATTTTAGATTTGGGCTTTGGTGGTAAGTATTGTTCAGTTTTCCTGAGAAGAAGGTTTGAGCAGTTGTTTTGGTCCACAGGCACAATGGTTCAGCAATTTTAGTTGGATTTCTCATTTGAGTAATATGTTATCTGGTAGATCTAAAAAAACCATTAAGAAAATAATTATTTTTAAAAGGCAAGTGTCATTTTATAAGTTAAGAGGTATCATTTATGTGTACAGACTCAGAAGAATTATCACACGTGATTCTTATTCACTGAAGTCTTATTGTCTACTTAGTTCATATAACTAAGAAAAGAAAGAAAAGACAGAAAAGAATGAGGGCAATATAGCATCCTATGTCACAAATATAAATATCTGGAGATACATAAGATATGGTAAATTCTTTCAAGCAGCTATCAAAACTTCCATTAGAAATTTTATTTGAAATGTAGATAAACAATAAAAATCTGTGGAATGAATGGATAAATCCTAAAGCCCCTCTTTACTTTATGTTCGGTCTGAAGCTAGGGGTAGGATTCACCCAGAAAATACAGTTGCTTTCGCAAAGAGATTTGGTTTCTTCCTTACAGGTTTCCTGACTGACTGATACCTTCCACATGCTTGCGAACTATGACTTGATCACAGCACAGAAATAACTCTTCCAATGCAATTAAATTGTAAAATAATTTAATAACTCAAGGACGACATCTAAAGAAATGAAATTGATTTGCTTAGTTCTTCTAAACCTCAGGCAGCAATTGAATTATCACCAAGCTCCTTACCAATAAGAACAAAGAATGGCTTTGAACTGTCAAACATTTTGCAGATACATGAAACCTTGCTCCCCAAAGCTCTGTTCATTGCTTACCATATTGGGATGGGGGAAGATTTTATTGAGCTGGTCTATGATCACACTGGTACACAAGGCTTGCTGAGCCCAATCCAAATCCTGAGTGGTATCACTGTAGGTACAGTTGCCTGTAATACTAGAGCTAAGTTTATGAATAACTCAGGTAAATAGCACAAGGCAGTACCATGTATTATTATTTACTTTTTGAGTATTCTGAGGTCTCAATTACTATATAAATCATGTGAAACAAATTAATCTTGTGCTCATGTGGGGAAAGTCTCATGTACCCTATAGGAGGCTAGAAATGTGCTGAATGAATATATTCTGTTTACATTTTATTCTTTTTTTAAATAAAACTTTTAGGTTCAGGAATACATGTGCAGGTTTGTTATATAAGTAAATTCGTGTCATGGGGGTTTGTTGTACAGGTTATTTCATGACCCAGATACTAAGCCTACTACCCAATAGTATTTTTCCTGATCCTCTCCCTCCTTTCACCCTCTACCCTTAGGCAGGCCCCAATGTCTGTTGTTCACTTCTTTGTGTCCATGAGTTACCATCATTAGGCTCCCACTGATAAGTGAGAACATATAGTATTTTGTTTTCTGTTCCTGTGTCAGTTTGCTAAGGATAATGGCCTCCAGCTCCATCCATGTTCCTGCAAAAGTCATGATCTCATTCTTTTTAATGGCTGCACAGTATTCCATGGTGTACATGTACTACATTTTCTTTATCCAGTGATATGGTTTGGCTCTCTGCCCCAACCCAAATCTCATCTTCTAGCTCCCATAATTCCCATGTGTTGTGGGAGGGACCCAGTGGGAGATGATTGAATTATAGGAGTGGGTCTTTCTCGTGCTGTTCTTGTGATAGTGAATGGGTCTCAAGAGATCTGACGGTTTTAAAAAATGGGAGTTGGCTGGGCACAGTGGCTTAGGCTTGTAATCCCAGCACATTGGGAGGCCAAGGCAGATGGATCATGAGGTCAGGAGTTCGAGACCAGTCTGACCAAGATGGTGAAACGCCATCCCTACTACAAATAAAAAAAAAAAAATTAGCTGGGTGTGGTAGTGCATGCCTGTAATCCCAGCTACTCAGGAGGCTGAGGCAGGAGAATCACTAGAACCTGGGAGGCAGAGGTTGCAGTGGGCCGAGATCATGCCACCGCACTCCAACCTGGGCGACAGAGTGAGATTCTGTTCCTCCCCTCGCCCTAAAAAAAAAAAAAAAAAGAAAAAGAAAAGGGAGTCGCCTTGCGCAAGATCTCTTTTTGCCTGCTGCCATCCATGTAAGATGTGACTTGCCTTCCGCCATGACTGTGAGGCCTCCCCAGCCATGTGGAACTATAAGCCCAATAAACCTCTTTTTTTTTTTTTTTTGTTTAAATTGCCTAGTTTTGGGTATGTCTTTATCAGCAATGTGAAAACAAACTAATGCATTCAGTCTACCATTCATGGTCATTTAGGTTGGTTCCATGTCTTTGTTATTGTGAGGAGTGCTGCAACAAACATATGTGTGCGTGTGTCTTTACAGTAGAATGATTTACATTCATTTGGGTATATACCCAATAATGGGATTGCTGGGTCGAATTGTAGTTCTGTCTTCAGCTCTTTGAGGAATTGCCACACTGCTTTCCACAATAGTTGAACCAATTTACGTTCCCACCAACAGTATATATGCATTTCCATTTCTGTGCAACCTCCCCAGCATCTGTTATTTTTTGACTTTTTAATAATTGCTATCTTGACAATTATTACACAATGAGATACCATCACATGAGATGGTATCTCATTGTGGTTTTCTTTTGCATTTCTCAAATGATCAGTAATGTTGAGCTTTTTTTCATATGCTTGTTGGCAACATGTATGTTTTCATTTAAAAATTGTCTGTTCATGTCCTTTGCCCACATTTTTTTTTAAAGTTTAAGTTCTGGGGTACATGTGCAGGATGTGCAGATTTGTTACATAGGTAAACATGTGTCATGGTGGTTTGCTGCACCTATCAACCCATCACCTAGGTATTAAGCCCAGTATGCGTTAGCTATTTTTCCTAATGCTCTTCCTCCCCCAATCCCCTCACTTGACAGGCCCCAGTGTGTGTTGTTCCTCTCCCTGCGTTCGTGTGTTCTCATTGTTCAGCTTCCACTTATAAGTGAGAACATGTGGTGTTTGGTTTTCTGTTCCTATGTTAGTTTGCTGAGGATAATGGCTTACAGCTCCGTCCATGTCCCTGAAAAGGACATGATCTTTTTCCTTTTAATGGCTGCACAGTATTACAGTGTATATGTACCACGTTTTCTTTGTGCAGTCTATCATTGATGGGCATTTGGGTTGATTCCACGTCTTTGCTATTATGAATAGTGCTGCAATGAACGTATGCATGCACGTATCTTTTTAATAGAATAATTTATATTCCTTTGGGTATATACCCAGTAAAGGGATTGCTGGGGCAAATGGTATTTCTGGTTGTAGATCTATGAGGAATCACCACACCAACTTCCATAATGGTTGAACTAATTTACATTCCCACCAATAGTGTAAAAGTGATCCTATTTCTCTGCAACCTTGCCAATATCTGTTGTTTCGTGACGTTTTAATAATCACCATTCAACTGGTGTGAAATAGTATCTCACTGTGGTTTTGATTTGCATTTCTCTAATGATCAGTGATGTTTTAATGGGATTGTTTGTTTTTTCTGATAAATTTGTTTAAGTTCCTTATAGATGCCGGATATTAGACCTTTGTCAAATTCATTGTTTCCAAAACTTTCTCCCATTCTGTAGGTTGTCTATTTACCCTGTTGACAGTTTATTTTGCTATGTAGAAGCTCTTTAGTTTAATTAGATTCCATTTGTCAATTTTTCCTTTTGTTGCAATTGCTTTTGGCGTCTTTGTCATTAAATCTTTGCCCGTTCTTATGTCCATAATCATATTGCCTAGGTTGTCTTCCAGGATTTCTATAGTGTTGGTTTTACATTCAAGTCTTTAATTCATCTTGAGTTGATTTTTGTATATGGTGTAAGGAAGGGGTCTAGTTTCAATCTTCTGCATATGGCTAGCCAGTTATCTCAGCATCATTTATTTACTAAATAGCAAGTCCTTTACCCATTGCTTGTTTTTGTCAGCTTTATCAAAGATCAGATGGCTGTAGGTGTGTGACCTTATTTCTGAGCTGTCAACTCTTTTCCATTGGTCTAAGTGTCTGTTTTTGTACCAGTACCACGCTGTTTTGGTTACTGTGTCCCTGTAGTACAATTTGAAGTCAGGTAACGTGATACCACCTGCTTTGTTCTTTTTGCTTAGGATTGCCTTGGTTGTTTGGGCTTTTTTTTTTTTTTTTGGTTCCGTATAAATTTTAAAATAGTTTTTTCTAGTTCTTTCAAGAATGACATTGGTAATTTGATGGGATTAGCATTGAACCTATAAATTGCTTAGGGCAGTATGGCCAGTTTAAGGATATTGATTCTTCTAATTCATGAGCATGAGCATGGAATGGTTTTCCATTTGTTTGTGTCATCTCTAATTTCTTTGGGCAGTGTTTTGTAATCTTCATTGTAGAGATCTTTCACTTTCCTGGTTAGCTGTAGTCATAGGTAGTTTATTCTTTTTGTGGCAATTGTAAACGGGATTACATTCTTGATTTGGCTCTTGGCTTGGCTGTTGTTGGTGTATATGAATGTTAGTAATTTTTGTACATTGATTTTGTATCCTGAAACTTTGCTGAAGTTGCTTATCAGCTCAAGGATTTTTTGGGCAAAGACCACGGTGTTTTCTACATATAGAGTCATGCTGTTGCAAAAAAGTATATTTGGACTTCCTCTCTTCCTACTTGGATGCTCTTTATGTCTTTCTCTTGCCTAACTGCTCTGGGTGGTAAGAGAGGGCATCCTTGTGTTGTACCAGTTTTCAAGGGGAATGCTTCCAGCTTTTCCCCATTCAGTATGCTATTGGCTGTGTTTGTCATAGATGGCTCTTATTTTGAGGTATGTTCTTTTATCATGTCTCCGTATCTATTGAGATGATCATGTGGTTTTTGTTTTTAGTTCTGTTTATGTGATGAATCATGTTTATTGATTTGTGTATGTTGAAGCAGTCTTACATCCCACCAATAAAGCCTATTTGATTGTGCTGGATTAGCTTTTTGATGTGCTGCTGGATTTGGTTTGCTAATATTTTGTTGAAGGTTTTTGCATCAGTGTTCATCAAGAATATTTGCCTGAAGTTTTCTCTTTTTTTGTTGTGTCTCTGCCAGGTTTCAGTGTCAGGATGATGCTGGCCTCATGGAATGAGTTTGGGAGGAGTCCCTCCTCCTCAATATTTTGGAATAGTTTCAGTATAAATGGTACCAACTCTTCTTTGTACATCTGGTAAAATTTATCTGTGAATCCATCTAGTTCTGGGTGCTTTTTTTTTCATTGATAGGCTATTTATTACTGATTCAATTTCAGAGCTCATTATTGGTCTGTTCATGGATTCAATTTCTTCCTGGTTCAGTCTTGAGGATATGTTCAGGAATTTATTCATTTCTTCTAGATTTTTAAGTTTGTGTGCATAGATATGTTTATAGTATTCTCTGATGTTTATTTGTATTTCTGTGGGGTCAGTGGTAATATCCCCTTTGTCATTTCTAATTGTGTTTATTTGGATTCTCTCTCTTTTCTTCTTTATTAATCTAGCTAATAAGATAGCTAGCAGTCTATCTTATTATCTTATATTTTTTCCAAAAAACCAGCTCCTGGATTTATTGATCTTTTGAATGGTTTTTTTTGCTCTCAACCTCCTTCAGTTCAGCTATGATTTTTGTTATTTCTTGCTTTCATTTAGCTTTGGGTTGATTTGGTTGATTTCCTCTTGCTTCTCTAGTTCTTTTAGTTATAATGTTAGATTGTTAGTGTAACATCTTTCTAACTTTTTGATGTAGGCATTTAGTGCTGTAAATTTTCCTTGTAATACTCCTTAGCTATGTCCCAAAGATTCTGGTATGTCATATCTTTGTTCTCATTTGTTTCAAATAACTTCTTGATCTCTGTCTTAGTTTCATTATTTACCATCATTTAAGAGCATCATTCAGGAGCAGGTTGTTTAATTTCCGTGTCATTGTGTGGTTTTGAGTGATTTTTAAATCATGATTTGCTATTTTATTACACTGTGGTCTGAGAGTGTGGTTGGTATGACTTTGGTTCTTTTACATTTGCTTAAGATTGTTTTATATTCAATTGTGTGGTCAATTTTATAGTGTGTGCCATGTGATGATGAGAAGAATGCATATTCTGTTGTTTTGGGGTGGGGAGATCTGTAGATGTCTATCAGGTTCATTTGGTCCAGTGTTGAGTTCAGGTCCTAAATACTTTAGTTAATTTTTTGCCTTGATGATATATCTAAAACTTTCAGTGGAGTGTTGAGGTCCCCCACTATTATTGTGTGGGAGTCTAAGTTTCTTTGAAGCTCTGTAAGAACTTGTTTTATGAGTCTGGGTGCTCCTGTATTTGGTGCATGAACATTTAGGATAGTTTGGCATTCTTGTTGAATTGAGCCCTTTACTATTATATTACTAATGCCCTTCTTTGTCTCTTTTGATCTTTGTTGGCTTAAAGTCTGTTTCATCTGATACTAGCATTGCACCCCCTGCTTTTTTCTATTTTCCATTTCCTTGGTTTACTTTTCTCTATCCCTTTATTTTGAGCCTATGTGTGTCATTGCATGTCAGATGGGGTCTCTTGAACACAGCATGCCATTGGGTCTTTCTTCTTTATCCAGCTTGCCACTCTGTGCCTTTTAATTGGAGGTATTTAGCCTGTTTACAGTCAAAGTTAGTATTGACATGTGTGAATTTGATCCTGTGATTGTGTTGTTAGCTGGTTCTTATGCAGGCTTATTTATGTGATTACTTTATAGTATCACTAGTCTGTGTACTTAAGTGTTTTTGTAGTGGTTTGTAATGGTCTTTCCTTTTCATATTTAGTGCTTCTTTCAGGAGCTCTTGTAAGGTAGGTCTGGTGGTAATGAATTCCCTCAGCATTTTTAGTGTGAAAAGGATCTTATTTCTCCTTTGCTTATGAAGCTTAGTTTGGCTGGATATGAAATTTTTGGTTGAAATTTCTTTCCTTTAAGAACGTTTAATATAGGCCCCCAATCTCTTCTGGTTTATAAGGTTTCTACTGAAAGATCCAGTTAGTCTGATAGGCTTGCCTTTGTAGGTGACCTGTCCTTTCTCTCTAGCTGCCTTTAACATTTTTATTTCATTTCAGTCTTGGAGTATTTGATAATTATGTGTCTTGGGGATGATCTTCTTGTGAATTATTTTGCAGGGATTCTCTGCATTTCCTGAATTTGAATGTTGGTAAATTTCAAGTACATAGCATGTCTTGACATTTTTATTCTCATATGTCTGAGGATATTCCCTACCCGTGACTTTTCAAGCTCCTTAAATGCCACCCACTGTTGAATAATTTGCATTCATAGGCCCAGAATTGAATAAATCATGGCAGAGAAAGGATTCCCATTTTCTTCATGTAACTGGATGTTCAATTAATCTTAGTGTCAACAGATTTGGTACTCATACTCTGGAATTGCCCAGGATGTTCCTGTAGCCTGAAGCTTCACTTTGTTTTGCAAGTTGGGCTTTTGTTTAGTTTCCTTGCCTAGAACCTGTGCTCTCTCCTGGAACCAGAAACTTGTTCTGACATCAGGCCTTGCTTGGTTGAACTCTGATACTTTGTGAGAAGATGGTAGTGCAACATCTTTTAACACTGAAAAGTCAACCTAAAATTCTACGCCCTGTAAAATATCTTTCAAAAAAAAAAAAAAAAGCAAAACAGGGACTTTGTCACAGATAAAAAACCTGAAATAATTCATCACCTTCAGAACAATATAAAAAGTATTGGCCTGGCACGGTGGCTCATGCCTGTAATCCCAGCACTTTGGGAGGCCGAGGTGGGTGGATCACGAGGTCAAGAGATTGAGATCACCCTGGCCAAAATGGTGAAACCTCATCTCTACTAAAAATACAAATAATTAGCCAGGCATGGTGGCGTGCACCTGTAGTCCCAGCTACTTGGGAGGCTGAGGCAGGAGAATTGCTTGAACCCGGCAGACGGAGGTTGCAGTAAGCTGAGATCCCACCACTGCACTCCAGCCTGGATGACAGAGCGAGACTCCATCAAAAAAAAAAAAAGACTGTTAAAGGCAGTCTTTTAGTCAGATAAATTATACCTGATGGATATATGGATGGACACAAAAGAATGAAGAGCACCAGAAATGGTAACTACATGGGTAAATAGATAAGATTATTTACTTATTATTTAAAACTCTTTATAATTGAATGTTTAAACAAAAATAATAGCAATCTCAATAACAGTAAAATGTTTGACAACATTAGTGTCAATGCCATGATGGCAAAAACTGGAAGTATTGAAAGATTTTTAGACTACTTATGGAAAAGTTCAAAATGTATAGTATAAACTACACAATCACCACTAAAATAAGAATATATTTATTCCTAATAAGCCAACAAAGGAGACAAAATAAAAGTGTAAAAATAATTAGTCTAAAAAAGGAGAACAAGAAAGAGATGGGACATATAGAGACAAATAGCAAGATGATAGACTTAAGCATAATTAAAATCACATTAAATGTTAACAGTCTAAACATCACACAGATATTGTCAGGTTGCTTATAAAAGCAAGACCCAAGTATGTGCTGCCTTCAAGAAACACTTTAAATATGAGGACAAAAATAGATTAAAAGTACAAAGATGGAAAATAAAATAAGCATTATAAATAATATAAAAGAATATAACAATCAAAGGAAATCTGGAGTTACTGTTTTATTGTCAGACAAAGTATATTTCAGAGCAAAGATTATAACCAAGAACAAAGAAGATCATTTCATAATAATAAAGGTGTCTATTTATTGAGTATATAAATGCTAAATGCACATGCACCCAATAATAGAACTTCAGAATACATGTTCAAAAAGTGATAGCACTACAAAGAAAAATAGACAAATTTTTAACTATAGTGAAATTTCAATACCACTCTTGATAACTGATAGAAGAAGTAGATATAAAATCAGTGAGGACATAGAGGACTTCAATATGATAATCAATCAACCTTGCCTAATTGAACTCCACCTAACAGCAGCTTTATATTTATTATTTTCAAGTGCACACAGAGCATTTATCAAGAGAGATCATATTTTGGGTCATAAAACAAGTTTCCATAAATTTAAAAGGATGCCAATAATCATACATAGCAGATTTTTTTATCACAATTAAATTAAGTTAGAAACAAGTAGCATAAACATTTCTAAAAGAAAATCCTCAAATATTTGGAAACAAAATAACACATTTAAAGATAAATTATGGTTCAAAGAAGAAATCACAAGTAAAATTATAAAGTATTTTAATCTGAAAAAAGAAAACATAATGTCACAATTTATGGGATGCAAAGCTGCATTTATAGTAAAACCTATGGTGTTAAACACCTCTACTAGAAAAGAAAGATCTTAAATTAATAATCTCAGCTTCCATCTTAAGAGGTGAGAGAAAGAACCACTACACATGTATTAAAGTGGCTGAAATTAGAAGACTGACAATATCAGTTTGGTGAGGATATGGAGGAACTGGAACTCTCAGGAACTGCTGGTGAAAATAGAAAATGGTGCAGCCACTATGGTTTCTTAAAACCTTAAACACACACAATGTGACCCAACATTCTACTCCAAGGTATTTACCTAAAAAGAAAGAAGCATTTGTCCATAAAAAGACTTGTACAGAAATATTCATAGCAACTTTGTTTGTAAACAATCTAAGCTATACACTGGTAAATGGGTACACGAATTGTGAAATACTAATATAGTGGAATGTTATTTCTCAATATAAACAATGAACTATTGATACATATAACAGTGGTGAATGTGAAAATAAATATGGAGAGTGAAAAGAAGGATACATAGTTTATGATTCTATTTATATGAAATTCTGGAAATAGTGTATTAATCTGCAGTAACAGGAAGCAGAACAGTGGTTTCCTGAGGAGACGAGGGGAATAGAGAAGGAAAGGATTACACAAGGGTATGATGAATATGCTCACTATTTTGGTTGTGATGATGGTTTCATGGTCCTACATGTATATCAAAATGTATAACATTTTATACTTTACATACGTGCAGTCTATTATTTATCAATGGTACCTAACCCACCTACCCCCCTAAAAATAATTCTACCACTGCAATATTTCTAAAATACTGATTGCAGTGAAAATTTTTTATTGATCAAAAACTTAGAGAGTACTAAGTCTCAGCGTTAAGGGCAGGGAATGAAAACAAATCTGACATGGTTGCTGTCAGTGAGCTTTCAGTCTTAGAAAAAAACATGTGGAAGCAACTACTTTTGCAGCACTTGGTAATCTGTAAAATACTGATTTTTACAGCATTAGCTCATTTGAGAGTCATTATTTTTATCTAAGGTATTAATTATGTCTCAAAGGGATACATATATAAAAATAAAATAAGGATTTGATCTTACATGGAATGTTGGGAGCAGCTTACGTCGTATATGTGTGACTTGTTTCTATTTGGTGCAGGAGCTGGAAGTCCCTAGTTCATCCATTCAGGAAGAGAAGATGGCCACGGACATGCAATAGGCTGGACTGGAGGCTGAGATGGTCTCTTGCCCCCTCCAAGCCTGTAACTTTGACAATAGAGGTGTCCCTCACTATGGGGCTAAACACACATCTGGTTTGGAAGCTGAGCAAGCTGGAGGTCAGCCCTATGCTGATCCACTAAGGCAAAAAGTAAGAGACAACGTACAAGTTGCATATACTGTCCTAAGCTCTGTTCTGACCTTCTAAGAGTTAAAAGTAACAGCTGTTGCCCCACTTCTGCCTTCCAAATCTTGTGTGAAATGTCTCTAGTGAATCAGAGAGGGAATTCTACGGACATGAAATTCGGCTTAGCTATGTTGATGCAGCCAAATCACACACACATACGTGTATATATATGTACATACATGTATATTTATGTATGTGTGTACATATATGTAGTATATATCAGGCATGTAGCTATACATTTAATATTTTTGGAGAAACTGTACTATTAAGCAAAACACACACCTGTAATCCCAGCACTTTGGGAGGCCGAGGCAGGTGGATCATGAGGTCAGGACATTGACACCATCCTGACTAACGTAAAACCGCATCTCTATTAAAAATACAAAAAATTAGCTGGGCGTGGTGGCACGTGTCTGTAGTCCCAGCTACTCAGGAGGCTGAGGCAGGAGAATCACTTGAACCTGGTAGGCGGAGGTTGCAGTGAGCCGAGGTCGTGCCACTGTACTCCAGCCTGGGCGACAGAGTTGAGACTCCATCTCAAAAAAAAAAAAAAAAAAAGGAAAACATCCATAATTTAGCAGGTCCAATATGCCATGCTCTGTGTTGATTGCTTTACATACATTAAAAAATTTTATCCTTAAATAATTCTACAAATAGATATTATTGTCACCATTTCATAAATGAGGAAAATGAGGGTAGACAGGTTAAGTGACTTTTCCAAGATTACATGTGTGTGGGCTGTAGAGCAGAGCTGCAAACTCCACAGCTTGTGCTCCTAACATGTGTTCTAAACCTACAAGCCAATTCAGTGAGCTGAAAGTAAAAAACAAAACTAAAAGAAATATATAAATAGTAAATTACCAGAACATATTTAAATAACCACTTGCAGAATTTTTAAAACACGGCAATGTTAAACAAATTGAAAACCCTCTGAGATAAATAACTGCTCAAATCATATTTTAAAGATTTTAATCTCATCTGTGTAGGACTCTCTTTAATTTGCACTGAGTATACACATTCCTAAAATATATGCCAACAACATGCAAATGTTTACTGACTTCAGTTTACGAAAAAAAAAAAATGAGGAATGAGAATAGCCATGTGGATAAGAGACAGGCTGGTGGGTGCAAGGGGAGGGAATTTGACAGAGGGAGAGAAAAACAGGCGAGAGATTGAAAGAGACTGAGACACAACATAGAGAAGAGGCCCCAAGCTCGGGGAAAGATATGCAAATGTTCATCGACTCTGTAATGAAAAATCTTCTTATTAAACTGTGCTTTATCTGGGAACAGTCTTCCTTTTAGGAACATATCCAAGCAGAGATAAAGGCGTCTTACTGTACTCATTAAACTGCGCATGGTTTGATGCAATCAGACTTGTATAATTTGCATATGGAGCAGTTTAATCTAGCTCATCCTGTCTTGCACCTATTGTTAATCATGCCCAGGCTTCTCCCATCCTTCCCCCTCCTCCTCCACTAACCCTTTGATTCAAACAGATAAATGAATAGACATAAGGACATCAACATCTTTGTGAGTGATCATCAGCTTTGTAGTTTCAGAATATTCCCTGATTTTTGGATTAAGTCTTTGTTGACACTCCATATGCTTTTGATAATGTCCTTCTTTGCTGATTTGGAGAAGGCTGTCTATGGGCAAATCAAGATGATAGAAAATCATTATGAGCATACATCATAGGCCTAAGTCTGTTCATCTTTAGCCGTAAATAAGGAGATGGGTATTCTCACCTTTCTTATTGGATGGGATGTGTTTTCAGCACAGTATCTTTTGAGTAAGCATGCAAGGTTTTACTGTATTGGAGGCTTTTAAGAATATGTGAAAAGCTTTGTAACTAGTCCTTGGCTGTTAAGTAACCTGCACTTATGAAGGTGGTTGCAACTTAATATTCAGCGTGTTTGTCTTAATGAGGGTGAGAAAAACTATTCATAGCCTTTGATTCAGTCAGTCATGTTGCTTCCCATTATTTACAGTAAGGGGCTAGGGTATGGGAAGTTGGGAAAGGAAAGCAGTATAAGGTTTTCCCTACTTCTTCTCTGCTTTGCCTTCATTCCCCAAATCCCAACAATGTTGTCTATGTATCCCTCGTCCTTCCCATCACCCACACTCTTCCAGTGTCAAAGGAAGAGGAGGGATATAGTAAAGAAGATGGTAGAGACTTTTCTCTGAGGTGAATTGCATCCATTATAGAAACGGTGGAGACCTAGTTTCTAGAAAATGTTTTCTTTTTCTTTTTTTTTTAAATTATACTTTAAGTTCTAGGGTACATGTACACAACGTGCAGGTTTGTTACATGCATATATACATGTGCCATGTTGGTGTGCTGCACCCATCAACTCATCATTTACATTAGGTATTTCTCTTAATGCTATCCATCCCCCCTCCCCCCACCCCACGACAGGCCCCCGTGTGCGATGTTTCCCACGCTATGTCCAACGGTTCTCATTGTTCAGTTCCCGCCTATGAGTGAGAACATATTTTTCCAAAATAAAATCCTGATAATAAAATAAAATAATAAATAATAATAAAAAAAGAAATGGTGGAGACCAATTAGAGTGTGAGTGAAAAAGGCTTAGTCACACTCTCCCTCCCATGGGATAGGATTACGTTGCTGCTTGAAAGTGAAGATCCTGCCCTCAAGAAGCATGGGAGGAAGTGTGAGAATATACAGTCATCCGATGCTTCATGATAGAGATGTGTTCTGAGAAGTGTGTCCTTAGACAATTTCACTGATATGCAAATATCACAGAGTGCACTTACACAGACCTAGATGGATAGCCTACTCCACTGTAGCCTGTGGCTCCTGGGCTGCCAACCTGGGCAGCATGTTCCTGTACTCAATGCTGTAGGCAGCTGTAACACAATGGTAAGCATTTGTGTATCTGAACATATCTAAACACAGAAAAGGTACTGTAAAAATATGATATAAAAGAAAAAGTGGTCTACCTGTATAGGGCACTTGCTATGAATGGAGGTTACAGGACTGGAGGTTGCTCTAGATGAGTCAGTGAGTGAGTGGTGAGTGAATGCCTTATGAATGCCTTAGACATTAGTGTACACTACTGTAGGCTTAACAAATCCTGTACACTATTTAGGTTACACTAAATTTATTTTAAAAATTACTTTCTCAATAATAAACTAAACTTAGATTACTGTAACTTTTTTACTTTTAACTTTTCAATGTATTTTAACTTTTTCATTCTTTTGTAATAAGATGTAAAACACAAACACATTGTACAGTTATACAAAATAGTTTTTCTTTATATCTTTCTATTTTTCTATTTTTAAAAGCCTTTTTCTATTTTTAAAACATTTTGTTTTATTTTTTACTTTTTCAACTTTTTTTGTTAAAAACTAAGACACAGACACACGCATTAGCCTAGGCCTACACAGGGTCAGGATCATCCGCATCACTGTCTTCAAGCTCTCCCACATCTTGTCCCACTGGAAGGTCTTCAGGGGCAATGCCACACATGGAGCTGTCATCTCCTATGATCACAGTGCCTTCTTCTAGATACCTCCTAAAGGGCCTGCCTGAGGCTGTTCACAGCTAACCTTTTTTAATAAGTAGAAGGAGTACACCCTAAAATAACAATTAAGAGTATAGTATAGTCAATACATGAACCCATCACACAGCCGTTTATTATCATTATCACATATTGTATACTCTACATATTGATGTGTGCTGGACTTTTATACAACTGGCAGTACAGGAAGTTTGTTTGCCCCAGCATCATCCCAAGCCCATGAGCAAGGTTTTGCACTATGGCAGTTTGATGGCTATGATGCCACAAGGCCATAGGAATTTTTCAGTGCCATCATCATTTTATGGGACTACTGTGTAATATGTAGTCCATCATTGACTGAAATGTCATTATGTGGTTACATGACTGTATCACAGAGGCAGGACTCTGAAACATAAAGAAGTGTCAGGCAAATAACATTTAAAGTGTTTAATTAAATCTTTATATGACTCTACATTGCTCTGTGTATACCCAGTCTGAGTTATGTTGGGTTAGAAATTGGTTAAACTCACACTCAAATGGTAGATTAGAGGGCAACTGAGTTGTAAACAGGGGTGAGCATGCATCTGGGAGAGCCCTCCTGTGGGTAAGCAACTCGCCTAGACTTTGAAGCAGTAGGAAAAGAATAAGGAAAGATCAATTCTAGGCTTTGGGAGATATTAGGTTGCATTCTTCTGGAGGGCGATGCTACTGGTTGTCTTTTTCTTAGAAAGTGTGTGAGTAAGTGAGTTTCTCTATAGCATTCACCGATTCACCATTTGCTTTCTTCCTTTCCCTCTGTGTCTTCAGGATGTGGAACTGAATATAAGATACATCTAGAGCCTGAGGTTAAATACATTTGGGTGCCCAAATCTTGTCATATGTATCTAGCCAAATAATATGATAACAACAATAATAGGCATTTATCGGGCATATACCAAGTACCAAGCTAAAAGCTTTCATTGGATTATCTCATTTATTAGGTTGGTGCAAAAGTAAGTGTGGTTTTTGCCATTACTTTCAATGACAAAAACCACATAACTTTTGCACCAACCTAATAGTAATATAATTTTCCTCAAACACTTAAGCTGTTGTTATTATCATGCCTGTTTTTACATGGGATGTAACTGGCTTGTTCCTCCGCTTCCTGTAAGCACCTGACTTCCAGCTGAATGAACAAATGGATCAATGAGTTTGCAGGAGTCCAATTCTTAGTGTCTCCTCTGTGCCTACCTCTTATTGCCACCTCTAACTACAGAAGCTGTGGGGTTGAATCTTCTGTTTATGTGTTTCTGGTACACCTGGGCCAGACATGTAACCACATAAGTTCTTCCTATCCGTGCTGTCTCCCCAGAATTTGGTCAAACAATGCAAAAGCCTTTTGGGAGAAGAGATTCATTGCAGCAGAGTTGCAGGTTGGTCTGTGATCCAAATCATCCAAATGTTAGGATTCCTTTGGCTCTTACCTGCTTTCCAACTCCAGGTGTTGTGATTTTCATTGATTCCAGGCACCCCAGGTATCCTTTTTCTTTTCTCTCTCTTTTTTAAGGCTCCTTTTCCATCATAGCCAGAGAACAACTGATATCTTGATTCTCCAGTCCAGGACACCAATTCATTCTCCAACCAAAAGGAGGTCCTCATTCTTAGGTCATGATTTGGTGATATGATTTTTTCATTTTTTTGTTGTCCCCATATAAATCCTCTCTACTAGTCAAGTTCCAGATCAAATCTCAAATCCTCTCATGATGTCTTATTTACTCATTTTTTTTATTTTTTATTTTTTGAGACAGAATCTCGCTCTGTTGCCCAGGCTGGAGTGCAGTGGCATGTTCTCAGCTCTTGGCAATCTCTGCCTCCTGGGTCCAAGCAATTCTCCTGCCTCAGCCTCCCAAGTAGCTGGGATTACAGGCGTGTGCCACCACGCTCAACTAATTTTTGTATTTTTAGTAGAGACGTAGTTTCACCATGTTGGCCAGGCTGGTCTTGAACTCCTGACCTCAGATGATCTGCCCACCTCGGTCTCCTAAAGTGCTGGGATTACATGAGTGAGCCACCGTGCCTGGCCTCATGATGCCTTTTTTAACATTCTAGTTCACAAGAACTTTCTATTACTATAATCTATTATGCCCTAAGAAGAGCCTGATCTGTTCAGCATCAATGCTCTGCCTCTTAGACTCTCCAATGCAGGCGTTCTTAAGCTTATTGATTCAGTTATTTATTCAACAATATTTATTATGTGACAGAACTCTACTAGGTGCCAGTGCCAAAGCAGGAAATGCACACTTTGAACATATGATACGTGTTTCTCCAAAGAGGAAGTAAATGTGCTATGGGAAAATGTGATTGGAAGTCTAACCTCATCTGGGGCCATAGAGGGGTCCGTGAGAGATGCAGAATTTCTGAAATGTGGTAAAGAATTGAATTTTTCTATAACAGACCTCTGTAACTGGCACTGGATTCTCTAAGAGCTCCACGACCCCAAAAATGTTAAGAACCAACCTCTGAGTGCACACGCTTCTCTGTCTTTTCAATTAGTGAAATCTCCTTGAGTTAGGGAACTGTCTGGTAATTCTCATCTGCGCCCAGATGACCTACTTCAACAGTGCTAAGTGTACGGTAGTTTCTCAATACATTCTTATCGATTACTGAGGAACTCTAAGAAATGAAAGCTTGCCTCAAAATGTAGGTTGAGTTTCTCCTTCCAGTTGTATGTTTTTCTAAAACTCAAATTTAGTTGTCATGTATGTTGTTTAAAATCACATTCTTCGGAACTGTATTGCCTAAGATAAAAGCCTGGCAGTGAGAAACGAGGATGATTTTTAACTTTTTGATCATAAGGTTAACCTGAAAGCCTCATTTTACGATGACGGCTGACCCTCTATTTGGGTGTCGGGCTGCTGCCCAGCGTCTTCTGTGATCTGTCCAAGATGCATAGCAGGTACAAGTGTTTTAATTTCAGCATTGCCTCTGTAGGTAACCAGCCCTGCTCCTTCTGTCTGCGAGCAAGCTGGGGAGAATACAAAATGCCTTTTCTCATTCATAATGATTGCTATCAGGCCTCTGGGAGATCTGATTGAAAAACTGAGTCCTTCTGGCCAGATAGGGAATCTGGAAATTAGCTTTTTATAGTTTCGAGAAGACTTGGAATGAAAGAAGATGTTAGGAGAACAAGTGGCAACCAGGTCAGAATCAATATTTATTGGCTTATTAAGAAAGGGGGATGTTGGGAACAAGTGTCTCTCCACTTGTGTGGGCTTATATGTACCAACTGCTGCCTGCCTGCCTGTGAATCCCAACTGTTAGGGTCGAATGTTCTCATTTTTCTTATATTTATAGTCTTTGAAATTTCTCATTTAATGTGCCTCAGGGCATGCATGTTAGCCATTCAGGTGTTAATATAGGAATTATGACATAAATGATTTCTAGTTTTTGTTTCTTGTCTCTCTTCAACTCTACCCTCCCCTGCATGCTTGTCTTTTTCTCTCTTTCAGCATGAATCTCTTTGGGCGACATGCTAGTAGGATGTTAATCTTCAAAGACAGTCCTTCTCTGTGTTACAGGAGTCATGGATGAGCTCTTGAATCAGCCTCTCACTCTATTATGGCACATGTAGGCACAGTGGGTTCTGAAGAGAGTGGTTTTCCATGAGGTGTGAGGAGTCCCCGGAGAGTGCTCTTCCTACCCCATCTCTCTCCTTTTGTCTTTCCTTTTCAACACCAATGAAAATCTCCTTCGTTACTGCTGATACTAGAAATTTTCCCTGTAAGATTCTATCCTTTGCATCAAAGTGCTCTCTTGGGGAAAGAGGATGATATACTAAACCTTATATGAGTCCTAGCACACCTGAATACTTCATGCAATTCAAACATCCAGAATGACTTTTACTGAGCAGCTAGTCTGACCTGACACTGTGCTACATCCTTTATGTAAATCCAAGCTCATCATTTTCTTTCAAAAAACTTAAATAGCAGGCTCCCTCATTACATCAATTTCATAATTGGCTCAAAAAATTTTCTGAAGACTCTTCAGGTGATAAGCAGCACTACCAGAATTTGATATCAGCCCAACGTGGCTTCAAATCTAAGGCCTTTCCACTGTTCAAAATGAGATAAAACCATATTCACGACATATAAAATACTTTGATTAAAACATTAGTTTCTTCAAACATCTATCCCCCCAATTTATATTAAGGCAGATAATCATAAAGTATAATACCTGAATATTATTGGACAATAGGGAAGGAATTCAGTTATTCAGTGACATCGAGTGCCCACTATGTGCCAGGAACTTTTCTAGTTGCTGAAGATATAGCAGTCAACAAAACAGAGACTCAGTCTTTACAAAGCTTACGTTCTAGTGGGACCAAATAGTGTAATAATATAGGGTATTATTATACCCTATAATAGGGTAAAATAGTATAATAGGGTAAATAGTATAAATATGTAGTATATTAGAAGTATAGTATATTAGGGTCACTATTGGTAGTATACTAGAATATTACTATTATAAGGTTACTATTGCTAGTATATTGGAAGGTTACTATTAGAAGGCTACTATTGGTAGTATATTCAAAGGTTACTATTATTATAAAGTTACTACCATAGAATATTAGAAATATATTCAAAGGTTACTATTAGAAAGTTACTAGTGTAGTATATTAAAAGGTTACTATTGTTATGGGAAAAAATGAACTGGGTATGGACAATGGAGCAAAGGAGTGGATTGTAATTACCAATTATAAGTAGCAAGCCATGTAGTCATTACTGGGAAAGCGACATTTGAACAAATACATGAAAAATACATAGCAGCAAGCCAGGGACACAGTGTTCCAGCAAAGGGCATAGCTGGTACAAGGCCTGGAGGTAAGCAAGGTGCCCAGTGTGGGGGTCGACATGGCAAGTAGTTAGAGCTTAGTGAGAAATGGGGAGGAGATACTAGAAGATGAGATCAGTGAATTAATGATGAAGAGGGAGATTACTTGGTTGCTGGTAGCTGAAAGAGAAGATTTTGGTTTCTAATCTGAATGAGATGACAAGTTTTGCAAGATTTCAGACAGGGGAAGGACCTCATCTACGTTATCTCATAATAGAATCAGTTTGGTTACTGTATTGGCCATGGTGCATAGAGAGCAAAGACAGAAGCAGAAAAGCCTGCAGGAAGGCAGTGGCAGTCACTCAACTGAGACATGATCTTATATCAGATCAGGGTGATTGTGGGAGAGGGTCTGAGAAATGATTCTATTCTCAGTATATTTAGAAGGTAAAACTAATGAGATTGGTTGACTGATCATATGTGGACAGTGAGAGAAAGAGAGCGGTCAAGGAAAACTCCATGATTTTTGATTAAACATCTGAAAGGATGAAGTAGCCTGTACTGAGATGGTACAGATTTAAGTACAAACATCAGGAATTTAGTTTTGGACATGCTCAATCTGTAATTCTGCTGTATTTCTAAATATTAACAGGCAATTTAATATTAGAGTCTAGAGTTTAGGGGAGGTATCTCAGCCGGTGATTAAAAAAATCAGAAGTTGTTAGCATGTATGTGATATTTAAAGTAAAGTAAAAGCATAGATAAGAACAATTCAAGGACTGAGCCTTAGAGCACACCAAAAATAGAAGGTTGAAGAGATGATCGAAAAGATGTGGAGGAACTAGCAAAGGACCATGGGGTATTAGAAAAACCAAGGCAGTCTTGTGACATGGATGCCAAATGAAGAAAGTGTTTCAAGCAGGAGGAGGAGGAGCTGAAGAATCAAGTAAGATGAAAACTGAGGATTGATTATAGGATTTAGCAATGCGAAAGTCTTTGTTGGCCTTGACAAAAGAAACTTGAGTGGAATGGATGCATTGATACAGGTGGAAGCCTAATTAGGCTGATTTTAAGACAGAATAAGAGGATTTGGAGACAGTAAGTATAGCCAAGTGTTTCAAGGAGTTTTGCTGTAAAGAAGAGCAAAGAAATAGTATGTCGAGAGAAAAGTGGGGTTTTGTGAGTATTTTTTTGTTTTCTTTCATAAGATGGTGAAAATAATTGTGGGCTAAAGGCAATAATCCATGAAACAGGAAAACAACTGGAAAAAACAGCTGACAGCTGGGAAAATTGCTAAAGAAATGCCTTTGTGTAGGTGAGAAGGGTTGAGATTTAGTGGAAACATGGAGGGCTTGCTCTTCAGAGAGCTGCATTCTCCCATGCTATGAGGAAAGGAAGCAAGATAACGTGGGCATTGCTGCAGGTAGGTAGGTGAATATAGCGGTAAGAGCTTGTTGAAGTACCCAACTAACGGCTTCCATTTTCTACCTAGTGCAGGAAGCAAACTTATCAGATGAGAGTGAAGAGATGAGGGAGGAAGAATTGGTGCTTTGAGAAGATATGAAATAATTGGGGGAGTAAAAAGTTAATGGAATGGAGCATCTAGAATGACTTTCAGACAGCATTTAGGGCCTTTTTGAGATTAGTGATCATGAATTTGGAGTGAAAACAGTCTGCAAGAAAAATATTAATGTAAAAAACATCATGTGACAATTCCAATCTGCCCCAAGCACATTCTCACACTAAAGGTCCTGGAAACTTGGAAGGCGAGTAAAGTGAGGAAGAGGTGCAGGAGAGGTGGTGGGCCAAAATTAAGATTTATTCACCTCAAAATTATCTCCAGAGTTGGTGCTACACACACATGATGAAACAGTGAGCAACTTCCTGAACTTTCATTGAGAGTCCTAATTTCCCCCTCACCACTATCACCGAGTCAAGTCAACTCCTTTGTGGGCGTAAGTCAAGTAGTTCCTGTCAGCATGCTGACCAGCTGGTCACCTTTTGTTCATATCTGTTTGAAAAGATTCCAAAAATTCTGTAGGCTTTCATGGTCAACCACGATCTCTGTGACATCCCGCATAAGTACCATAGAATGCTAATAGCATCACAGAATGTTAAAACTGGAGAGCCCTTAGCAAATGTCTGGCCTCATCTTGCCGGTAAGACAACAGAAGCCCAGAGAAGAAAAGTGATTTACATAAAGCCATCTAATTTAGAATAGAAATGGAGCTGGTACCCAGATTTTTGTCTCCTGCCCACTACTCCTTCTGGCATGTCTCTCAGCTGGTTTCTTGGACTCAAGACAACCACGCAACTTCTCTCAATTATGAAGTGAAAGTTGTTCTTGTGATGAATTTTGCAATGTCACTTTCTGCCAGACAAATAGGGCCATGCTGATATGAAATTAATTTCTTTTGATTGTCGATGCTCTAATAATGAATGATTTAAATAATGACATCTTGAGAGAACTAGCCAAGGTGTCAGATTTTAAGGTTTCATCACTAATAAGAAAATAGTGAGAATTTTCAAATTGATAATCAGGCTCTTCTCCTCCTTTCCATAGGATGCCATGTTATAAGGCTACATCCTAAAATTAGGATTTGTGCTTCCAACACATCCAGTGCCCAGTCTAGTTGTCAGGTTGGCAGTGTGAATTCTAGACATTCCATTAGGCTGGTGATTGCTAAATATAAAAAATAGGAGACTAGCAGTCTATCCATTATATAATAACTTTAATTCCCCAGTAATAATGGTGCCTGTACATGGAAGATGACAAAAGGAGGGAAAAATAGTTATGGGAACTAGTTATGCAAACCACTTCTGCTTGGTCTCCTATAATTAGGTAGTTCATTTATGCCATCCCAGCCAAGGGATTGAAATTTTCTGCGATGCACTTTTCTTCTTCAGTCCATAGTATAGCTGTTTTAATTGCTTCAACAAGTTGGGATTTGTGTGGGCTGAAGCATGGAGCAATACGTTGTTCCCTGAATGTGATAGCCAATTACCTGATGGGACTTGACTATCTTCATGATGACCTGAAATGAACTATGGGTAGTTCAGCTTGGATGCAAAGTTTCCAAAGAAACATGGCTTGGAAGTTTGAAGCAGAATGAATGAGCGTGATTTCACTGGTTAGTGAAGACATTTGAAACAACAATGATGGTTTGGTCTTGAGTGAGTATGATTACAGATCTGTCTGGGGTGGGAGCACCCACACTAGTTTGTTTCTATAGGATGCACATTGGGAGTATGTTTGTTAAAGAAAGTAGAGCTGAACTCTACGTTTGGCTTTCTCATGAATCTGTAGTTCTTGTGGTGAGAAAGCTCTAGGGATCCAAGGATATTACGGTGTAGCTTGCATGTGCACATGGGGGCACTGGTTGGTTTAGGGGGCAGAAGGTAGGGTGGAAGAAAGGCAATTATTTAACTACAATATTCTATGAAGGAATGCAATTTTTAGGTTATGGGGCAGAAGTTGAAGGATAGTTGTTTCCTCACTCCAAACCTCTGAAAAGTTTTATAAAGCATATTTTTATAGAGCACAGAAGTACCTGGACGATGTATTTGGAGGACTTAATGCCACCAGAGGCAAGGCACGGTGGCTCATGCCTGTAATCCCAGCACTTTGGGAGCCAGATAATCTGAGGTCAGGAGTTTGAGACCAGCCTGGCCAACATGGCAAAATAAATACAAAATACTAAAATACTACATTAGCCGGGCATGGTGGCGGGCACCTGTAATCCCAGCTACTCAGGAGGCCGAGGCAGGAGAATCACTTGAACCCGGGAGGCGGAGGTTGCAGTGAGCCGAGGTCCTGATGCTGCACTCCAGCCTGGGCTACAGAACAAAACTCTGTATCAAAAAACAAATAAATAAATAAATAAAGCCACCAGAGCCCCTTGCTTTTCCTTCCCGTCTCATACTATGTATCTAAGAGAATGGCCAGAATTAATGGTTGCTTTATAAATGCAGATTGCTCAACTATTCCTAGCATCTAAATCCTTTCTCCAAAGCGTGTCATCCTTCCAACTCTGTAAAACCTTCAGCATGCACATCACTGCTCACTGTGAATTTGAGGCAAATATTTGAACATAATGGTGATATGATAATCTGCACACATGGGAGATCACGTACTCTTAAAGTTCTCTAACTCATTCTGACATGATGAACTGACTAACAAAGCAGTGTTAGAAAAGCATGTCATATTGGGCAGTAGGCATTGGGCAAGGGAAATTGATTTGATTCTACATCGGCCAACTAATAACTTGGGGTACTCTCAGGGAAGATAATGTGCTTTTTTGGGCTCACATGGGAATATTTAACATATTCTGTTACCAGTTTTATTGTCTTCCAAAATTCTTAATTGATTTTAATAGGATTTGACAAGGCAGAAAGAGATAATCTCCTTTTAAATGGTCATCTTTTTGCTTTGAAAAGATATAAATAGAAATAAGAAAGATTACTAACTGGTGTTAAGTAAAAGGCTTTATGCCAACTTGGAGGCAAAGGAGATCTTTAATGTTTTACCGGTTCGGTTAGTCATTACTGTAACTGTTCAGAGGCCTGGGTCTTGTGCTACAGTTACTGAAATGATGTATGGGGACCTTTCCTTGGTGAAGAATTTAACCATGGTTATCTCAGAGGAATGACTTTACAAAGAGAACTGAAAGAGTCCTTCTCTGGTAGCAATGAGACCGACTGCATGTTAATTTGAATAAAAAGGCATCAATTAATCAAAGGACATTTTTGTTATGCCATTGTTCTAGGTGTTCAGCATAGACAAAGATAATTCAGATAGGCTTTTGCATGTAATGAGCTTAGAGTCTGCAGAGGAAAGCAGGCTTTATAAATACAGTGTTTTTATAATTTTAATACAAAGTAAAAATAAGTGGTGTGAAAGGTGTCAACGAAAAGCAGTGCAAATGATGTGTTGGCTAAGCTTTAACTGAGTACCTCTAAGCACATGCATGACATGGGCCTCCTGCTTTTGGAGGTTGCAGCCCAGATGCTGCAATAACAAGTCTCCTTGCTGTTATAAGGCAGTAAAGGCCACTGAGTTGGCATAGCAATAATTGCAGTGAGTCTTCATAAAACAAAGATATCCAGTCCAGCTGGGGTGATCAGAGAAGCCTTTATCACTGAGGAAGGACTTGAATCTACTCCTGGAATTCATCTTGCTGACAGGTGAAGGGGATGGAATAAAGGGCGTCTCTAGTGGGGCAAAGAGAGCAGCAGCAGCGAGGTTCTGGAATTAAAAAAATTAAAAGGCATATTCTGGGCTCCATATATGTGATTCCCACAAGGGATCCTCCTGAAATCCTAGCCAAGGTGTCTCTGAAAACTTTTGAGTGTGGGTGGCTTTCTCAGGTCTTCTGAGAAAGAGCGGACACTTCTCAAGTGTCCTTAGTGCTCTGTTTACTGGCCAGGGCTTCCCAACCCTTAAAGGATGGCTTGCAGAGAAGACTGAAGAAAAGGGATGTGACAGAGATTGATTGGGTCAGATTTGAAGAGCCTTGAGTGACAGGCTGGAGCTTTTGGTGAAGGATTTGCTGCCCCCACGCCCCTCTTTCTAGAGGCCACTCTGGAGCTGTCCTGGTTGGTCACAATAGGCCTGACAGAAGTTGTTTTAATTCAGAGAGGTAATGGAACATTGTCTTTCCCAGCCCTGGTAAGCTTAGGGACATATCTGGAGCACTCTCGTGTGGCCTCATGAATGGGTATTGGGGTATTTAGCCCTTGTGAGCCTCCTCATGTTTGCTGCAAAGGGTCTGAGCTGCTGCTTAGCAGGTGACCATGACCTAGTGTCCTTAGGATCTCAGGGACCACCTGTAGGTCATTGTGAGCCACAAAGGGCACCCAAGGAAGGAGTGAACACTTGAGGCAGCCCAGAGTTTTGTCAGAACCAGCCAGGTAGTGGGCAAGGCATCTTATCAGGGTCTTTTATATCCTCTTTCTTCCTCTCCAGCCTCCCTTCCTAACCCCTTTCTCTGCCTCCATCACTTTCTCCTTATAAGAGCATACACACAATCACACCACCCCCGCTTCATCTCTAAGACAATGAATGCTGCTGTCAGTTCAGATAAGAGCACCCGCTGGATAGAAAGGCAATATTTTCAGTCTTGGCAAACATGATCGTAAGTTCAGTTTATTAATATTGCAACAGTTGCACTAAATGAGATCACTTGGCTAACAAAACATTTATCAACAAAACGCTGCCACCTACTGAAGTTTTGCAAACAGCCCGGATAATTGGATAAGATCACAAATTCACTCTGCCACAAGCTTATGGTCTTTTCTGAAATCATTCTGAAACAAGAATGATAACCAGCCAAAGCAGACAGGACACACCTTTCATGCAATCTGTGTAGAAGGTGTCAGAGTGGACCCCACAGAATGGCATCCGTACAGAGAAGGAGGTTTGGGTCCCTTGATGTTAAGTTTCTAGAGGGTTTGGGGAATGCTTCCAAACAACTGCAAAGAGGGCTGTGTGTATTAGGAACACATTCTCTACAAACTCATTTGCAACACTGGTGTTCAAACTGCAGTGAAGGCATGTAAAAACATGGTTTTTATTGTTGTTCTCTAGAAAATAAATATATTTGGTACCATAAAACATCCCATGAAACTTATGATGATGATAACAATAGCGATTTTTCTATGTGAATATACAGCTGTGAAAATATACTTTCATTCAAAGACTCTTTAAACTGTGGAAACCACTTTAGAAAGGGATAATTAAGTTGTATTGTGTTTATAAAGAAGTTCAGAGTACTTTAGTAAGTAATGTGAGAACTAATTTGTAATGCCAGGGGGGAGTTCAGGGGGAAAATGTAATGCAACATTGGTGATTTATGTGTGATTTTCTTCCAAAGCTAATAGTTACTCTTCTTCTAAAATTCTTAGGACATAATTTTGAAATGCTGAATGACAAAATAGGGCTCTAAATTCCATCGCTCACCTCCCTCAGCTCAATTCTGCAGCAGGCTGGGGTTGGCTGGGAAAGAAGAAAAGCCTGTGGTTAGTGCTCACTCTATTTCCCATATGTGTAGAAAGATTATTTTCCCACTGTACTGTGAGTTCTAAAGGGAGGACCTTGGCTCTCAGGATCTAGACAGTGCCTTGGACATTGCAGGGACCAATGAGACAGACATTTAAGATGTTAGTATGTCTGAGCTCTATTTAGCAAGCCACACCAATTTTCAATAACTAATGTTCTAGATTCCTAACATTAGGGAGTTTTTAAAGATAGACTTTTATCTTTTTTTTCTCTGGAAATTACTGTACCTCCCTAACAGCTATAAGATTGGGAATACTGGTTGAATGACTTTCATTGGATAAATGCAGCCTTTCTCATGTAAGAGCAGAAAGGTGAAGAGGAGGGGCCCTGCTCCCTGTGTACATTTGTGATTAGGGTAGGAAAACTCCTAGCCTGGGCTTTTCTTGGGCAAGTCTATGCTTCTGCTCTGCCACTTTTCTAAATTCTCACCAAAGTGAGTTAAAAGAGAGAAAATGGCAGAGTAGGAATGGAAGAAAAGAAGCAGGCTTGATATTGGGCTTTGGCTCAACTAAATATATAATAAACACAAGTGATACTATTTATTGAACATCAAGTATACGTCAAACATTGTTTGAGGCATTTTACCTGTATTAGTTCTATTTCACATAACAATACTTCAGGGAAGGAGTCACTGTACCCATTTTATAGACAAAGAAACCGAGGTCCAGAATGGTTAAATGACTCGGCCAACTAAACCCAGATGAAAAATGGCAGAGCAAGCCCGGATCAAGAACCTGTCTTCTGGCTCAAAAGGCCCTGCTGTTTTCATGACACTGGTTTGGGCACGGCCAGCATATTTTCCAGACAGTTAAATAGAGAGAAGGGAATAGAGGAAGTTCCTCTCTCTCTTCTACCCAGGGAAGTGGCACTTCTCTTGCACGTGGGAGAACAGAGTTCACAGTTTGCTAGTAAATGAGATCATGGGTAGGAAGCCCTTGGACCTCCTTAGAAGTAAGTGACTGTAAAAAATCCAAGCCATTTGTATTACTCTTGTAGGTGATGTGATTTCAAATGGACAGAGAGCACAGTTTGTCTTCTGTTCAAATTGGCATCCCTTCATGCCATTCTGGGAATTAGTTCAGAACTGACTACAGGAAACAGAAATCACCTTTGATACCCAGTACTATTTCCTAGCAGGCCCATATTTTCCCAGGAGGTTCTTTCTCTGTAGTAGATAAAAGTTTGCCTTCATTTCATGTGATCTCATTTCATTTTCCTCTTCAGTAGATACCAGCCTATGTCCATCATTCTGGACTAAGCAGGATCCTGTCCCGGGCACTTACATTCATGGTGGTCCTACTGGAACCTCACTTTTGCCGTTGAATACCTCCATCACTCCTATTGTTATCGAGGGAATAATTCTCATTCTCATTGAAAGGAAAAGCACATTCTGAATATGTAACAATAACCTGCATGTAGCTCTCTGATTATAAATATCAAGTGTTATAAAAGCCCCATCAGTGTAGTGATCAAAGGCATGAGGGACTCTCTGCTGAAGCAGCAGGTGACCCAGTACAATTGGAATAAAGGGAAATGCTGAGTAGACATGGGGTCCCAGGAAATTCACATTAAAGATTTTTTTCTGATGTATTTTCAGTTGTGCCTTTTAAGAGGATTTCACTAAAAGCTAACAAGGCAGTTGATTTTGCATTCAATTCTATCTGATAATTAAAAATAAATTTGAGATTTACTAATCAGTAATAATTTTTATTTTTAACCACCAATAAAGCCAATAATAATCCCTTTCAGCTCTGGGGGTAAAAAAAAAAAAAAAAAAAAAAAAGGAGTTACTAAAACTGTTTTCACTGACTCCTTCCTTCAGAAAGATGTTATTCTATGAACCCAGGAGAGATGTGGGTCAAGGAAAAAAACTTCAAAAGAGTTGGTGGCCAATTAGTTAATGGAGGACATGTGTTTGGGCAACACATTCTTTTTCTTTCTGAGAGCAAATAATACGTTCTGAGATCTGGGTCATAGTATTAACACTGTAGAGTGTGGTTGCACAAACCTGGATAGTGTAACCTACTACACGCCTGGGCTATACGGTCTAGCTTATTGCTCCTAGGGTACAAACCTGTATGGCATGTGACTGTACTGAATACTGTAGGCAATTATAACACAATGGTATTGCATATCTAAACATAGAAAAGGTCCAGTAAATATATGGCATAAGAGCTTAAGAAATGCTACACCTGATTAGGACACCTGAATGCAGTTCGTAGGACTGGAAGTTGCTCTGGGTGAGTCAGTGAGTGAGTGGCGAGTGAACGTGAAGGCCGAGGACGTTACTGTACACTCCTGTCAACTTTATCAACACTGTACACTTAGGCTACACTAAATATATGAACGTTTTTATTTCTTCAATCGTAAATTAACCTTATCTTCCTGTAACTTTTTAACTTTATGAACATTTCAATTTTTTAAAAACTTTTTGACTCTTTTATAACAACACTTAAAACATAAGTACATTATACGCTAAAAAATTATTTTCTGTATATCCTTATTCTGTAAGCTTTTTTCAACTTTTTTTATTGTTTTTAACTTAAAATTTTTTTGTTGTGAAAAACTTAGATGCAAACATACACATTAGCCTAGGCCTATACAGAGTCAGGGTCATCCATATCATTGTCTTCCACCTCTACACCTTGTCCCACTGACAGTTCTTCAGGGGCAATAAGAAGCATGGAGCTGTCAGCTCCTATGACAACGACGCCTTCTTCTGGATGCCTCCCGAAGGACCTGCCTGAGGCTGTTTACAGTTAACTTAAAAAAATAATATTTAGAAGGAGTACACTCTAAAACAATGATTTAAAAGTATAGGGTAGTAAATACACAAACCATTCACATAGTTGTTTATTATCATTATTCAGTATTATGTACTGTGTATAATTGTATGCACTAGACTTACATATGACCAGCTGTGCAGTCAGCTCGTTTGCACCGTCATCACCACAAACATGAGTAATGCAGTGTGCTACAACATTATGGCAGCTGTCCATCACTAGGTGATGGGAATTTTTTGGCTCCATTATAATCTTGTAGGACCCTCATTGTATATGTGGCCCATCGCTGATGAAAACATCCTTATGTGGTGCATGACTGTGTTACTAAATACCAGGAATTATGAATAACCATTTTTATATCTGAAAATTTGAATTGGTTACTTTTGAAAAATGCTATTTTGTTTCTTATGAGTGAAAACTGAATAAAACTATTTCTTCATAAGTGAAGAAAACCATCAGATTCTGTTCTGGCTATTTGCCTGTTCCTTCTGGGATCCTTTCCTGGCCCTTCCCTGCTCTGTGCTGGATTGCAGGGGGTCCAATTCCCCGGTTTCCCCAACTTCTGGTTATGCGGGAGGTTCAACCAATGGGTGGTGCTGGCAGAAAAGTGGCAGGTGGGATGGGGGAGAAGCCAGGGGGTCCCTCCCTCTTTCTCTCTGTTGCAGGTGGCACTTCCAGCAGCACCTCTACTTCCTTCAAGGCCTGTCCCATGCTGGCCAGCCTCCCTTTTGGGGGCAGGCGCCAAGTCTTGATTCCGGTGAGGATATCACCTCCTCCTTTAGCTCTGTGGCTCCAAGAGTGATGGTCACTTCCTGAGTGCAGTTACTTCACTGTAGCTTATTTGACTTTTCAGTTCATTTGTCATCTATGTAACTCATTTCCTCTATTAAATCTCTTGTGTTTGACACACCTAGAATGTGTTCCATTTCTCCGGGTAGACACTCACAGACACAGTGTCATGCTGGATTAATATTCTATTCATCTATGTTTCGCATTTTACTGTCTTTTAATTTATTGTCTTCTGACCTTATGCCTCACAGGCTTTTGTGGTTGTTGTTGTTACCAGTATTGTGATTATTCTTTATTCCATAAGACAGTCCCCTTGTTATTCTGCAGAAGCATGTTTTTTTGGGGGAGGGGGGTCGGTAGGAGAAATATCCAGAGATATTCTTAACTTTAAGAATCGTAAATCTAAAAGGTTGCAAATTTTTGAATCCTGAAAGTCTTTTATTTTATTTTTTATTTTTTTTTTTGAGACGGAGTCTCGCTGTCGCCCAGGCTGGAGTGCAGTGGCATGATCTCGGCTCACTGCAGGCTCTGCCTGCCGGAGTTCATGCCATTCTCCTGCCTCAGCCTCCCGAGTAGCTGGGACTACAGGCTGCCGCCACCGCACCCGGCTAATTTTTTGTATTTTTAGTAGAGATGGGGCTTCACCGTGTTAGCCAGGATGGTCTCGATCTCCTGACCTCGTGATCTGCCCACCTCGGCCTCCCAAAGTTCTGGGATTACAGGCGTGAGCCACCGCGTCCAGCCTGAATCCTGAAAGTCTTAAAAGATTCTCGGCTCTTTGTCTTTCAATCTGTGGTCCATATAAAGGCCATGTGCAGGCTCTTTTCTTTTTTTTCTTTGACACATCTTTCCCAATCAAGGGCAAAGTGTGCACTCAACCTGGAGTACATTTTCTTCCTCTCAGAGCAACAGAAGCCTGTGAAACTCTTGTTGGCCAAGCCCAGCAGTAAATATTCAGAAATAAAAGGAGAGCAAACATTTGCATGTGCACTTTCTACTTTGTACACTAAAGGGTGAAGCTTTCCAAATAGCCAGACTAGGGAAAACCTGTGAGTGAGCCATGCTGGTAAATACATGGTCCTTTAATTGATAATGAAATTAGACCCTAGAAGAGCATAAGTAATATTTGTCAGTTGGGGACCATATGGAACCATGATCCACAAATAACTTTAGTGATCAGCATGTCAACAAAAGATCCATAGGGATTGAAAAAAAAAAAAAAGTATCCATAAAATATGAATGTTGCCACTTGGTATATATTGTAGATTTAGAAAAGATATAAAAGTATAGATTCTAAAGCTATGTTCATGATTCTTTTTGTTTTTTCATGGTATCATCAGCCACACTGCAATGTTTTGCGGGAAGTTTATGTTTCCAGTGTAGTGTATCCTTATACCTAGGATGGGGACTCCTAGGATGTACTCCTGGGATTCATCTGGGGCTACCTGAGACCTAGGTCAATAAAGGTGTCTGGATCAGACCATCTTTAGATCCAGTAGTGGGAGCCAGCACACACACACACACACACACACACACACACACACATATATATATATTTTTTTGAGACAGGGTCTCACTCTGTTGTCCAGGCTGGAGTACAGTGGCATGATGTGGCTCACTGAAGCCTCGACTTCCTGGGCTCAAGTGATCCTCCCACCTCTGCCTCCCAGGTAGCTGGGACCACAGGTGCATACCAACATACCCAGCCAATTTTTTGTATGTTTTGTAGAGACAGGGTTTCGCCTTGTTGCCCGGGCTCATCTTGAACTCCTGGGCTCAAGTGATCTGCCCGCGTAAGCCTCCCAAAGTGCTGGGATTACAAGTATGAGCCACCATGTCCGGTCCAGCACATATTCTTTGACTCCAAGGTATGGTGTTTATGGGCACGGGTTTTGGAGCCAGACCAACTGGATTTGAAACACTGCTCTAGCCATTGCTATTCATGGTGCGATCATGGATAAGTTACTCTACCCCCTAAGTTGCACTTTGTTTTTCTGAAAAAAATAAAAATAATAATTACATCATAGCATTGGTGAAATATTAAATCAGATAACACATAAAAAATGTTCAACATTATTTCCAGCACAAAATTAGTATTCAACAGCACATGGGTTGAGGGTCTGGAGAGCTGGACCCTACTCTAGGACCGTTCTGGGGCCACCCCTTCTGGCTTGTGTCCACAGACTTTGAAGTCTCCTTTTTTGTTTGTTTCGTTTCTTTAGACCAAAGAGACCTGCCATATTTTGCATGTGAGATATAGGACAGACTCTGATCATCTCAAAGTTTCCTAAGGACTCTGAGTGCATCTGAAACAAAGCTGCTACTAGGTGCACATTCTAAGACATTTATGTCTCCCTAGGAAGTGTCTTGGTTTAAAATTCTTGTTCTGAACTTAATGTTTCTGTCCAGTCTACCAAAACTAAGTTGCATCATTCTTTCTTTAACTCTACTGCCAATTTTAGGGTGCATGTGCTATTTATTCTACTTACTATCTGTTCAAGTATTTAATTAAGCATTCCTGGCAACTGAGAAGGTCACTGTGAACTTACTGACTAGAAGTTGGACCAGCTGGTAAGGAACTGCCAGGAAATAACCTGATTAGGAGAACATTGTTTCTCTAAGCCTGATGGAATTGTCCCTTCACTTACTTTTCTCTGTGGCTCAGTACTGAGTCCGGTGGGCTGCTTCCAGGGGTTTGGGGGCTTGCAAAATAGTGTATTCTGTGACTTGAAATGAGAGAAGAAACCTTAAATAGGAATATGGGCCTTATTGCTCAACACCTCATTAAGCTTGCATGAGGGTAGGGTAGCCTCTCTAGATGTTGCAAACAAGCCATTCCTAATGGTCTAATGCTGGAGCTGGGGGAACCCAGGGCTGGAGTGTGAGAGGAAAAGCAGTCCCTTGGGATGAAACGCAATGGCTGTCCTTTCTGCAGAGGTTCTAGGCAGTAGTCCTGTGAGTTGGGGAGGAGGGGCCAGGCCACATTTTGGTTTTCTTTTCTGTTTATTTTTGTATTGCTTGGCTTTTCGGAAATGAAATATTTTCCCTAATAGTGTTTTCCCTTCTATTTGTGCCAGTTTCTCCTTCCTTCACCTGATTTTACAATTCCAATTCTAACTACTATTTTCTTTCTATAACTTCACCTTTTCCCTGTACTCCTTAAGAGGCCTGAACAGTCCTTTCACTCACAGGCTGAGCAGTTACCTCGGCCGTTCGTGACCCAGAGAGCCAAGGTCCAGCATAATTGAGGGCCTTTCATTGTGCCATTGTTAGGCACTCACAGCCCTGTACTGGGTCTACTCACTAACGTCGCTCCATTAGAAAATGCCGTGTCCTGCATACGAGTGAACTGCACTTTGCTGTAACTTTGGCTGTCTTGCAATCCCACTAATAGCCTTTTACTGTAGGGAGACTATCTACAGCAGCATCTAAAAATGCCCATCCATCCAATGCCTCCCAGGGAAGAAGCAAATAGGGGAGCTAAGAGAAGGATAAACGTTTTGGTCTCTCACTGTAATTGCAGTTAAGTAAAGGAATTGATTGTCTGCAGGAGTAGTGCACTTTCTACTTTCAACCATATGTTTCCACCCCCTGGTCTAGTAACTGCAGCAGGCATCAGAAACGAGTGCAAAGCAGAGAACATGTGTTTCATTGACATCTGTGACACTGAAGATAAAGAACATTTCATCATCAATATTGTTAATAAAATCTAGCATTTAAACGCTTATTTAAAAAACATCAGACCAGAACCAGGTGGTGTCTATAGATATTTATCACAGGTCTATTATATGCAGTGGAGCTGATGCCACATTGAGATGAGTTTTCATCTCAAAAGAAAATGTACTTTCCTTGATTTTCTATAATTTATCTCATCTTATGCTTGGGGCCTTATTCTTCTGTGGATGGAGAAAAAACTGCCCATGATAGGTAAATCAATTTCTTTCCTATAAAAGGATATCTTTGGGGTGAATTTATTCTCTTAGGTAAATGCTTAGACTTCTATGGCTTCTCTCCCTTTGCCTCCTTGACAGGATGGTACCTGGGTAGAGGGAGAAGACTGCCTGTCCTCATAACAGAGTGTCCTCTCCTGGTCCTCTCTGGCCAGAGGAGCAGTGTCCCTCTGGCCTTGCCACAGAGTAGGGCCCATGCTGGCATCTCAACTGGGGAAGCATGACCCTTTCCTCACAACACCCTTGACCTTGGCATTAGTTGGCTGTCCTCTGAATCACCTTCATGCCTTCCATCGAGATCCTGGATTAGCTGAACTCCCCGTGGTACCTGCTACAGGGTGCTTCACTGTCTGCAGGCTTCGTCCTGGCAGTCCTGCCGCACCTCAACTCTGCAACTCCCTTCTCCTACTGGGGACTTTCAAGGATTTCCCTAAAATTGGTAGCAGAGTTAAAGAAGGAATGATGTTGGGAGTATTGGACAGACGCATTAAGTCCAGGACAAGTATTTCAAACCAGGAATGTTTCCTAGAGAAACATAAATGTCTTAGAATGTGCCCATTTGTAGCTTCATACCAGCAGCTTTGTATCAGCTGCACTGAGGGTCTTCAGTTTGCAGCCCAAGTCCTGGGGGAACTTTGGGATTCTCAGAGACTATCTTATGTATCCATGGCAAAGCAGGAAAAGTGTCTTTGGCCAGAAGAACCAGATCCCTTCCAACTACATGTGAACTGGGGTGACACAGGGGACACTATCTCCAGTCTTTTCTATGATGAGCATCTTCCAGCAGTGAGGGTGACCTACTGTGTGGCTGGTGCCATGTTGGGTATGGCTCATGTGAGGACACTTAACGTTCTCACAGTCTGTGCCAGAGGAAGTTGTAGAGTGACCACAGCTCTGGGGTGTTCTCCCTTCTTCCCCACCCTCTACTCCTCCAGCCGGAGAAATTAGATGTAAGTCTTTGTCCTCTTCTCCAGCTTTTTCTCTTTTCTCCTTTTGCTACATTGAAGATTAGAAAAGCTCTTCACTTTTTTCCAAGTTGGGCTGGAAACGTCTATCATTTAAGTGGGTTAGTTATCCTCTTGACATTGCAAAAGGGAGATTTTGGAACCTAGAAACCATTTCTCTCTTAACAAACTCTAGTTCCCAAGACAAGTGTTTCACTTTACACTTAAAAGAGAATTCTAATTTGAAACGAAAGCTGCATGGTACCTGCCTTGTTTTAGCTGAAGTTACCCGTTTCTGGAGTCTACTCCTTTCCTGAAGCATGGAAAGATAGCAGCTGAGTATGGGGGGAACCCCACAGCATGGTGATTTTAAGGAGAATGAAGAATGCACTGCTTTATTAAAGTCCTAAATGTCAAAAACAAAACTTTTAGAATAATTTTTTTTTTTTTTGAGACGAAGTTTCACTCTTGTAGCTCAGGCTGGAGTGCAATGGCACAGTCTCGGCTCACTGCAACCTCTGCCTTCTGGGTTCAGGCAAGTCTCCTGCCTCAGCCTCCTGAGTAGCTGGGATTACAGGTGTGTGCCACCATGCCTGGCTAATTTTGTACTTTTAGTAGAGACAGGGTTTCTCCAGGCTGGTCAGGCTGGTCTCGAACTCCCAACCTCAGGTTATCCACCTGCCTCGGCCTCCCAAATAAAACAAATATTTTTATGGCAGGCATTGGGGTAGGAAAAGTTGTTTTTGTCTCTGTTTTGAGACAGAGTTTTGCTTGGTCGCCCAGGCTGGAGTGCAGCGGTGCAATCTCGGCTCACTGCAACCTCCGCCTCCCGGATTCAAGTGATTCTCCTACCTAGAAAAGATTTCTTAAATAAGATCACCAAAACCATACCAAAAAGGAAACCTCAAAGTTATAAAAAGGTTGAGGTAAGAAGTGAGATGCAGGAAGGGTAGCCTCCTTACTTCAAGTCAGCTAAGGGGACTGCTTGGATAGTCTGACATGTTTCCCTTGGAATTTGGTGGGAACACAAGGGGCTGGTGTTTGAACGCTGTCTGAGAAATGCAAAGATTTAAAAAGGCTCTGGTTAGAGTGAGGAAAGGTGGCTACACTGGGAGCAAGCCATGCTTTCCCCAAAGGTGGATTAAGGTTTGTTTTTTGTTTACTTGGTTGCTTTGTAAATTCTTTTACCCGTGGGTCAATTAGATCTGCCACCTGGCCTGGAGCTTACAAGGGATTTGGCCCAGGAAGGCTTCCTAGACACTAATGGTTCCCAACAAAGAAAGCCTGTGTGAGGGCCCCAAGTCACGGGGTGGAGTCTTCAGTTGTGCCTGTTCATCACAGAAATTGCAGCCAGAGGTTTGCAGTTGAAACTCAGAAAAATCCATCAAAGGTCCCCATGTGTCAAAAATGCACACTGAGAATATACCACATTCAGCAGGCACCACCACAAGATGACATCTGTGCCCATCAAATACCATTTCTCTTGTTTCTAATATTTACTCTCTGCATCTACTTCCCCCAACCCCACCCCACCAACAGGGCATGTGTCAGAAACTGGGGGCCGGGGCCCTGCGGGGTGGGTGCATAAGAGGAGATGAGGCTAGGAAAGAAGTACTTAATTGCATAATGACTCTTCCTCCAAGGGGAACTGCCCAGCTCAAATAGATAAACTAGCAGGAATTGTCAAGTACAAAGATAAACAAATAAAAATTACCAACCACTGGAAATAGAGGAATTAAAGAAAAAATATAGCAGACCTAATGCCCAGAGAAATGGAGTTAATAGAAAGAGGGTGTCTTAGTTTGGGCTACCCTAGAAAGCAGACCCTGAGACCAGGTTTCAAGTGCAAATAATACACTTGGGAGGTGAAAGCAACAGCAGGAGGGGAGTGAGAAAGTGAACCTGGGAAGGGAAGTCAGCCAGGAAGGGCAGCAACCACTGCAGGAAGCTGGGATTCGGTCCCACTGGGGAAACTCTGGGAACCCGTGGAGAACACATGAGTCAGAGTCTCCCATCTGACGGTGAAGGAGCTGGGGGTAATTTTATACCTACCTCTGCCAGTATTTGTTTGAGGGCTGCTTCTATGGGACATTAATTCCTCATTCCCTCAAGCCTGAGATTTTGGCAGCAATGTGGGCTTCAGAGGCAGAAGAAAGCCCTCAGGCAAAGAAATATAGGTGCTGGCAATTGGCTTGGGTGCATGTTGGGTTAAGAATGAGGAGATATAGATGGGTGTGGAGACAGAGCCTGTTAGAGGCATGCCCGTGACTTATACAAGAAGTTAATATCCTTGGAAAGATGTGCAAAGAAGTTATATTCACTCACTTGTAAAAGAAAATCAAGTATTATAGGATTTGGAAATGGACAAAATCACAAATAAAGAATAAATTAATGTGAAGATTACATTGAAGAATTCTCCCAGAAAACAATAGAAAAGCACTGAGGGTTAGAGAGCATGAGACAAAGGGGAGGATAAGGGATGTATCCAGAAGTTTCATAGTTATATCTTCTGGGAGAAGAGAAGAGAGATGATGGAGGAGAGAAATTACTCAGAAGGCAATGTTATTGCTGAAAAAAGAGTATTTTAGACCAAAATGTCTTAGTGCTAACAAGGGTAATGTCACAAGGATAAACACTCAGATATAAAGCTTTCCAAATAGAAATTCTTCAACAGAGCTATGTAGAATGCTGCATGTGGTAAAGTAAAATTTCAAGTTAGTGAGAAAAGAGAATCCATTATTCAAACATGATATTGTCACAATCAGCCATCAATTTAGAAAATAAAGCAGACCTTTACCTGACATTATACTTCAAAATAAATCTAAATGAAACAAAAAAATCTATAAAAACATGAGAACAAAATATAGGGGTCTTGCTTTTCATAATTTTGACAAGAGAGCTAAAGCAATTATATAGGTAAAGAATAATCTTTTTAACAAACGGTGCTGGGACAACTAGATATTTATACACAAAGAGTGAGTTTTGACCCCCCACCTTAAGGCATATACAAAAATTAATTCAAAATGGATCAAAGACCTAAATGTAAGAGCTAAAACTGCAAAACTCTTAGAGGAGAATATAGGCGTAAATTTTTGTGATCTCAAATTTGGTGATGGTTTCTCAGCAGTGACACCAAACGCACAAGTGACAAAACCAAACCACCGAAGCAAAAAAAGTATACCCAGATATATTGGGCTTTATCAAAATTAAAAAATTGTATGTATCAAAGGATACTATCTAGAAAGTGGAAAGACAACCTCATGAATGGAAGAAAATATTTGCAAATCATGTCTGATAAGAGACTTGTGTTTAGAAGATATAAAGAATTCTCACAACTCAATAATAAAAAGATAAATAACCCAATTAAAAAATGGGCAGGGGGCTCATGTAGACGTTTCTCCAAGGAAGATATGCAGGTGAGCAATAGGCATTTGAAAAAAAATGCTTGACATCATTAGTTATTATGAAAATGCAAATCAAAACTACAATGAAACACTCCTTAACACCCACTAGGGTGGCTATAATTAAAAAGTCAGATAATAACAGGTATTAGCAAGGATGTAGAGGAATTGGAATTCTCATACACTGGTTGTGCAGCCATTTTGGAAATCAACCTAACAGTTCTTTAGAAAGTTTAACATAGGGTTACGATTTGATCCAGCAATTCCCAGATATACACCCAAGAAAATAAAAAATATGTGTCCAACCAAAAATTTGCACACAAATGTTCATAGTGTAACATTCATAATAGCAAAAGGTGGAAACAACCCAAATGTCTATGAACTAATGAATGTATAAATAAAATGTGGTATATCCATACAATGGAATATTATTCGGCCATAAAAAGGAACAAAGTGCTGACACATGCTACAATATGGGCAAACCTTGAAAACCCTATGCTAAGGGAAAGAAGCCAGTTTTAAATGACTACATATTACATGATTCCATTTGTATGAAATGTCCAAATCAGGCAAATCCATAGAGGTAGAAAGTAGATTAGTGGTTGCCCAGGACTGGTAGGAATGGGAGGACTGGGGGGTGATGGCTAAAGGGTATAGAGTTTCTTTTACACGAGATAAAAATATTCTAAAATTGATTATGTTGATGATTGTACAATTCTGTGAATATATTAAAATTATTGAATTGTATACTCTAATGGGAGAATTGTAATACATGTGAATTATATCTGAATAATGCTGTTACAAAAATAAAAATAGGAGTCTATTTCTGTAATCTTGAAGTATAGAAAGCTTTGCTAAGAACACAAACTGCAGAACTTAAAAGAACAGCTTGATAAATCAACATTCAAAATCTATATTTGGTAAAAGATATGATAAAGTTAAAAAAAAGAAGTGACAGGCTGGGAGAAAATAGTTTCAATGTACATATCAGACAAAGAATTTTTTGTGCAGAATACATAGAGAGCTTCTTCTACGCACATCAAGAAAAGAACCCAAACAACTAATAAAGTAAGTATAAGGGTAGGGGGTGAGGAGGAAGCTACCAGCTCCTCTTCCATTGGGTCTGGGAGGAAAGGAAGGGAAAATGTTTGAGCCTGGACAGGCTCAGCTGGAGGACAGATCAGCTTCAAGTTGGATAAAGTGAAGAATGACCCATGTGCTTGAGTCTGGACTGGACATTTTAGTTCTTGAAGCAAGAGGGTTCCTATGACAGGAAGAGATGAGAAGACTTTGACTTCCGTTAGTCCTGGAAAACACAAAAAGATTTTCTGAGGTTTCATTCGTAAAGCAAGGACACAGAAGGAAATGTGAAAAAGTCTGGGTCCCAGATTGGGTTTTCAACAGAAAGTCTGAAGATGGATGAAGTTGTTTGCTGTTTAGTGATTGTACTAGTTATAACCAGGTGAAAAAATACTCAACCTCAGCAGTTATCAGCGAAAACCAAATGTGAATGATATAAATTGCATCCATCAGATTGGATACAATTGAAAAAACTTGGCAAAGATGTGAAAAATTGCTATTTTCAGACTAGCTGGTAATATAATTTGATGATTACTTTTTAGAAAACAATTTGGTAGTCTCTATCAAAATTAAAAATGTTCATACTCTTTGACTCAGCAATTCCAATAAGAGGTCAGTGATGTTATTATAAAGGGGGAAAAAAAGGAAAAAGCTTAAATTCCATAAATAAGGGAATGTTATATGGATTTGGGGAGCATCAATGCAACATCCATGCAGCAAGAATGAAGAATGAGAGAAATGTTGCTGTGCCAACATTGAAGCACCTCCTGTATATATTATTAGGTGAAAGACAAAGCCAATTTCAGTAAAATACATGTAAAATGGTCCTATTTTGGTTTTTACTGTGTATGTATCAAAGAAGTTCTGATGAATACACAAAATGTTATGAGTGTTTTTTCTGAGGACTGGAATGCTCAGGACTAAAGACTTCGGTTTTGTATTCTGTGTTCGCTGTGTTCAACAGAAGGAATAATGACAGCCACAAATCTGAACCACATATTTAATTTTAAATTTTCTAGTAGCCACGTTAAAAAAAGTAAAAAGAAATGGATGCATTAACTTTAATAGTATATATATATATATATATATGTAATCTAGTCTACACAAATATTATTATTTCAACCTATAATCAATATACAGTAATTATCCATGTAATCTTTTTTCATCATTTTCTGATCCAGAGAATTTGAAGTCCAGGTGTGTCATAGACTTACAGCACTTCCCAATTTGGAGTAACCACATTTCACGTGCTCGAAAGCCACATGTAGCTAGTGACTACTGTATTGGATAGTTCAGTTCTATATTTTATGTACTTCTGCCTTTCTTTTGAATTATTTATTGTACTTTTATAAATACAGAAACAAAAAAATGCAAAGAACCAAAACCTTTCAACTATTTCTAAGGAAAAGAAAAGGAAAAAACAAAGGAAACTTCCTAAGCACCTGCCTTGGGCCCATGATTTGCCCAAAGCCTGTGTTTCTTTTCTGGGCTCTGGGACGTCGTTGTTGATGCAGTTATTTGGCACAGGGCTGCTGTGGGGTGGGTCAGCGGAGGAGTGAGAACGCCATTCTTGTCTTAAGGGACTGTGACTCGTGGGCAGATGGCTCCCGAGGGGATTGGGTAGCCCTTACTGATTTCGGGGGTCTTGACCTCCTCTGCACAGCCAGTCATCAAATCACCTCTTCCTGGGTGATGGCCTTCCCCAAGCATGTGAACGAGTGATTATTTTTGGAACCAGCGTAACCCAAATCCCCATGCTGATGCCTGACCCTTTCACCTTGTCCAGTGTCCCTACCTATGATTCTCTTTTTTATGCTCACACAGCGACTGGAAACTGTCTCTGAGCTTTCTTCCAACAGCATCAATATCCCCAGTGCCCCTAGACTGTGGGGTACCATCGTTGCCTTCCTCTGGATCCTTTCCAAGTCTTGGTTCACCTCGCATTTTAGTGCAAAGCCCCAAGAGCGTCGTCTAATTAGTGGAGTCAGGGAACTCACTTGAGGTTCCCACGGTCTCTATCTTTGTTTGTACATTCTGCCATTTGCTTCACTTTGTTTTTTCTGTTTGTTTGTTTGTTTGGTTGGTTGGTTTTTCTTTCTCACACAGCAACATTTTCCTCCCCAGCTCTTCTCACGTTGCATTCAGAAAGCCCTGAACCAGAGTCCTTCCTCTGTTCACAGGCTAATTGACTCCCCTGGCAGAAATAAGATACATTATCCTTCCTTGAATTATTCCATACTTCTTTAAACCTCCAACCTGACAACAATTGAAATTAAAATTTGAGCGAGGCCTAGGATAACTATTCAGATTAGAGGAAGATTCCCTAATTTGAACAATACACATAGCACCCGTGGGGAATGTTCAGTACTAGTTTTCACTGTGGATACATGATCCTGTAAGCCAGTTCATACCTCAGTCTCCCCTAAGTTGCTGGGGTTGGGTTAGGAACCTCCTCTGTGAATTTCGGCTTTATCCGTGCGTGTTCTATCTTGGCCCTTAAAAGCGAAATCTCAATTGACTATTTACTGTATTGATTTCTCCTGGAACTTGGGGGCATAACTGAGAAGTGCACTGAGGCCGGGTTTTGGTGTAGAGTAGGGATTGCTAGAGGTTAGAGGTCCTTTGAAATGGCCTGTTCCATCGATTAGTGATAAATAGGCACTTTGCATTTACGAAGAAGACGAGGACCACTCCCAATACCCAAACCATATCAGAGGAACCCAGAAGTTCCTCTGGCTGCACAGAAATTAAATATTTCATGTTTCTACTACTACTGAATTGAGACTCAACCAAATATTAATAATGATACTACTCTTACTACAACTAATAAAAATAAAACTGGTTAAACTCATGTAGATATTCCACCCAGCTCTTAGCTTCTTGAAGATGGGGTCTCTTTTAGGTCCTCTGTTGGTCAGCAGCTCCTAGCACAGTGCCTGGAACATAGTCAGTGCTCAAAACACAGTTGTTGGATAAATGAGGTGGGTTAAATGAAATCATAGTAAGAAATGAAACCATTCTCTGAAGAATCCTATATCTGGGCTATTGAATGTCCCTTGGCATCTTTGATAGTTTTACTCATCTGGTTCTAATGTTTGTTTTCCACGTGCAGAAAGAGTAAAAATAACAATGTTTATGTTCATTTTTTTTTTTGCAAAATATTAATAAGATATGTACTATTTACACTTGTGAAACTTACTACAAATTCCTCTATTGCTAGTTTCAATTAATGTCTTATAGTAATAATTGCTAATAATGCTATTGCTTTGTACTCAGCTGACAATTTGCATCAAAGAATTTCAAAAGCTTTCAAGTCAAGGTATTTTCAAGAACAAATTCATATTATTTATAGAGTCTTACGAGAATGCTTCAAGAATGCTTGCAGATATTTTTCATTTCTTTGCCATTTTGTTTTAAATCTTCCTGATTCTTCTTTTCACAATTCAATTGAGTAATCTCTCACCCTTTCAAGTCCTCCCTTACCCCTACTCCACACACTCAAGACACTTTATACTGTATTTTAGGCAATCCAAAGCTTCCTACTAGATGCCAGTTTGAAATAGCTCTTAATAAGTGTATGATCATTTCCATTGAAAATACCAATCTACCTTCCAAATGAAGCAAACAAGGATTAAGACATAAGGTCCATTATACCCACTGGATGCAAACATGCAGTGATGATTAAACCCTGAAAACAAAGTTGCTGTTAGTTCTAACTGGACACTTTCATGATGCAAACTCTTATAATTCCAGTGAGTGATTTCAGGTAAGAATCTCTGGTCAACTACAGCTGGAACTATGATCCTGTAGGCATTTAATGAATATCAGGATATACATTTTCATGTTTTACAATGCGTTTACTTTTCCACATAATGTATATATAAAGTATCATTTTCTGGAAGACTCCAGCTGGATCTACAAAAATGGCTCTTTTTATATTTACTCAATTTGGAATATGAAAGGGTATTTGAAACTGGAAGGATCATATGCATATTAAGCATTATTTTATGTTAGTATCTGTGAGATTTACCTGTCCTATGCCATATATAAAGCAAGAAGTCAGAGTCGTGGAGAGAGATGAACTAAATGACTAATGGGTATTTTTACTCTGTTGATAAATCAAATCAAAGCATGTTGTGCGAAAGTACACTTAAAAAGCACTGCTTCTCCTCTAAAAGTTGCAATAACGTTGAATAAAAAACCTCTGAATGAGAAAAGAAAAATGCAGTCAGTCATTCAGATGTTTTATTTGCACAATGCCAACCAACGTGAATAATTGGAAACGTTCAGGTGACTAACTGGCTGAAGTATGTGAAGTCATGAGCTTTCCATACCAAATGCTTTCGTATTATTACTGTTATTATTATTAGTTATCATCCATTTTCCTCTTGAAGTTTGGCAGACTCTAATCAAACTTAGTTTTAAACAATTTTCTGAATCTAAATTTTTACCTTTAGAAATATTATTTCAAGAGGGAAAAGAAGTAAATTATTCCAGTGGCATATTTATCCAGTAGTGATGAGAATAAAACACTTTTATTGAGGGATCAGTATAGTTATTTACACATCTGCATTGATGTATTAATGCTATAGGGTCTCACACAGTCACATTTATGAAGGGGTGCGCCATTATGAATTATTTGGTTTTATGAATTAGCTTGTAAAAATAATGCAATTGCTATTGAGGCTATAATGCCTCCTGGAATTTACTTTGCTTGTTTGTTTTGACAAGTGCGGTTTAGTTTTATGATAATATTTCAGAGCACACAAGTAAATGCCCTGTAGTCTGTTTTGTAAAGGTAATGAAGCCTTCGCGATCTACAATCTTACTGCCGCTTCCAGATACTAAATCTTCACTTGAAAGTGGAGTGAGACTGCTGGCATGTTCACTGAGAATTCTCAAGCCAATGAAAATGATAAGAATCCCCACCATAGACACTGTTTCAGTAAATTTACCCTGGTTGGGATCTTGATGCGTAAAAGTAAGCAGGCCAAGACCATTATTCAGAGGGCTGATGATCTTACCTCACAATAACAAGTATTTGTTGAGTACCACCTCCTGCATTCCAGGCACTGTCAGGCCCTTGGTGTACGGCCATGAACAAAATCAGACAGAAGTACTTCCCTTGCAAAGAGCTTACATCCTAGTGGGGAATGAGGTGGGTGGATTCCAAAGAAAACAAAGCAATGAAAATGCAGAGGCCAGGACACCACCATCCCTCACTTGGGCTGCAGCTAAATGGCATCCCTAATTCATGCTCCACAGAGCAGCAAAGGCAGTCTTCCTATGGCAGAGTTCAGATCTTGTCACTTCCCTAATTATGTCAAAAACAACGAAAAGCCTGAAAATAAATGAACACCCAACCAAAATCCTAAACTCATGGCCAAGGCCTGGGAAGCAACTGCCCAAGTCCCAAATCTCACATTGTTTTTTCAGCCAGTGGTCTTCCAAATTCATCCCTTGCTTTGCTTATGCCGTTCCTTTTGGTCACAATGCTTCTCCTTCCATTTTATTGTACAATCCATTCTTTCTCATCTTTTCAGACTCCATTTAAATGCTCCCTTCTCAAAGAAGCCTTAGCTGACCACCATGCTTAAAGTGGTTCCCCCACCATGTTATTCTCTATTTAAGCCTTAGTTGGTTTCTTTCATAGCTCCTACAATATTTGCCAATTTTTTTTTCTTGTGTTTTTGTTTCTGTACTTGTGTTTTATTGTTTTTCTCCCCTAGGACGTAAGCTCCATATAGGTAAGGGCCATGTGTGTCTTGTTCATCATTATACCCCTAGTGCCTAACACTGTGCCAGGCACATAGTAGATGTTCAACAAAATTGATTGACTGACTGACTGAATGTCTGAATGAATGAATGAATGAATGAATGGGAAAGAAAGGAAATGAGGTTATCTATCCCATTACTTCTCCCCTGGATAACTTCGTACACATTGTCAGACTGGCAGAAGAACACTCACTTCCAGTTCACTACTGCCCTCCCCAGCACACACCACACACTCACATTTGGGACTACATCAGCTTTCCCTGCTATTTGCTAAAGTAGCACCATACTCCTTTCACTGTTTGGAATTCACCTACTATGTTTTCATGCTGAAGTTTTACATTACTTTGAATACTCTTTGTTCAATATTGGCGCCTCTCGAGAGTGTGCTCACAAGGGCCAAAGCTATGTAATTTTTGCTAATGCTTGTATCTGCAAAGCTATTAGGTTGGTGCAAAGCCTTACAAATGATAGACACTCAATAAACATGTATTGAATGAATGAATGAAAAGGAGGAATTCAGGCAACCTACCAAATCTAGGTCAGAATATGCTAGGTGCACAAACATGCCAGTTAGATCATACTGGAATTGTATAAAATGATTTAGGATTAAGTAATCAGAGGAAAATGCCCCTCAAATGTACTGAATAAAACCTCAAATGTCTGAAGAAGTGCTCAAGGAATAGATATTTTACTTTAAGGTTTACCAAAGCTACCAAATAGAAGTTAAGTAGAAACTTCTTCCCTGGTTTAATTCTTGACTTCTAATATGTATTATTCTTATTTCTGCCTTAGCAAGTAGAATATAATCAGCAAAATTTAATCTTCATAGAAAGACACGGAAAGAAGGAGTAAATGATTAAGCTGGGTGAGGAGTCAGGACAGAGCGGGTGAGGGTGAAAAACTGGAGAAGATGTGCCCTATCTAAAGACATGCAAAATGAATTAAACAGAATAAAACAAACACACAAAAAATCCTAGACAGTACATGCCATCAAACCCAAATGTGACCCAGGTGGCCTCTGAGGGATGAATGGGTAACCAAAACGTGGTATACACATTTAGTGGCATATTATTCAGCCTCAAAAAAGAAGGAAATTCTGACACTTGCTGCAACATGGGTGAACCTTGAGGACATCATGCTAAGTGAAATAAACCTGTCACAAAAGAACGCATATTGTACGAGTCCACTCTTATGAGGAGCTTAACGTAATCAAAATCACAAATACAGAAAGTAGAATGGTGGATGCTGGGGCTAGGGGAAGGGGAATTGGGGAGCTATCTTTAATGGGTACAGAGTTTCCATTTTGCAAGGTGAAAAAGTTCTGGAGATGGATGATGGAGATAGTAACACAACATCGTATATGTGCTTAATGCCCCTGAACTGTATACTGAAAAATGATTAAAATGGTACATTTTATGTTGTGTATATTTTGCTACAGTTAAGAAAACCAAGCAAACAATCAGATTACAAATGTGTCTTTGGGCCAATGGGGGCCTGGGGTCATGATGATGTCATTTCTTACTGGCCATGCAGATCCTAAGTCTGTGGTATACACTGAGCTGGAGAGACTGCTCGTCCATGCCTTTATGCAACTGAATGACTTGAGCACCAGAACAGGTAGACACTGCTCTAGTCAGGGGGAAACAGTGGAGACAAGAGCAGGAAGGCCTCGATTTCCAAAGCGTACATTCTAGCTGGGGGTAGAGATGATGAACAAGCACATTAAACAGGAAAATAACTTGTGGTGGCACTATGCCAAGAGAATTAAAGATTTTCTGCATGCTGGCCTATTTTATTTTATTTTTACCTTTACTGATTAAAAATATATCTTCTCTTTCTCTAATCACACGTCTGTGCATCTATACACACCCTTGGTACATCTGGACTCCTAGCTTGACTGTGTCCTGGTTAACCAAAGTTTTCCTGTAAGTGGTTTGAGTTGTGGCAATGCTGATATTTTGCAACACATGTCTTATTGTTTTGGTTATAGAAAATAAGATGCACGAATAATAAATTGAAGTGTGTAATAATATAACTAAATCACATTTATGTGATGTTCTTTGTTTTGCAAATTAAAGTGCACAAACAGCTGAATCCTTTTGTCTTTATTAAACAGTTTGTTGGATTGCCTCAACTTGGAGCATGTACATAAATATTCAAATTGAGTTTTTCACTCCAAGGCAATTTTGACATTTCCATATTGGGTTCCTCGGTGTTTTATCTAAGAAAAATTAACCACATGTGACCAAAATATGATGATCACTTATATTTGTATTGCGATTTTCCCAGTTATATACCTAAGAAGTGGATGATTTTACCAAGTCCTAAATGAAAGCATTATAAAGGGTTTCATATTAACCATTTATGGAATTAATAATAAAATGTTTATAGGGAGCTAAAACGACCATTAGCTCAAATAGCCCAACTGTTATCTCTTTGGCTCTGGGTCTATTTGCTATCGTTTTGAGATGTCCTGGGTGTGAAGCACTTTTATTTAAAAAGCAGCTTGTGCCAGCTCACTGCTTAGACTGATTTCCATTGGGTATGGGAGCAGCTCAGAGAAAGGAACTGTGGCAGCCTGGTGCATATGGATGGGGAAACAAAACCTGCCCTATTCTAGCCCTCCTGGCAACTCTAATGAATTCCTCGGGGACAGTGCCCTTTGCATTTCACTCTCAACTCTAGGCCTTTGCTACTTCACAGGTGGCACCAAAGGAAGGAACTGCATGTCTTGGCACAGTGGGGACTTGCATGTGGACGGCAGAATTGGACAAAATGTACATAATGCAACACGGGTAAGTGAAAATGCAGGTGGTCAGGCGGGAGGAAGGTGACGTCTTGGCTGCCAGCTCACGAGCTGAGCACCATGCTAGCACCTCCCCTAACTCAGTCTTGGCTCCTTCATCCCGGAAAGAGACAGGGGTAGTGAAACTTCATAGTGTTGAGGTAAGGAAATGACCATCTGGCATTCGGAAAAAAACATTCCATAAATATCTGTTGAACCTCAGAGCCCGCCATGATTTCACTGTTATTGGCAAGGTTTCATCATCACCCCTGCCCCTGTTTTTGCTGGAAACCTCAGACTTCAATCTATCCTGGCTATGAGTTCCAGTTGAAAGGGTGGGCTCCTGAAGACCATCGCTGTCAACGAGCACTCCCCAGAGACACTGGCAGAGAAAGGCAAATGGGAGTTAGGCTTATTAGCAAAGAAAAACATCTTTAGCCGGGAAGAAAACACAAATTGGGCACCTCCAACCTGTTACGTATCTGTGCCTTCAGATATTGGAATAAATTCCGTTTTCAGGGATTCTCAGTACAATGCTGGGTCAAATTCTCCCTTGCTGACAGCATTTTTTTGGAGCAAGTCCAAGGGCGGCTTTTGACCTGAGGTTATTAACCCATCATTACTGAAAGTTTCACTGGACAATGTTACATCATTTTATCCTGAGTTATAGTTATTTGTGTGCTTGCTCTCTCTCTTTCTCTCTCTTTCTGTCTCTGTCTCTTGCTATGCATAAATATGCATATACAAAAGATACTATTTATTTCACCTGCACTGACTAAATTTTTAGGCTCTGTAGGTTTATATTTCTTGAGCTTAATGTTGCATTAATGCATTTTTGTTTGCCTGAATGAGTTATTCCCAGCCCTTGCTTGAATCTGTTCATTAAGATTTCATGAAGTCAGCTCTTGATGAATTCACAAGCCAGAACTGCAACTTTCTCACAGTTTTTGTCGTGTTAAAAAGCGCAGCACCAGCTTTTCATACTGGTGGATGGTAGAGATAAATCCTCCAATGCCAACTCATCACCTAGGGATGACAGAACTCCTGCTGAATTTACACAAGTCCTTTATTATGTGAAGTGATTTGAGTGAAACAAATGGGTTATTTACTGTGCAGCAGGCTAAGAAGTGACTCTTTTAAAATGGTAAACATTACAGTACATCATATCTGGGACGACTTCTTTTTTTTGCCCATGTTTGTCTGAGATTTCCACAGTTGATGTGAAAGTTGCAAATCTGAAGTACAGATTTTTTTAAAGGGAAAGTTAGAAAGAGGAGGAGGGAAACCGTCCCCAGGGATTTTTGGAGGACTTGTGCGGCACTGGTCTTGTTCCAGCTGAGAAGTTATTTTCAGGCATTTCCTCGTTGAGGGTTTTAAAACCATAGAAATCCTATTTGGAGGATCATGGAGGTATTGCTTTGTCTTCAGTTTTTAGCTTTTTCAGCTAAAGAGAAAGCACGTGACTGAGAGCAGGATGCAGTGCATTGGCACTGGGGCTTCTGTGAAGTGATTGATTGGGGATGGAAAATGACTTTACTTAAGTAAGATTAAGAAAACTGGAGAGGGCCAAGGGAAGCCACGAAGACTTCCCATCCTAGCCTATGACAATGTCTTCATCTGGCATAGAATGCATAGTGGCGAGTGCCACTCCTTAAGAACTCAGGAAGGATGGTAGGGGCAAGCTGGGCAGATAGACCCAAAGACCTTGCTGCCTCTTCTCTCCTTTACCCCTTCCTTTCCTGACACGCTGTCACTTCTGGTAGGCATTTGTGTATGGCCAATACAATTAATAATAAGTCTAGGCTGGGCACGGTGGCTCACGCCTGTAATCCCAGCACTTTGGGAGGCCAAGGCGGGCAGATCACCTGAGGTCGGAAGTTTGAGACTAGCCTGGCCAACACGGTGAAACTCCATCTCTACTAAAAATACAAAAATTAGTCGGGCATGGTGGCAGGTGCCTGTAATCCCAGATACTAGGGATGCTGAGACAGGAGAATTACTTGAACCCAGGAGGCGGAGATTTCAGCGAGCTGAGATCACGCCACCGCACTCCAGCCTGGGCAACAAAGAGCAAAACTCCGTCTTAATAATAATAATAATAATAAGTCTAGCACTTTACTGAGTGAATACCAAGGATGAGACACTATTGGTGTTTCTAAAGTTGTAAACATGTAACCCCTTGCAAGGCAGGTTTTATTATCACTCTTTTATTTTGCAGAAACAAGGTTTGGAAACACTTGCCTAGTGAGTAGCAGGTGTGGGCTGTGAACTAGGGAATTTCTGACTCTAGATTCTATACCTTTTCCTCTATGCCATTGCACCAGTGCAGTATTTAGGATGTCAGCTACATAATTGTAGCAAAGGGACCCAAAGAGAAGGTTCATTTCTCTCTTGTTAAACAGACCAGGGTAGATATGAAGGTTTTCCTCCACAAAGTCATCTAGGGATCCAGGCTGGCCAGGTGGCATTGCTATGCTCCAGATGGCAGGAAAGGGCCAGTGCATGGTGAGTATGCTTAAGAAGATCACAAAGGATTTGGACAGGTCAGTTCCACTGGAATCCCACTGTTGTGAAATCAGTCACAAATCCATCCCTAGAATCAACTGGGACAAAGCATTGTAGTCTATAGTTGGGTGGTCAGGTGCCGAGGTGAAACCCAGAGGGGTCCTCAATGAAAGGGAAGAGGGGGAAAATGGATATTGGGAAACAACAGTCTCCACTTCAACCAAGGTACCTCCATGGTGCCTCTGCCCTACATTGGTGGGAAAATAAGTCAGGAGGGCTTCAGGAAGAAAGGTGATAGAGGAAGCAGAGCTGAGGATGGCTTCTTGAACCATGAATTTTAAGGTCTTTTTTTTTTTATTATACTTTAAGTTTTAGGGTACATGTGCACAACGTGCAGGTTTGTTACATATGTATACATGTGCCATGTTGGTGTGATGTACCCAGTAACTCGTCATTTAACATTAGGCATATCTCCAAATGCTATTCTTCCCCCCTCCCCCCACCCCATAACAGGCCCCAGTGTGTGATGTTCCCCTTCCTGTGTCCATGTGTTCTCATTGTTCAATTCCCACCTATGAGTGAGAACATGTGGTGTTTGGTTTTTTTGTCCTTGCGATAGTTTACTGAGAATGATGGTTTCCAGCTTCATCCATGTCCCTACAAAGGACACGGACTCATCATTTTTTATGGCTGCATAGTATTCCATGGTGTGTACGTGCCACATTTTCTTAATCCAGTCTATCATTGTTGGACATTTGGGTTGGTTCCAAGTCTTTGCTATTTTGAATAGTGCCGCAATAAACATACGTGTGCATGTGTCTTTATAGCAGCATGATTTATAATCCTTTAGGTATATACCCAGTAATGGGATTGCTGGGTCAAATGGTATTTCTAGTTCGAGATCCCTGAGGAATTGCCACACTGACTTTAAAAAAAAAAATTTGCCATGATCAGAACATAATCTGCCCCCAACTCCCCATTTTACCTCAGTTAACTTTCTCTTTTACATAACTCACCTTCTCCTCATGGTAACCCAGAAATTAGTCAGTTTCAGAGTAATTACGGTTTCTTCAGGTAGTACCAAATCTATTCCTGCACTATTTTGTTTTCTGTTTTGAGGGTCTGCTCAACCTGACCATGTACTGCAAGCAGAGCTGCTTAGATAGCTGTAAACTTTCTCTCTTGGCTTAACCCTGGAATATTTCTTCAGTGCCCTCTCATTAGCTGACCCAGACTGTGAGCTTTTGAATACTCTCTGGAGCTGCCATGATCTTGTGATAAACCCCAATTTTTTGTCCCCATTTTCTTTTCCTTTTGCATTTCTCTTCTTTTGAATTTTGGCCTCATTTTAACTTCTCATGTTCCTGTTTTCCCAGTCTGATAAAATACAGAGGTTTATTTACACATTCAACGTATTTCATGAGTACCTACCACATTCTAGGTGTTTTTCCAGGCTTTAGGGATTATATGAATAGAACAAAGTTGCCACTTTGATGGATCTTACTTTCCAGTGTGTGGAGTGGAAAGAGGAGGCAACAGGATAAACGAGCAGACATGTAGATGTGCTGTGTGTCACGTGGTGATATGTGCTGCAGAGATAAGCAATACAGTGTTCAGAGTTATGGGGGACTGGGTTATTTTAGACATGTAGTCAGGATGAACTCCCTGCTAATGGGACACTTATGTAATCTGAGATCAGAGACAAGTCAGGGGGCAAACAATGCTGAATTCAACGTCAAGGCAGATTCAAGCGACAGTGAAGGCCACGTGCTGACAAAGTAAGGGAGAGAGGGGTGGAAGATGGAGTCAGAGAAGTATTCATCAAAGATGTTATTAAGCCAACGTGAGGACTTCTAATTGTATTGGGTGAGACAGAAAGCTATTGAAATACTTTCAACAGGGGAGAAAAATGATCTGATTTCCATATTGTGAGGGCCACTCCTGCTTAGAAGTCATATTCTCTCAGTTCTATATTCTATTGGTCACATAAATCTGCTCCAATTCAATGGGAGGGTACTACACAAAGCTCTGAATACCTAGGAGCAAAGATTATTGGGGGACATCTTGCAGGCTGGCTAGGACACAGACATCCAGTTCTTCCAGCACCATTTGTTAAAGAAAATGATCCTTTTCCCCTTTTAGTTACATCATCACCCTTGCCAAAATTAACTAGCCATATATGGTAGGTTTATTACTGGACTTCTGTCTTTTGTAGTACAGACTTAGATGTCTAAATTATGCCAATACCACACTTAAATTGTTAAATAAGGTAGCATAAGGCTTACAACTTTGTTCTTATTTTTTAAATTTTGGAGTTTTAAAATTTTTAAAGTTTAGGATTTTGATAGAGATTGTGGTGAACAATTTGATTGTATAGATCAATTTTGGCAGAATTCACATCTTAGCATTATTGAGACTTTCAATCCCTAAACATGCTGTATTTCTGTATTTGTTTAGACCTTTTTAAATGTCTCACAACTATGGTTTGTAATCCAAAAATAAAGGATTTTCCTCATGCTTGGTAAGTTTATCTCTAAGTATTCTATGTTTTTGACACTGTAATAGTTCTTTCTTTATTTTTCTTTTCAACAATTTCCATTTTATTTTTCAATTCCAATTTCAGTTACCAGGATGTGAGAATAGGATTGAATTTTTGTACTGATATTTTATCTTATGACCTTGCTAAACTTATTTATTCTCCTAGAACTTATTGATTCTCTTAGCTTCTTTGTGGATTCTTTTTTAAAAGATTCTTTAGGATTTTGTACAAATACAATCATATCATCTCTGAATAAAGGCAGTTTTACTTCTTTCTTTCCAGTTTGATGTATTTTTTTTCTTTTTCTTGCATTATTGCACTGACAAAGTCCTCTAGTACAATGGTGAATACAAGTGCTAAAAGCATTCTTACCTTGAAAGGGGAAAGCTTTAACCTTTTAAAAGTGTGGCATTAGGTGTATGCTCTTTTTTAGATTGAAGAAGTTATCCTCTGTTCCCAGTTTACTGAGAGTTTTTAATTTAAACAGACATTGAATTTTGTTAAATTCTTTTGCTGCATTCATTGAAATGAACATATATTTCTTCTTTTTTAGTCTGTTGATATGGTGAATCAAGTTGATTTTTTAAAAATGTCAGTTCAATCTTTGATTCCTCAGATAAGCCAAAATTAGACATAATACGTTTTCATTTATTGAATCCAATTTTTAGAAATTTCTGAAGGATTTTTGCCACTGTGTTTCTTGGAATATTAGCCTAGAGTTCTCTTGTCATATCTTTCTCTGGTTCTAATATCAAGGCAGCACGAGCTTTATAAAATGGGATGGAAAGTGTTCTTGCCTCTTCTATTTTCCAGAAGAATTTCTGCAGTATTGCTTCATTGCTTCTTTAAATGTTTGGTAGATTCACCAAAGAAGACCTCTGGAACTGGAGTTTCCTTTGTGGGAGGATTTTAACCACTAATTCAATTTTTTTTAATAGATGTAGAGCTATTTAATGTATCTGTTTCTTTCTCAGTGAGCTTTGGCAGTTTGTGTCTTTCAGGAATTTCCTCATTTCATTTAAGTTGTCAAGTTTATTGGCATTAAATTGCTCATAACAGTCTCTGATTATGCTTTTAAATCATGTAGAAACTGTAGCGATATTCTTTCTGTTACAATGATAATTTTTGTCTATTTTTGTACTTTCTCATTGGAAGTTTATCAGTTTTATTGATCTTTTTTAAAAAACCTCCAGCTTTTTATGTTATTGAATGAATTTTCTGTATTTTTTTTTTTTGGTTTTCTATTTCATTACCTTGCCTTCTCATTTCTTCTGCTTACTTTGGCTTTCAATTACCCTTCTTTTTTGAATTTCTTTATGAATAAGCTTAAACAATTGATTTAGAGAGTTTTCAATTTTCTAATAGAAGAATGTAATGCAATAAATCTTCCTTTAGACATTTTATTAGCTGCTTCCTACAGGTTTTGATATAATGTATATTTTAAATTTAATTTAGTTTAGTATTTTTGATAATTTTGTAAAGGGTTTAAAATTTTTTTCCAATATTTGGAAACTTTTTAGGAATCTCTTTTATTGATTTTTAATTTACCTTTAGTATTGTCAGGTGACATGCTTTGTATGATTTTAATCTTTTAAACTTTACTGAGTTTTGTTTACGGTCCCAAGTGTGATCTAGCTTGGTGAATCTTCTATGTGCACTTAAAAATAATGTGTTTTCTGCTATTGGATGGAGTGTTCTACAAAAACAAATTAGATTAAAAAAATTAAAAAGTTCAAATACGGCCGGGCGCAGTGGCTCATGCCTGTAATCCTAGCACTTTGGGAGGCCGAGGTGGGCGGATCACGAGGTCAGGAGATCGAGACTACGGTGAAACCCCGTCTCTACTAAAAATACAAAAAATTAGCCGGGTGTAGTGGCAGGCGCCTGTAGTCCCAGCTACTCGGGAGGCTAAGCCAGGAGAATGGCGTGAACCCGGGAGGCGGAGCTTGCAGTGAGCTGAGATTGCGCCACTGTGCTCCAGCCTGGGCAACAGAGCGAGACTCCATCTCAAAAAAAAAAAAAAAGAAAAGTTCAAATACTTTATATTTTCATTTTTTGTTTAATTGTTCTATCAATTACTGAACAAATTAGACACCATAAGAAAAAAAAAGATCAGGGACTTTGAAGTACTAGCAATAGAAACTATTGACAATAAACACACAGAGGAAAAAAAGACCAAAAACACCAAACTGTAAGTGTGGGATGTAGGGAGTGAAGAAAAAATATTTGAAAGGAAAGGCCTGAAAATTTATTTTAATTGATGAAAACAAAAAATCCACAGATCCAGGAAGGTCAGTGGATCCCAAGCAGAAGAAATATTTTTTAAAAAAAGCACAAGAGGGCATATCATAATCAAATTTTCTGAACACGTATGATAAGGCGACATTTTAAAAAGCAGTCAGAGAGAAAAGATATTTTGCACAGAGAAACAAAAAAAAAGAATGACAGCATATTTCTCACTTGAAACTATGCAGGCCATTAAACCATGGAAAGACATCTTTAAAGTGATGGGAGTCAAATATGTCAACACAGAATTTTATATCCAGAGAAAATACCTCTTGAAAATGAAGGCAAAATACAGACTTTAAGACAAAATCTGAGATAATTCATCACTGAATACAAGCATTAAAAGAAATGTTAAGAAAAACACTCATCTAAGCATAAGGCAAATTATGCCAGATGGTTATATGGACCCACAAAAAGGAATAATTAGTGCCCCAAATAATAGATATGTGAGTAAATATAAAAGGCATTTCTTTTCTTGTTTTTAAATTTCTTTAAAAGATAATCGATTCTTAAAAGAAAAAAATAGCAATGAATAGTGGAGTTAATTATCTATGTAGCAGTATATAGCAAAGATGAGGGGTTAGAAGTATACTCTTGCAGATTCTTACACTGTACATGAAAAGGTGTGATATTTGAAGGTAAACTCTGATAAGTTAAAGATGTATATTAACCAGTCCCAAGTAATTTTGAGTTCAGATAATTTGCTTTATCACTAGAATTTAAATTTGTATACTTTGTATGTATCTTCTGTTTTTGTCCTTGTCATGCTTATGTGTTCTTTTACATACTTGAATGTATTTTACAATTTGTGAGCACAGAAATATTCAGCCGCAGACTCAAGGTGGCCCTTTGCAGACCTTAACTTTCTCTCTGTGAAGCTCCCTTTTTGCTCATACTTGGACCTACAATTCTAGCTGCTTCGGCCTTTTTTGACTCCAATGTCTATATCCTCCACTCAAAAATACAACCAGTCTCCTCCTAGTGCTTTGACCTGGATCTGCTTGCAGATGTTAGGTTAGAACACTTGAAAAAATCACCTTGTTTGTTTTTCTTCTCTCTGGGATCACAGTTCCATGCTGATTGTTGTTTAATGCCTGAAAAACACTGTTTCATATATTTTGTACATTTGTATAGTTGTATACAACATGAGGGAAATTGGAGTAGCACATGATCTTTTATATGAGAAAGTGGGGTCCCCCTAAGATTCTTTTGTCTCTGTCCCACACTGGAGTATGTTAGTTGCCACCTCTTTGCGCTCTCAAAGTTCTATGTTTACACTCCATCACTGAACACAGTATTTATCTGAGAATTTGCCAGTCCATGTCTCCTTCTGGTCTGTAAATATCTTGAAAGCAGTGGCTGCCTTATTAATTGTTTTATTTTGACACTTAGAATAATATCTGCCACATAAGTGTTCTGAAAAAATATTTTTTCAAGCTTTCTAGTCTTCTGACCCATTTCCTTGGGTTCTTGGAATATGTTAGGTTGCAAAAATCATACACATAACAGCAATAGCAGACACAGGGCACATGTCTTTCCATTTCCTCTGTGAGAATCCACGGCAGACATTCATCAATCACCAGGTTCTACTTTTCACCTCAGCCCAATTGTGGGTTTGGACTCCTTCCTCACATGGTTTCAGATATCTCCTGCCAATGAATATAAGTTCACTCTTATGCTGAATTGTATTTGCCATCTATGAATTAGTATTACCCTTTCTTAGAAATAGCATTTGATTTATTTCATAGACATTTATATGGCACTTGTTATGTACTAGCATCATTCTAAGCACTTTAAAATATTAACTACTTTATTCTTACTGCAATTGTATGATACTGGTACTTGTATTATGTCCATTTTACAGATGAGGAAACTGAAGCACAGAAAAGCTAAGTATCTTGTTCAAGGTCACACAGCAAGTAAGTGGTGTTCAGGGATACTACTCCAGAAAATTTGGGGCTCTGGAGTCCACGCTCTTCTCTGTTAATGCTATGACTCTTGGCCTAAACCAGCTAAAGTGTGTCTCTTTATGAGGAAGCTAAGAAAGTAGTTAACACCTCTATTCTAACAAGCAGGAGTAAGGGGCAGGCTAAAACAGGTGGGGCTTAGAGTTAAAAGTACCTTGGGCCTCTTAGCACTCAAGGGAATGATACCAATCTCCCTCTCGATTTATTGCTTTAACAAATATCTATTCTGTCCCTCTATGTTCTAGGCATTGCTGGGGAGGAAAAGCAAATGTTAAGCCAAGTGAAGCATAAAATAGTTCCACGTTGCCAGGTGTCACCCAGACACACAAACAATCACATTTACGAGAGCTCAGCTTAACTCCAGGACGTGCCAGCTACAACAACACATATAGTTTATGCCTTGAATGGGATTTTTTGGGAAACCAGAATTGCAAAAGTGCTGGGACTACAGCTGGGAAGGACTGGGAGAAGCCAGGGTTGACTTGTATCTTTATTTTCCAATACCCACTGACTGTCATTGGTGTATCCTTGGACAAGGTCTTCTTTACCCTCCTAAAGGTGTTTTCTAGGGCACACAGATTGTGTCTGGTCCCCCACAGACCACAGCAGAGAAGCAACAAGAGATTGAGTAGTAAAAGAACTGAATAGCCTATATTTGAATATCCTATATTTCAGACAGAAGAGTCAGAAAATATATAACAAACAAACAAACAAAAGACTGCGTAACTCTTCTACAACAGAGCAAGTAGCCCCTCTCTTTTTTGATGTGTTTTTTGTTTGTTTTAAATACCTAGCTGCCCCAGAGCAATGGAATAAAACAATACTGGAGGAATCTTGTTTCTCTCCTTAGTAGCTATCTTGGGTTCTATTGTGGGAGGCTGGAACTCTTAGGATGAAAAGAAGTGGAAGATTTCTTTCACTCGAATTTTGAGAGCTGGCTAGTCAACCTAACCCTCATGCACAAGTCACCTGTGGATGCCCCCCAGAATTCAGCAGAAATGCTGAACACAAATTTAGACCACATGCTTAATTATTAAATATGGTAATTATCCAGGCTGATTGCTGGGGGTGTGATATTGTTTGTCATTGCCCAAGGTCATTCATGCTGTGCTTCGGTCGTGGTTGGGGGGCAAGGAGCTGCTTCATCAGATACTTTGGAAAAATCTCATTTCACAGGAATTGCACTTTTCACTTCAAAGCCTATTAGATGCTATGGTTTTCCGCTGTCCCAGGGCAAAACGTTGTGAGAACATACATTTTTAATGGGTTGCTCTGCTTCTCTTTGTTTTCAGGTGGCAGGAAAGTTTCCCGTGAATATACAGGCTTTCTGAAGTGCAGGAAATTTTGTGGGGTGATGTTTCTACCAAAAGAACACTGACACCCCTTTCTTCTCTTTCCCTCTGGGGTGGACCATGGAACATAAGGTGGGTGGAGGAAATCTCCACCAACCTCAATAAGTAACTCATGCTTCTAGAACTGGGGACAATTGGTTGGATTTTGAGGAAGCTGTGCCTTACTTAGATTTCCCTCTTCAAACAACAGTTAAGAGTGAATGTATATTTATATATCTGTGTAGTTAGGATTATTGGGATCTAAGTCAAACAAAATTAGGTTTTGTTGTATTTTTTCAAGGGCAGAACACACATATGGTAAAACAAAACAAGACAAAAAGAAGGACGAATGAAGTAAAAAATATGTCCCTTTCCAGAGCCCAATTTCTGGTATCAGTTCCCTGCCTCAGAGATAATCAGTATCAGTTTTTGTAATAATTGGCAATTTTTGCACATACAACCATATAGGCATACATACAATTTAACTTTTTTAGATTACTGTAATCATTCATTTCACACAAATAGATATGACCATGGTTGATGGAGGTGGTAGTAGGGGTTCTTAGTTAAGACCATCAGTCAAGAGGTTGTCCCGCTCGGAAGCAAAAGAAAAGCTGCTAGCTTGGATTTCATAATTTTAAGTTGAAGGTAGGATGGGGAGGAGAACACTCTAATTATTTTGTGTCTACTATGGAACAGGCATCAAGCAAAGAGTTTTATATACACAGGAGTGGCTATATAATTTGTGTGCTCTGGTGGGAAATAAAAAATGCAGGTGTCCTTGTTCAAAAATTAAGAATTTCAAGACAGGAAAGCAGCGCCTTGTACCAGGCAAGGACTTGCTAATGCTGGGTACCACTCGTGAAGCCAGCCCTGTGTGTACATTTTCAGATTTATCCATAAAACCGGACAATGGAAGCATCTTTGTCTTTACTGTGCAGAAGGAAAGCTGAGATTTGAAGTTTCAATCCTCAATCTTCTTTCCAGTGCATTTACCTATAGGATATCATGATTTGAAAATAGCATTCCTACCAAAACAATGTAAGTTCCCCAAAGAAAGAAAATATTTGACCCTGATATTGGTTATCTGGACAATGTGAATTTTATATGTGAGAGCTGTTCCAACTTCCAGCTACCAGATGTCTGTAAAAATTCATAGCAGGCTATTAAATTTAGCAGATCCTGTCTTAATTAGATTAGCTTTTGCACAGCACGATGGCAGAGTGTCTCTCTGATTGAGGGCTTATAAAGATTTCTGGTGGGAATTCTTTATGGAAGATGGAGTCTTTTATCCACAGAGACTGACAAATAGAAAAAAAAATAGCCCACCACGTAACAGTATAAAAATGTGGTCATGATGTGTCAAAGCAGAAACGTGGGTCTTTATTTCAGTGATTTTTTTTTTTTTATTTGGCTTAAGAACAGGAATGGTTGGGGGATAAAGATGGGGAAGGAGTATTCAAAATGACTGGCTAAGAAAATAACACAGGGAAGGTGGAAAACTACAAGCAAATTCTTGTCGTCAAATCCTCCAATAAATCTAGCACCAAAGGAGTGTTCAGCGTTCAGTTCCTGTTAGTGCATGAGTTATTTTTTTTTTCTTTTCAGACAGGAAACAAAACTGCGCCGTTTGTCTTGAGCTGGTCTTACGTGATTAAACTCAGCATCTAGTCTCTCTCCCCATTAAAGGTCACTAAAAAAGCTTACATGATGCAAAACCAACAGTCCAAAGCCCCCTCTTTATTTTGCCTTCTCTATCCTGCCATGAGCAGAGGCCCTAACCTGCAGTGTTTTGTGGAAACATTACTTGTTTATCCACGTAGGTATCTATACGACAGCAGTCTTGAGAGCTGAGCGGCTCTTCTTGGTGTGTAGGTCACTCCATAAAGAAAACTGATGTGGGGAATTTTTCTGGTCATCTGATTCACCAGCTGAAAGGTCGTGTTCATGCAAAGATCTTCTTCACTTGGCCGTGGGGTCTGTGGAGACTGATAAGACAAGAAAAAAGAGAATGAGAATTTGTTTCCACCTCACAACCTCCATGCTAGGGGGCAGGAGGCGGAATTTGGGTTTTCCAAACCTCAAAGCACACGGAAACAGGCTGGGAGCACTGGTGGCTGGGAGAAAAAAATGGCCCATCATTTGCTGCCGCGGCAGGCTAATCAGATTCACGTCATACACAGGCAGGGTTACTAGGCAACTGATTAAATAAACGTGCTGGTCCTACAAGCGAGCTTGCAATTAATTAACTTAACCATTTTCATTTCGACTGTTTTCTTCCCTTCTCCACCTCAACCTGCTTTGAAATACTGAAATGTGAGAGGCATTGGGGAGCTTCTTGTGTTCCGGGGGAGGATGCTGAGGACTTATTTTTGCCTTCGTTGGGAAATGCCCAATTCCTGTTAGTTCTTCCCACACATTGAATAGAAGAACCTGATCAGCAGGTAATTAACATTTTAAGCAAATAAGAAAACCTGCATGAAAAGGCCTGAACGAGTGCCAGGCGTATATCTTCAATATCTTCAAAACCTACATATTCAAATTGTGTATCTTCAATATATTCAAAACTTATATATTCAAACATATATCTTCAATATATTCAAAGCCTGTTATGCTTCCTAATCATGCTAGTCACAGAGTGGAATGAGATAAAAAAGAACTTATACTATGGAAAATTATTTTAATAGACAGACCATTTCCCTGTAATAGGCGTGTGCTGAGGGAGAACCATGTCTGTGCTCCGTGCATATCCCCTCCACATGCTTTGAGGTGGAGAGATGAATCCTTTAACCAGCCCAGGTGGTCATGGAAGCATTCCTGGAGGACATGAGGCCTGGAGGCATGTCTTGAAGGTCAAGAGAAGGTCAGGAGAGGAAGAAATGTGAGTGGGCATTCCAGGAGGGGGTCTAGTGTGGACAAAGACCCAGTTACATTTGTAACATTGTGACCAATTGGGTTTGGATGAAGTAAAAAATGAAAGGCACAGATAGGGCTGGAGAAATTTTGCAGGGCCAGGTTATAAAGTGACATTCATGTCCATCTGAGGAGTTTAGACTTTATTCTATGGTCATGGAAGCCACAGAAGGATTTCACAAGGGAAATGGCATAGCGTACTTTACCTATAGATTGTTTACTCTTAGTCATGTGGAATTAAAATTTAACAGGACATTAGAAGGGAGAAGACACTGTGGGGCGTTTTGTGATAATTCAGAAGAGAAATGAGGAAGTGAAGTGGAGCCTGGGTGGAAGGATGGGGTGGGAGATGCAAGTGTCAGATCTATTTGTGCCTTGAAGGGATGGGGTTAGGGGCAGGGACAAGATGGAAACAAGGGCCCCAGTTTGAGAAACGGAGTTGGGGTAGGGGCATTAACTCAAAGCAGGAGTACAGAAGCAGCCCGCTCATGGGAGAGGGAGAAAATTGAAATTCTGTTTTGCTCTTGCCAAGTTTGTGCTTCCTGTGTCCAGCAGGCTATCAGTTAAATAAAGCAATTTCTTAATAATTCCTCAAGACTGGGATTAGAAGAAATTCCTTGCAGAACCTGCATTCCAAACAGACTCCTTATAGGACTGCACTTCCATAGTAATTTTTAAAACAAGATAGAGAACAAGTAGACAGAAGGGATGGGGGCCAAACCTCATGCAGAGCCTCTTGCTTCTAAATGTATTATAGTAACAGCCAAAAAAAAAAAGTCCACTAGCACTGATAACATTATTATTCATCATAACTACACCATCCATCCTAATCTGTCCTTCTAATTATGGAGCAGAGTTGCCATATTCAAATGTGGAATGGGCTGAAGTTACCCATGACAAAGATATTGTCCTCGATGAGCTGATGTTCCCTGTGCACTTATCAAATGCCACTGTCAGCCTCTGTTGCGAGATCACTTCTGATGACATGTGGGACCCAGGGAGAAGCTCCTAGCTGCCATGTACGAGTGCCGCATGGAGAAGAGTAATTTCTCTTGGCCCTGGGAACCAAAATTCTGTTTTCTTTTGTAACAATTAGAAGATTTACAGTCTTGCTTTCCCATTTGCCTTAAACTGGCTATGTCTCTGTGTAGCTGTAATTTCAAGCATTTCTCAGTGACATGTGAATGATTATGCTGTGTATGAAGGTGTGGATCCAACACAGCTGGGGAAATGTCACAGTGCACAAGAACAACAGGCTCTGAGATAGATGCTTTAGCATTTAGGGGTAACCTAGCACATAAACCTGTCATAGTCAGCGTTTGGTAGTCATTCCCTCACTTTTAAAAAAAATCTTTAATCTATACTTTATATACATAGATACACACACATAAAGTATATATACATATATAAAGGATGTATATTTACACATATGTATACTTACATATATGCATATTTACATATATGTTAATAAACATACATATATAACTATGTATATATTTATATACATACACATAAAGTATATATACATATATTATATATGTATATTTATTTATTTATAGACTACCTCATAAACTATAGTAATTTTATCTGTGGAGGTGGTATGATGGACCAATGCTAGTGAAATAGTTCACTGGAAACTTGAACATTTTGTCTTAGTCCTTTTGGGCTACTGTAACAGAATACCATACACTGGGTGGCTTATAAACAGCAGGCATTTATTTCCTACAGTTCTAGGGGCTGGGAAGTCCAAGATCAAGGTGCTGGCAGATTCAGTGTTTGGGGAGGGCCTGCTTTCTGGTTCATAGATGGTGTTTTCTAGCTGTGTCCTCACATGGTGGAGGGGGAGGGTGATATGGTTTGGATATTTGTCCCCTCCAAATCTCTTGTCAAAATGTGACTCAAAATGTTGGAGGTGGGTTCTACTGGGAGGTGTTAGGTCATTGGGACAGATCCTCTATGAATGGCTTGGTGCCCTCCCTGTGGTCATGAGTTCACATGAGATCTGTTTGTTAAAAAGAGTTTGCTGCCTCCCTTGCATCTCTCTTGCTCCCTTTCTCACCATATGATATGCTAGCTCCCCCTTTGCCTTCTGCCATGATTGTAAGCTCTCTGGGGCCTCATCAGAAGCAGATGCTGGCACTATGTTTCCAGTAGAGCCTGCAGAACCATGAGCCAAATAAACCTCTTTTCTTCATAGATCACTCAGCCTTGGGTATTTCTTTATAGCAAGACAAAACAGACTAACACAGAGGGAGTTTGCTGGAGGCACTCATCCTCTTCATGGGGGTTCTGTCTTCAAGATCTCATCTAAACCTAATTATCTCCTAAAGGCCCCATATCCTAATACCATCACATTGGTGATTAAGTTTTAACACAGGAATTTTCAGGGGACACAAACATTCAGACCATAGAATATATGTTTTTGATTATTTGCTGAGCTTGTTGCTTGTGACTTTGTTTCTTTAACATTGCCTTTTTTTTCCCCCTAAATAATTATTTTTTCCTGATTGATTCTTTTCAGGCAGAATCTGAAATGTTGAAATTGCTTTGAAGGAACCCTTATTTCCAGGCTGTACTGTCAGTCCTTGGTGACCAAGCCCTCACTACCCTGGCCATCTGAGATTAATTTTACCTTCTATTGAGTCCAGTTGGCCCAGCCTTTCACTATTCAAATACTTTTTTCCCCCTCGCCTGATAGAGAAATGGATGAAAGGGTGAATGAATTTTGCAGTTTCCATGGGCATGGAGCTATAGAAAGGAAGGCAAATATCACTGGCAATATAACAGGTTGAAAAACTTGTTGCTTGTTTCTTAACCTTATATTAAAAATGTCATAGTTTATTTATTTTATTGCAATTTGCCTTTTTCCCCTACACGATTAAGTTTTGGACATCTCTACATTTATATATGTTGTTCTAGTTCAGTGATTTTAATGATTGCATAGTATTCCTATATTTATTTATAATTTTAGTGATAAATATTTAGGTTGTTTCAAGTTTTTCACTAATACAAAAATACTGATTATGATTTACCTTAAGATTTTTATTGTCTGATATAAATATGGCTCCACTAACTTTATTTTGGTTAATATTTTCCTTTTACTTTCAAACTTTCTGTGTCTTTATGTTTCAATTGGGACTTCCATAAAGAGAACGTGGCTGGAGTTTATGTTTTTATGTATGTAGTTGTTATAATTATCAAATCTGATGATCTCTAATCTTTACCTGGGGAATTTATTCCATTTATATTTAGTATGATCATGAATAACTGGATTTATTTCTACTAACTTATTTTGTTCCTTTTACTCCTCCTTTCCCCTTCCTCTCCTGTCTTCTTTTGGTTTGTTCATGTTTTTTTTCCTAGCATTTACCCTTTGAATGTTAACTTGAATAATTGAGCGAATAAAGTCTAACATCAATTATTATCTCTAGTTTCCTCTAGGCTGTTGTATAAATCTTAAAATTCTTTATTTTGGATAGATCTTTTTCCATCTTACATGTTACTATAGTACTTCATTTCTACCTTAGTATCATAACACTCAAAATTAGATAGTATTATTGTTATTCTTTGAAATAGTCGATTCTTGTTACATTCATTTACATGTATACAAGTTTTTTTGTTAATAATTGCTTTTTTCCCTCTAAGATAATTTTCCTTTCTCAAGAAATATATCCAGTAAATATAAATATATCCAATATTTCCTTTCTCTGGAAATAGATCGTCAGTGAGGATCTGCTAGTGGTAAATAAATATTTTTTTTCTGTTCTAAACATGCTTTAATTCTACTTTGATTTCTTCTATGCTATGCTTTTAATGCTATGTTATTATTATTTTATTATTTTAATATACTTTATTAATTGTTAAAATTATTAGTATAATTTTTATTGTTATGTTTTAGTTGTACATTTACAGGAAGTTGCAAGGATAGCACAGAGAGGTCCTGTGCACCCTTCACCCAGCCTCCCTCTGTGGAACATTTTCTTCGGGTATAGTACAGTTTCAATTCCAGGAAATTGGTGTTGATAGAAACCAGAGTTCATTCGTATTTCACTCCCTAGATACACACTAATTTCTCTCTCTCCCCTCCAATCCCCTTTCAATTATTGTCACATGGATAACTCCATGACACTACACTAGGTCAAGATACTTACCTGTACTGTCATCACAGGTTCCCTTACGCTACCCTTTAAAGATATCCACTCCTTACCCCTCCATCCCTAACCCCTGGCAGCCAGATCTCCATGTTCTCTCTCTCATTTTATTTCAACAGTGTTATATAAATGAAGTCACGCAGTATGTAGCCTTTTGAGATTGGCTTTTTCACTCAGCATTCTTCTGTGGAGATTCAGGTTTTTGTATGTATCAAGAGCTCACTTCTTTTTGTTGCTGAGTAGTATTCCGTGGTGTGGATATACGATAGTTTGTTTAACCATTTACATATTGAAGAACATTTGGGTAATTAACAGCTTTTGGCTATTACAAATGGCTATGGACATTCATGTACAAATTTTTATGTGGACATAAGTTTCTCTGGGACAAATGCCCAAAGGTGCAACTGGTGGGTCATATTCATCCTCAAATTTTTAAAACATAGTTTAGCTGTTTATAAATTTTTAAAAAAGAAAATAGAAGTTCACTGCTGCATTCTACCTTCATTGTTGCTGTTAAGAAGTTAGTTACCCTTCTTTTCATTATTTTTCTGTTTTAGATAGGTTCTTTTTTCTTCTGCTTGCTTTTAAGATCTTTTTGTTTTGGTGATCTGTAGGCACACTTCCTGTGTTGAATCTTTTACTTCTGTGAATCACAGGATTCATATATTTCATCGTTCCTAGAAAATCCTCAGTCATTATCACTTGCAACTTTTCCTCTCCCCAATTCTTCTCTTGTCTTCTAATTAATAAAGTTTGAGTTTTCTCATTTGATGTCCCAAGTCTTTAATCCCTCTTTAAATTTTTTCATCTCTTTATTCTGAGTGTTTTCTTTCTTAGTTCTATTGTCTGGTTTCCAAAGTTCTCTTTCTCTGTATCTAGTTTAGATACAATTTTTTAAAATAGATAATAAAAGAGATGTTCTCTAAAGAGAAAGAAATTTCAAATTTTCAAATAATATATAAACAGTTTTTTCATATATGTTGATCCCTTTAATAGTTTCTGTTGCCTTTTTCATTTTATTTTATAAATAATTCTTAATGCCTTAAGCAATAGATATCCCTTTTATGATCTATTTTTTTTAAAGTTGATTACATGGGTTTCTTAGGTGTTGAATTCTTTCTTTCTTTTTTTTTTTTTTTTTTGAGATGGAGTCTCACTCTGTCACCCAGGCTGAAATGCAGTGGCTCGATCTTGGCTCATGGCAACCTCCGCCTCCCACGTTCAAGCGATTCTCCCACCTCAGCCTCCTTTAATTTTTCTACTTGTTATTTTTGCTTATGGCAGATTACTTTTCCATGTCTTTATTTTGTATTGCAAGCTCATGCTTTTTGGGGCCCTGTCTATGGAACTCTTGCTTCCTGGGTTGAATATATACCCTTCCAGAGAGATTTTTCTGTTTACTTAAGCCAGATACCCCAGGGTATTACTAGTCTGGAAATGCTTTAAAGTGATTCATTTGCTTGGGAGTTCACAGACCAATTAAATAGTGTGAATTAAAACCTGAAAGCCATGTGAGGGCAGACATTTTTGTTAATAGTTCTAGGAATTTATTTTTTAGTTTTGGTCTACTCAGGCTGAGAGAGACAAATTAAAACACTGTAATATATGCTAGGATGTGCTCCACAATCCCAGGAAATTGGCACTGATAGAAACCACAGAGATTACTCAGATTTCTTCACTTATACACTGCCTTTCAGGCCTGAAGGACTTATTTTCCCAGCTACTGGGAGTTCTACCCGCTGACAGCTGAAGCCTGGGGACTTTCCTTGGCTAAAGGTCAGGCCTGTTTCTTAGGAGCAGCCTGCATTCAATGGTACAAAAGCTGGGCTCCCTGGACCCCAGCTGAGGACAACTCTGAAGTGCTATCCAGCTTCAGAACTCCCTGTGGGGCTGGACAAGGCCTTGCTATGGGTATGTGGCATTTCTGCTTCTCCTGCCCAATCCTGCTCCCATTCTTCCCCACCCAGGCATCAATCCTAAGAGCACCACTAGTAAACTGTTCTGCATGCTAAGCTGTGCCTCATAGTCTTATTTCCAGGGAGAAGAACCTGTGACAACAGGCATGCCCTCTTCCCCTGACCATGTCATCCATTTGGGCATTTGGGGTCCTGGATTAATGCAGGTAGCTGTAGTTACACTTCCCACCTTCTGCAAGCACAAATCCTCATTTTCTGTCTTTGCTTGGCTTTTTGTTTCTTCTTTGCCCCTGATAATTTTTCTGAGTGGCTTACAAGTTCAGCTTTGCATGAAAGGAATGTTTACTATATTTGATTCAATATTTCTCGGTGCTGTGTAGCAACAGGGTTTTTCAGTTATATAGATCACTGCAATGCCAGAACAGATGATTGGCATGAGGACTTCAGATGAGACTACTTGATAGCATTGTTACCATTATTGGCATGAGTGATCACTGTTGTTCTTTCTATGAAAGTAGAAATTTGTGAATTCGCCCTTTCCCTATTTTGTGGATGTTTTGTGTTTTTGCATCTATTTATTGCCTCTTTGTGGGTGATTTTTGGATACACTGACTTCTCAGTTAACAAAGCTCTCTTATCCCCAGAGAATGGAGGATGTGGACGAATGAAGTGTGCTATGCTGACTGGCCTTCCCCGGGTCACTGGGGATAGAATATTTGCTCCCTCACTCCAGTTAGTCTCAGGGTAGCCAATCTACTTCATCTTTTCCAAAGCAGAGAAAAAAGTCCCATGAATATTATTCTAAGGAATGAATATTAGTACCCCTCAAAGAGATAACACACACTTAAAAAATCAATTTCATTGGGGTATAATTTGCATGTAATAAAAGGCACCCATTTTAAATGTACCTTCTGGTGTGCTTGGACAAATTTATACACACATAACCACCCCAGCATCAAGCTATAGAAGATTTTCATCATTCTCAAAATATTCCCTGTGCTCTTTCTTCTTAATACCCCGATGCCCCTGGCCACAGGCAACCACAGATGTATTTCCTTTCAGCATAGGTTATATTTATCTTTCTTATCCATCCTGTAAATGAAATCATACAGAATGTGTGCATTTGAGTCTGCTTTCCCTCACTCAGCGTAGTGTTTTGGAGATCCATTGATTCTGTTGTGTGTATCAGCAGTTCATTCTTCTTTACTGCTGAGTATTTTTCAATTATATGGATGCACCATAATTTGTTTATCCATTAGTCAGTTGATGGACATTAGGGTGGTTCCTAATTTGGGCTATTATGAATAAAGCTGCTTATAAACATTCAAAGACATAGGACTTTTAATTTTCTTATAAACTCTCCTGTCTTCTGTCCCAAAAGATTTGGGATTCCAAAGCCTTTAACCTCTTAGATATCATAAGGTATTTATGAGATGAGATAAATTGAGCCCCACTATGCCACTGGGTTTTCATTTTATTCTGGTAATAAATATATAAGTCAAATGGGAAAAAACAGTAACAAAGACATGAATTCTTTAGAAGATTTGTACAAATCTTATTTTGCTTATTGTCCTTATTATTTTTGGCTAATTCTTCCATGTTTCTGCATACTTGATTATGCATGTCTATCTGTGGTTGGTGCCAAATGTTTTAAAACCTATTTTCTTCCTTATTTCCCTTCCTGTTTCTCATTGATTTTAGCCCTTCTAACAAAAATATAATAAAATGTTTCTTGCTCTTGGAAATCCTCTTCTTTCTGTTACTTCCATGACTCTTTATCAACTGTGCTTAGATAAGGGCTGGACACTCAGGTTTCCTCACTGAGAAATGGATGAAGGCCAGGTCTAGTGGGAGAACAGAGAACAGGATGTAAGAGAAAGAAAGGAAGAAGGCAGGGAACTGTGAGCAGGAAAAATAGAGCACCAGTCAGAGGAGACATGAAAACCTGAGGGCAGTAGGCATTGGGAAAATATTATTCAGAGATGTTTGCAAATGAAGAAGAAGCACAGAACTTAACTCCAAAGTTCATTTTCTTTTCAAATTTATCTTTATAATGTAGTGATTGCAATCCATCACCAAATTATACTTCATAAATATAACTATGTTTTTATGTAGCTTTTAAAAAAGTATGAAACTCTCTGTTTCTATTAGTACTTCCTCATGGTCCATTTCTCCTCAACACTCTTAAGTGGGGCTTCCCCCATAGTGGAATGCACTGGAATGCTCTGACCGTGTCCACCAGCAGACTTCTAACTGCTCGATATGAGCTGCTCTTTAAATTCTTCCCTTTCTTATTATCTTTGCAGCATTTGATGACCTTGACCACATTTTCTTCTTTTTTTAAAAAATAATTACTTTCTTGTTTTTTTTGTTTGTTTGTTTTTGTTTTTAAGTTCCAGGGCACATGTGCAGGATATGCAGGTTTGTTACATAGGTAAACGTGTGCCATGGTGGTTTGCTGCACCTATCAACCCATCACCTAGGTATTAAGCCCAGCAGACATTAGCTGTTTTCCCTAATGTTTTCCCCCCACCAAAAAGCTCAACATCACTGGTCTTTAGAGAAATGCAAATCAAAACCACAATGAGATACCATCTCATGCCAGTCAGATTGCGATTATTAAAAAGTCAAGAGACAACAGATGCTGGTGAGGTTGCAAAGAAACAGGAATGCTTTTACCCTGTTGGAGGGAATGGAAATTAGTCCAACCATTGTGGAAGACAGTGTGGCGATTCCTCAAAGTTTTAGAACCAGAAATACCATTTGACCCAGCCATCCCATTTCTGGGTATATAACCAAAGGAATGTAAATCATCTATTATAAAGATACACATACGCATATGTTCATTGCAGCATTATTCACAATAGCACACTCTCTTCTTAAAAGCTTCTTCTTCCTTTATTTCCAAATCATTTTAATTACCCTCTGTGGTAGGCTAAAATATGGCCTGCAAAGGTATTCATGTCCTAACTCTTCAAGAGGAGGGGTGTATCTTTGCAGGTGTGATTAATTTAATCCTAAGATGGAGACTGTTTCCTGGATTTTCCTGGTGGGCCCTAAATGCAATCACAAGTGTCTTTAAGAGAGCTAAAGAGAGACAGGCAGAGAGGGATTTGACAACACACCCATAGGATAGGTCATGCAAAGACAGAGCAGAGAGAGCTTTGAAGATGCCGGTCTTGAAGAGAAGAGTGATGCAGCCACCACCCAAGCCAGCAGCCACCAGGAACTGAAGGAGGCATGAGGATTCTCCCCTAGAGCCTCCAGGCAGAATATGACCCTGCTGACACCTTTATTTCAGTCCAGTGATACTGACTTCGGGCTTCTGGCCTTCAGGACTCTGAGAGAATAAGCTTCTGTTGTGTTAAGACAGCCGGTTTGTGGTCTTTTGTTACAGCAGCCACAATAAACTCATGCACATTCTCTGACAGTTTCCTCTCCATTTTTCACTTTTCTTTCTCTCTTTGTTTTGTGTTTTTTTTTTTTTGGAGGGTACCCAAATAGCAATGAGAATTTAAGTTCCTCATCTCACCTGACTTCTCCTTTTCTACATTCTCTTATTGTCTATGTCTCATCCTTGGAATCTTCTGAGTTGCTAAGTCAGTATCTCTGGTCACAGCATTCCAATGGCCATTTAGTTAACATGAGGATCTTCCACATTCTAAACCCTCCGCTCACTGTTTCCATTGACTTAGTAGGATGTGAGGAGGCGTTACACATGTTGCCTAGAAGATTTCTGTGGTTAAATTACCTTGGGAATTTCTGGGTTAAACAAAGTGAAAGAATGTTAGTCTTTTACTATAGGGCTTCTCCTTTACTGATTATAGAATACTCCTTGGGACATGTCTCCTATAGTGGTTATTTCATTGTGGATCAAACCTAATTCCTTCCTAAAAGCTTCTTTATGCATGAGCTTTGCCTACAGAAGTTCTGTCCTTCCTAGTCGCACCTCCCTGTTCCCTGTTCTCTGCTGGAGCCGCTCCTCTTCCACCCTTCTGCCACACATGCTCTGAGCCAACAGTGGGCTCCTGCAGGTCACAGGGTTCCTCCCTTTCCAGTTCTGTACTTCAGTTATTCCAAAGTCCAATTTGTGAGGCTACTGGGAGTTGAAATAAGACATACACAAATGTCTTTCTTTTTTCCCTTTCTAGTATACAGGTTACAATCGAGCCCAGAGCAGGAACAGAGGGATCTAAATTTGAAAGCAATAATGGCAGACTTACATATGTCAATTCTTTACAAGAATACTAAGTCACTGTTTCACTAAAAAGAGACCAACAGGTGGGCATAGTGGCTCAAGCCTGTAATCCTACCATTTTGCAAGGCCAAGGCAGGTGGATCACCTGAGGTCAGGAGTTCGAGACCAGCCTGGACAATATGGTGAAACCCCATCTCTACTAAAAATACAAAAATTAGCCGGTCATGGTGGCAGGCACCTGTAATTCTAGCTACCTGGGAGGCTGAGGCAGGAGAATTGCTTGAACCTGGGAAGTGGAGGTTGCAGCGAGCTGAGATCACACCATTGCACTCCAGCCTAGGTAACAAGAGCAAAACTCCGTCTCAAAAAAAAAAGAAGGAAAAAACAGAGACCAACAACTTCTTAATGTGATTAGTGAAGGTAACACCAGGAAAGGTAACGAAAGATAGATGTGAGGAGCTATTAAGAAATGAAATTCATCCACATAGAGGTGCCATCTGCCTCTCACCAGACTTCCTGGGCCTCCTAGCCATTTGCTGATGCCCACTAGTGCCTGTGAGTCTTTCCATGGGACTCATAATCCTTTTCCTCTGAGCAAACTTACCACATGCAAGCCCAGTGCCTTCCAACCCGAGTCTGCTTTTGAGGGTCCCTGGTCTTCTTGGCTACTGCAGACCTTGAGAATTTCCACCCCAGGGTCCCTTACACCTTGCAATACTCTGATCATAATAGACTCTTGAGCTATTTTCAGTATTTCAAAAAGCTTAGCGGGAATCTGCAGTGAGGCTGTGATGACTAAATGCAAAGTCATTGTTTTGGGGGGTGAAAATCATTTTACATGAGTTGTGCTAATGTAAGTTAGTTTGTAATGATTAAAAGCTCCGATTGGCAATTCTGGATGTTGTCAGTGAACCCAAATGATGAAACAAATTAATCAGTAAGCAATAAATGTTTTGTGGTTAGTAGACAAAAATTTGTGAAGATGTGCATCCTACTGAGAAAAGTAATAAAGGTGGCCCTCGGTGGTGAAAAAAATTAGGGATTACTGCCGTAAATCTTTCTGGAGCTGTCTTTATACAAATTCTTTCTCAACCTAATTACTCACTTTCTGGTTTACTTATTTTTTTAATCCTTTCATAAATATTATTCTGCCACCTACTTTCCTCCCTCTCCTTTCTTACCATACAGTGTGTCCCAGTGAATGATTTACAGCATTGTTCTGTAGTCCTTCTTAAAAATGATGCCATAAAGAGCATGGTTCTTAAGTTACAAAAGTGATTCAGCTTCCACAGACATCATGTGGGAAATAGTGCACCTTGCATCAGCACAGCTCACCTCTTTCCAGTCTTCTAAGACTGGCAACCCTGCCACTGTCCCCCACATTCAACTATGAGCTCTCCCTTACTTGATGGATGTGGCCAAAGACAGAAATCTTTCTCCTTTTAGTTCTTTCAGGTCCCTGGCAGTACCTGGTACCATTCTGAGAATGTGGCAACATATTCAAACATTTCTTTAACTGATTTAAAATGGTCTGTATAGAAATTAACATGATGTTAAATAAGTCTGGTCATTAATAAATGATGCAGATATGGCTTGATATCTGCACACTCAGTCACGAAAGGCTTGGCATTTCAACCCTTGGTGGGTTGAAAATGTAGCAGAGGACAAATGCCTCTGTTCTGGTATAAATGTTGGGATAAGGTAAGTGTCTTGGTCTATTGTATGTTGCTCTAAAGGAACACCTGAGGCTGTGTAATTTATAAAGAAAAGAGGTTTATTTGGCTTATGGTTCTGCAGGATGCACAAGACATATGACACTAGCATCTGCTTGTGATGAGGACCTCAGGCTGCTTCCACTTGTGGCAGGAGTGGCAGTGAAGGGGAGCTGGCATGTGCAGAGAGGACGTGGTAAGAGAGGAAGCAAGAGGGAATCAGAGGTGTCAGGCTCTTTTCAACAACCAGCTCCCGTGGGAACTAACAGAGTTAGAACTCAGCCATTACCACAAGGATGATGGCATCAAGCCATTCATGAAGGATCCACCCCCATGACCCAAACACCTCCCATGAGGCCCATCTCCAGCACTGGTGATCAAACTTCATCATGAGGTTTGGAGGGACAATATCCACACTACAGCAGCAAGAAGGAGCACGAATATGAAGGGCTTTGAAGTCAGTTATTTCAGTAGTTACAGTTGCAGGATTGGTGGGGTGGTTAGTGAGTTACATTTACAGTAGGTCAGTATATGTGTAGGTTTGAGGAAACTGAACTGCAAGTTCAGCTCACAACAGGACTAACTTTAGTATGTAGCTTCATGGGATCAGACAGTTCATTTATTTTCTGTGTTGCACAAATAACATTGTAATATGTTAATGAAAATTGAAATGAAGGAAAATCTTTGCCCATGACTCACCATCACAATAAATGGCCATTTTTGTGTTTTTCATGTTCTGTGTTCTCTTACCAAATAAATACATTTTATGTAGTTATAGCTGTAATGTAGCACAGTTCCATATTCTGTTTTCTATGTAACATTTTATTTCATAACCATTTTTCTATGTCATTACTGCAGCTTCAGGCTTTGCAGCCCAGAGCGTGTGCTCCACCCACTTTTACCATTTCTCTTGAGGAAGCATCAGATAGAGCTGGGGGAGGTCTGTCCTTTGGGGTCAGTGGGGGCTTCCCACTGCCCCTCTGGCTGAGTGCATGGTGGGAGCTTAAGGTATCATAGGGGCTGAGAGTTGTGGGGAAAAGACCCTTGAAGTTGCATGGAAAGATCAACTTAAAAATTATTTTTCCAGCATAGGTCCTGTTGGAGTTTGCTGGGATTATAACACCGATGGGTCTGATGGACAAATGGAGAAGAGGGAACTCAGAACTTGGAGCTACTTTGTTAATCAGCAGACCTGGGCCTCGGGAGTATAGTACTCACCATAGGGCCAAGAATAAAGCTTGAGTTGCCAGGTGTTCTTTGCAGCCAAGGACGGGAGCCCATATTGAGGTTCAGGCTAACTCAGGCCAATAGAAGAGCCCAGAACACCTGGCACATGTCTAGGGCTGACAGGATCCCTGGAGGCTTGGGAACCACTCTCATTTTTGCTTATTTATCCTGGTTTCAGTCTACACTGCATAGCCCATTCAATTTATTTATTTTGCATTCTTACTCTGCCTCCTTCCGTAAAAGATTTGAGATGTCTTGACACTGCAGAGTCAAGTGATTCCAGCTTGGGGTCTTAGCATTTTTGTCCCTTTTATTTAGATCTGCATAGTATGGAGTGCATAGAAAGAAGAATAGGAACCGGGGAAAGACAAACAAAGCTTAAGGAGGGTTGTAAAATACACAGAAGTAAGCAGGTGATCTTGGCTATTATTTCTTAGACAGGACACACTGGGAATAAAAAATACACAGCCTACTATTCCTCTGAGGAAATGATGCATGAAATAAATGTTATTAGAGGCCCAGGAGGATGCTTTTCCTTATTTGTTAATGTACCTTGTGCTGAAAATATGCTAAGGGCTGTCAGCACTGGGCAGCAGAATTCTACGAAGCCTTTCCTGCTGACTCCTCTGTTTCGTGGAGGCACTCTCGCTTCCACCTCACAGAGAGCCATCAGAAGGAAAGTCTACGTTCCCTTTTCTCTTCCCATGTCTTTTTATTCCTCTCCTACCTGGCCAGCATTTGACAATGGAATGCCTTCCCAGGATGAACACATTTTCCCCAATAACCTTGAACACTTCCCATTTACCTCTGGAGCATCTTTCTTGTCCTGAATAAGGTGGTATCCTTCTCTTGCTCTCTCTCAGTTGAGGTTATTTTATAGGAAAAAATGATTGCAGCCAGGGCTTGAAAGTGGCAGGGAATAAGTTTGAGTATCCCCTATCTTTCCTCATGACAGTGCTGGAGCATTAGCACAAAGCCTGTCTATCATCATGGGAAATAATCCCACCCAAACACACTGGGAAGACGTGAGGGTGTCTCCTTGGTCTTATTAGCCTAGCAGAGGGAGAGAGATGAAGGCATGTGGGGTGGGGAGAATGAGAAGCGCTGAACACCTGGAATTTGTTCCCTTGGGCTGACGGGTTGCAGCTTGCTTGCTGTTCTCCCTCTGTCTGAGAACACTTCGTATTTAACACTCTCTAATTCTGCTTGCACTTCCTCTACTTCCTTCCTTCTTTTCATCTCTCAAGGTTTGTGCCCAAATATGGCTCTATTTCAGCTCTTATTTTCCACTTCACTTCAGATTCTCAATCCTGTGGGTTGGGCAGAAAAGGCAATTTGCCAAGTCTAGGGCAGGACTTGTGTCTAAGGGAATAAATGAGCACCTTGCTGCTGCTGCTGCAGTGTGTGTGTGTGTGTGTGTGTGTGTGTGAAAGAGAAAGAGAGAGAGAGAAAAGGGAGAGAGAGAGATCCTCCAGGAAGTACTTTGGAAACTGCTTCTTCAAAAATGGCAATAGTGATTCCACCATATAGACATATTCTAGAAAACTTGGGGTCTAAGGGTCACAATATTTATCAGGGCATTCATGTATTTGTCTGCATTAATTCAACCAATATTTAGTAATGACAACTCTTAAGTATGCAGTGTACTTGATGATCAATTCTCTTCTCTTGGATTTGCTCTGGTTCTGCCCAGGACTTAATACAGTGCTACACTCTTAGTGGATGGTCATTAAGTGATAGATAGTTGTTCAACCATCCAATCCTTTCTTTGCAGCCCAAGAAATAGCTAGGCACTGTCTTCATGTCTTGAAGCAGGATTCTCATAAAGGATACTTCAGTCTCACATGGCATGGAAAATTCTAACTAGTTATGTATAAACACTGATTTTGGGTGTTTTGAATCCTGAATCTGTCACATTTTTGTGTGTGACTGTCCCGCCAACCTTGGACAAATTACTTGGCACCTCTAAGCCTCCATTTTTGCACCTATAATAACTCGATTCCTGCTGTGGTTATGATTATGCTGCTATTTCTGGTAACCACTCCACCTTCCTTTTCATTTCAGATCACCAACCACTTCTCCACATGATCTCTGCTGTGTCTAGAGTTAGGTATTTCTCGTCCTTAGCCATTGGCTGGTAAAGCACCAGACAGATGTTATTCAGTAAATACTTGTTTATGAGTCAAGTTTTGAGTCTAATTTTCCAAAAGTTTGTGCGTGTGAAATTCCTCCCCAGTTCCTCCCATACATCCCAGTGGTTTCAGTGGCTGGCAATAGAACAAGTGGAAGGTGCATTAAAGCATTAGCAAGAGATTGGCTTTATGTGGTGCGACTTGAGAGCAAATGCCGAGGAGCCTGTTTTTTAATATCATAGGAAATTGCTGGCTAGTTTTTGTAATTAAAATTCTATTCACGTTAGGTGTTTGTAGACTTAATCAAATGCTTTTAGAAAGTAAATTATTTTAGTTTAAAATAATTTTCCCTGGTATAAAGTTTTTTTGAAATAAAAACAAAGAAATACATTATTATGGAGAATGTGGAATATTTGAAAAATCAAAAGGTATCATACTGGTCAGTGTACTTCTTTAAGTGTTATTTTGATATTTCCATCAGTAATATATGTTGTCTTTGGGTCTAACTTACAGGAAAATGCTGTGTATATTTTCACAAGTAGCCAATTGTTTCACCCTAATTTCTGCACCTGAATTTGAAAAAAATTCACTGGTTTAAGTAATTTTATTCCGATGGTCTTTTTATTACAAATGTCCTGTAAAGTGAGTAGGTCTACTTATATGTGTATGGTTTCTCTGTTTTTCTATTTTCTAAAAACAAACAAACAAGCAAAACACAGCTCAGCCCTGTTATTGGAAAGTTAGAGGGTCAGACACTCAATCTTAAATTAATTAAAAAATATTTGGCTGGTAGGAAAACAGTGCTTCTGAACATGGTCCTTTCTGAGAGGTCCTGTGAAGCCCCACAAGTGCCTAAGAAGGGTAAGAATAAGATGAGCATACAGGGGAAAGGCCACACTGGCTAGCTTTCAACTCTTTCCCCCTTCGGTTCAAGACTAGTTATTCATAGATGAGTCTTCTACCAATTGTTTGCTTTGACATCATTGCCCTATTTTTAGTGGTACAGTTTACACAGATAGTATTTCATAATAGCCATACTCATGATAAGTCATTCAAGGTATAGCTAAGGTGCAGCAATTATCTCTATAATAATTATTCACTCCAGTTCTTTGGAGTCCATTGTATTAGTCTGTTCTCACACTGCTAATAAAGACATACCTGAGATTGAGTAACTTATAAAGGAAAGAAGTTTAAAGGACTGACAGTTCCACATGGCTGAAGAGGCCTTGCAACCATGGCAGAAGGTGAATGAGGAGCAAATTCATGTCTCACTTAGTGGCAGGCAAGAGAGAGCATGTGCAGGGAAACTCCTTTTTATAAAACCATCAGATCTCATGAGACATATTCACTATCATGAGAACAGCATGGGAAAAATCCACCCCCATGATTTGGTCACCTCCCACCAGGTCCCTCCCATGACACATGGGGATTACTACAATTCAAGATGAGATTTGGGTGGGGACATAGAGCTAAACTGTATCACCATGTATAGATTGTTGAACTTATTATGTGTTAACGACTCTCCCCAGAACAGCATATCCAAGCTTTTTTGGTTGTTGTTCTTCTTACCTGGGTCATCTTTTTTAGGCTAATTCTGAATTCTGCTGTGTCTTGTGTAAAATAACTTGGCTAAAACTAAACTTGGTCCTTCGAATCAAGGGAGACTGTGCTTTTGCTACATGCAATGGCATCTGCCTAACATCTCTTATTCACTTTAAGGGATTTGGGGAAGATTATTGAAAATGATTTCCAGTGGGGCATCACTTTCCCTTAGCTAAGCCGAATTTCTTTCCTTGGCTATCTTTGTGACTTATTTCTTCCCTGCTCACAATTTCTCTGAGCCTTGACAGGCTGCATAATTATTTTTTATCAGCACATTTTACACTTCCAGGTTGTTAATAAATATACTGAAGAAAATTAGCACTAGAGGATTAACTATAATCAGATTCTTAAGGCAGTAACTATTAACTTTGTCTGAAGCTGAGAAATGACCATTGATTTCTGCTTCTTAGTTTCTATCTCTTAACCAGTTCTAAAAATCCATATTGGGATTTTCAATTTGGCCTTATGTAGTCACCAAGTTTTCCCTCAAAAAAGTCACTAAAATCATTTGGAGGCCCACATTTATTTTGTGCATTCGTTTTTTCCTTTATCTATCTTTTCTTAAAGCCCCTTTCAGAAAATTCTCTAAGTTAAACAGTCAAAATCTTCCTAATTACGTTATTATAGGAAACTTATTTGTGGCAGGTATGTCATAGTATCGTAGTTAGTATCCCCACGTTCCTAGACCCCTTCCCCATTGCAGAAGAAGTTGAGGCCTGGAAAATCCCGTCTTGTAACACGCTTCCAGAGGGGGTAGTTTGTGTATTCCTAAACCCTGAGCTAAGGAAGCAGAAAAATTGATTAATAGACACTTTCCCCAAAGATTCTTGGAAATCAACACAGCCTAGGGCATTTGGAAAGTTGGATTTACTAAACCTTAAAAATCGTGTCTGAGAAATCATGTCTATATAATTTTAGATTCTATCAGACCTGTATTTCTTTCATCTTTGTCACTTTTAAGCTAAAGACATCTCACACACGAGCTCCTGGGTTTAGAAAAAGAAGTGTTTAGGCTGGAAACAATCTTGGCATGGCTTTATAACAAGCAATATCTCTTTCTAGGCATCAAAGTGATTTGAATTAGAGCCAAAAGACATTTCCCATGAGAGATCAACCCAGGTACACATACAAATATGTAGTTTGCTGAGCTTGATGGACAGCAGGCCCGGGAAAATGGGTTAGGTGAAATCAGAAGCCCCTTAGGCCTTCTATCGAAGCTTTCCCTTGCACCATGCTTCTTCCTGGTTTCAGAAAGAACTAGAGAACAGGAGCTTCCTACTACCTCTTATTTTGGGACTTGCCAAGAAAACCTGCCCACTCTGATTTCCATTTTTCTCTAACCAGTGGAGCCCCAACGACATTCCTGGTAAGACCAGTTTTCCTCTCTCTTGTCAGCTTTGTATGGTGGCTCTGAATTCTTATCCTAATTTTACTACAGAACATTAATGAGCTGATATGTGTCTCCTTCTCAGAGCCTACAGGTTTAGCAGCAGGCTGTGACTGGACTGTTTAATACTCTAGTCTCTAGCAGATGGGGTAGCAGTAACAGCCAATGCTGTGCTCTCATCCATCCACTCATCTTTATTCCTCTTGATCTATTAAAGCTTCCTTATAAAATTACTAGGTATGTGCTCATGGCTTTCTCTGAGGCAAGTCCATAAGAATAATTACTTTTATTTTAATAATAAAAGAAACTAGGGTTAGGAAAAGTGAGAGATTTATTCCACAAATCACTGCAGACATATAGTGAAGAGTACCACCATGCCTTCTAAGTTGAGTCCCAGGAATCTATCGCATGGGTCTTCCTGGGTTTTCTTCGAAGGGTGTTTGTTGTGAGTGTGCTGCTATTCCTTGGCAGTTCCAGAATTGGAACAATCCAAAATTCATGCCAGAATAATAAGGTTTAAAACAAAATTGCTAGACAAATAATGGAGATAGTCAGTAAAATCTCTACAAGTCTCAATTCTGCAAACTAGATGGTGTGGCCTTAGTACTGCTTTATTTCTTTGCTTTTGAGTGCAGTTTCCAATAAAAGGATTTTTTGGAGGTCCTTATCTGAGCCTTACCATTCATCATTCCCTTATGACTATCACTGCCTTCTGCATGTTCATTTTTATAATCATATATGTTCTTAGGGACTCGGAGATACATATTAGAGATTAATAACTGTGGCTGCCTTGGCTTCGAGATCCCTAAACATATAGGTCGCCTCCTCTCTCTCTTTCTCTTTCTTTCTCCCTCTTTTTCTCTTCCCCTTCCTCCTTCTTTATCTCTCTCTCTAAATATGCAATGAAATGGACATCAACGCAATACATACAGTTAATAAATACTTCTAACTAATTCAAATCGTGACCAATCCAGCAAATCATCACCTATCTTTTATGGTAGTGTTGTTAGATAAGGTTAGGAGTCTGACAAATAGAGATTATTTTTGGCATATAATAGACAATAAATATCTGCTAACTGAACAAAAAGATATTCATTTTAGATTGCTTAATAGCTACATATAGAGTTTTTTGACCTCCTCTTTTATGTTTATTCCCTGTACTCCTTCATTCCTAGTGCATGCCAAGTGGACTGAGTGGATCAGGGGACTGTGGGAAGGGTGCTCTTTGGATTTGGCTGCTGGTGGTAAATAGCTACCATTGTGAGCCCTGTTTTGAGAAATTTTCATTGTCTCATTGGCTCAAAAACCTGTAAAGTCTACATTATTATTTGCATTTTAAAGATGAGGAAGTATGGCCAGAAACTGCTTAGGAAATTACAGATATGAAGTCACAGAAATGCGATGCCAGCGTCCATTGATGTCATTCCAGATTCTGTCCTCTTCCTTCCTCACTGCACCCTCTCCATGTGTCACATTCCAACATCTCAGGTGTGTCAGTGGACTTTTTTGAGCCTGTTGATGGTCATGGTAGAAAAGCGGGGAAGTGATGGAGAAGATGGAATCGTTTCTTCCTGCTGTGCCCTGATTCTATGGTCTTTCCCATGATGTAGGGAATTTGATAACAACAGACACATCATGGGTCCTGTGCCATAATCTATATTAGATGCCCAATCCCATCGTCATATGGATATTATTTAATATCTGTGACTATTCTTCATAGAGATATGTGAGAGCACCTTATTTTGAATGATGGCCTGAGGAGAGATGTAAGGGATGATACATGTCTAGTTTTAATCCTTCTTCTACCTGTTTATCATATGATTCTTTGGCTCATGCATTTGCATGCAGTTTTGTACATTTACATTTAGAAAGTTTTTGTTTGACAGTATTTCCTTCTCTGTGGTTATAGCAAGATCTGTCATGTCATGTCTTTCTGAGCCATTGGTGATTTATTGTATCTGTGCTGTTTGGAATTTTCTAAAAATATTCAGACAAGCTTGCCAAGGTTGCAATGCTATTTCTGCCTCTTATTTATTTGATTTTATTTTTTTGCTGTCACTCTTTTTCTCCAGAGGGAGACACAGAATTGAGTGTGTGACAGGATGAGGGTGGGGGAGGTACACTTAGTCTCCGTAAAGTTTTAGTTCATGAGGAAGGAGAATTGCTTTAATTAATGTGTCTCCTAGGAAATCTGATACAGAGTGGGACAATCTCATCACAATCAGAACTGTCCCTTACCTAATTAGTGAAATATTAAAACAAAATTGCTTAAGTCAACCAATCTCATGTTCATAATCAAATGTGTACCCCGAATTTGCATGTATTCTGACCCAGCCTTTCTACTCTTAATTTATCCTGTGGTCTGGGGGTGAAAATTACTTCAAAAAGAATTGCCGTCCCCAAGAATTATATAAGTAGGCCTGGTGCTACGTTAGTTACCTGAACAGATTTGTGCTATCTTGGATTTTACCTTTTCCAAAACATCAGTCCAAGATGTTTTCATCAAAATTATTTTGTTTGTTTTCTTAGTTTGGTTTGTAAAGCAAAAACTACGGTCTCATAAATTTAGTTAATTTGGTTGAACATTAAAGTCTTACATACAAAGATGCAGATAATTCTTGTTCTTAATTTTTTTTTGCTCTTTGACATAATTTACTAAACAACTCCCATTCAAAAGAGATTTATAGATTCAAGTAGAGTCTTGGCATTTTTTTAAATGTCTACATATGGAATTGTTTTGGTTAGAAAAGTAGACATCTCATGATAGTAAAGTCCTATGAGATTTTGAAGTTATGTTTTTTTCCCAGGCCATAGGGCTGTTCAGTTAAAGTATGTCAAATTGCGATTTTACATTTCTTCTTCTGGTTTTAGAAGCAAAAAAAAAGTAATATTGAAATAAAAATTGGGAATTTTGTGTAATAATTTATGAAGTATATGTTAAGGATGAATGTAGATACGTTAGACCACAAATAAGTCTTAAAAAGTTTGAGAAGACAGAAATCATATTAAGAATGTTTGCTGATCTCAACGATATGAAACTAAAAATCAATGGGAGGAGAATAGAAAAATTTAGAAATATGTAGAAATTAAACAACATATTCCTGAACAATCAATGGGTTATGGAAAAAGCCAAAAGGAAAATAAAGATATATTTTGAGACAAATAAAAATGGAAACACAACACAGAAAACTTATGGGATGCAGCCAAAGCAGTTCTAAGAGGGAAAGAGGGAAGTTTAAACAATAGATGTCTACATCAAGGAAAAAGAAAGATCTCAAATCGACAACTAGCTTTACACCTCAAGTAACTAGGAAAAGCTAAGCCCAAAGCTAGCAGAAGGAAGGAAATAATAAAGATTAGAGCAAAAATAAATAAATAAATAAACACAAACTACAAACACAATAGAAAAGATCAGCAAGGCCGGCCACAGTGGCTCATGCTAATAATCCTAATGCTTTGGGAGGCCAAAGTGGGTGGATTGCCTCAGCCAAGGAGTTTGGGACCAGCCTGGGCAACATAGTGAGCTCTCTACAAAAAAAGTTTTTTTAATTATCCAGGTGTGGTGATGCATGCCTGTAGTCCCAGTTACTTCGAAGGATGAGGTGGGAAGATTGCTCGAAGTTGAACTACAGTGAGTCGTGATCATGCCACTGCACTCCAGCTGGGTGACAGAGTGAGACCCTGTCAAAAAAAAAAAAAAAAAAAAGAAAAAAGAAAATATCAGCAAAACTTAGTTTTTTTTCAAAGCTAAACAAAATTGACAAACCCTTACACAGACTAAGAAAAAGAGGAGACTCAAATAAAATAAGAAATGAAAGAGGAGCCATTACAACGGATAACGCAGAAGTACAAAGGATCATAAGAAACTACTATGAAAAATTATGTGTGAACAAATTCGATAACCTAGAAAAAATAAATAATTTCCTAGAAACATACAATCTACCAAGTCTGAATCATGAAGACACAGATAATCTGAACATACCAATAATAAGTATGGAGATTTAATTGGTAATCAAAAACCTTCCAGTGAAGAAAAGCCTAGGACCAGATAATTTTACAGGTAAATTTCACCAAGTATGTAAATAAGAATTAACACCAATCCTTCTCAAACTTTCTCAGAAAACTGAAGAGAAGGGAACACTTCCAAACTCATTTTATGGGGCCAGCATTACTCTCATACCCAAGTTAGATAAGGACACCACAGGGAAAGAAAATTATAGGCCAAAATACTTGATAAACAGAGATCCAAACATCTTCAACAAAATACCAAATTCAACATCACATTAAAAATATAATACACCATGATCAAGGGGGATTTATTCCTGGGATGTAAAGATGGTTTAACAAGGAAATCAGTACATGTGATACACTACATTAACAGAATGAAAGGTAACAATTCATATGATCATCTCAATAGATGCAGAAAAAGCATTAGATAAAATTCAACATCTTTCCCTGATAAAAACTCTCAACAAAGTCAGTAGAGAAGGAATGTACCTCAACATAATAAAACCACATATAACAAGACCACAGCTGACATTACACTCAATAGTGGAAAGCTAAAAGCTTTTCCTCCAAGGTGGGGAGCAAGACAAGGGTGTTGACTCTTACCACGTCTATTCAACATAGTAGTAGCCAGAGCGATAGGCAAGAAAAAAGAAATAGAAGGCATTAAAATCAGAAAGAAAGAAGTTAAATTGTCTCTGTTTTCAGATGACATGATCTTTTATATAGAAACCCCTAAAAAGTCCACCAAAAACCTCTTAGAACTAATAAATGAATTGAGTAAAGTTTCAGGATACAAATCAACATAAAAAATTTGTTGTTTCTATACACTAACAATTAAGTATTGAAAAAAAACTTTAAAAATCCTATTTACAATATCATCAACAAGAATAAAATACTTGGGAATAAATTTAACAAAGGAGGTGAAAGACCTGTGTGCTGAAAACTATGACATTGCTGAAAGAAATTGAAGAAGACACACACAAATGAAAAGCTATTCATTGTCTATGGATTGGAAGAATTAATATTGTTTAAATGCCTATACTACCCACATATACAGATTTAATACAATCCTTATAAAAATTTCAATAACATTTTCATAGAAATAGAAAAAAAAGTTCTAAAATTTGTATGAAATCACAAAAGGCCCTAAATAACCCAGTAAATTTTGAAGAAAAAAGAATAAAGTTGAAGACATTTCATTTCCTGGTTTCAAACTACATTATGAAGTATAGTAAACAGTATGGTACTGATATAAAAACAGGCACACAGACCAGTTCAACATAGTAGAGAGCTCAGACATAAACTCACACATACACAGTCAACTAATCTTTGACAAGAGTGCCAAGAATACACAATGGGGAAAGGACAATCCTTCAATTAGTATTGGGAAAACTGGATATCCACATGGAAAAATAATTTAATTGGACTCTCATCTTACACCATACACAAAAATGAAATGGGCAAAAGACTTAAATGTAAGACCAGAAACCATAAACCTCCTAGAATAAAACATAAGAAAAAAGCTCCTTGACATTGGTCTTAGTAATTATTTTTTGGATATGACACAAAAAGCACAGGCAACAAAAGCAAAAAATAAATAAGTGGTACTACATCAAACTAAAAAGCTTCTGCACAGGAAAAGAAACAACAAAATCAAAAGAAAACCTACTAAATGAGAGACAAAATATATAAACCATATATCTGATAAGGAGTTAATATCCAAAATATGTAAGGAACTTACAACTCAATAGCAAAAAACACACATAACACATTAAATAATGGACAAAGGACCTGAATAGACATTTTTTCCAAAGAAGATATACGAACGCCCAAGAGATGTATGAAAATGTGCTCAATATCACTAATCATTAGGAAAATGCAAATCAAAACCACAATGAGGTATGTATCATCTCATAAATGTTAGGATGGTTATGTTAAAAAAGGCAAGAGATAACAATTGTTAGTGAGGGTGTGGAGAAAAGGGAACCCTAGTATATTGTTGGTAGAAATGTAAAATGGTGCAGCAGCTATTGAAAACAGTATGGAGGCTGAGGCGGGAGGATCACTTGAGGTCAGGAGTTCGAGACCAGGCTGGCCAACATGGTGAAACCCCATCTGTACTAAAAATACAAAAAAATACCTGGGTGTGGTGGTGAATGCCTGTTGTCCTAGCTACTTGGGAGACTGAGGCAGAAGAATCACTTGAACCCGGGAGGCAGAGATTGCAGTGAGCTAAGATTGCACCACTGCACTGCAGCCTGGGTGACAGAGTGAGATTCTATCTCAAAAACAAAAACAAACAGTATGGAGGTTTCTCAAAAAATTAAAAATAGAAGTACCATATGAACCAACAATACCACTTGTGGGTATATATCCAGAAGAAATGTAATGAGTGTCTTGAAGAGAGATCTACACCCCATGTTCATTGCAGCATTACGTTCAATAGCCAAGATACAGAAATGGCCTAAGTGTCTGTGGACAGATGAATGGATAAAGAAAATGTGGTACACACACACACACACACACACACACACACACACACACGTATACCATGGAATCTTATTCAACCATAATAAATGAGAGGGGAGCCCTGCCATTTGTGACAACATGAATGAACCTGGAGGACATTATACTAAGCGAAAGAAACTAAACACAGAAAGACAAGTATTGTTATGATCTCACTATATGTGGACTCTGAAAGAGTGGAACTCACAGAAGCAGAGAGCAGAATGGTGGTTGCCAGGGGCTGGGGTTGGGGGAAACAGAGACATGTTAGTTAAAGTATACAAACTTTTAGTTATAAGATTAATAAGTTCTGGGATTTAGAGTACAGCATGGTGACTATAATGAATAAAATTGTATTTTATACTTGAAATTTGCTTAAAAAAGTAGATATTTGTTGTTTTCATCACACAAAAAAGTGGTAACTATGTGAGGTGATGGATGTGTTAATTAACTTGATTGTGGTAATTGTTCCAAAGTGTGTACATATATCAAATAAACACATTGTACATTTTAAATAGACACAATTTTGATTTGTCAATTACACCTCAATAAAGCTGGAAAAAAACCTAAAATAAATAAATGTCAACCTCTTAAACAATAAAAATGTCTAATGTAGAATGGAATTTTATGTTCTTTAATTAACAGGTATTTATTGAGTAACTAATTTGTTCTACTTACTACTTTAGTTGTCAGCCATTCAACCATGAATGAAAGCAAAGTCTCTGATATCCTGATGTTTACATTCTAATCTGGGTGGAGGAACACAAACTATGAATAAACAAAATGCAGCCTGTCTCAGGTGGTGATATTAAATAAACAAAATATAAGCTGAATAAAAGGTGTGGGGAATGATGGAGATTGTGATTTTATGAAGAGTGATCATGGTGCATTGGCTCATGCGTGTGATCTCAGCACTTTGGGAGGTTGAGGCAGAAGGTTGGGGATTGCATGAGCTCAGGAGTTCAAGACCAGCCTGGGCAATATAGGGAAACTCCATCTTTACAAGAAATACAAAAGTTAGCTGGGTGTGGTGGCATGCACCTGTGGTCTCAGCTACTCAGGAGGCTGAGGTAGAAGAATCTGCCTGAGCCTAGGAGGTCAGGCTCCAGTGACCCATGATTGCACCACTGCACTCCAGCCTGGGTGACAGAATGAGTACCTGCCTAAACAAACAGACAAACAAACAAACAAACAAGGTGATCCAGGATACTTGAGAAGATGCCCGTTAAACAGATTTAAAACATTCTTAATTTATAGACACTCACTTTACAAATTAGAGGCACATGTGTTTAGTTGGTCCCGACACTCTTCTAGCATAAATGGCTGTCTTCTCTGTTTTCGACAAAGGGCCAGCTAGCTTCCTGAATGCCGAGACTGTCTTCCAATACTTGAAACGTATGCAATTTCCAGGGATCGACTCCCCTTCTATACAAATCTCCATATTTCACAGAATTCTGATGGAATCAAAACTCAAGACTTTGGCCATAGAATTGATCAGAGTTCACATAAAACATTTTTCACCATTGCCTTGGACAGAGAGTCAAAATTCCTGGTAAATGTCTGCTTCCCTTGGAATTATTAATACCTATTCCCTCTACTTTTACATATTGTTTCATTTATTTTTCTGTAAGCTTCTCATTAATCAACAAACTATGCACGCAAGTGTAAACTCTTCTCAATACATCGGCAAATCTATCTCTTCAATTGTTTCCCTCAGAAAGTCATTCTGTCCCAGTGCAGACCACTGGGTCTCAGGGCCTGATGTGCAGTGGTCCTCCTGAGTCCTCCTTGGGCCTTCCTCCAGGAAATTGCCAGTGCAATTGTTCACTGAATCTTGTGTCTTCTTCTCTTTTGGTTTATTTCATATTTGGTGAAGCACAGCCTTTAGAAGCATACTAAGATCCCATGAATATATTTGTACCAACTGAAGACATTTTTATGCTACCCTTATACTCTGTTAATAATTTGGCTGAATTAAAATTCTAGGTTAGAAATAATTTTCCACAGATCCCTGAAGGAATTTTTTTATTGTCGTCCAGCTTCCACGGTTGCTTTGGAAAAGTCAATTACTACTTCTATTCCAGGTCTCTTTATATATGGGCTGTTTATTTTTTCCCCAGGCATTTCTAAGACTCTTTTTTTTTTCCCGGGTATATTTCAAAAATAATGTCAAAATTATATAAACAGGTGAAGGCGTCTTCTAATTTAATGGGATGGATGCTTGATGGTATTTCTCAGGGTAGAAATCAATATCCAAGTGCCTTTATTAAATTTCCCCTTTTTTCTCTGTCCTTTCAGAAGTCCTAATATTTAGACATTGAACACTCTGGCTTGATTTTCTAATTTCATGTCCTTTAATGTTGGCCATCTCTACCTTTTTATTCTACTTTCTGAGAGATTTACTAAGCTTATTTTTCATACCTTCTATTCATGTTTTCGAATTTTCTGCCGTCATAATTTAATGTATAAAATATTTTTCTTACTGAATATTATTTTTATAGTTTCTTGTTCTTGTTTTAAGGATTAATGTCCTCTTATCTCACTAAGACTATTTTGGAAGTATTTTCCCCCCCTCTCTGTATTCATTACGTCTTTATGGCAAATCTCCTTTCAAGTTATTTGGTTTCTCTCTTACTTTCATGTTGCAGCTTCCCTCAAATGTCTTTTTCTTCTTGAGCTCATCATTTCCCTTGGAGAGAAACCCTCCCATCTTCTGCCTGCAAAATATAAGCTTCTCTACCAGTATCCTGGGAGCCAACTGGGGAAGGGTCTGGGATTCTCATTGTTGGTGTGCAGGCTTTCACTGAAACCTCATTTCTGAGATGTCCCCCAGTCCGGGCCCAAGAGTTGCCTGGTGTCCCTGAGTCCAGAGAATACTCGGTTCCAAACTCTTTCCAAGAGTGTCTCTTCAGTCCTCTACCAGGGTGGGGGTGTGGTTGCCTGGCATAGAATTTGGTGTTAATTACAATTCCTTTTAGAACATAATAGGCTAAGCTCCATTATATTCTTGTATACAGTATTCCCAGTGAGACAACAGATACTGATCTAATTCCCATTTCTGTGACCTGCTTTTTTCCCCTGGAAGCTACTGAAATGGTCTCTTCACTTTTGGTGTTCTGACGAGACTGTGTGGATGTGTTGGAATTTATTCTGCTGGGGTTCTCAGAGAACCCTTTCACCCCGGAGACTCATGTCTTTCTACAGCTCCGAGAAACCTTTATTGTATCATTTCTTCAGTGTCTTCCTTTTTCTCTGTTCTCATTCTGAAATTCCTCTTGGCTATTTTACCTCTTGAAGAGATCAACTCTGTTACTTGTTTTTTACCTAATATGCTTTCATTTTGTTTTTTATTCTGTGTGAGAATGCTTTTATCTTTTAACCATCATATGAGATTCTTTGTTTCTTTTTATTTTTTTGAGACAGAGTCTGGCTCTCTTGTCCAGGCTAGAGTGCAATGGTGTGATCTCAGCTCACTGCAACGTCTGCCTCCCCACTTCAAGCAATTCTCCCACCTCAGCCTCCCAAGTAGCTGGGATTACAGGCACACACCACCACGCCTGGCTAATTTTTGTATTTCTTGGTAGAGATGGAGTTTGGTTGCCCAAACCATGTTGCCTAGGCTGGTCTTGAACTCCTGAGCTCAAGTGATCCACCTGCCTCAGCCTCCCAAAGTGCTGGGATTATAGGCACGAGCCCTGCCAAGAGATCTTTCTCATTTTCCCATCATATTTTTTTCTCTTCCTATTTTTTTTTGTCATGCTGTTGTTGTTTTGTAAATTAACATCATCTTAATTACTTTGAGGGTACTAATGAGAGGCTATTGTTCCTCTCAACACTTCTTTTTCTTTTATTTTTTCCTTCATCCTATGTTCTATGTTGCTATCTTGCCTTTCTCTTTTAAGTTCCACCCTTTCTCAAGTTACCTGCCCCTGTCCCGGATCGAGCATTTGTGAAGTTGACTTCAGTCTTTGTCTGTCTTGTACATGGGCAAGGCTTGTGGACTAGCAGCTTTAGATGAAATGGGGAAGTAGTGATTAAGCTTTGAGACCACTGACATGAGGATATATTTGTTTTGCAACCAACATCCATGCATTCTTCTTATTTAATAAAGAGCCATCCTTTATGAAGGGATGGTGGCATTCAATGCCTGGTTGTCAGAGATTCCTCTTGCCAGAATAGGAATAAGGGGTAAGAAAAGTCACTGTTGTATATTCTTTCAATTAATCTTCCTGTGTTCAGCTTTTATGTCCTATTTCTAACTCCTGTTCCTGAGTTTTGGAATTGTGAGACTCTCCAGGGTTTTCCAAGAAAGCTTTCTCTGCTGTTCTAGCCTTCTTCTATTTCTTTGTACTTGTCCATATTTGTACTAACATTGTTAAAGTGAATAGAATGCTTTTAAAACATATCATACTTTCCTGTTAGCTTAACAATAATTCTTACTAATTTTAGTTATTATTTTGGATTTTCTAGGCATATAGTCATATAACTTATAAATGATATCTCCTATTATTCATGCTTATGTTTATTTGATGCTTTCTTCTGTTTCATTACATTAGCCAGTACTTCCAAAACAACAATGACTGACAGGCTAGAATAGACACCTTTTCTTATTCCTGATTTGAATATAACATTACCAGTATTTCACTCATACGCCTGGTGTTGGTTTCAAATAGGCATCGTTTTTCTAGCTAGCTATATTATATTCATTATGATTTCTTGTGATAACATTTTCCTGGGAAATACTATTGATATAGAATTAGGAGAAAAAGGCAGTTTCAATTCAATCCTAGAATCTTTCATTGACTCACACTGGAGATGTAGGAAAGGAGACAAAAGAGAAGTCTTACGTCGGAGGACCAGTTGGTGTATGTCAGTGGGGAGATACGCATCTGCGAGAGATGCTGACTTGCTGATTCATCTATGGAATTCAAATTTTCACTAATCTCCTGGGGCTGACAAGCATAACTTAAAAATTAGGGCACCATGTTTTGATCAGCTACAGAATAAATAAGGAACTGAAATCAGTTGTTTGAAAGAAATATGACTACAGGGCTTGCGTTTGATCAGCCATCTTCAAATTTTTAGGTGAATGCAATTTATCTGCATAAAATTCCTTATTTGTTCTTTGTAAATTTTTTTCTTAAAGAGTAGCAACATTCTTTAAAATGAGATTATCAAACTTTGGTTCGTTAGCAGTTTAACCTCTGATAATACAAATCAGCAGTTTGTTGTCAGGTAGGGTTCCTTCTTGGTGACTGGAAAGTTTTAAGGGACCAAGGGATGCTACACAGGTCCAAGAGTGGCCCATGCTGAGTATCACTCACATTTTGTTATTTCTGGGCAGAGATATTGGATATCCAGAGTGACTACTCAAATATACTTCTTCCCCCTTTCTTAAGACTTTCTTGTATTTTTCCTTGGTTTTTCTGATACTGCTTTCTTTCTTTCTTTCTTTCATTATCTCAGCTGTGCAATGTGCTGTGACTGTCCTGTGTAATCTAAGCCACACTCGGGTTTGACTCATGACAGAAAAGGGGATCTAGTTGGGACACTAAGATGAAACATGCAAAGATATTATAGAAAAAATTTTCTGGGCTCTGGTAAAATTTTTAATTTGAATTGGCCCAAACAATCGTATTTACAACATTTTGGAAGGGTCCAGAATTGAGAGTATTTTCAGCCTGGGAAAAGAAGAAAGAAAAAAACTCACAAACCTTTCTAGATTGAGTCCCAGATGGAACCCCAGCCTCCAGGTGGACTTGGACTAGGTTGGGGACACATTCTGCTTTGCAGCCTTGATATTGCCATAGGAATACAACCCTCCTTAGACTATTGCTCGCCAAATTCATTCCCACCATGTTTTACTGTGATTGCCTAGGCTGTGGGCAATTTCAGAGTGTTACTTAGGTGGAGAAAATGGGAACCGTCACGCCTGGGTGCAGTTTCAGCTTCCTTCTTTGGATTTCCTAGCATGACACATGCTGAAAGGGGATCAGGAGTGTGTAGTTTCCTGGGTGTGGGTCAGAGGCCCAGATCACTCCCACATGGGTTTTCCTTAGAGAAGCAGCAGGTGGAAAGACGGTGTTTGCCAGTCACTCCCTCATCCAGCCTCTACCTCTACCCTGCCCTTCACAAGACATGAAAGCCAAACGCCAGCTCGGTGTGTCATTGGATATTTTCCCCTTTCCACTTTGCTCAGGGGCACAAAATGCTGATGCAGTTGGGAACGGAGAAGTAAGTGATTTATAACTAAAATGGCCCTCTGCAGTGAAAGGTCTATGAGAGATGGAAGAATTTATTTGCTGAGTTACTATGCAAATTTCACAATTAAATCTTAACTCAGCTCCTGAGGGAACATCGGGGATTACTGAAAGAAAGGGGAAAGAGAGCAAAGAAACAGCAGAATACCCTACAGTTGCTCGGCGCAGCCCTGCCAAGCCAATCTCGCAGTGGGAATCACCACGGAGAGAATCGGAAAGGACAGGGAACAGGGAAGATGTAATTAGGGAAAACGCAAATAAACTCACTTTCTTATTTGTAAAATGGAATTAATGAATTTAAAAAAAATACGCATCGCTACAGTATGCTGTCCAGGGGGAAATCTGCTTGGAGACACATAGCCAGTTGCCTGTTTTTTGTTTTTTTTTAAGTTCCTCTCCCTGTGTCCTGCTCCGCCTTCCCTGTGTCTGCATGTCACCCAGACTCCATGGCTGTGGTGGGTTTGCCCTTCCTGCATGGCCCCCCTTCTCCTGTCCCAGCCCCTCTTGACTGCCCAGGCCTTCGTTCGCACTTAGGGAGTTTTAGTAAGAGACTTCTGTTTTGACAGGCTGTCTCTTGGGTCTCTCCACTGAAAAGGCCAAAGCTTCCAGTGCAGCTAAAATCTTTGCCTTTAAACAGCTTCTTCCTTTCCTGAACTGCATGCAAATAGGAGGAGTCTCAGAGCTCCATCGCTCACCCAGGCTTCCTTGTGATTTTCTCAGTCCCGAAAAACCATCACTCTGTGGAAGGCTTTAGAAGGAAGCACATTTATTCCTTATACCCTGGTCCACAGAGGACTGCCGGGCTGTTCTCAGGGCCCAGCTCCAAATGCATCCAGCAGCTCACCATCTTCTGCTTCACATAGGAGCAAAAACCCTTCTTGCTTTTCTCTGTGTTCAGCTATATATGCCAAAGGCAGCCGGCTTGTCCATGCTGGCTGATAACTAACAATGCCATGACAACAACCCTCACTCATTAGTTCAGTGTCATCTTTACAAGGGAAGTGAATTTCCTTTCCCAGGAAAGAGTACAGCACCCAGCTCTGTGCACAGGCTGGTTATTGAACAACCCGCACACTGACATACAGTTAGTTTTCTGTATCTTAGAACAGTGGCCCCCAGCCTTTTTGGCACCAGGTACTGGTTTCATGGAAGACGATTTTTCCATGGACGAGGGTGTGTGGGGGTGGTAGGAGTGGGGAATAATTTCAGGATAAAACTGTTCCACATCAGATCGTCAGGCATTACTTAGATTCTCATACGGAGCACGCAACCTAGATCCCTCGCATGCGCAGTTCACAATAGGGTTCGCCCTCCTAGGAGAATCTAATGCTGCCACTGATCCGACAGGAGGCGGAGCTCAGGTGTTAATGTTCACAGGCCCACTGCTCACCTCCTGCTGTTCGGCCCAGTTCCTAACAGATAGTGAGATCATGGACCAGTACCACCTTAGAAGATTTACAAAGTGAAGTTGAAAATTCCCACTACTCCCAAGTACACATTTTTAGTTCCTTTCTTTGAGCGCCTTCCCTGATAGAAGTAAGTTTGCAAATCTTGGTAAAGTTTATCCAGATTGATATTGATATTATATTATTATTATCTTATATTGAAGGGCATTAAGTCAACTGAGATGTTATTTATGGTAACAGCAACAAACTACCATCCACAATTTTCCTCATCCCAGGGAACACAATGAGCATTCTCTTTCAGTAAATACCATCTTTTTTCCACCCCAGTTTTGGTATGAAAAATTTCATAATTATGCCTTAATGTAGATGAAGTCTCATTTTATGGTATTACTGTAAAGAAGTTATATAGAACAAAACATATATTGAACATCAAACATAATTTTTTTGTTGCCATGTCTATGCTGTGTTTCTAGAGTTACTTTTTCAAAGTGCTTTCATAAATATCCTATCTGATGCTTCCCATAGGCCTTGGAGGCAGATTGGACAGGCAGTCTATAAGTGTATTATTTGTAACTCATATGTGGTAGAATGTATTTTTTATTATAATCACTTTCCTATACTGCTAAATAGTTACAAGAAAGTGGCTATTAACCTTTTCTGAGGAATCAAAGGAAATAGTAGGAAATTCAACACAAACAGGAATAAAAGATTTCCATTCCATGGGGAAAGGATTCCCTATTTAATAAATGGTGCTGGGAAAACTGGCTAGCCATATGCAGGAAACTGAAACTGGACCCCTTCCTTGCACCTTATACAAAAATTAACTCAAGATGGATTAAAGAGGACCTAAAACCATAAAAATTCTAGAAGAAAACCTAGTCAATACCATTCAGGACATAGGCATGGGCAAAGACTTCATGATTAAAACAACAAAAGCAATTGCAACAAAAGCCAAAATTGACAAATGGAATCTAATTAAACTAAAGAGCTTCTGCACAGCAAAAGAAACTATCATCAGAGTGAACAGGCAACCTACAGAATCAGAGAAAATTTTTGCAATCTATGCATCTGACAAAGGTCTAATATCCAGAATCTATGAGAAACTTCCAGAAGAAAAAAAATGACCCCATCAAAAAGTGGATGAAGGATATGAACAGACACGTCTCAAAAGAAGACATTTATATGGCCAACAAACATGAAAAAAAGCTTATCATCACTGGTCATTAGAGAAATGCAAATCAAAACCACAGTGAGATACTATCTCAACGCCAGTTAAAATGGTGATCATTAAAAGGTCTGGAAACAACAGATGCTGGCGAGGATGTGGAGAAATAGGAATGCTTTTACACACTGTTGGTGTGTGTGTAAATTAGTTCAATCATTGTGGAAGACAGTGTGGTGATCCCTCAAGGATCTAGAACCAGAAATACCATTTGACCCAGAAATCCCATTACTGGACATATACCCAAAGGATTATAAATCATGCTACTATAAAGACACATGCACATGTATGTTTACTGCAGCACTATTTACAATAGCAAAGACTTGGAACGAACCCAAATGCCCATCAATGATAGACTGGATAAGGAAAATATGGCACATATACACCATGGAATACTATGCAGCCATAAGAAAGAATGAGTTCATGTCCTTTGCAGGGACATGGATGAAGCTGGAAACCATCATTCTCAGCAAACTAACACAGGAACAGAAAACCAAACGCTGCATGTTCTCACTCATAAGTGAGAGTTGAATACTGAGAAGACATGGACATAGGAAGGGAACATCATATACGGGGGCCTGTCGGGGGTTTGGGGGCAAGGGGACGGAGAGCATTAGGACAAATACCTAATGAATGTGGGGCTTAAAACCTAGATGATGGGTTGATGGGTGCAGCAAACCACCATGGCACATGCATACCTATGTAACAAACCTGCACGTTCTGCACAGGTATCCCAGAACTTAAAATAAAAAACATAGGCATGTGGAATCACACACAGAACTTAAAGTATAATAATAATAATAATAATAATAAAAGACTTTCATTGCACAAAGAGACCTAAGACCTTGTTTATGCTTGGGTGCAATACGATACACCAACCCAGTGTCCATACCACCTATTCATGGTGTGGGGGAACTCTGCCCCCACCCCTTAAACACTTTGAATAACAGAGAACTAGAAAGCTCTCTAGTTTTTTCCAGTCTTGTGAAACACACTGGATGATTGAATTATTATTTCTTAGATTGAGCCTCTTTGTAACTTCTGCTCATTGGTCCTCCTCATTCCTCTGTTTTACCTCACACAAAGAGACCAATCCCTCAGCTTATTTATTCAACCAATATTTATTGTTCATACACTAGATGCCAAGCATTGCTCTAGAAGCTGGGGATGCAGCTTCTAGAACCAACAAAAATCCCTGTGTTTAGGAGACATAGTCCAATGGAGGGAGGGGGAGGAGGGAGGTAACAAAACAAGAAACAAATGTAAGAAGATAAAAATTATAATTCTATTCAGAAAAATATAACAGGGAAGGGGACTGGCAATACTTGGTTCAAGTGTAAAGAATGTGCTGAGGCCGAGAGCAGTGGCTCACGCCTGTAATCCCAGCACTTTGGGAGACCAAGGCGGATCACAAGGTCAGGAGATCAAGACCATCCTGGCTAACATGGTGAAATCCCATCTCTACTAAAATACAAAAAAATTAGCTGGGCATGGTGGCAGGCACCTGTAGTCCCAGCTACTCGGGAGGCTGAGGCAGGAGAAGGGTGTGAACCCGGGAGGTGGAGCTTGCAGTGAGCCGAGATTGCGCCAGTGCACTCTAGCCTGGGTGACAGAGTGAGATTTTGTCTCAAAAAAAAAAAAAAAAAAAAAAAAAAAAAAAAAAAAAAAAAAAAAAAGAATATGCTGAGAAGACGACATTTGAGCAAAAACTTGGAATAAGAGATTGAGCCAGCCATATAGACACCTTGGTGAATCCCATTTCAGCAGGGGGGCAGCCAGAGCAGAAACTCTGAAGAAAGAATGTGTCTGCCATGTGTGAGAAAGGGCAAGTGGCAGGCAGGGCCGCTGGGGTGGTGTGAACCAGAGGAAGAGGGATAGAAGGAGATTCTGGGGAGGAACCTCAGGTGGGTTGGGGCAGGTGGGCTATGCAGGTCCAGTGCACCTCCGGCTCTCACCTGGAGTTGGATGGGAAGCCACTGGAGTGCTGTGGAGAAGTGGCATGATGTGACTTATGGCTTAAAAAGAGCACTTTGGCTCTTGGGTTTAGAATAGATGTGAATGAAGAAAGTGGGTCAGGCAAAAATCAAGAAAGGAGACATGTTTAGAGGCTATTAGAGTAACCCAGTGACTTGGGAGCAGTGGGATGTTGAAAAATTGATACATCAGAATCGACACATCAGACAGAGCCATCAGAATGTGGGGTAAGACAAAGAGAAGAGTTAAGGATAACTGCTGGGTTTTTAGACTGAGTCAATGAAAGGATGGAGCCACCTATTCACGCACCTGGTAAGGACTGTGGGCAAAGAAAACTATGGGAAAATAATCAGGAATTTAGCTCTGGGCATGCTAGATGTGAAATCTCTAACCCATTATCATATTTGAAATACTTGAAGACCACGGCAATGCTGAGATAAGAATCAATTGTAGTCAGTTCTGCTATAACAGACATATGTATCCCCAAAAAATCATTGTGCCATAAAAAATTGCACAATAAAATCCACAAGGCTTATGGAAAAAGTAGGGTTGGGGCATAATACTCAAAAACTTTTTCAGTGATATGTCAAAAATAAAAGTGCAGTTTCATACATGTTTCATGCTTGTGGAATACATAAATACAATAAATACAGCACTTTGCCCAGAAAAAAACAAACAAACTGGAAATTAGCTTGTGCAATCAGGCTTTGGAAGAACTGCACTGTGTTGAGTTATTGTGAAGTGGTCGAAGGAGGGCTATCTGAAATCAGGTGGAAAGTTGTAGAAGCAGATGTGGATGGGTGTGGTTCATTGTTCTTGGTTCAGCGTTGGTACTGAACATCACAGTAGAGCCATCTTTTGCATGCTGAAATTCTGGGGCATATTTTTCTGCCATTGAGATGAAAGTCCTTTAAGGCGTGCATTTAAAGGGATATCTGTTTCATCAAAACCAGGAACGTGATGCAGCTTATAGCCTTCTTCTTTAATTAACTTCTGGATCACTGCTGGAAATTCCTTCATGGATTCGAAATCGTAGCAATGTTTTTGAAACCACTAAACAGCCACTACTGACATCAAAAGGGCCACTTTTGGACTTGGCAATTTCTATGAAAGATCTTTGAATACAGATAGTGCTTGCTTTTTTGCAGGCACTGCTTGGCATTTTGAGCCAGGACATACAGAACGTTTAGGATGCTCAATGAGTGTGTGTTTTTTGTTCTGCTTTGCTTTTGTGTTTTGTTTGAATGAAAAAGCTCACAAACATGAGAGCATTACAGAACGTAAGCAGGAGTCTAACAATGAGAACACATGGACACAGGGAAGGCAACAACACACACCGGGGCCTGTCAGGTTGGGGACGTGAGGGGGAGAGCATTAGGACAAATACCTAATGTATGCAGGGCTTAAAACCTAGATTATGAATTAACAGGTGCAGCAAGCAATCATGGCACATGTATACCTATGTAACAAACCTGCATGTTCTGCACATGTATCCTGGAACTTAAAAACAATAAAAAACATAGGCTTGTGGAATCACACACACTGTAAGCCAGAGTGGCTGATAGATGGTGGAGTTGTGTGCATGTGTATTTCTATGCAGCTCAGTTCAGCTGCATGCAGTTTGCTGTTTCTCATGGACAAAACTGAGCATCAGCAAATGCAAAATTCACGTTATGCTTGAATTGTTCCCTGGTATATCCATTGCACTGGAACAAATGCACAATTTCAGAACAAGTGTTATGGAAGACTTACCTGTACAATAGTAACATAGGAAAATTTTTTAATACTGAAAATTTAAATTGTGTGGAAAGCAAACTTAACAGTGTTTTTAATCTCTGGTATAAGCTTGTTGTAGAAGAGGGGCATCCGTGGTTTAAAGCCAAAGGTAGCTTCAGCGGGACGTCAACCTGTGGGAATAGAGATTAGCGAGAAATCTGCATTCGACACTGCATGGTACAAGAGTTCCAATAACTCCAAGTCTCATACCCTGGAACATACCCTGGAACAGAGTCCTGGGCAGCTAAGAAGGCTCACCTTTCAAAGGCATCTCCCATGGCCTCCTGGCTCAGCAGGGCCGAGGAGGAGGGATCGCCTAGTAATTTCTTGCCCTGTACAGAGCTTTACCTTGACCCCAACTGGGCACATTATCTTAGGCTCAGAGGCCCAGAACCTAAACGAAATGTGGCTCAGCTCACAAGGAGCCTGGGCCTCGGCAAAGCAGAATCACATATCAAAATGAAAACTTGGTCCCATATGTCTTTAAACCCGTGATGGTTACTGCTGATATGATACTGCAGGGGAAAATGACTTAGATTTCTGTTGGGTAGATGGATTTTTGGGGTCTCTCTGTGCAATTTTCTTTTACATAGTGGGGTCTTTGTCACTGTAATGAAAACTGCCTTCAGCTGAAAGGAAAAGAGAGCGAAAGAGACAGAAACAATAGAAGCCTAGAAGCAGAATTTTCCAAATAAATTAAACAACTTTTGAGACACAAGATTTATATTAGAAACACTGATAAAACCTTATCCTTGAAGGTGTGAAGATCTAGGCTCTTAAAATTAATGTAAATAGCAGTATTACTGCTGCAGGCATCCACTGAGATCTTGGAGTGTATGAAAAGACATGTCTCAAAAGAGAGACACAAAAGAAAGGGTCGCATCTCATCAAGAGTGTTTGCAAAGTCTTGGGGAAATTTGTGCAGCTTTGAATAATAACACCTTGCACTCTTACTTCTTCATCGATAGCACATAAAATGAAGCAAAAAGAAAAGAATGAACAGAGATCATTTTGTGCCTGTTCATTTCCGTGAGCAAATGTGGATGTCTCAGCGTGTGTGAACACCGAGTTCTGTGGGTTAGCCTAAGCCCAGGCTCAAAACCAAGAGGTCTGAGATCCACTCTTAGCCAGTCATAGACATGACCTGTGCTGGGCCTCCTACCTACAAATATAAAACCATTCACCTTTCAGGTTTAGGGGTAAGATTAGATGAACTGATGCATAGGAAAATATTTTTGAAGTAATAATACGCTGATTGAAGATTATTATTAATGTGGGAACAGGGAAGGAGGGAAAATGGTGAAGGAAAGGGGAAAACTGAGTTCACCCAGTTCCCGTGGGAAATGTGTTTTGCTAGTGGGGGGACTGGGGCAGCATGGTATGTGAGTAACAGAGAAAGACAGCGTGCACATGTTCAAGTGCTTGTAAATGCAAGGAGGACAACCCTTTATTAGGCAAGAGATATGCTGAGTTTCAGGTTTACATTACCAGGAGACTTGGAAAAGTTGAAACTCAGCCTAACTAGGGCTGCCAATGGCCTCTAATGAAAATTTCCATTTGGAGAGACTAGATGTTGACTTGGCATGACACCAAACAAGCAGCCTGCTGCAGAATTTTACACCAATTGTATTTCTCCTAATTAAACCCTGTCTGACCTCAGCATTAAGAAACAATTTGTTTCAGGATATAACCAGCACACATAAGCAATTACATTCTGTTTGCCCCATTAGCATTATTTGGCTCCTTTGCTATCCAGGGCTGCTACTGCAGCAAAAGCTGCCCATGAGCCAGAGCTATAAAAAGACTGGAGCGCTCAGAGGCTTTTTCCACCCCCCATATGAAGAACTAAGAATATCATCATATTTCAGCCAAGCCAAAGATTCTGGGAACAGTGTGCTTCTGTGTTTATTATAAGGGAGTGTCTATATATATATATATATATATATGAATATTTCTTATGAGTTAAAAAAAACTCTACTTATAAAAAACCTGAAGAAGCTATAATAATCTAGGTTTATAATAATCTAAGCTTATCTGATATGTTATGTTTCATGTTCCTGTTCAGCTATACCCCTTATACTTTTACTTTTTTGTAGCTCTTGGACTTGAATTTTGGATTTTAAAAGGAACACACATTGGGTCCTGAAAAGTTTTTGAGGTGGGGGCATATGTTCTTTTATAAAAGACGCATCATATCCATATAACAGAGAGAGAAATGAGAGAAAGACCTTCAAACCTGACAGCTCTCCCCAGACCCACTGGTAAAGTTCATTCCAGCAATGGGAGCTCTGGAGCTGGGGCCAAGAAGGGGGCTTTGTCCTCCAGGCCCGGCTGCTTTCATCTCCTGTATCTCAGGCTCATCCCCTACCTCTGAGTCTCTGTTTCTTCTTATATAAAATGAAACAGATGAGGCCAGGCACGGTGGCTCACATCTGTAATCCCAGAACTTTGGGAGGCCGAGGTGGGCAGAATACGAGATCAGGAGATCGAGACCATCCTGGCCAACATGGTGAAATCCCGTCTCTACTAAAAATACAAGAATTAGCTGGGTGTGGTGGTGCATGCCTGTAGTCCCAGCTACTTGGGAAGCTGAGGCAGGAGAATTGCTTGAACCCAGGAGGTGGAGGTTGTAGTGAGTTGAGATCGTGTCACTGCACACTAGCCTGGCAACAGAGCCAGACTCCATCTCAAAAAAAAAAAAAAAAAAGAATAAAGAAAGAAACAGATGATACCTGAGGTATTTCTTTGGTTAGGTTATTGTTGAGGTTAGTTGAATCCTAGGTTCTGTTTATCCTTGGCCCATGAAAGTCACAGAGCACTGACTCGCTATTAGAGTGTTCTTTATTCGAACTTCCTTCTGAACCTTTTCTTTGCAAACTTCTGTCTTCAGCCATCTTTGATTTGGGAGCTGAAGTGGGACAGTTAGGAAGGAGTTTGCAATGTATTCCATGTAGGAAGGAGATAGATAGAAATGAGAAAATAATTCCATGTAATCTATTGGAGGAAGCAAAAGAGTGGATGTTTGTTCTCAGTTTTTATCTAATTTTGACTTCTAGTGCCTTGGAAAAAAAATTACCATTGGTTTCTCTCCTTTACTTTTTCTAGCTATAAAATGGGAATAAATCCATCTCCCTTCTTTTTATTTCACAGAGATATGGCAGGGTTGAGCCAGGTTGCCAACTAAGGGCTTTAAGCATCTCCCAATGCAAGTGCTGTTGAATGCGGTGTGATTCACTTCTGTGTGCTATGGCGAGTTGTGTCAGGACGGGACTGTGACATGCACTCTTCAGAGCACAGTTTCTCTCTGTGAATCAAGAGCACCTTCTGTTGGCAGCTAAGTCTCATGAGCCTTAGAAATAAAGGTACATTTCAGCATTGAATCAAACTTACAGAAGGCTGAGAATAAAGAATCAGTGCCCATTGACCTTCCTAAGCCATAAGGATGAGTGACTGTCCCTTTCTTCTGGCAGGATTGAAGCCCACTGTCACAATGTGGCCTCATCACAGTGGTCTTTACTAAGTCCTTAGAAGGGCATGGTGCCAAAGTGGTGCACGCGTGCACACACACACAGCAGATGTGTGCTCACAAATGCACATGTGTAACAGATACACTCATTTTGAGGTGTAGGGTCTGGAATGTAAGGAAATAAGAGCTGTACTTCGAAATGGAAATCTTGTATGTCAGTTCCATCTCAGACATTTACTAGCTAAAAGGCTTGGGCAAGTCCTTTATTGTCACCTGGTACCAGCCTGTGCACATTTAATTTTGCAGATATCATTATCTGCATTTTGTTTTTTCTCCTATGTATTTCTCATAAGTCGAAGGTACTGACATACCTGCTTGTATTAAACAGTCGGTACATCAGTGATTCTAAAAATTTAGGAATCCTCTGAAGCATTTATGAAAGTGAAGATTCCCAGATTCCCTTAGAGATTTTCACAGCTGGCATGGAGTCCAGGAATTTGCATTCTTAAGATTCAATCCTAGTGAATTTGATGTAATAGAGCTATTTCTAAAATACACTAGGTGAACATATAAGGCACACAGAACACTGCGTGACACATAGTAAGCATTCGGTATATATTTATTGACTCTGTGCATAAATGGCGGCCTAGTCTATCCGTATCAAGAAAGACTACCTGCCCAGTAGGACTTATAAAAGCTTACTTGTTGCATTCTCTGTTCCTGTAAATGACGAGTTAATGGATGCAGCACACCAACATGGCACATGTATACATATATAATAAACCTGCACGTTGTGCACATGTACCCTAGAACTTAAAGTATAATAAAAAAATAATAAAAAATAAAAGCTTACTTGTTGGGGTAACTCTTTATCTAAATTTCAAGGTGTCTGTTTTCTGTTAGGAGGAGAGAGAAGGTGAAATTGCTAAGAATCAGGGTGGAAAGCCCTGGAGCCTCAAAGAAAACCCATGACAAGAAGATCCTCTGACAAGCTTTAGGGTGAAGCATGCACTTCTTGATACACATTGCCTGCTCTCTATGTGCTTTTCTGGGTTCTGGTTTTGACTTCGCATTCACAACTCTGAGGCTGATGTCTACCGCCTCCTGTTCTTGGCATCTACAACTATAATTGATCTTACTTTTCTCCTTTGTTTCTGCAATTCCTTGCTATTCACTTCTTTTTCTAACATCTCACTAATATTGATCTGGTTTTGCCATAAACTACTTAATGACTAGTGAATTAACTAGCTATCTAGATGGAGTTGACAGTAACAAACAGGATGCTCAGTTAAATATGAATTTCAGATAAACCAGTTATCATTGTAGTAGAAGTATGCCCCAAGTATTGCGCAGGCCATATTTATTATATTTATTAAGGCAATTATTTTTGGTTCATCTGAAATTTGAATGTAACTTGGTCTCCTTATTTGCTACATCTGGTAGACCTACCTCTGGGAAATCTTGCTTTGAACCTCTGGTTCTTGTTAACCTCTTATTCCCGGTTCTTCAAGTTAGCTGAGCCTACTGGTGACTTATTTTGCCTCATCTTTTGATATCTGTATCTACTGTAAGTTTTCATCTTTGTATGTTTCTAGTCCTTCAATTTGCATATTCCTACTGCAAATTGAAATAGAAATTTCTTATTGCCTTTCTGGGTTTTAATCCGTGATTTCTCTCTAACCAGTAATGCCTGGACTGGAGACTGTTCCAGGTCCATTTCTGGTTTAACACAGTTTCTAAAATATACTAGGGTGCTCTGGTGCAGGTTTCCTCCCTCTGACTTCTACCTGTCTCTTAGTTCTAGAAAAACACAGAAGGAGGTTAGAAGCAGCACTCTAGTTGCAAAAGGGGATGAAAGCTACCAGCACTTAATAGGATTCTGGCTTAGTGATGGCTGCTCCTAAACAGGAGGGCTCACAAATACACACAGGGATGCCCATCCTTCCGTTCTGTTTCTTACGTCTTGGAAATCAGGAAAGGAGATCCTGGACATCAGTGGAAGATCTTTTTCAAAATCTCGCAGATGTCTCTTTTCCACTTTTTTATTTTTATTCTTCTGACTCTTGCCATCTATCTTATTATTTTCATCTCATCACAGCCTCTATCATTTAACATTTTCTTTATTCATTTTTGATATGTGACATGTATGTGATCCATATAAGGCTTGGTAATTTGTTATATATTTTCTTGCTGTCAGAGACTATTCTGTTCTTAAATAATAATAATAGCCAGTATTTTTTCACTATATTCTACATGCAACCACCATGCCAAGCATTATATTATCTACATTATTGCATTCTGGTCTTGTAACAGTCTTACCTTCAAGATACAGCAAAAGAAAGGAAGATGCATAAAAGTTAAACTATTTGTGCCAATTGACGTAGTTTGGTGAAGCCAAAATTTGAACCCAGCTTTCACTGATATCACAGTTCTGCTTTTACCATTATTATGTACTTTCCTCCATATGACATATACACGATTCTAAGATGAGCTATACTCCTTCATAGTTGGGGTTATAAAAAAATTCAGCTGTAGTCTGGGTTTGGAAATTCGAACTAGAGAAATCCATAGCGAGCTTCTTCCCTTCCTTGATTTCCGCCATAAACCTTTCCCTGACCACTTTTTTGACCCTGTGATCTCTACCTAGCACCATTCCTGCAATCTGCCACTCATACCTACACCTGGGATGGTATCAACTGCTGTCCCAATCATTGCTGGATATTTTTTATCAGGTGTAACTGAAATAGGCTCAACTCCAAAAAAATGATTTTTCCCGGCTGGGCGCGGTGGCTCACGCTTGTAATCCCAGCACTTTGGGAGGCCGAGGCGGGCGGATCACGAGGTCAGGAGATCGAGATCACGGTGAAACCCCGTCTCTACTAAAAATACAAAAAATTAGCCGGGCGTGGTGGCGGACGCCTGTAGTCCCAGCTACTCGGAGAGGCTGAGGCAGGAGAATGGCGTGAACCCGGGAGGCGGAGCGTGCAGTGAGCCGAGATTGCGCCACCGCACTACAGCCTGGGCGACAGAGCGAGACTGTCTCAAAAAAAAAAAAAAAAAGGATTTTTCCCTCCATTATGGGACTTATAAACTTCTTGAGGATCAGATCTAAATTTGGAGCAGTGAACCTGCTGAGACAGCTCACGTCAGTCTGGAATGTTTGTAAGGTAATGGGATTTTGTTGTAATACTACCAAAGTAAAAAAACAAAACAAAACAAAGCTTTTCCCTGTTTCATAAGCACTACTTCTGGAAGAAATTAACCCTAGATCTACCCTGATGGGAAGCATGATAAGGGTGGGGATGGGCTAGAGTTGCATTTGCCAAATTACTGTCCTAGCCCAAATCCCAAATCTGTTTGCATTTGCCCTTTCTCTGCTCAGAGGGTTATCCTACTTCCAAGAAGCTGTGTGATTTGTTGACTTTGCTTGAATCAAGGAAGGGTGGGGAATGTCTAAAGTCACAAGGGTATTTTATTTTTACTACTAAAAATTTATCAGTGAAAAATGCTGCTATAGACTTGCATGCTGGAAAATAATGCTGAAACATCTTGCATATTTTCCAGGGAGTATCTTTATATTTGGGGTTCTCACTGTTTAAAGGCTGAAGGACTTATTACTCTCAAGGGATAGTGCAGCATGTACTTTTAAAATGCCCTTTAGGACTTGCCTTTCTGGGTAGCTCCAGATTTAGATGTCAAAGCCAGCATGAAGAGCATGTGTGATTTGTAAAAACCAAGATGCAGAAAGCTTTTAGGAAGCAATAGTGTTTGCTTATTAAACACACACACGTGAGTGCATATGCATACACACACACTCTCTCTCCTTCTCCCTCTCTCTCTCAAGATGTGGGTATGGCCATGCATCCCTTTTAGTTTTACTGTGTGAGCATCACACCACAAGGACAGGTCTGCGATTTGAAAACAAAGTCTCTAATGGCTTCTCTGGCATTTGAACTTATGATCTGAATTCGCTTGAAATTGCCAGGATGTCCAGATTCCTATTATTACATCCTCCCTGGTGATATAGCAGAAGGTGAAAGCCAGGCTCTGAGTGATGCATGGAAAGATCCATCACTTCTTAAGTGCTGTTATCCTCACCCAGACATTTTAACTTTTTTTCTAGTTCATCGTGGACATAGCTCTTGGGGGATGAGGAACTAGGCAGGAGTTCACCTGGGAAAAGTCATGATCCAATTAGGTAATTAGAAGAAAGAAATATACCCAGTTAGGATCTGAGGAGGAAGAGTTTTGTGTAAAAACCACAGGGTGGGACCTGACACATGGTAATTGAAGGAGGCAGAAAAACATACTGGTTAAGGGCACTGGCTCTGGGCACATGCTGTCTGGATTTGAATTATGGTTCTACCACTTACTATATATAAATCTAGACTTCACACTAAACACCTCTGTGACCTTTAAAATAAGGATGTTTGTATTATCCAAGTAGTGGTTGGTGCCGGGATTAGATGAGATAATCACGTAAAGTGCTTAGCACAGGGCCTGGGACAAGCTAAGTGATGAAAATGATGGTAACTGTATTAGTTTTCTATTGCTGTGTAAGGAATTACCACAACTGTGGCAGCTTAAAGCAACACAAATATATTACTCACAGTTCTGTGGGTCACACATCTGGCACGGCTCACCTAGGTTCTCTGCTCTGGGTCTCTCAAGGCCAACATCAAGGTGTTGGCTAGGCTGAGTTCTTATCTGGAGGCTCTCGGGAAGAATCTGCTTCTTAGCTCATTCAGGTTGTTGGCCAACTTTAGTTCCCTGCAGCCGTAGGGCTGACACCCTTGTTTCCTTGCCTGCTATGAGCTGGAGTCTTCCATCAGCCCAAGGCCACTGCATTCCTTCTTGTGGGTGAGTCCATCTTCAAGTCAGCAATGGTGTGTTCAATCTCCCTTGTGCTTTGAACTTCTTTGACTTCCTCACCAGCTAGTAGCCAGAGAAAATGCTCTGATTCTAAAGGACACAACTATTTGGGTCAAGCCTATCCAGATAATCTCTGAATCTTAAGGTCAACTGACTTGGGCTTTAACTACATCTTCCAAACCTCTTCCCAGCAGAGCCTTCATTAGTGTTTGACTGAATAACCGGAGGACGGGAATCTTGGAGGAGGGCTTCTGTAGAATTCTGCCTGCTGCTGTGATGATGAGGGTGAGGACTCAAGCCTTTGACTATTCTTTCCATATAGGAAGATAGGACTAGAGTCAAGTTGGGAGGCAGACGGGGAAACTGCCTAATTGTTCTGCGTCAGAAAGCAGAATTCATTCCCTTGCCCCTGAGAAGGCAGGAAAGAGAGGTAAAACGGGAAATGGAGAGAAGGGAGAGAGGAGATAAGAGCTTAGCCACGTGGCAGGGAAATTGAGCAGCTGGACTTTTTTTGCTTGTCTTCTCAGACCTCTCCATAGCACTGCATGTGAGTAGCTTTCTGTGAACATTAGAGAAACTTGAACTCCAGGGCTGAATAGATGTGCCCTGAAGAAAAAAGCATGAGATTATTCATACACCACACACACTGACTCAGTAGAAGAAGAAGGAGCTCAGAGCCAGAGGCGGCCCTGGGAATTTGTGGAATTTTAAAGTGGGCATTGCACTGTGCATAAATTTAGAGTAAGAGTTTGCTGCAATCTTCCCTAATCTTAAAAGGGACAACAGTTGCAAAATAATACTTCACTTACATATAAAATATACACTGCTACTGGATATCTAGGTACCTATGGTCTGGGACTGGGCAGTGCAGGTATTTCTTCCTCCATTTAACAGATTTCCCCATCATCCATCCATCTACTCAGTCATTCAACATAATGGTGATATATACAAGGCATTCTTTTAGGTATTAAGGATTGAGGGACTAAACAAAGTTGCTGACCTCCTGGAGCTTATGACCTATTGAAACATAAAGGCAATTTATAAATAAATACAAAATAATCTAATCTTGGTTACTTATAATTGCTAAAAGAGGAAGAAGAAGAGGAGGAGGATGAGGAGGAGGAGAAGGAAAAAGCAGGGTAAGGAAGAGAGGCTGATGACGCATGCTACTTTAGATGAGATCAGAGAAAGTGTCACTCAGAAGTGATAATGGAACCAATCCTGCTTGAAGTCAAGAAAGATAGAGAGGTTAGCTGTGACTGAGTGCAGAGTGAGTCCTGCCCCCAGAAAGAGGGTGAGCAGAGGGGAGCTCTAGACAATTTTGTGACTTGTATTATTTCCCTTCTTCCTAAGTTGGCTTTGAAATTGCTTCGGTAAATGCTTTAAGGACTCTTAATTATAAATAAAAACATGTTCTAAATGGGTGCATAGAAAAAAAACTTACAACTGCTGTGATTTCCAAGTATGGCCAGCATTGCCTGGGGGATCAGAGCGGGCAGTGTCTGAAGTATGCTCTGTGCAATGTTCCGAAAAGACCTCTCACCTAAATTGTTTGCAGCCTGAGTTTAGACCCCATTCACTAACATTGTCAAAAGGGGATTGATTGTATCAGTTAAGTCTAGCCATTCTTCAACCCTGGCCACACCTTTCTTCCTCTACTGTTTCAGAACAAGGTACAGTAGGTTTTCCTTCACATAAATGAAATCATAGACCATCATGTGAATGCTGTTGAGTGCTGGATTAGGCTGAAATGCTAGAAGAAACACAAGTGAGACAAATGTGAAGATCTGTGTCCGTTTCGCAGCAGCACGTATCAATTGCATTGTGGTTAGAGAAGGTGTCCAGAGGGTGAAGCATGATGCTGTATTTGGAAAGCATTTAAGGACATGAAACATTATCTCTAGAGGGGGGTAAATCAAGGCACATGTGGCATTTAGTATAGTTCCAATCCTAGATTAAAACTCCTGCCTAGGGCCAGGCACGGTGACTCACACCTGTAATCCCAGCACTCTGCGGGGGCGAGACAGGCAGATCAGTCAAGAGATCTAGACCATCCTGGCCAACATGGTGAAACCCTGTCTCTACTAAAAATACAAAAAATTTAGCCAGCTGTGGTGGCACATGCTTGTAGTCCCAGCTACTCGGGAGGCTGAGGCAGGAAATTGCTTGAACCCGGGAGGCAGAGGTTGCGGTGAGCTGACATTGTGCCACTGCACTCCAGCCTGGCAACAGAGTGAGACTCCGTCTCAAAAAAAAAAAGAAGAAAAACCCACAAACAAACAAAAAACTCCTCCCTGGATTCTGAGTTTCGGGAGGAGAGAGACACAACCATCACGTCCCCAGCACGCAGCCCAGGCCTGGCATATTAGTAGCACTTAATGGGTATTTTTGGAATGCACGAATGGTGAACAAACATCAAATGTGTACTTCTTTTGGTGGAGGAGCTATTTTTGTCAGAATAAGAATAAATACTTGTCTACTACTCCAAAAGAGAGACTGAAACCATGATAACGCTGGCAGTAGAACTCAGTTCCTGGAAGGGAGAATCTTACAATCATTCGGACTGTTAAATGATGGGACACCACTGCCTTAAGAGAAGGTGGACTTCTAGGTGTGGAGAGCATTCAAAGAAAGGATACTCCTGCCCTTTGCCCCCGCTCTATCAGTGGTGTAACAGGGGACATTCCTCCACGGAATAGGGAGTTTTTCAGGAGACATTTAGGACCACTTTAACTGTAAGAGTCCCAGATTCTAAACGTTGGAGGTGGGCAGTATGTATTCTGGGAAGAGGGAAATTCCCGAAGGTGTGGGCTGCAGCTATTACAGTTGTGGAGTTGACAAGAGACTCTAATTAACTGAGGACAGATCATGCAGCCATCTAACACCCAAGTAATTCATACTCCCCTCATTCATTTCCGGAATCCCTTGATAACCCTCCCTTGACATGGTTTCTGTTCTTGAGGTCCCAAAGTATGGTCCACTAAAATAAGAATGTGCCAGAATGTGGTGGTTAGCCCTGGTGGGAATCTCCTGTCCCACTGAAGGATAGCAGGTGTTTCCTCTCCCTCTTCCTGCTCATGGCCTGTGAAGGAGGAACTAATGAAATGAGTTTGGGGGCAGATGAATACCCCTGAGGTGCGCTGGCCCTATCCTTTCCCTTAGACCATTTGCCTTTAACTCTCTCTTGAACAACTGTTCAGTAAAGTTAATAGCTGCAAGCTCTTCAGGGGAAGGTTTGTTAAAATCATGTCCAAGAAAATAAATATAATGAATGAACAATCTCTGGAGAAAGCCTTGACATTTAAAAAAAAATGTAAATTAGTCTCACAAGGATCCGCTATGAAATAGGCAAAGTGCATTCGTACAAATGAGATATTTTTACAGCGATTATAGGAGCCATCTCCTGGGGACCACACCTGAACTCTTAAAGGCTAAACCAAAAGCCAGTTGTGTACCCAGGAATGTAGCGTGACAGATTTGAATGTATTCCACTAATAACTCTCCTCACCCCATGCCTGCATTTCAGTACACGGTTCCCCTGTTGCTCAATGAGCTTTGATACAAGGATGCCGGAGCATGGCTTTGAACTCCTCTGAACCCAATTATACCCAACCATTTGGAAGTGCCATGGTGAGATGATGGTAGAACAGTGCTCTCTGAACTAGCATACAGAGAGTTCACGAAGTAGCTGACTGTGGCGCATGTGGCAGCCAATTCATACATAGAAGTGGGCTGCCAGGGGCACCGCTGCCTGCGGCACCGCTGCCTGCCAGCCTGAAGCAAGCATGGAGAATATAAAAGGAAAATTCAATTAGTTAACCAAAAACGGATTGAGCAAAGTGAAGGGGCAGCTGGTGGCAGCTTCCAGGCTTTGATTTGCAAGAGATACGTCTTGCTCCAGCACGGGCTCCTTGCACTGGGTCAATGTGTCACAGGAGAGAGCTTCCTCGCAGTGAGGGGGAGGCATTTCCCCTCCCCGGAGTAATTCCCTGCTCTTCAATCACAATGGAAGTCCCTTCTCCAGGTGGGAATCCCAGGCTTTTTCTCTCCAAATCAGCTTGGGACCAATTAAGGCGGCCCCAATAGAAAAAAAGAGGGCTCAGCAGTCAGGCTATTGCTCTTTCCCCATAGGGTGGGAGGCTGACGCACTTTCTTATCAGACAACGTGTATGGTACTCAGGATTTAAAAAAAAAAAAAAAAGGAGGCTTTTGTGACCAGGCTCTAAGGAACGGAGCTGTATTTTATTTCTATCATAAATCTGTTTTGTTTTATGGCCTGAACATAAAACCTTAAAATGACATTTTAAATCTGGACTCTCTACCATGGATCCGTTTTCGTGGATTGCAGCCGACGTGACCTGCAGGCCCCTAATGTGGGGTTGCCATTCACACTTGTCATCTTTAAAGTTTGGAGAGTTCACAAGGTGAGGAGCTAGAGTGGTTAATTTCTCAACTTTGCTGGAGGTCAGAAATCACCAAATCTTTCCAATGCAGCAGTCCGTTTTGTTAGACTCCTTGACTTTTCAAACAATGTGTCGGCCAGTGGTTCTCCTTAAGCATCCAAAATATGTTACTAAAGGAGGTTTCGTTGTTTAGATGGAGTGAGATGAACAGGTAAGTGAATTGACCCCTCCCAGCATCTGGCAGGACGGATGTGCTGTTGCCTGAGGATTTTGCATCTGACACGGTGGGGTGGTGGGTCCTGCCCCAGCCTGCCCCTGGGTCACATGGGAGCCAGGAATTAAATAAATGCCCCTGGCCCGGTGCAGTGGCTCACACCTGTAATCCCAGCACTTTGGGAGGCTGAGGTGGGTGGATCATCTGAAGTCAGGAGTTCGAGACCAGCCAGGCCAACATAGTGAAACTCCTTCTTTACTAAAAATACAAAAAATAGCCGGGCATGGTGGTGTGCACCTTGTAGTCCCAGCTACTCTGGAGGCTGAGACAGGAGAATCACTTGAACCTGAGAGGTGGAGCTTGCAGTGAGCCGAGATGGCACCACTGCACTCCAGCCTGGGCAACAAAGCAAGACTCCGTCTCATAAAATAAAAAAAAAAAAATGCCCCCACCTCCGCCATGCTGTGTCATCTCTGAGAGGGGGCCCCCTAACCCACACCTCCACGGCAGCCCCTCTATTTGCTAAGACCACCCTGCTGCCTGGTCTCTCTGCTCTGCATCCCACCTATTAGTTTTGTCAACCTTCCTCTTCCTGATTTTGTGTCAAACCAAAAGAAAACTCTTTTTTTTTTTTGAGCTTCTGGAGGACAGAGGTGCCCATCCCTCCAGAAGCCACCAGAACCTCGCTAAGTCTTCGGCAAATAAACCTTTCTCATCTTCTTTTTGGCCTTTTATCCCCTTCCACTCCCAGTCCAAGCTTTCCTTAATAGATCTAAACTCCCCAAATCACAGCCTGAGTGGGAGATTTCCTTGTGGGTACTTTCAATTTCTGTTTTTCGCCTTTCAATAAGAAGTCATTAACTACCTTGGTAGTTCAGAAAGGCTAGGCTCAGAACACAAAGGGCTTTTGGTACAGAGGTGGAAAAAATACCTCTGATTTATTTCTGCCTAGGTTAAAATAAAACACAAATTAATATATGGAATGACATTTTCTGCCACACCGATGTCAGTGTTCATTTAGAACATGGATCACAGCAAACATCTTAGGTGCTTCCTCCCCCTCCCTTCCAGTATATGAGAAGCAGCCTCATTCTTTTCCAGTGGCTCTCATGTGTTTGCTGTAAGATGAAAACCTTCCTTTCATCCAGCCTGCTTCTGGCCCTCTGTTCCTCTTTGTGCTCTGGAAAAGCTTCCTAACTGAGCTCCCTACCTGTGGTCTTTCTCCATTTTAGTGTATCATGTAATAATGGTATTCATTCTTCTGTGTGCCAGGAACTGGGCTAAGCACTTTGCACGAATTAGCTCAGTGTGTCTTTACTAGGGCCCTGAGGGCTGGAGATTGTTATAGTGCAGGCATCTATTGATTTTCCTTAATTCTCTTGAATTTGCAGTGGTGTTAGTTTGCCTGTTCCATGAAGTCCAAATGCCTTTAGCACCCTCATGCCCTGACTTGAACCAACCTTCTGGATTTATCTAATAGTTACTACTCCTAAAACTGAGCCAGCTGGATGGCACAGACTTCTCTGATGATCCCATGATCCCATCTTTTTTTTGAATACCTATACTGTTTTTAACCCTTCATTCTTGTCTTCTGCCTCCGCTTTCTCTTGAATGATTTCACCTTCCGTGTGTTCCTCATCTGTGGAAATCCTACCGTTCATGGTGGACACTGCTGGTTCCTTACCAAATGGCAATTTTCTCTTTTTTCTTACCAATAGAGTCCCAACTTCGTTTGTGGTAGAAATGAGCCTCTTTAAAAATATTCCCATCTTTGGAATCTCTTGCCTCCTGGGTTAGTCATGTCATCTAAGTCAGACCAATACAACAGATGCAAGAGCTTTCCTGATAGAAGCACTGCTCCTGTTTCCTGGACGTTTCCGTATTCTTCCTGTCTGGAATGTGGCTGCTATGCCTGGACGTGAAGCTGCCGTCTTGCAACCAAGAGGACGAGGAGCACATGCTAAGGATAGTGTTGTAGGAGGCAAAAGGGAGCCCGTGTTTTTGGTGACTTCTTTGAGCAGCTGCCCTTGTTCTGAACTGCATATTTCCAGGCTTTTTTTCATAGAAAAATAATCTAATTCCTTATATGGCTTAATCATGGCAATCACATTTCTCCTCAGATGAATATAATCCTGACACACCATCCTTCAAGGCTAAATTCCAATGCTACATAATGTATGAAGACAACCACTCTCATCTAAGTCATCATCCTCTCTAACATGGAATAGGGAAGTAACCTCTTAATCTTTGCTGCTTCGACTTTTCTCACGAACATTTATATTACACATTTTTTTTTTTTTTTGCTCCACAGCCAGAGTGATACTTTTAAAATATTTACAAGATCTTGACATTCCCAGTTAGCAGGCCAATCCTCCAATGACATCCCATAATCATGCCTAAAATAAAACCCAACATCTCTCCACTTATGACAAGGCCCTGCATAAACTGAATCTTGCTTATATCCTCCCCTGCCACTCTCCCCACTCCTCTCTCCTCGCAGTTCCTTGAATAATCCAAATATATTTCAACACCAGATTCCTCATACTTGTTCCCCCTTTTCAAATATTGGAACCCTCACTCCCTCAATTCCTTCAGGTCTCTACTTAAATTGCAATCCATACAGTCTTCCTTGATTATCCCTTCTAAAAAACCATATGAATCTTCACTCTTTCTGCTCATACAATATTATTTTATAGCGCTTAACACTACCTCTATTTATATTATATTATATTATAATTTATTCACATATTTATTAACTGTCTTTCCCATTAGAATGTGAGCTTCATGAATCCAGAGTTTTGGCTGCATTATCTACCACAATATCTCCGGCATTTAGAATAGTTCTAACACATAGTAGGTGGTCAATACATAACTGAGAAATAAATAATTGAAGGGAAGGAAGGAAACATGGAAGAAAGGAAGGAAGATCACAGATCTTGGCTAGGGATTTAAAATAGTCAGTGTTCCTTAAGTGAGAGAAAATGAAGGACTGATTTAGGAACTGCTATTCCTCTGAGAATGTTTTCCTAAGAATAAGTGACAATTACTTGGGATTACATCTCCCTGGATTCCTCCTTACATCAGAAGATGGTAAAATCACTAAAGCGTGTTCTGTCCACACCTTGCTCTGACAGTTAGTAGAGGGAGTGGTGTTAATGTTGCCACAGCAACGGTACATCTTATGTCAAAGCTCCAACTTGCTTTAGATGTGGTAGCTGGTTTGAAAGTTTTCTTGGGGATTCAAAAATATATGTTGCTTTCCGACTTTCTTAACCAGTTGCTTATTGTTAATCACAAACTCTACATGTAGTGCTGAAACTGCTTTTGACCTCTGTCCCTTCGAGAGAGGACCAAAGAGCGCACTGCCACTTGCATGCAACTGTGCGGCGTGTGTAAATGCTATCATAGTTCTAGTGCCATTGATCTCAGATTGGGAAGACAAGCTTCGTAAAATACTAAATAGAAAATGACTGTGTCCCTCCTTGTGGCACCTGTTTTTCACCAAGGCTCACACAGCCCATCATGCTCTGTCTCCACTCTCTTTTTCCTGTTTGGTGTGGTCTGGATACACAGAATATCTTTCTGTCATCTAACACACCATATTGCATCCCTCTGTGAGGTCTTTGAACTTTCTGTTTTCTCTGCCCAGACACGCCCAGACATTTTCTTAGCTCACTTCTTTCCTTTCTTCATTGCTGTGCTGAAATAGCACATACTCATGTGCTATTTGACAACCCACCCTAAAATGTTGGAAAATCTCAACTCTTGCCTGCTCCCACCCTTTTGCTTTCTGTTCGCGATCATCTTTATTTTTCCTTATAATATTATTTACTACCTGCCACTATTCTTATATTTATTTGCTTACTTGTCCTCTTCATGAGAATGTACACTCAAAGATGGGAGAGACAACTTTGTTTTGTTAACTATGAATAATATAGAGTTCTATAACCATGTATTTATCCATTTAACAGTGGGTGGACATTTGGGTTTTGGCCAGATTGGGGCTCTATTACAAAGTTGCTAATGACATTTATGTAAAGGTCTTTGTGTGTACTTACATTTTCATTTCTCTTAGATAAATACCCTGGAATGAAATTGCTTTGTCATATGATAAGGGTATTTATATTTATGAAAAACCGTCAAACTGTTTCCCCAAATTCTTCCACCATTTTGCATTCCCACCTGCAATATATGAAAGTTCAAGGTGTTCCACATCTTCATCAATCCTTGGAATTTCAGTCATTAACTTTAACTATTCTAATGAGTGTAAAGCACTATTTCATTGAAGTTGAAATTTGCATTTCCTTGATCATTAATGATGTTAAACATCTTTTTGTGTGCTTATTATTTGTATATTTTTTGATGAAATGTCTGTACATATCTTTTTCCTATTTTTATTGAATTGTCTTTTTCTCAATGTTTATTCAGACTCGGTGTAAGAACAATCACATAGAAAACATTCCTGTGCATTTTATAAGATGGTTGCTGAAATTACATTCCTTATGTTATTCAAACATAGATCCTTGTACAAGGAAAATTTTTCTCTCCAAAATAGGGAGTATAAGATTTTCCATTATGAAATGGGAATTGTATTCTTATCATATTTCCAATTTTCCTTTGAACAATGGGGGTTAGTTCAGTGCTGAATTTAACACTTAATCACAGAAATTATGTTATTTTAGGTTTTTAATATATGTGTTCACTTTCTGACATGCTTCTCTGTTTTTCTATTAAATGCTCGTGTTTTTATTATGTATCTGCTTTTAATTTAAGCAGCTTCACATTTCTTTTGAAAGTGGATGACATATATCTCAGTTTCTACACGTTTGAGTTCAGATAATGATGCTTCTGATCCAACTTACAGGGATGCTAGAAATTTCATTAGTGTCCTGGCATTGTTCAGACATCTTTGGTTTCTTGGATTAGTTTAATCCAAAATAGTCTTTCTATAAAACATGGTCACTGAAGTAATTATTTTCCTGTGTTTTTCCAAATACTTTTTACCTTGAAGATACACAAGTGTTTATACTGAGAGCAGCATTCTCATTGTAGTGGTTTTATGCTATTTTATGAAAATATGACAATTTTCTAAAACAGAATACATAAACTTTTTTTTTAACTCATGTCTACCTTTACCTATGTTTTTGATGTCAGGAGCCACGTTTTATACATGTTTGTACTCCTCATAACCCCAAAAGGTATTTAATCAATGTTGCTTAAATAAGTGCTAGATAAAGGAATAGCAGGAATTTTAAATTTTTGTACATCATTTATTTATTTATTCAGGCAAGCATCCATCTCCTATAGGGCAGACATACGTGAATTACTTTTGGGGACCTGAAGAGGGACAGAGGACTGGAAGTTGCAGCAATAATGTTTTCCAAAGTTGTTTTCTTTCTGGAAATATCATGTCCACTTAGTGATCAAACGAGTGAAATTAAGAGAATAAAAATGATGAGGAAATGGAGTGGCCTGGTGGGGAGGCCATTGCTGGAGAAGAGCTTGTGGGGGATGGTGAGCTCAAGAAACAGAACTCTCCATTTGGAGGGGCCCTGGAGTCTGCAGCTGTACTGAGCTCTCCTGGAGTTGAATATCAAGGGTTAATTTGGCATAATAAAATCAGCATGAACACTGCCAAAGAGGCCTGAGCAGACCCTCAAGTAAGTAATTAATTCTGGCTGCTTTCCGCTCTCTAGCTTTCATCATCCTTAATGTTATCTAATTGTAAAATTATTCTTCAAACCTTCCTTCTATAAAGGAAGAAAATGCCCAGATCTAGCCTGCTTTTCTTGAGGGCATGGGTGCCTCCTGCATCTTGGTGGAAGTACCCAAGATGCTACTAATTAAGGATGTGTGAACACTTGAAAACTTTTGATCAACTTTCATAAAATAGCCTACAAAGGAGTTCTAGAAAAGCTTTTCACGGAGCTTTCCTTTGGAGGGAAGCACGGGGTTTTCTCCACAGCTCCTCTGACCTGGAGACCCTCACAGTGACTCTGTGGGATTCTGAGATAGGGATGCACCTCTATTAGTCTGTTGTCGCATTGCTATAAAGAGCTACCTGAGATGGGGTAATTTATAAAGCAAAGACTGGGTAATTTATAATTGCCTCACGGTTCTGCAGGCTGTACAGGAAGCAAGGCTGGGGAGGCCTCAGGAAACTTATAATCATGGTGGAAGGAGGAGGGGAAGCAGGCGCATCTTACATGGCCAGAGAAGGAGGAAGAGAGAGCGGGGGAGGTGCCACGCCCTTTTAAACAGCCAGATCTCCTGGAAACTCACTCTCGTGAGAACAGCAAGGGGGAAATCTGCCCCCACGATCTAGTCACCTCCTACCAGGCCTCTCCTCCAACACTGGGGATCACAATTCCATATGAGATTTGGGCAAAGACACAAATCCAAACCGCATCGGCACCTAAAAGGCAAGTAGGAGCAGAGCACAGAGAAGTTCCTGGCCTGGCCCCTAGTTACTTCTGCTGTTGGGGACGATACTAAGGAAAAGGTTGGGGACCATCCCACCTCACAATCTCCTGAGCCTCCCAATGCCAAGGGCTTTTCATTCATGGCAATGCAGCCAGATACACTGAATTTTCACCTTTAAAGGACACGTTTATCCTGTATGTCTTTCTCCTTAAAACAACAAGGTTTTGCAGGCAAAGTCATTTCTCGATTCACAGCCATGGCAAGGGAAACCAAGCTGTCTTTTCTGCTGTGATTACCTGCCCAGGCTTCAGGTCTTGGGGTCACTAGGTAACCTTAGCAACCTAAGTGCAATGCACTATTAAAATAATGACTATTTCTCCAGTCTAGTTAAAAAATAGAAGAAACAGCCTTGGATGGCATCCTGGTCAGGGGGGAAATTTCTCATGTGTCTCTGGGGTGAGATATAAAACTGAGGGCTTGACCTCTTTTGGCCATTAAAGACCTTCGAGTCCTCTCCTGTCTCTTTGTTTCCTACCAGAGTAGTGGTAGTATGAATTCTGTGGCTGGCTAAATTCTGACTGGGGTAATTATACTGTCACCCTGTATTTCCCTGGAGATTCACTTGGAAAAGTTACTCTTTGATCATGCTCTTAAATCCTACTGTGCTAGGCTTTGTAACATGGCAGGTGAAGAACGGCTATTGGATTCCACATACCTCCCTCCGCTGGGTGAGTGATGCTAATTCTATATATGTGCTCTGCTGAGTGCTTGGGGATCCTTCTGGGGGGAGCTGCTGCAGTAAGCATGAGCTATTATTAGTCTACTCTCAAAAAAAGAACTTGTTGTTCTACGCTATATTCCTTGGAAAATTTTTAGTCAAAACTCCAGACAATTAGCAAAATAATGGAGAAGATTGCTAGAGGTTTGAATTTCATGATACATGTGTCTATATGCATCTTTACAAATATATGATAAAATACACATGTATGTGTATACACACAGAGATAAAAATGAATTCCCTTACACATATAACATGTTTGATCATTGTCGTTTACTTTTACATAACATCTCCCAGGCTGACACGACCAGTGAAATGGGGGTCTTGGAGGAACTACGCAGGCTGGGCACCTTTCAGGTGGTTTGGATTTAGAGCCAAAAATTATGACTGAAGATGCTTCAAAATTATTGTAAGGGAATCATGGAAACAGTAATCTTATGCTTGCCATTTATAGCTGAAATCCAGGTTGACCATTATAATACAAAGATTAGTCTAGGAACCTATTCAGCATCCTTATGTCACAGTCCTGATGCTGAATTATTAAACTCTTATAAAAAACAACCTAAATACAGAGCGTGTGCACAGCTTAAGGGCTTCATGTGTCCGGAGCACTTAAATCAAATGTGTGGCTGAATAAGGAGCCATGTAAGTAACTCCACCCTTAGAGCACGACACAACTACAGAAGGAATTTTAGGGGCAAACCTAATCATACGAATGCTTGTATTTTTTATTCTCTTCTTTTGTGTCTCCTCTTGCCTTAGATTTATTTTGGTAACTAAATTCAAAGAAATATGTTCACAGAGTTTATAATCCTATGTGGAAAAAAATCTAAATGTGTATTAAGAAGGAATTGTTTTAAAAATCAAAGTATATGGCAAAAATGATCATGTAGAGCACCATTTGTGATCATGGAAAGATGCTAAATAAGAAATCTGGATACAAAATCCTAAGTTATATAGTTCCTAATTTATATAATTTATATGATTATACACATTTGTGAAAATATGTATTTCTGATTGCATGTGGTGCAAGAAGTAATTCGGGACATCTATACCAAATCTAACAGTGATTGCCTCCTGGTGGTTTCATTTTTATCTTTTTTAAGTTTTGGTGGACAGTGTAAGTTATATTTTATAATTAATGTCAAATGAATTATAAAGGGTCACTGAAAATTAATTAACAACAAGACCATGGAAAAAAATGTAATCCTGACCGCAAGGTACACTAGTACAACAGCTTAGGAAATAATTCACTGTATAGAGTTCTATCAACTATCTGTTGTAAAGGTCAATGCAGGCCAGGTGCGGTGGCTAACGCTTGTAATCCCAGCACTTTGGGAGGCCGAGGTGGGCGGATCATGAGGTCAGGAGATCCAGACCACGGTGAAACCCTGTCTCTACTAAAAATACAAAAAATTGGCCGGGTGTGGTGGCGGGCGCCTGTAGTCCCAGCTACTCGGAGAGGCTGAGGCTGGAGAGCGGTGTGAACCCAGGAGGCAGAGCTTGCAGTGAGCCGAGATCGCGCCACTGCACTCCAGCTTGGGTGACAGAGCGAAACTCCGTCTCAAAAAAAAAAAGTCAACGCAGTGAAACAGTTTATTTAAAATACAGTATTTTGTTGGTTGGAGGGGGCAAGTTGCTTAAAAAAATTGCTGTGAGGTGATACCTGTCACATAAATTTAAATTCTGAGGCTTTAAGCAGAAATTTTGGCAATACCCTCTAACTTGATGTATCATTTGATGACCAAGAGACTGACGTCCCTCCCACAGGAGACCTGCGTGGTGCTGTGCCTGCAGGTGATAAGCCCTCCTTGGAGTCAGGGAGCCCGAGAAGGACCCAGGAGGGCCAAGGCAGAGAATGCAGAGGCCGTTTGAGGCTCAAGGTGTTTGGGGATCCTGCCACTCCTCATTGCTGCTGGCACTAAATAATAAATGAAATACCAAAGAAACAGTAAAATGTTAATCAAATACATATCACTACAGAGAATCTTATCTAAACTTCTGTAAGAGACCAAATAATATTTTCAAGTATTACCTTTTAGAATATCCCCTTAATCTGAGTCTGAAAGCAGTTAGGACCGTTGGATTTCAACGTGTGCTTACTGTGTGTCAGGCATTCTTCCAGGAGCATCACACGTATTCACTCATGTAAAAGTCACAGTGAGCCCAGGAGGTAGATGTTGTTGTTATTTTCCAGATACAAACACAAGGGCACAGGGGAATTAAGTCATTTGCCCAAAGTTAGATACCTAAAATAAATGCCAGAGTCAAAATAGAAGCTGTTACCTTTTCACTCATGTGAAACGCCCATGCATTCCACTATCATTCTAGAAATTGAGAATAGTCTTTGCAGATTTTTCTGATATTCTGTATCTTTATGTATGAAATAAGTCCTATGATGTCAACTTCAGAATGGTGAACATTGCAGCAAAGACTTACGTAAGTGTTGGAGGAAGTATGAGCTCTTTGTCACTCTTAGTTGAGTGGACCCTTAGAGACTAAGCAGGCTATGGTTATTGGCTGCAGAAACATCATATTCGTATCTTCCCAGTTTCTTTCCGCAAATTTGAGATGGATATAAGTACTTGTGTAGGCTTCAAATCCATTTTTCTCACCTTTCTAAGCCATGGCTACCACCAGTAAAATGAGCGTGTTTTCCAAATAATAAAGACTAAACACATGATCTGATGAATTATTTTCTCCAAGTTTTGAATTTATGTGTATGTATAATATATAACTATAGAGTACTTAATTTTATATCATCTAATTATTTATAGAATGTTACAGAAACACATAACACATTTTTTCATATGTAAAATGAATTGCATTTATTAAAAACAATAATATTGAATGAAATATAAAATCACCCTGGAAAAATTTCCAGCATATGATTACCAGACATTGAGCAGATATTATTCATTATGTAGTAAGGTTGGAGGATATATTAATAGCTGGCGTCAGCCTTCCCCTTATAAAAAAAATATCTTTACTGAGAAATGGTCTGGATGGATCCTGCTTGGGGAGGTGAGAACCAGCTGTGATAACCAGCAAAGGGGTTCGCTGCATGAGACTGAAGAAGAAATGGATTTGTTTTACATCTCAAATGGAGGGGAAAAGAGGATGACTGCTCCTGAGCGTGAGGAAAGAAGATAGAGAAGCCAAAAAGATCAATCAATTCTGAGACTGCTCAACCTTGCCTTGCCCTGGGAATCTTAATGAAGTCTGTATTCTTAAATATGCTTTGCGTGGGCTGAGATATTTAAAAAATTCAAAGTGGCTGAATGAAACACTAGTGTCAATCAGAGCTGAACAGAAAACAGACATGAAGAAGCAGAAGCCCAGAGAGTAGAGGAATCCATGAACAGAGTTGACCTTTCCCTCACCTTGCCTTGGGGATTCAGAAATATGAGGGAAGATCTTAGGTAATGGAATTAAGTATGTACAAGAGTGAGAAGATTGAGGTGAGAACACCTAGCATTTAAGGGTAGCGAGGCCCATGTGATATTTGAATTACATTTATGAGGACATTTTATTTGGATCTTTGCAACATTTAACATACAACATAGGATAAAGAAGAATCTTTATTCCATGGCTTGGAGGTTTAAGTTTGTATGATTTCGTGTCTTCTGTACACAATAAAACAAAGCACCCCACTCATGAGCAGAAAGAAGTTTGGTCACAGTTGGAATTTTTTTTAGGTAATTGGAATGAAGCATTTACTTAGCAATATGGCTTCCTTATGTCACAGTCCTGATGCTGAATAGGTTCCTAGACTAATCTTTGTATTATAATGGTCAACCTGGATTTCAGCTATAAATGGCAAGCATAAGATATAACAGATAATAGATATATTAATGGCACAAGTAACTTCTACACCTCCTCCATCTTTCAAATAGCCCTTGATTTTCTCTTTGAAAAATTTCTCGTTTTCTTTCTCTTATCCCCTTTCTCTTTCTCTCTCCTTCATTAAACTATAGCTGTTTAGATTAATAAGAGACATCTTGTAATAGGAGATATAATCAGTGTGAGAGCTTAATCCTCCAGCTATTGGATGCCTGACTGGGCGTGTGACCTTAGGACCACATTCCAAACAACTTGACATTTGGTGGGCAGACTTGATCTCCGTGTTCACAGAGCCATATGGACAGGACTAACAGCCACCAGTGGCTGCTGGATTCAGAGGCTGTTAGGAAAATCCAAAGAGGTATTATCTCTACTTCTTTATACCTCACTCATTCCAGTTCACTATAATTTGTTACCATCCTGAAGCACTCAACTATCAACCGTAAAGAATATCATTGGCATCCTAATTACCAATCACAATGACAAATTTTCATCTTTATTTTACTTGACATCAAATTTGACAATACAGTAATTCCCCCTTGTCCTTCAGGGATAAGTTCCAGTGTTCCTAGTGGATGCCTAAAACTGCAGATGGTACTGAGCCCTGTATATACTGTTTTTTCCTATACATACATACCTATCATAAAGTTTAATTTATAAATTAGGCACAGTATGATATTAAACTAACAACAAAATAGAACAATCATAATAACATATTATTATCAAAGTTATGTGAATATTTACTTCTGTAATTTTCCACTTAATATTTGTGGACCACTGTTGATTGCGGGTAACTGAAACCGAGGAAAGAGAAGCCACGGATGTGGGAGGACTACTGTATTGATCTCTCAGTTTTTTATCTTATCCTGAGTTCCAAATGAGACTATTCTCGTTTGGTTTTTATGTTGCTAACCATTTGCCTTAATCTCTTTTGATGGTTACTTCTCTTTTCTGTGATCTAATGTATTACCCTGGCTTTAGCTGTCATTCCCAAAACACTATCTCTACTTTTAAAATACCCCCAAACAGAATATGCAAGTCTACTAGATATCTCCAACTAAGCTACTTACTCTCAGTCTCTCTCTCCTGCTTTCTAACCCCTCACATCAAATAAGTCATCAATATTTTTATTCTATATATATCATATATTTATTCTACTTTAGCAATGGTTCTTGCCTTAATTTTATCCTATATGCTAGAATATAGTCACTCTATCTTTTTCATAAAACATAGTAACAGCTTTTAAATGATGCCCCTGTTCACTCTTCCACACCATCCTCCATACTATGAGAAGGTTTCCTTCTCACACTGTGGTAGACTTTCACATTGGTGGCTCCTCAATGAGTTATGTCTCCCAGAAGTCATACCCTTGAGAAATCACAACCTACATTGACTCTGGGGTTGACCAGATGACTTGCTTTGACTAATCAGGTATTAACAATAATGATGCAATTGGAGATTTCGTAAGTGCTGGCATGTCCGAAATTGTCCCCTAGAAATCTTCCCTTTTGGATTCCAGCCACCATGCTGTAAGGAGGATGGTTTATGAGTGACTGTTGGAGGAAGAGGGGCTGTGTGGGAGGAATGAGGCACCTTAGCCAATAGCCAGCACCAAGGCCCCAATATGAGTGAGGCATCTTGGATTTTCAGCCCCTACTGAGTTCCCAGTTGAATGCAGCTGCATGGGAGACCCCAGTTGACCTGACACAGAGAACTGCCCTGCTGCCCATTGAATCGTTACAAATTGAAAATTGCTGTTATTTTAAGCCTCTAAATTTTGAAGTGCTTTGTTATGCAGTAATAGAAAACAGAAACATCATGTGTAAGCTTAAAATCCTTTGTTGGTTTCTAATTTACCCAGAGTGAATTTGAAATTCCTCCCTATGTCATGTCATCCAGGACACAACTTGTCTCCCATCCTTCCTCTCCTCAGACAACTCACTCCACCATCCTCAAGTGGTTCATTGTGACAGTGCACAGCAACATCCTCTGTGTGACAACGCTCCACTGCTTTCTCGTGTGGTCGATGCCTCGCCCTTCAAAACCTTATCCAACTTCTTTATGACTTCTTCCAGGCAAAGCTAGCACCGACTCTCCTATGCTCTCGTAGCACTTGGTCTTTGCCATTTCTTTACGGCAATTAACATGTTTGTTTGTGTTAGTTTTGATTTTATATTTGTTTATGTATTTGTTTCTCCAATGGAACTTAGAGATTACATCATCTAGTCCTCACTGACCTCTCTGGCATAGTTTTATTCTCCTACTCTGGATACTGTAGCCATATTGAATCATTCTCACTCTCCCTGGGGTATCTTCCAGCCTTGTCCTTCCCCCACCCGTCAGCCACATTTCTGTTTTCTACACTTCTCCTCAACCATCACTCTCCCTCTTGGGCATTAACTTCTTCAGGGCAGCCCTTCTTAACCCTTCAACACTGGAGCACATGTTTGTCAACTAAAGAAAGAAACTGAGGCAAAATTAATACAGAGTTTATTTAGGCCAAGATTGAGGACTGCAGCCTGGAAACACTTCCAAGTTACCTTGGGATGTGATCTGGGAACTAACAAGAGTCTTGAGTTTTTAAAGAAAAAAGAACCAATAAGGAGGGCAGGTGATGACAAAAGTTGTTTTCAGGAATTCTCATTGGTCTATGAAAATAACGTAGATTAGTGATTGGCTATGCATTGTTGAACTATAGAGTATGAGTTATGGTGTCCAGCATATGCAGTGTGTGGCACTGAGAAGATAATTTATGTCTGTTTGGCATCAGTGTAGAGCCAGCAGAGCAAGTAGCTTCAAGAGGTGATTATCTAGCTCAAGGGTGAGTGAGAGGGGACTGCTGTCACGTTTCCACACCTCTCAAGGGGGTTGATCATTTAAAGGGGATTAATGTTTCTCAGACAGAGTTTCTTTTCTCATGCTCCCTCTATAAACTACATTCGTAGGAACTCTACTTACCCACAAAGCTCACCTTTTCTTAAATGTCTCTTTATCTGTAATTCCCAGGAGAATAAAACCTCTTAGAATCAGAGAACAATTCTTTTTTACCCTTGTATCTAGAACAAGGCCTAGTACAGAGTGTGTATTCAAGAGACATTTTCTTCAACAAAGGAACAAATGAGTGGCTGAATGAATAAGTGGCTGTCCTTTATGTATGCCAACCACACATCCTGGCTTTTTAAGGACAGTTACATTTTCAAATGCTCCATGCCAGAGTCTCTGCATGCACAATTGTACTTGCCAAATGTTGGTTGAGAAAAATAAGATCCATGTACCTATAAGAGTAAGGCATATCGGCAATATTGCTGTTCTTTATTTAGACTATTCACTTAATGTAGGCTAAACTTGCATTAACTTTTATTAGCAGCCGTATCATACTGTTAGCTTATAATGAAATTGTGGTCAAATAAAATCCCCAGGTCTCTTTCACATGAACAATTGTCAAAATGTATAAACAAACTGGTTGAATTAATAGCTGGGAACAGCTAATAGGGAAACCCTACTGCTTAAAATGCAATTCTTTCCACGCCAAATGTTCACCCATCTTAACAGTAATTGCACAATGCATTTGCAGCGAAGGCCTCATTAAAACTTCATGCTCACCTGTGTGCAAGCAGCACTAAGGATGCATATGGGTTAGGGCAATGGCCAGGTGATTGCCTCCTGGGCTTGCCCAATTGTGAATTTCAGTTAGAGCCACAAAAGTCTGTGCCTTTGTGCCATGATTTATTATAGGGAGTTTGTATCCCAGGGGAGTTCAAGCAATTCAGAAGCAGCAGGAAGAGACAAGGAGGCAGGTGAGCAGAGAATTGAGTGACTGTGAGACGTATTGTGACACCTTGTTAATTATTAACTCTGGCAGCAGGTTGTCAAGTTAACCGGAAGGGGAGGGTGGACCTAATTAAGTATCCAAACAGCATTTCTAAAGAGCCGATACTGTCCAGAAACAGTTTCCATGGGGTTGGGCACAAATAAGTTGTCCATCTTGAGTCCAGGGGAACCTGGTTGTATTCCAGAAATCCTTGCGGTCTAAGCTGTGTGTATCTGCACTTACTGGCTGTTGAAGGTGAGGCATAGAGTTGCCTCTAGTAGAGGAGACATAGTAGGTTTGATGGCCAATTTTTAACCCAAGGCAAAATGAATGGCACATAGAGAAGAAGAAAGGCATACTTATTCAGACTACATTGGGGTACTTGTTTAAATCACTTTTCTGTTCAGTGTAAAGTCATTTAGAGAGCACTCTATGATATATTTTGTAAGGATTCAACTATTAAGTGACTCTTCTCCAGGATAATTTTGGAGAAATTCTACTACATGTCAGAAAGAAGGTCTGAATAGATCAAGGGAAATCAAAATCAAGAGCCTGGGTGAATAGAAAAATGCAGCCCTGATTTGGTTTGGCTCTTTGTCCCCACCCTAGACTCATCTTGAATTGTAATCTCCACATGTTGAAGGAGGGACTTGAGGGGAGGTGATTGGATCACGGGGGCAGTTTCCCCATGATAGTAAGGGAGTTCTTACAAGATATAATTGATAAGTGTCTAGTATTTCCCCTGTGCTCCCTCTTTCCTGTCACCTTGTGAACAAGGTGCTGCTTCCCCTTCTGCCATGATTGTAAGTCTCCTGAGGCCTGCCCAGCCATGAGGAACTGTGAGTCAATTAAACCTCTTTTATTTATAAATTACCTAGTCTCAGGTAGTATCTTTATAGCAGTGTGAGAATGAACCAATACAAGCTCCTGGGAGGAGGCAGAGAAAAAGGGCCCCTGTGGGGATGCACAGAGAGAAAGGAGATTTTCGCCTGCAGGTCTTCTTGGGGGGCTCTCCATGATCCTAGAGGTGCTGAGGATCCTGCAAAGTTCTTCCTTAGCCAAGTCACCTAATCTTGGATCCACATGTATAAAATAAAGAATACTTCACAGAGTTGTCATGAAGATTAAATGACGTAACATAAATTAATTTCCTAGGACAACCCTTTTCTCCATAGCAGGAGCTCAATACATAGCGGGTACACTATCCATGCCTCCCTTTAAGCCAGGTAGGGACCAACAAGTTGGAGGACTCTCCCAGAAGAGGACTCACCTAAAATGCCTGGAGACTACTTCTTGAGGCAATCAGAGAGCTTTAGGTTGTGTTAATGTGCTTGGCCGGGTGCCATGCTACATTTCTGCAGTATCCCTGTGTGGGACGACCCCAGGTGTACCCTTTACAACTGGAATCATCCCTTCTCATAGACTCTGATGTGAAGGATGCCTCCCACAGCTGTGCAGTGTGCACTCTGCAGAAAAAAATGTCTACTTGAGCACCTCTTATAAATTTCTCTGTTTGTAGATTTTATATTTCTGCTTATGAAAGTAAAATGTACCATATATATATATATGGAAAGTGAAATGTACTCTCTCTATATATAATATAATATTATATATATTTAATATATAGAGAGTACATTTCATATATAATGTATATATATAATTTATATATATTTGTATATATATTTTAAAATATAAAAATATTATATATTATATAAATATTATATATTATATATTATAAATATTATATATAAATATAAAATATTATATATTAAATGTTATATTATATATTAAATATTATATATTAATGTTATATATTAAATATTTAATTACATGTTATATATAAATATAAATATTTTAAATGTTATATATAAATAAATATTTTAAATGTTATATATAAATATTAAAATTAAAAAATAAATTAAAAAATAAAAAATAAATAGACAAGCCAAATAATTCAACTCACTTAGAAACAACTCCTCTTATAACATCAACATTTTGATCTATTTCCTTCCATATTTTTTTCTTTACATATTTATCTCAGCCTATTGGGGGTTATATACTCCTTTTCCCCCTTTAGTCTTAAGTTTAATTTAACCAAAAATAGAACTAACTCTTTAATCATTAAGAATAAAGGAAAATCCTTAGTGATTCTCTGTGTAGGATGAAAAATTTGGCAATGTTTTCTTCTTTCTATTTCTTCATTATTCCCTTGTCTTTCTGACATAATCTGAAGTATTAGTTAGTTACTGTGGGGATTTTACATAGTATGTCTTCTCTATAAGATTTATTATTTTGATATTTACATGCCATAAAGTGAAATTAAATTTTTAAAGAAAAAGAGACAGAACCTAAAGAGCCTCCACTGTGTCCACTGTGACAGGTTTAGGACCCAGAAGGAGAAATCATGCATGAACAAAACAAAACAACCTCAAAAAGTTTTGATGAAAAATTGGAGGCTGATCTGATAACTTCGAAGCTGTATGTATCTCTGTTAAATGCAGTGGTATTCAAATCTGGGCAGTTTGAGAAAATAACTTGAAATTTGTGTGTGCATTGTGTTGTTAATCTTTCCTTCTCACTCGGTATCACCAATAGAGTTACTGAGTAGATGTTGCCAAGTGGGGCTCAGCTCTGAATATTAAAAATAAACTCCTAGAATGCTTTACAGTTTGCAGTATACACTTATTTAATTGACTCTCTGTAATAACCTTGGAAAGTTAAGGATCGCTGTGTTCATTTTTACATAGGAGGACTCTGAGACCTAAAATGGCTGAGTTATTTTCTCAAGGCCACCCCACTAGTTAGTGGTAGAACTTTGATTTTTGAGTCTTCTCCAAGCTGAGGTGCTTCCAGGGCAACCAGCCCACTTGCTGGAAAGAGCAGGAAGGCCCCTGAGCTCCAGCTTAGGGTCAAGGTTGTGAGTTGTTTTCCACATGCTGGTCTTTAAGAAAGTGTGAGCTTCATACCTTCACCACAGGTTCCAGGCCCTATTCTTCCCCTTAAGAAAGAAAGTCAATGGGTTTATATCATTGTTGTCCAAGAATAAATCTACATTCTTTTCTCACTTGCATTACTTTTGAACTGCATTGAGCACTTCTACACACAAATTCATTCTTCTTGCAGAAAAATAGCACATCAATACAATATTTTGATTTTGTTTCCTATTTAAACTGTTGAAGCAGAAGAATAAAAAAGTTGAATTGTTTCTTAAATTGACAGGATGGATCCCCACAGAGTGCATTTATCTCAAAGTTTGGTATGGTGCAAGAGGGTTTAAAATTTTTTTTTTAATAGCTAATTTTTTTACCATAATTTTCTTTCTTCTATCCTGTACGCACCACAGTTGTTGCTGTCACTGAAATGGGTTCACTCATCCAGCATCTCCCTGTTATTACTTACCAAAGCCATCAGCGTTCTATAGACACAGTGATGATATTGCTATTTTTTAAATGTACTTAAGAATATTGATCTAAGTCTCCTCTAAAGGAAAAGAAACAGAAACCCAAGAAATTTGTATTTTCTCAACAAACTATCCCTTTATTAAAAAATTAGGATGGAAAGGAAAATAATAACTTATTCACTATGGAGAGAATATAGCAAATAATATTCCAGTTCAAAGCAAAAAATATAAAACTACGATCAAGATAATTTTGAGAAATCTGTTATCACCTTCTATGTTATAGAACTAGTAATCTACCTTAATTTAGGGTTATAGCCCAAGTTTAGTCTTCATATCATATTAATTGATTTCCAGATCTATTTCCAATTGATCCTGTCATTGTTGCTCTAATCTGAGAAACAGGAAGTGGAAATACAGGTCTCCCTGCTTTTCTAAAGTGTTTTTTGATCTTCTGATATTACAGGTGATGAAAGTCACCTAGCATCATTGCTTTTTCAGTAGGAGGTAAAATTTAACCTATAATGGAAAGCGTTTACTGAAAATGAAGATTTTGTTAGGTTAGGAAATGGTTGCCGCTGAAAATAGTTACATTTTAAAGGAACTAAACTATTGTAAAATACTGTACTTTCAAATCCTTTAGAATACAAAATAGTAAGCCTTTCAAATACACCACTATGCATAGTTTGCTGTTACTTACGTAACCCATAACTGGAACCTTTTGATTTCTGTATAAATAAAAATGTTTGTAACTTGTATTTATATTTTTTTGCGATTAAGGATAAATTATATCAACTGATCATTACCTTATATTTTTTCTGTCTGTGAGATATAAGCATATTTTTAGAGATACTGTAAATCTGCTGAAGTTCCTTGCTTAACTAGATTTCTCCCAAGAGATTAAGGGACATTAACCTTTGTTAGGCACTTACCATGTGTCAGGCAATGAGCTAGGTGTTTTTTATAAATTACTTCATATACATTTCACAACCTTGGTGTGAAGCAAATACTATACTTCCCATTTTGCAGATGAAAAGATTGAGCCTTAGATTAGTTAAATAATTAGACCCCAAATCAAGCAGCTAGTAAATGGCTCAGCTGGCATTTGACCCAGTTTTGTCTGGCTGGGGAAACCTGCCTTCATTTCTTTTCTTCTACATCAAGTTTCTTCTAAATTCCCCATGAAAGTCGTTCGTTTCAGCCAAGTCTGGCTGAGTACTTCCTTTTCTTACCAAGCCCCTACTGCAAGTTCATATCCCTCAATCTATCAGTACCAAAATGCTTGGTGTTAGGGCTCCTCTGGAGCCCTGGGGAGAAATCAGGTGGTGTTAGCATGCATTTAGGGGAAGTACTACATTTACATAGCTACTGATTACATTTACATTTCCTCACCTGTCATTATAGCCTCTACCCAATCAGATCGTATATAAACACCTAAGAGGAGAAGAATATGTAAAAGAACCCACCCAATTTGTGTCTTTTAAAGTAACTAACTCATCTTTTGTAATTCGCAAAAAGAAAAACCAGAATAAGAATCCTCAATTCTGCCATTATTTCTTACTTTGAATTCTGTGGGTACTACATAGCAAAACTATAAATTTGTCTGTGTTAGTCAATAAACTTGAACGGGCGGAAATAGGCTGTGCTTTTGATATGTTCTCAAATCATATCAATCAGTGCCGTGCCACACTAAATGGAATCTGATTTGTCCTTTAAGGGGACTATTGTGACCAGTCTGGGTCAGAATCAGAGCTTAGCCTCTTTGGGCAAATTAGGGATCTGTGGTTCATAGCCTCAGTTTTCAATCTGCGAAGGGACCATGGTAATACCCCATAGAGTGAGAAAAGAGCAAACGTGTAACAGACTTAGCACAGGCTATAGCTGAAAAAATGCCAGTCACACCAAGGGTAGCAGAGTCCTTTCCTGCCAAGGTGTGCTATGACGGTCAACGATTTTATGTCCTCGATCTCACCGTGCCCTCATTTTCTGATGATTGGGAGCAGGCTCTTTAGTATTTATCTCCTTGTTAATTGAATGACTAGTTCTGGATAATGGATAATTCTCAATTTTCTATTTTTAGAAAGTGTATAAATATCTAAATTAGATTTAGGCAAAGTGAGCTGCAGTATTTGATATGCCGGGAACATAATTAGGTTGCTCCGTTTACCTACACAGTCGCAAGCAAACTTTAACTCATTAATCTGTAAAGGACTTTGATGAACCTTTGAACTAGATAAAAATATGCCAGTCATGGCAAAGTTCTACTCGATTCTTTGAGAACTTTCAAAGGACTGAAAGTGACTAATATATTTGGTTTTATAACATCATCCACCAGCTCTGATCATGCCACTCGGCAATCTTCAGAGGATTCTCACTGCCTCAGAGTCAAATAAAAGACATTTGGGGCGAGCTAAAAGCACTGCGCCAGGACTTAGGTGACCCCCACTCTGGTTCCCTTCTTTCCTTTATCCTCAGTGATCTTGGGCAAGATGGGTAGCCTTTAGGGCCTCAGATTCCTCATTGTTATACTGAATTAAAGATAACAATCCTAGGGTCAGAGAGAGGCTTACATGCCATCATGTCTGTGAAAGTCCTTTTGAGAATTCCAAGTGTAGGTCTGATTTTAGGCCTGAGTCTCTAGTACCTGGGAACACCCAGAACTGACTTCCCTGCCCAGGTTTTTCTCTCTTAACTTCCCCACACCCTCTCCACTTCCCGAAGCCTCCTACTTTCCACTCTCCGAACCCTGCCTGCCCTGCTGACTGACTGTCTCTGTGCCTCTATCAATATTCTTTCCCAATCCAAGAGTGCCCCGGCCCCCACAGGAACCCATCCATCAAGGACCAGCCCAAATGCTGCCACTTGCAGAAACCCGTCAGCCTGGCTCCCCTCCACTTCCATAGCATTTGACATTCTATTTCTAAGACTTGCCATATTCTACCTTGCTTCGTGTTTTCACACACAAACATGCATTTGCTTAATTTATGCATCATTAAAGTTCTCTAGATTTTGACCCTGTGTCTGTTTTTCTCCTGGTTTGGAGAACTCAGCCCACCACTGTGCTACCCATCCTGTTCTTTCTCACCTGCTCTCAGACCTGACTCCATCTCACAGGCCCCTTTTTCTTTATTTCAGTCTCAACAGAATGTATCTACAGCCTAAAAAGGTGCCCAGTGCCCCTAGCCCCAACTCACACTGTCCTTGCTTCTCTTTCCCAGTCAATGTTATGAAAAAGCCTCGTATGATGCGGCTTTTGTTTTCTCAACCTCCTCACTTCTCAGTGCCTGAAATCACTATCTGGTGCCCACAGTGCTCTATGGAAACTGTTCTCTGTCATGGCCACAGTGAACCAACCCCTCTCCTACCTTTTCCTAATAATTGTTTCTCCACTTCATCCTAAATCCGCCCCCCAACCCCATGAATACCTCTTCAGGTGTAGTTCTTATGATGTCACTTCCCTCTCTTGCAGAAAACTTGTGTCTACAATGTGTAGACAAGTCTCAAAAAAGAAACTGAACAAACAGCCAATAAACGTGTAAAAAATAATATTCAACCTTAATAGAAAGCAAAGAAACATAAGTGAAATCCTTTTTAAAAGTCTTTCTTATTCATAAAGTTTTTAAAAAACTACCCAATATGATTGAGTTTAAGGATAAGCAAACACATTTTGTGAACAGCGATTTAAATGTGAACCGGTGCAATTTTTCAGAAATCCTCTAAAATTACACGTGCATAATTTCAACCAATTAAATTTTAGTAATATATGCTAATTTCTTATTGCAACATTGTTTATAAGAGCTAAAACTTGGTAATAATTCCGTGACAATAAAAAATTGCACACATCCCTACAATGAAATATCATGTAGCCACTAAAAGATGGTGTACAGTTAGTTGACGTGAAAATATTGTATACTATGTATTTAAGTGAAAAAAATCAATTTGCAAAATGACAGATATAAAATTTCTAGTTTTAAAAATATTCAGAACTATTGAGTATGCTAGGGTGCTATTCTAAGTGCTAGGGATATGAGTATGCATAGAAAGTTTGGAAGAATATACACAAGATATTAATAAGAATAAAGATCTCTAGGAGAAAAATGATTTCCAAGTTTCCTCTGAGGGATATGTATTGCTTCTACAATAATTTTAGAGTTAAAAAAAATACCAGTACCTTTAGAATACACATCAGATCCTCTGGCCTTCAACATCCTAGTCTTAATTCCTTTGTCAATCTTATTTCCCATAAGTCTGTCCACTCAACATCTACTATATGGTTTTTGTTTGTTATATAAGCCCTCTGAGTTTCTTTTTTTTTTTTTTTTGAGAAGGAGTCTCTTTCTGTCACCCAGGATGGAGTGCAATGGCACGATCTCAGCTCACTGCAACTTCCACCTCCTGGGTTTAAGCAATTCTCCCATCTCAGCCTCTCGAGTAGCTGGGATTACAGGTGCCCGCCACTATTCCTGGCTAATTTTTGTATTTTTTAGTAGAGATGGGGTTTCACCATATTGGCCAGGCTGGTCTTGAACTCCTGACCTCAAGTGATCCGCCTGCCTTGGTCTCCCAAACTGCTGGGATTACAGGGGTGAGCCACCACGACTGGCCGAATTTCTTAATGTTATATATATTGTGGAATGTTCTCGCTTTATCTTCTCATGGCCAAATCCCATATAACCTTCTTTGCAGAGGCTCTTCAGGAAGTAATCTTCCCCGTCTCTGAACTCACATATTCCTTCATCTCTGCCCTCTCACAGGATCTATTCCTTTCTTCCTCATATGACCAGACTCACTGACTATTGAGGGCACAGTCCATACATAAGTCATTTCTGTATTTCTTTTGCATGACAGCACCTTTCATAGTCTCTTGAATATAGAAGGCCCCATATCAGTACTCATGGGGTAAACTGACAAATGCATGCACTGCTTCCCTAGATTATAAATTCCCTGAGGGCAGGGAATCTTATTCTTCTACAACATCAGTATTCACATCAGGGCACTGTTCTCCTGAACATGAAAACAGCTATGAAGAGCTTAAAGGGAATCAACGTCCGAGTTCCCAACTTTCACGTGTGCTCATTCCACCGACTGAGAATGCAGGCTTGGGGTGGAAGCGTCCTTTTACTCCTGACCCTTCTCTCCTTTCCTAATCACCTTCTCCCACTTTACTAAACAGACAGACAGATGAACAAATAAATACAATGTTTCTCTCACCTATCCTGATTTTTTTGTTTCATTGCCTTAAGATGTAAAAGTCTCGTGGGTACCAAAGAGAAGGATAATTTGAATTTTTCATGCCATCCCATCACTTTTTCCAACCCCTCACTTATATTCGCATGAGAGCAGGGGCTTCTGATTTCACCCACAGGAAAAATTCATGGCCAGGCTCTGTATTCTATCTAACCATCTATTATTGTATCTTTTTCTCTATTCTGCAATTAGAAGACAACAGGGAGACTGTTGTCATGGAATGCCTATTAACTCATTTCTTTAAATCGAAAAGTGAAATCATACGTTTCAGGCAGAAGGGGAGTCTGACTTGACTGATGGCTTTGACAGGGAGGGCTCATTTGTCATTTAGTTTATATGGTGGACAGTTCTCATAAGTTCAGTGAGCTAAGTCTGAATTCCCAAATGTTGGCAAGAATGTACTTGAAGTATGTGATAAAATTTAAAAAATTATTGTGTTAGCAAAGGACTTCTGAAATGAAACTTTACTTTCTTTTTTAAAAAACAAATCTTTCTTAGTATAGTGTGTATAAAATATTAGCATGTTTAGTACAAGATGCCTCCAAGTGAAAGTATAACTGACTGTAGTCATTTGAGTTGTCTTGGTAAAGCTCTTAAGTATCCCTTCCAGAGACTGAGAAAGATGTGTTTAATATCTGGCTGAAGATAAAATATCCTTTGCAAGTCATGTTTCTTAGAAAATATTTTGTTTCCCACAAAATTGAAGGATACCCCAAACAAGTTTTCAGCTAATTATGGGAATGTTTGATCATAGATCACTTTGTGATATCTGACATATAATTTAGGGGAAGTTCATGGAATTGAGTGACAGTGCTGTAAAAGACTTCCATTCTGATCGACTTATTTATGTCAACAAAACTTTTCGGCATTTACAACTACAAAAGCAAAAATTGAGAATGGATTTAATGCCAGACAATAAATAATTCTAGCAATAATAAAAGCATTTGTAAAATTTAATAATTTTTTTGAGATGGAGTCTCGCTCTGTCACCCAGGCTGAAGTTCAGTAGCATGATCTCGGCTCACTGTAACCTCTGCCTCCCAGGTTCAAGCCATTCTCCTGCTTCAGCCTCCTGAGTAGCTGGAACTATAGGTGTGCACCACCACACCCAGCTAATTTTTTAATATTTTTTAGTAGAGATGGGGTTTTACCATGTTGGCCAGGTTGGTCTTGAAATCCTGACCTCAGGTGATCTATGTGCCTCAGCCTCTCAAAGTGCTGGGATTACAGGCATAAGCCACCATGCCCAGCCTAACTTTTATTTTTAATAATTATTTATCAAGATATGTGATCTAATAATGTTAATGATAATAAAATGCAGAAAATAATTTAATGTTTAGATCTTGATGGCTAGGCAAAATGATAGATGAATTTTGATTTATGTACCTATTTTAGGGAGAAGAGATGAATAATTAGGTATAATGGAAATAGTAGTTTGATAAGAAAAATGCATAATGTAAAACTACTGACTCTGAAACAGCTTGTTAATATTTGTAAATTGATAATGGTAGAGAGCAAATTGCTCTGGTATTTATATTCAACTTGATGTATTTCAAAGAGTGTTATAATAGTTTTATTTTAAAATGTCAATAGTTACAATCTACCAGAAATTAAACTTTTGCAACAATTTGAATTTGTGATTAAAAAATTAGAAGTCAAGCTTAAAAATGTGTGATGGTGTACCTAAGTTTTCAAAATTTTCTGGGGTTCGTATACATAGATAGCTTGAAAATAACTGCCTTAAAAGACACTTAATTGGTGCCCAATGTTTGACACAGATTAAATATAAAGTAATGATTAACAGAAGGTATAAACCAGCGATGTTAATTTTTTAAAATCCTGTAGAGATGGAGCATAATTCTTGGCTAATTTCCACTCAGTTAAGAATCTGGTCCACTGGTCATGGTGAAGAGAACAAAAGTGACGGCCTAGCTTTCACCTCCTGCATGGTCCATGTGTGTCTCTGGGTTAAATTTAAAAATACAGGCTGGGTGCAGTGGCTCATGCCTGTAATCCCTGCACTTCGGGAGGCTGAGGCCAGTGGATCACCCAAGATCAGGAGTTTGAGACTAGCCGGGCCAACATGATGAAATCCTGTCTACTGGGTGTGGTGGTGCACGCCTGTTGTCCCAGCTACTCAGGAGGCTGAGGCAGGAGAATTGCTTGAACCTGGGAGGTGGAGGTTGCAGCGAGCAGAGATCACACCACTGCCCTCCAGCCTCAGTGACGAGAACAAAACTCCGTCTCAAAATAATAATAATAATAATAAAATATAAAAATAAATTCCTCTGAAAATTTATCCTTCACTAACTACGAGTAACAAACTTTGGCTAATTAATCACCATATGGGAAGCTTACATTGAGTTTAAAATGTTTTCAAACATAGTATCGAGAACAAAGTAAATGAGGGTTATGCCCTAAGAGAAAGGCTTTGCTGTGGGATATTGGACAAGGAAGTCTTGCTCACTGTGGCTCACAGCCCCAACCTTCTTCAATTGTCAATATCTGACTTAACTCTTTGTAGAGAAGGACATAGCATCTCATTCCAAACAGAAGGTGCTCTGGTCATGGCATTCACTATACAAGCTGCAGTAACAAATTCTGCTGACCACGGCACATAGCTGTCTGGGGGAAAAAATAAGATTGAGTGCACTGTAAAATTCTTTTAACATTTTCGGAAAACTGAGATGAATGTTTAAGTAAGGCTTTCTCATGAGCCAAGCTCATCTGATCCCATGCCCTTCCACTCTCTTGTTACTTCCTCCACACCAGCCACATTCACCTGTCAGGGCTCCTCAAACACATGAGGTGCCTCCATCTCACTTGGTCTTTCTGCTGCTAAGCGATTTTCCCCCAGAGAGTCATGGGGCTCACTACTTCATTGCATTCTAGCCTCTGCCCAAAAGTCACCTTCTCCAAGAGGGCTCTCTGACTACTGTGCCTAAAATCACACCCTCCCCATCACTCTATTGTAGTACTTAGCTGTTAATAATTATGTTGGGACAACAGCCTTAAACTGTCTCAGGCAAAGGGGGCATATGGCCATACTATTCATAGCACTTACTGTCACAGGATCCATAGGGTGTCACTTTTCCAGCCAGAAATCTCTGTGGCTGGTGGCGCCTTTGCCTGAGTTTCGCTTGGGCCCACGGGGTTCATTCTGCCCACTCAGTCTGGCAGGCTGTACTGAGCTCATGCTACCAGCCCAGATCCCATGCCTACTAAGGGCAAGCCAGGCATGGAACAGCAAGGGTTGTGTGAGCAGACAAGTGTGGGGTCCAGCCACAGTGCACAGCCAGGCACATCGGCTATTATGGAGGGGTAGGCAGCTCCAGGCATGCACACAGGTGCCAGCTAAGATGCCAGCTCTGTGCAAGGCTGCAGCTGGGTCAGATGTACCATAAGTGGCTTCTACCTGCATCTGGGTGAGGGGAACATAGTGGTGCCTGGAAGCTTGGAGATGTCAGGAACTCCAGAGCCACAAAAAATATGTCACAGCCCTGGCTTGGGGAGCCCCTAGGTCTGGGCTCCTTGAAGGGCCACCACTCTTCTCTCCTTCTCATCACCCACAATGCAGCAAGCGGGGGGCTTTTTTCACCCCTGTTTGTATTATAGCTTTTTCAGTCCTCCCATTCAGCAGGTCCTGAGTTCTTGTCTTGCATCCAGGTAGAATGAGGTAGGTGGACAACTGGAGGGTGAGCAAAGTGGAGAGGAGCTTCATTGAGTGACAGAACAGCTCTCGGGAGACCCAAAGTGGGTAGCTCCTTGCTGCAGGCAGGTCATCCTGACGAGAGTGTGAGTCTGGCTGAGTCTGGGGTTTTTATGTGCTCAGAATGGAGGAAGTGTGTGCTGATTGGCCCACAGGCAGTCACAATGGGCCTGGAAAATGCACCATCTGATTGGCTGAACAGTCATCAATGAAGTTCTCACTCTGGGCTGTAGACTTTGCCCAGAACTGGCAGCCTGGCCCCCAGGCGTCACGCTGTTCCTGGCCTGAAAGTGGAGTTTCACCAGAGACCCACCCCTTCCCGCCTAGGAATCTGTCTGCCTTTAACCTGCCATTCACACACCCAGGCTGTCCCTAAGGAGAGGCACCAGAAGGCATGCACTGAGCTGCTCTCAGCCTCCTTGCCCCCCACCCATGCTCAATGATGCCCAAAGCCTAGAGGGGGCCAAGGTGGCAGGGTGTTGGTGTCAGTGCTACGCTGAGGACATGCACACCTGGCCAGGTTGTGACAGCCACGAGGCTCAGCCACAACTTTGCTCCACCCCAAGCAGGGAGTGGGAGCAGGGAGAGGACAGGGAGCTGGAGCAGGCATTTTCAAGCCTGCAGGGGCAGGGGGCTTCCTGGGCCCCTGAGAGTGCAGGAATGTCCAGGTCCAGAACCCTGGCTGGGCGGCTGCAGCTGTGCGACAGGGAGCAAGGGGCTCCCATCCTGCCAACTCAGTAGGGGGCGGGGCTCCCACCTGTTCTCGGCACCTGCTGGCTAAGCAGAGTGGGCAGCCCTGGCAGTGCCTCCCCCACTGCAGCTGGCACCTCTGCAGCAGGTGCTCCAGATGGGCTGCTGCTGCCATCACTACCACTAGCTGACTTTGTTTTCCATAGAAGCTCCTTGAAGACATGAACTTTATTTTGTTCACTTAGAGCAGTGCCTGGCACATGGAGGGCCCTTAATATTTATTGAATAATACTAAAATTAGCATTATATGCCAATAAGTGTTCCATGTCTTGTAATATTCTTTAACAATATACATTTTAAAGGTTGTTAACACATATTGACGATTGCTTTCCGAAAAGTTTTTCTAGTCATTCAGCAACATTCTCTGGTCACTCTTACACTATCATTCAGATATTAGAATATATTAGTATCACTACTAATTTTATAGACAGTTCCAATGTGCACTTCTATGATGACTCAAAAGAGCAAATAGTTTCTTTACATTTATTGGCTATTTGTATTTTTCCTGTGATTTTTATTATGTGCTTTGTAAAATAGGGGGTAAGGATTATAATTACTCGATATGGTCTCTACATCCAAGAATTTAATTTAGTGAAAGAGTAAATTTTATAGGGAATAATAATTATGAAAAAAATTAGGAATTGATTTTATTGGGAAGTAGTTAAGAAAAATATTCCAAAGTTTAAAGAGAACAGAACTGGAAAAGCTGCATAAAGTCCTAAAGCAGCAACATTTAGTTACTAAAACACATGGCTTTAAAAATATAACCAGTGTTTCCTAATTGACTCTGCTATATCTGCATAGTGAATGGGAAAGGAGCAGAGATTTTGAAAGCGAAGCCCTTCCACTCCCACTGTTCATCAAAAGGGAATAGTACAGAAAGGAGGCAGCCATCACCTACTAGCTGCTATTGAAAATAATAGAATCAGTTAAAATTAACTATACCAAATTGTAGCTATGTTAATTGAATTGCAATTAAAATGATTACTGTGTGGCGTTATTTGGCAAAGGAACTCAGAAATAACTGAGTCCTGCCTTGCTACAGATACCTCTTGGGGGTGAGCTTCTAAGGGCAAAATAGTCACAAGAGAAAGTCTGACCAAGCCGGTCATTGTCTCACATCTTTATTGCTTGGGCGCTAGCCTCCCTCTCCAACATAGGTCTTCAGGAAGTCAGCTGTTCTTGGAGCATTCTTCCTCTCTGAGCCAGGAGGCTCTTTCCTAACCCCAAACTCAGGTCTCTAATGTCAACACTCAGGTCGGTGGAAAGGTTGAATTAAAGTGGACTTCCCAAGATGAGAGGAAATAGAACATGAAGAAACGCAAGAAGGAGGGGATGGCAGGAGGAAGATGCCTGCCCCTATGCTGTGTCTCCTACTCCAGACTTTATCAAACCTGATCTAGGGCTGCCCCTTGAGGCAGGAGAGAGTAGAGTGGAAGAAAGAGAGAGCTAAAGATAAAGAGAAATGTTTGGGATTTTTCCAAGGGGAAATGGCTCAGGCCCTCATTACCATTCTCTCCTCTATAGAAGCAACAGAGACCAGAAAGGAAAAATCTGCACTCCAGTGCTGCCACCTTCATCTGTTTGAAAATTATATCAATACACAGTCCTAAGGTTTGAATAAGTCAGATCATAACTCTTTCCCATTGCGGGTAGGGTGTCTTGCTCTTGTCTCCTCCTTTGGGAGGAGTGATGAGGGATGTGGAGAAAGGAGCAGAAATACTCGGTGAGCTTCTCTTGCAGGTCAATGCTCGCCATTCTGATCAGAGATACTATGGCACAGGAGGGATAGGGCAATCCATGGGAAGTTTTGTTCCTGCCTTAAACGAGGTGAGAATACTCACAGCAAAATTAGGTCTAAAGCTCAGAGAGATGCTCTTTGCTGCAAAGGGTAACACTTGAAATAGAGCCACCTGGGGATTTATTAGCCTGAAAATTTCAGGAACTTTAAAGGAAACAATATTAAATGGGAAAGCATCAATTCTCCTCAGAATTCAGAAATTTAGGGAAATAAGAACTATATATCAGAGAGGAGTGATATTTTACATACAGATTTTTGTTCATTTGTTTCCCTTGGTCTAAAAGAATATTTAACCTTAAACTGAACTTGAATTTTTAGAATCAGAAATTTAAAACCAGAATGAACATTTAGCCATGATCTCAACGCTCAAACATTACAGATGAGAAGGTTGACATGGTATCACTAAGCTAGACTAGAATCCAAGCTTCCAGCCTAATATGTGGAGTTTTTTTCATGTTTCTAGTAAATGAATCATGTGATTGCATCTTACAAGAGGACAAATTTTGTTTAAAACTGAATTATAAAGATAGGCCACAAAGAAAGCTGGACGTACACAAATTTTAAAATCCAGTTTCTATGTCTATGAATACAAGAAGAAGTGCATCACCAAAATAAACAAGATCACAGTCTAGTAACAGCTGAGACAATCTGTGAATGTGTGATCCATACTGCTCTCAGAAAGGGGAGGATGGTTTTTCTGGTGCTGCTAATTGAAAAGCACATACAGCATGCATGTCTAAGGCAGTCTCATGTAATATAGTAGTACCTTGGCTGCGCGCTGTGGCTTATGCCTGTAATTCCAGCATGTTAGGAGGCCAAAGCGGACGGATCATGAGGTCAGGAGTTCGAGACCAACCTGACCAACATGGGAAAACCCCATCTGTACTAAAAATACAAAAAAATTAGCTGGGCGTGGTGGTGCGTGCCTCTAATCCCAACTACTTGGGAGGCTGAGGCAGGAGAACTGCTTGAACCTGGGAGGCGGAGGTTGCAGTGAACCGAGATTGTGCCACTGTACTCTAGCATGGGCAACAGAGCAAGACTCCATCTCGGAAAAAAAAAAAAGAAAAAAAATATGTAGTAGCACTTTCTATTTACCAGGTACCATCAGAGACATTTTACATGTTTCATTGCATTTTATCCTCGTAACAATCCAATGAGCTAAGTGTTGTTATTATCCATATTTTGCACATGTGGAAACTAAATGACAGAGAGGTTGAGTCACTTGCTCAAAGTCAAATGGCGTATTACTGGTGGAACCAGGATAAACCACATGAATAGTGCTGAGAGTAACTGCTTTTATTAAACTGTGAAAGAAGGAGCAACTGCCACTTCCTAGAGTAGAATCTTATTCAAAACACACCACAGGGACTCATTAGAACCCAGCAAATGCGATCTTTGAAGAGGATTAACAAAAGGATGTGTTCTGTTGCTATTCATTTAGGTATTCTGGATTTCATTTTTAATCAAAATAGATCATCAGAAAGCTACCCAATTGAAATATATCTTGGCCACTGATGGACTTGTTTTTATAAACTTTTCAGATAATGGCCTTGCCTTTTCTTGGAGGGTGTTTTAAAGCACAACCTCATCAATTTCATTCTTATATTTTATTTAGGAATTGTGTTGAGGCATTGTCTGGTACATTATTTAGTGCCTGGTACATGCAGCTCAGTGTGGAAAAACTTACTTTAGAAATGTGTGCTGGAGGCTGGGCGTGGTGGCTCATACCTTTAATCCCAGCACTTTGGGAGGCTGAGGTGGACGGATCGCTTGAGGTCAGGAGTTTGAGATCAGGCTGGCCAACATGGTGAAACCCCATCCCTACCGAAAATATAAAAAATTAGCCAGCTGTGGTGGTGGGCACCTGCAGTCCCAGCTACTTGGGAGGCTGAGGCAGGAGAATTGCTTGAACCAGGGAGGCGGAGGTTGCAGCAAGCCAAGATTGCATCATTGCACTCCAGACTGGGTGACAGAGTAAGACTATCAAAACAAAACGAAAAAAAAAAAAAAAAAAGAAAGAAAAGAAGAGAAAAGTGTGCTGGAAAAGTCTAGCTTCTCCTGTGATAAGTGTTTGATATCTGAGACTGTTGTGTTTTTCATTTTGTATACCAGGAAGCTCAGAATCAAATTTTAAAATGACCTATTACAATTACATATAGCAATTATGGTGCAGGCATGTATTTTCACTTGCTTCTAGTTTTGACTTTTACATGTATTAATATTTACTTTTTTCTTTGACACAATTCTCTCTACTCCTCCTCTTTCTCCTCCTCCTCCTGCTCCTCTTCTTCCTTTCTTTTCCTCCTTCTTCTTACCATTATCGTGAACCAGCTTAAATCTTATGTAAAATCGTTATAGATATAAACTAACATCACTTAGTGTAGGGACAAAAATCAATATCTAAGAACACTTTGAATCAGAACCTTTCATTCAACAACAGTAAACTATTAAAACTTGTATTAAATGCCTAATTACACAACATAATTGGAGAGAACCACTTAAATACAAATATTTGTGTTACAAAGAGCTTAAAAATAATTATTTAGATAATGAAGCTAATGCTTAGAAAGACTAAATGGTGTCCCCAATGTCACTTAGCTAGTTAAAAGCAAGAACAGGATGGGGGATAAGAAATTACTTAATGGGTACGATGTACATTATTTGGGTGATGGCCACACTAAAAGTCCAGACTTGAACAACGTGTGATATAGTCATGTAACAAAACTGCACTCATACCCTCTAAATATATTTTTAAAAGTCCCCCCAATACAGAAATAAGAGAACAAATATTTACATACCTGGTATATAAAACTGAGTTGAATATTTTGTTTTACATCTCTTTGAAGATACCAACAAATAGGTCTCTCTTTTAAAAAATATGTAAAGCATTATCAACAGTTAAAAATACCAGAAAGCAAAATATGATTACAGCCTAACCAGAAAGCCTAACAGCCTAACCAGTAACTCTAAAATAGCTTAGAGTTAGAGTGCAATGTGACCAAGCCTGTAATGGAAGTTTGCACAGGGAACTACGAGAAGACAGGACGAACACCTACCTTAGCCAAGGATGGCTAGAGATAGCTTTGCAGAATGATGATGGTTGAATTGAGCCTTGAAGAAACAGTGGGAATTACCAGGTAGAGAAGGGTGGGAATGTTTGGGAGAATGAAGAAAATAAAACGAAAGAAATAGGCAGAGATTAGAACACAACAGTTCCTTTTCCTTAAGCCTATGAGAGTTCTGGACAACCTTCAGCAAGAAAGGGTGCATTTTCATTCTTTGGAATCATCTCTACAGAATGGACTGGAGAAGAGTTGGTAGTAGAAGTAGAAAAACTGGTTAGCTGGCTAGTGCAATAATTCAGATGAGAAGTGAGAAGTATCATTGAGGACAGAAAGAAAGAAATTTTTTTTAAACTAACTATTATGAGCATTCAAAAATCTGCAGGACTTGGTGATTAAATCAGGTGGGTGGAGATGGAGAGTAATGAAGGTCAGTGAAAAATCAAGAATAACTCTCAGGCTAGTGGTTTGGGTGACTATGTAAATAGAAACACCTTTTCACAAGACACGAGAAAAAGCAAAGCAGTGGGTTTGGAAGGCAAGACCACTGCTGAACATCGTTATAAGCTGTCATTAGACGACCTAGTGGAGTCCAGTTGGCTTTGTGTATGCGGCTCTGAATTGTTATAGAGCAGTCTAAGGGGCAAAAAGAGAATTGTAAATTTCTCCAAGATTGCTCTCAGTGATTTTTTTTTAGAAGTCATATATATTATTTTACAGGAAAACAATGGGATTGTGATATATAACTTACATGTGGTATACAGGTGAAGTCAGTAGCATAAAATGAGATTGCACAGAGCAAAAGAGATCTGAAATACAAACTTCCCACGTTTAAATGTTGGATAAAGAGGAGCCTGTATTAATCCATTCTCGCATTACTAAAAGAACTACCCAAGACTGGATAATTTATAAAGAAAAGATCCCTGAGGAATCGCCACACTGACTTCCACAATGGTTGAACTAGTTTACAGTCCCACCAACAGTGTAAAAGTGTTCCTATTTCTCCACATCCTCTCCAGCACCTGTTGTTTCCTGACTTTTTAATGATGGCCATTCTAACTGGTGTGAGATGGTATCTCACTGTGGTTTTGATTTGCATTTCTCTGATGGCCAGTGTAAATCATGCTGCTATAAAGACACATGGCTCACGTATGTTTACTGTGGCACTATTCACAATAGCAAAGACTTGGAACCAACCCACATGTACAACAATGATAGACTGGATTAATAAAATGTGGCACATATACACCATGGAATACTATGCAGCCATAAAAAATGATGAGTTCATATCCTTTGTAGGGACATGGATGAAACTGGAAAACATTATTCTCAGTAAACTATCTCAAGGACAAAAAACCAAACACCGCATGTTCTCACTCATAGGTGGGAATTGAACAATGAGAACTCATGGACACAGGAAGGGGAACATCACACTCCGGGGACTGTTGTGCGGTGGGGGGAGGGGGGAGGGACAACATTAGGAGATATACCTAATGCTAAATGACGAGTTAATGGGTGCAGCAAAACAATATGGCACATGGATACATATTGTAACAAACCTGCACATTGTGCACATGTACCCTAAAACCTAAAGTATAATAATAAAAAAAATTAAAATTAAAATTAAAAAAATTAAAAAAAAAAGAAAAGAGATTTAATTGGTTTATGGTTCTGCAGGCTGTACAGGAAGCATGGCTGGGGAGATCCCAGGAAATCATGGTGGAAGGCAAAGGGGAAGCAGGCACTTCTTCCCCCCGCTGGAGAGGGAAAAGAAACAATGGAGGGGGGGAGGTGCTACGCACTTTTAAATAACCAAATCTCTTGAGAACTCACTGTCATGAGAACAGCAAGGGAAAAATCTACCCTCATGATCCAATCACCTCTCACCAGGCCCCTCCTGGGATTTGGGTGGAACACAGATCCAAACTGTATCAGAACCTCAAAGCAATTCAGAAGTAGTCAGACAGGCAGGATGAAAACCTGGAAGGCTTTATGTCGGAAAAGCCAAGAAAAATGTCAGCTACTACAAAGTTTCAACCAAACAAAAGTCACATAATACAAAACAAAGGTAAACTGTAAAAATGTTTAAAGATGTAATAGACGCTGTGCCTTTGATACTGGCAGTTAGAAACTCACTGATAATAATATTGAGATCAATTTTGCATAACATCTCACATAATTGAAGACCAAACTGGATATACTGTAGATACTCAATAACTGTGTACTAAACCAACAAAAGGATTTTCACTGCAGATTGGAGAAAAGCATTTTCGTTGCTTTAGATGTATTCTGGGTATGAAAAAGCCATCAGCTCTTCCGTGACTGGCATATACCTGTAAACTCAAGATAGCAGTTGTGCATTTTATATCAAGCAAAATCAGTTAGTCATTTAAGCCTCGTGGGTTAATTTTTATAAAAGGTTTTTAAAAGTTCAGTTTAATACTTTTTTTCAGTCCAATTATTTTACATAGATTTAATCAATGAAATAAGGATTTAAACTGAGGAAGAAAGCATGACTCTTTGGAGGGCTGAATGAGAAATTGTGGATTGAATCACTTAGTGTGATTCTGGGTGTGTGGAAGATGCTTGAAAAATGACAGCCATCGCTATCATTACAACATCTCTGGAATCAAAATGTTCTCTATTTAAAGGCAAGTTGTAGAAACTAATGGTTTCTGCATGGTGTGCTTACATGAAATTATTTGGGGATTAATTTAAAGGAATTAATTTTTTCTTTTGAAAATATGTTGATAGTAACACTTGTGCGATGGTCATAAAGTTGAATTATTACCATAATAGTATTCTGTTTTTTTGAAATTCTGCTATTGTGGAGACATTGTCAAAATTATCCTCTTAGGCATTTCATTTTATGATAAATATTGCATTCCCCAACCTCGGTTGCACATACATAACTATCCTTGGAAGGGCAAGAGTAGAATGAAGAAAGAGAAGAGAGAGTTGGGAATCACCGCTGTTTCTTATGTCAGCAAGCATTCCGGGTATTTTTTAGCAGCTCGTTTTGGTCTATTGCTTACCAAACCACTTTGAAAAAAATATGTAATTATATTTCACAAATAATTGATATAAACATTTAAAGAGTGAATCACAATCAGACCTTGTTTTATCTTTTTCTCTCTGCTTTCAAGCCTCTCTCTTTTTACAGTAGCTGCATGTTGGTTCTAGGCTGAGTGCCAGTTGTATCAATTAAACAGTAACTAATTCAAGTACATTTGCAATCTGTGTTTGAAATGCCAGCCCATACAGTAGTTACCAATTAAGCATGAGGCAGATTAATGGATGCATTGTTCTCCTGGGCTAACTTCACCACATTGTCATTAAGCATGTGAGCCCCACTGAACCAAAGACTTCCATTTAAAGAGAAAGGAAGACACATGCTTACAAAAAATAAAAATAAAAAAGTTGGGTGTTTTATGTCAAGCACAATTATTTAACAGGAAAGGTGGTGGGTAACCTTTGAAGGGAGAAGAAATGATGGCTGTTTAGTGTCTTTCTCAATCCCTTTATTTTGTGATTTTGTGTAGATTTGATCAATGGAGAAATACAAAGGTACAAAATGAGGAGGAAAATAATGGGAACAGATCAGACAGACAAATGGCTCCTGTAAGTTCACAGTTCTTAAAACAGATGTTCTTTTCAGCTGGCTATAGTATATCATTATCTCCAGGAACACTGAAGATCAAGTACAAAGATTCACTAGGGATAGTGGAAATGCAGCATAGTTACTGTGCAAAACACTTGGCTCCGTACCCCCTTTCCTTGCCCCACTTACCACTCTCAATGTAAGGAAACAAATATTTTAGGCAACGGCTTGGTCCATTTTAAATGTATAGGTTTGTGGTTCTTAGAACCAAGTGTAATCTTTGCAAAATAATACTGTTTTCGGCACTCACTAAACATTTAATGATTGTCGTAGTTCATATCAGAACAAATGGAAAGAGACTGAATTTAAAAGGTAGCAAATTCATTTTAATTCTCCAGCATGTGTGTCTGTGGAAATGTCTCTTCTTTTTTTTTTTCTGTTTTGCTTTTCTTTTGCATACAATAAGTTAAATGCCTAAAAAGATACTTAATTCTTTCTTATTAAAGAAAATAAATACTTTTTGTATTTTACGTGCCATTTTTTTTTCACCGGGCATGGTGTGGTTAAATAAATGGCTAACCAATTTCCCCCAATTTCTAGAATATTTAAGAATTACACAGCCAGTTATATCAGTTTGATATGTAACAGTTAAATACGACCTACAGAGCACAACTGTTTTTTAAATGCATCCACTCAGCAAACTCTGATTTATTTCCGTTTTCTATCGCCCCTCAGAATGCTCTGTTGCAGTCCGGAACCGTGCACACAATTCTAACTGCAAATCTTCACAAGGCTGTATAACCATAGCTTATAAACATGCTCACCACCTTCCCTCCAACCCCACTTTTTGCCTTTTCCCCTCTTTTAGCAAATGGCTGTGTGTCTGCTCTTTGTAGAGGGCCCAGCAAGACACCGCTCACTACTCTGAATTGACCAGGAAGAGCAGGTGGAAGCAGAATTTGCTGAATTCTTGGGGAAGGTTGTTGCTGCGTGATTTACCTCTTTAGATACACTGCAATGTCTCTGAATTCAGAAGGTGTGTGTGTGTGTGTGTGTGTGTATGTGTGTGTGTATCTGTCTCTATCTCTTTAGTGTGAAAATAGAAAGTAAGCCCTTGTTGGTATAGCTGTCTTTAACTAACTTTAATCATTGTGGAGAATTTCCAATTTAGCTGTCATTTCTGCTTTCAGCGCATTTAAGATGATTTAGGTTTCCCAGATAACTGGAGTATGTGGCTTTCCTACTAATGCATGTATGGGAAGGGCTCTTGCTTCCTATTCCCCACTCCTTCTCTTGGCTCTTCCTTTTCCAACCTTCTCCCACCCTTCCTCCCCCTTTCCCATTATTGGCTCATTGGTGGAGGAACAGAAATGTTGAAATCAATATGAGAATAAATTGCCACATGGTCCTTATTGTGGAAGCAAGGTTTCTACAGAAAATCCTTGTAATCAGAAAAGAGGGAAGATGAGATTAAACTGATTAAACTGAGAAAGTCAAAAAAGGACAACTTGAAAGATTAGCTCTACAACGCCAGGAAAGCATAACCTTCTGTGCATGCTAAGTAGAGCTGTCCTCTCCACTATCAGCCCCTTCATCGGGTGACCTTCTGCTGCATTAGCACAGAGCTACTTGATCCAAGGCAAATACTGGAAATTGAAAAGCCAGAATGCCAGTGATTACAGCAGGTATCAGTATTATCGTAATGATGCTTCGTTATCATGAGGGAACTTAATTACTTAGGGAGAGTGAGAAGGCCAGAAGGGAAAGTGCCAAGTCACAGCTGTAGTCAGCATCCAGATCAGGGCTGATAGTTAAGAACTGCCTTAAATTCAGATTCAACAGGAGTCAAAGAATGAGAGAAAGAAGGAAGGTTAGGTTTTCAGGAGACTATCTTGGGCATGCATAGCAAACGGCCACTGAAATGCAAGCGTGGGTCGTGAGCTTCCAAAATGCCTTCTGCATCATCTGGCACATAGTGGGTGCTTCATAAATATTGAGTGATTGGAAGGATAAATCATTAAATATACAAAAATCAATTAACTAAAATTATTTCAGTGGCATGCTAAAAAAGATGAATTCCATTAACAATAAAGATGTAAATTATCACATTGGGGATATTGGTCTTAACCAACTCAACTCCTTTTTCATGCAAAGCCAATCTTAGATCTCAACCTCCTTAAGGGGCCTTTCAAACCAAATCTCTGTCTCTCCCTTTCTCCCCCTTCTCTCTCTATTTTTCCACGGAGGTTTACAGTTCTTAGCCTGGTTGCTGTGACGTTATCGCCCTGAAATGCAGAGTTCAAGCTGGGCACATGTTTTCTTTTAACTCTGACCCCTAAATAGAAATGCAGAGCATTTCTGAACACTCTAGGGCTGCGGTTGTGCTGATCCAAGCCAGAATTAGCCCCATTTATGAAACTACAAATAGACATGACCCAGCCCAACCTGCTTCCGTCAGAGTGCTGTGCGAAATTCATATTTCCAAATGTATTGAATCAAATTTATTTATTTTTGAGTAGGCACAAAAGCCAAAGTAAACTTCAAACTGCATTTGAATGAACTCTTGCATTCAGTCGGTCATACCATCAAAGCCAGTTTTTTTTTTTTTTTTTTTTTTTTGGCCCAAAGATGGGAAAAAAAGAATTCAAAGAATCTGAAAAAAGAAAATGTATTTGGAGAAGGGAATGTGAAAAAGCTAAGGTCGGAACGGAGCATTTTGAAGGCTCTGTAAACACTTGGAGATTAATTTAGAAGTCAGTAATGTTGCAGGGGGTGGGGACTACCTTCCTTCTGCCACTTACTCATAGTTATACTTTGGAGCATAATGGCCTTGGGGTAAGGAAGAAAACAGTAATAGAAGGCATGATGGGATTATCCACTATGGTCTCTTACAGAAAAGCAGGTAAACAATTCTAATTAAAACCTTCTTTGAGGACTGGCGTGGTGGCTTATACCTGTAACAGCACTTTGGGAGGCTGAGGCCAGCAGATCACCTGAGGTCAGGAGTTTGAGACCAGGCTGGCCAACATGGCGAAACCCCGTCTCTACTAAAAATACAAAAATTAACCTGGTGTGGTGGTGCATGCTTGTAGTCCCAACTATTCCGTAGGCTGAGGTGGGAGAATTGCTTGAACTCAGGAGGCAGAGGTTACAGTGAGCTTTGATAGTGCCGCCGCACTCCAACTTGTGTGATAGAGCAGGACTCTGTCGAAAAAAAAAAAAAAAAAAGCACAAAGCACAAACCTTCTTTGCATAAGTGGTGGGAAGTACAGAATGTGGGTACTTTCCATGCTATCTGAGATGAATGCTTTCAGAACTCACAGCCTAAATCTAACTGCAGGTTTTCTTATGGTATTCCTGCCAGTTCACTATCCATACTGGGGACGCTCAGGCATCTCCGGGCCTGGGAGTTGAGGCTAACTTTACCCGGGACATTGGGGAGACAAGGAGGATCTTGCTTAAGGCCAAGTTTTTGCCTCCCTGTGTCCCCATTTCTTCTTTTAGGATTTACCTATTCCAGTGTTGATTAACCAGGTGCGTTTCTTGCCCTCAAAGGTAAACACCATCCTCTAAAGGCCCTAGAACCAAGAATTCAATCCCATTTCTTTGAGCATATATTTTAAAGAGCCCCAGATATGAATATTCTAGTGTTGCCTATGTTAGATCTGTGGTTCTCCACCTTGTGTTCACATTGGAGTCACTTGAGAAGATTTTCGTAAACACTGCCTCACTCCCCCATATTGTGATTTAGTTGGTTTGGAACGAGGTTTGAGTTTTCTTTTTCTTGACTACAGTAAATCCTAGGGTGGTATGATCAGTGGGTTCATGCTTCCTGATTCTTCCACATTGTTAACCAGCTTTTTCCATTTCAATTTCTGATAGTATCATGTCTAGAGAAGCAATGTTTCTCCTTCCTTTTGCTACCTCACAATCTATAGTCTATGCTCAATCCCGGCTGCACATCAAAATACCTGGTGAGCTTTCAAAATATATGTGTACCTGAGTCCACCTCAAGACACTTAATTGGTTTTGAGATCAGATTATAATGAAGCTGAAAGTTTTCACTTTTCAGAGAGGCTGGAGCTGTCCTAATGTAGCCATAACTCATCTCTACAGAGTTGTAAACAGGTCAAAGACAGTGAAAGGTACAGACCCCACAGACGGAGACAACCCAAGAGTCTATTGAACAACATAGAGCATTCTTCAAAGCACATGAAGACATCTTTTAATCTAATGTTTTACATAGAGCTAAAGTAATCCACAGGACAATTGTCCCTTGAACAACCTGAAGGTTAGAGGTACTGATCTCCACACAGCCAAAATCCACATATAAATTTTGAGTCCCCCAAAACATAATTACTGGTAGGCTATTGTTGACTGGAAACATTATTGATATCATAAAGCTGATTAGCACATAAACAGACTAGTATCTACACATATTTTATGCATTCATGATGTGCCTTTTCCTTATTTTTTTCAATATTTCATGGCTATGTGGTTCATTTGCTAGGTTTTTTCAAATTGTCAGAAATCTCCAAAAATTTTCCAATATATTTATCGAAAAAAATCCGCATTTAAGTGGACCTGCAAAGTTCAAACCCATGTTGTTCAAGAGTCAGCTGCGTATTGATGTATTAGATTCACCATTTTGATAACACTACATTTTACACAGAGAAACATTTAGTGACTAAAACTCTGGCTCTTAGGGTCTCTGAAGTATTTTGAAAAAGAGCCTTTGTGACTTTCTGTCTTTTGGTGGATCATCAACACAAAATATATATAGTAAGTGTGTAATACTGTGTTTTAAAGTACTTATTTATTGCTTTCAATATTTCCCCCTCAGTAATTTGTTGTGATATGTCTTTGCAGAACTAATAATGTTCTATAAAGCATTTCTCTTGAGGACTTCTAATTAGTACTATTAACTGAACACTCCTAATAATGTCTGTAGATTCATCCATCTGCAATAAAGCCATTTTGCTTTTATAATTTTCTAGATCACTGTGGTCCCAAGTTATATAACATGTTGACAATGAACCTACTGACAGTAATTTGGTAGTGGCACCTTTTCAGTTTCCTGTGCTTCACTGGTCCAAAGCATAGTGTCGATAATTTCCATGCAGGCTGGAAAAGCAAGTAACTAAAATTGTGTAAACATTTTGTGATCTTTAGCTAACAATTGAACAATCTTGCAACTAGTTCCTCATAAAAGTGCCTTTTTCTCATTTGCGAGCATGAAGACACTTGTAAAAGTCTGATCCTTTAGCACGTGTGTAAGAGGAATTTTTTCTATCACAATGCTGGTGGCACTTGTCACCATTGCTTCATTTCATAATTGTTCTATGTATTTAAGACATTTTGGCTGAAGAAGAAAAGAATTAATGGGAAACAGGACTCCAAATTTGAGTGTATAACTTCCATTTTTTGCCCACAAATGGGCTTGTCTTGTGAATCTGAGACTTTACAGCTTTAATAAAAAAGTTATCCATCATGATAGAAAGAAAATAAATCAATTTAAACAAATCACTGAAAGGAAACCTAGGCTTTTACAAAGTCAGGAAACTGAGATTTCAGAATATTTATTTTATGTCATCTGCATTGCTAAGAATACTTTAAAAACAACTTTCATTAACAAATTTGCTAAAAAAGACATGCTAACTAATACTCAGGGAGACATTAGTATAAAATTTCGGTTCTGAACTTGTACATGCCTATAATCACTTTTATTCTATCATTGCAAATAAACGTATTCAATTATTGTTGAACGCAATGATTGTTTTCTAAAATAATCATTTTTTTCATAAAACCAAATTTCAAAATTATTATGATTTCTACATGGAATCAGACTTTGACTCATTGTTAGCATCAGAAGTCATAAAGAAATAAATATATGCTTTTATACCCCATTCTCCTTTTATCCTCTAGGAATCTGATAAGACCTTTTCATATCAAACCCGCAAACTTACTCATTTCCCTTTCATATTTTATTTTTAGTTTAAATTATCATTATTTTACTTCTAGAAGTTGGATCTTTCTATAGTCTCTTGCTCATACTCATCTTTTCAGTTTCGTTTCTTTAAATATACTAAACATTCATTTTATGTTCTGTGTCTGATAATTCTATTATCTTATTTTTTGTGTATTTTACTCTGATGTCTGTTGTTTTGGCTGATTTTTTCTTATAATCCTTTATTTTGTGTAGTAGTATGTTTGCTTTTGTTTTTGTTCCTTATTTTTATTTTTTACTTTGTGCCTGGATTTCTTGGACCTTTAAAAATGTACTTTCTTAGAGATCTGTGCTGAAGTGAGATCCTCCAAAATGACTTGTATCTCTTGCTAGACTCTCGGAGAATCCTACTAGCCTGGAATCACTTTATGCTAAATTCTTAGCTTGAGGGTTTCATTCAGATCATCCAAGTATTATGAATTCAGGTTACACATTCCCACAAGGGCTAGCTGTTTACAGATTCTCAGGGCAGATATTTCTTCCCCTTGATTCTAAATGTCAATGTTTGAGGCAATTTCCCTGACAGTGAGGTCAGCTTATTTCTAATTTATATTTGCACTAAGGATGTAGACTTTTGGAGACCTGGATTTATGGAGGGAGATGCCTAGCAGACTCCTCATTTTGTGTAGACCCTGGAATTTATCTCTCTCCTAAGTCCAGAAGGACCATATACAAAGTTCAATTTGACCTCTTTCAACAAATGCCCTAAAACAAAAACTGGATTTGGCATTCCACTTACTTTCCTGGGTTCTTGCTGTCATTTGATATATTAGCTAGGATTCTCCAGAGAAACAAAACCTATAGGATGTGTATAGAGAGAGAGTAAGATTTGTTTTAAAAAATTGGCTCACATGATTGTGGAAGCTTGTCAAGTCCAAAGTCCTCCCATTAAAATGGTAGGCTGGAGCTCCAGGAAACAGTTGCAGTTTGAGTTCGAAGGCAGTCCACTGGCATGACTGCCTCTTCTGAGACAGGTCAGTCTATTTCTATAAAGGCCTTCAAAACGGATTGGATGAGGCCCACCCACAGTATGTAGGGTAATCTGCTTTCCTTAAAAATATCTTCAAAGAATCATCTAGAATAATGTTTCACCAAATACCAGGGTACGGTGGCCTAGCCAATTTGACACATAAAATTAACCATCACACTTGATTTTTCAGGTTTTTTCTTTGGATATCATTTGCTTTCCAGTTCTTCATCACATTAAAAAATTATATTTTAAAAAATAAGTCATCTAGCATTGTTCTTTTGATGTATAATTTACATAAGAGTACATAGAATTAAAAGGCTTTGTTTGGTTAGTTTTGACAAATGTATACACTCATGTAACCTTCACACAAAACAAAATGTATAACTTTTCTGAATGTAAAACATTTCTAAATATAAAGCAAGCTGTCATTTGCCTTTTTCCTGGTCATTTGCCTTTTTCCCGTCTAAAATCCCCCCATCACCCAGAGTCAAACTTTTCTGATTTCCTATCCCCATAGATTAATATTATCTATTTTTTGCATTGAAAGTGAATAACATCAGAATGCGTTTGTTTTGTGAGATTGAGTCATATTGCTTAGGTAAGAGTAGTTTATTGCTTTCATTGTTTAGGAGAATTTTATTCTATGGATAAATCATAAATTATGTATAAGTTTTATTATTTATGGATATTTAGATTGTTTCCAGATTTTGGCTATTATGAAATAATCTGCTATAAATACTCTTATACAGTATTTCTTGTGAACATATGGTTTTATTCCTTATGATTAATACCTAAGAGTGGAACTGCTGTCTTATGGGGTAAACTCATGTTTAACTTAATAAAAAAACTTCCAATCATTCTCCAAAGCATTATACCATTGAACATAACCATGAGCCATATAACAAAATTCCAGTTGCTCCACATCTTCGACATATACAAGAGTTAATTGTATTCCATTATACTAGCAAAAATAAAAGGGAAAATAAAATTTAATATTAAATAATAATATCATTTATAACAGCATAAAATACAAATTACCTAGGAATAAATCCAATTAAAGATTTGTAAACAACTACAATGAAAACTATAGAGTATTTGTTAGAGAAATGACACACCTAAATAAATAAAGAACAATACCATATTATTCATGGGTTAGAAGTAACGTTAACCTGGAGATGGTTCAGAATGGCTCATGGGATTTGGCTGTGCACATTTATTCCTGACTTAACATTCAACGACATAATGTTTATACCTTAATATTAACAATGATGGGAACATTTACACTATAGAAATGATTAAATACTGTGAATTGGTACCATCCTCGCTCCCAGAGAACCCATTATTAAATATTTACCAGCATACCTCTGATTGGAAGATGCAATATTTTTAAGATAACTGTCCTCCACAGATTGCTATAGATTGAACACAGTTTTTAAAAATCAAAGCCCATCAGTACTTTTCAAAGAAATTGAAAAATTAATTATAACATTTATATGAAAATTCAAAGGATTTGAAATAACCAAATATTCTTTAAAAGGAGGAATAATATTGAAGAACTCACATTTATTGGCTTCAAGGGTTACTATTCATAGCATTTCTATTTCTATAAGGTGGGTATTAATATCTGCTTTTTCCTGTTTTTAGTGATTTGAGTTTTATCTCTTTTTTTCTTGTCAATCTAGCTAAGGATTTGTTAACTTTGTTAATCTTTTCAAAGAACCAGCTTTTGGTTCTATTTATTTTCTCTACTTTTTCTATTCTTTACTTTGATTTTTGGATCCATCATAGAATTTAGGTTGCAAGGAGAATTGCTGCTCCCCATATCTGAGAGACAGAGATATACAGAGAATCGCAGATTACAGAAACAGAAGCCCATTGCTGAAGCCAGTACCATCCCTAGACATCATTCATTTATCCTTCAACAAAAATTTACATGGCATATTAAAAGATAAAAAAATGTAGCTCGAAGAAACAAAGTAAGCACCAGAATCAGACTCAGATATGAAAGAGATTTTAGAATTATCAGACTGAGATTTTAAAACCTCATAGAAAAGGTAGAACAACATGCAATAAATGATAGGTAATTTAGGCATAGAAAAGGATATTCTATGGAAGAATCAAATGGAAATGTTAGATATCAAACACACTGTAACATAATTGAAGAATGCCTCTGATGGGCTCACGAGTAGACTGGACACAGGGAAATGAATGAATTAGTGAGCTTTAAGATATGTCAATAGAAACTTCCAAAACTGAAATGCAAAGAGAAAGAAAATAAAAAAGATAGAGAAAATATCCAATACCTGTGGGACAATTATAAATGGTGTAATATACATATAATAGGAATGCCATAATGAGAGAAGAAAGAGAAAAAGGAACATAAGGAAAAATATTTAAAGTAATAATGACTGACAGTTTTAAAAAATTAGTGACAGACACCAAACCACATATTTGAGAAGCTCAAATAACATTAGACAGATTAAATATCAAAAATTCTACTCTTAGGTATATAATACTCAAACTACATAAAATTAAATTAAAAAATCTTGAAAGAAGTCATAGTGAAAAAAAGGAAGCCCTTATCTATAGAGAAGCAGGGATAAGAATTACATCAGACTTATCTTCAGAAACTATGCAAGTAAGAAGAAAGTAAAAGATTTAACATGTTGACAGAAAGAAATACCCAACTAGAATTCTTTATCTAGTGAAATCATCCTTTAAAACTAGTGGAGAAATTGGCCAGGCATTGTGGCTCACCACTGTAATTCCAACACTTTGGGAGTCCAAGGAGGGAAGATTGCTTGAGGCTGGGAGATCAAGAGCAGCCTGGGCAATATAGTGAGACTGTGTCACCACAGAATAAAATAATAAAGAAATTATCTACTCGTAGGGACATACACTATAGTCTCAGCTACTTGGGAGGCCAAGGTTGCGAGATCATTAAACCCGGGAGTCAAGGCTGCAGTGAACCAAGATTGTGTCACTGCAATTCAGCCTGAGCAACAGAGCAAAGACCATGTTTCAAAAAAACAAAACAAAACAAAAACAAAAACTACAAAAAACTAAAAGAACACTAGTAATGTAACTGTGTAATAAAAGATAGTAGAAAATAGTACTTTTTCTTTTCTTGATCTATTTAAAAAGCAGTTGTATAAAATATTACATAGACAAGGCCGGGTGTGGTGGCTCACGCCTGTAATCCCAGCACTTCAGGAGGTCAAGGCAGGCGGACCACGAGGTCAGGAGATCGAGACCATCCTGGCTAACATGGTGAAACCCTGTCTTTACTAAAAAATACAAAAAAAAAAAAAAATTAGCCAGGCATGGTGGTGGACACCTGTAGTCAGTCCCAGCTACTCAGGAGGCTGAGGCAGGAGAATGACATGAAACTGGGAGGCAGAGGCTGCATTGAGCCGAGATCGCACAACTGCACTCCAGCCTGGGCAACAGAGCGAGACTCCATCTCAAAAAAAAAAAATACGTAGATAATATAATAATTCGACCTCTATCATATAAAATGTAATATGTTTACTAATAACAGGATAAATCTATACCAAGAACTAGGAATGAAATAATTAATATTAGAGCAGAAATTAATGAACTGCCATGATATTGGGGGCTAGAATTTTAACATTTGAATTTGGCAAACGACACAAACATTCAGCCAGCAAGGAAATAACACTTCCCAACTCAATTTCTGAGTTTAGTATTACCCTAAATCTAAAACCTGACAAAGACATTGCAAAAAAAAACACAAAAAACTATAGACCAATATGTCTTATGAAATTGGATGCAAAAATTCTCAACAAAATGCTAGAAAGCCAAATCCACAAAAATAAAAGATTAATTATACACTGCAACCAAGTGGAATTTATTCCAGGAACGCAAGATTCAAGACTCCCAAATCAATGAACATAATACATTGTACTAACTGAATAAAAAACAAAAATCACATGATCATCTCAATAGATGCAGAAAAAACATTTGTCAAAGTCCAACACCTTTCATCTTTAAAACACTCAACAAATTAAGAATGGAGGGGAATTCAACAACCTGATAAGGACATCTACATAAAACACACACCTAATATCATATTTCATGGTGAATGACTAGCTGTTTTCTTTATAAGATCAGGAAGAAGACAAAGATTTCCACTCTCACCACTTATATTCAACAGTGCATTGGTGTATATAGCCAGGGCAATTAGGCAGGAAAAAGAAATAAAATGCATCCTGGTTGGAAAGGAAGAAGTAAAAGTATCTCCACAGATGATATAATTTTTTATGTAGAAAATACTAAGGAATTCACTATAAAACTATTAGAGCTACTGTGTTCAACAAGATTGCAGGATACAAGATAAATATATAAAATCTTTTATATGTTTATGTACTTGCAATGAACAATCTGAAAATAAAGTTTAGAAAACTTTTCACAATTGCATCAAAAAGAATAAAACGTTTAGAAATAAATTTAACAAAAACTTGCGAAACTATACTCAAAACATTACTGAAAGAAATATAAAAATATCTAAATAAATGGAAAAGCATCTCATGTTCACAAATCAGAAAATTTGATACTGTTAAGATGGCAGTGCTCTACAAACTGATCTACAGATTCAATGTACTTCCTATTATATCCCAGCTGGCCTCTTTAGAAATTGACAGCTTATTCTAAAATTCACATGGGAATTGAAGGAACTGAGAATAGCCAAAACAATCCTGAATAAAAAGCACAAAATATGAGAACTCATACTTTCTGATTTCAAAACTTACTATAAAGCAAAAATCAAGACAGTGTGTGATAATGGCACAAGGTTAGGCATATGGATCACCAGATTAGAATTGAGAGCCCAGAAATAAACCTGTACATCTATATTCAATTATCTTTGGACAAGAATGCCAAGACTATTTAATGGGGGAAAATTTTTTTCAACAAATGGTAATATGGATGGCAATATAAAAAAGAATGAATTTGGACCCATACCTCATGCCATATACAAAGATTGACTAAAAATACATCAAAAACCTAAGTGTAAGAACTAAACTATAAAGTTCTTAGAAGAAAAATTAGGAAGAATATTCATGACTTTGAATTCAGCCAAGGATTCTTAGATGCACCAAAATCATAAGCAACCAAAGGAAATTTTGAGAAATTGGTTATCTTCATAATTAAAAACTTTTGTGAATCAAAATATATCATCAGAAAAGTAAAAGAAAACTCACAGAATGGAAGGAAATATTTGCAAATCATATATCTGATAAGAGATTTGTATAGATAATATATAATACATAAATAACTCTTAAAACTCAGTAATAAAAAGACCAATAGCACAATTAAAAATTTGGCAAATTATCTGAATATACATTTCTCCAAGGAAGGTTACAAATGGCAACAGGCACAAGAAAAGATGTTCAACGTTATTAATCATCAGAGGAATGCAAATCGAAACCCCAGTGAGATGTAACTTCATATCCTTTATGATAACTAGAATAAAAAAGTCAGATAATAGTATATGTTGGTGAGGATTTAGAGAAATTGAAACCTTCACGCATTGCTGATGGGAATGCGTAAAATAATTACTTTGGAAAACAGTTTGGCAGTTCCTCAAATAATTAGGTATAGAGTAATCATATGACCCAGAATTTCTAGCCATAGGCATATACCCAAGATAAAACATGTTTGCAGAAAAACTTTCACATAAATTTTTATAGCACAATTATTCATAATAGCTAAAATATGGGAACAACCCAAATGCTCAAGAGATGAATGAGTTTAAAAAATGTGGTATATCCATACAATGAAATATTTTAGTGATAACAGCTGCAACATTGATGAATTTTGAAAGCATGAAAGAAGCCAGTTATGAATGACCGCATGTTATATGATTTCATACATATGAAAGTCCAGAATTGGGAAGTTTATAGAGACAGAAAGTAAATTAGTGGTTGCTTATGTCTGGTAGAGGGTTGGGTGGAGGAATACGGGAATGATAGCTAAAGGGTACAGGGACTCTTTTTGAGGTGTTTAAGAGTATTCTAAAATGGATTGTGGTGATAATTACATACCTGTGATCATACTAAAAGCCATTGAATTGTATACTTTAAATAGATGAATTGTATGGTATAAATACAAATTATATCAATAAGGCACTTCAAAATATTTTTTAAGCCAGTCAAGTGTGGTTGTTGGGGGTACACAATGTTAAATCACCTTAACCATCATAGAAAGAATAAATTAGTCTTGTTAAGTGTGCAGGAGAGTTCCCCTTTCTCTGTTTTCTAAAGAGTTTTAAAAATCTTTTCTTCCTCTCTCCCGTCCATTCTGATAGCCTTTGCCTTTTAATAAAAATAAATTTGATTTTTGTATTTATATTTTATTTTGTCCCACTTCCTTAGTTATTTTTCCTTTTCCTGACCTCTTTTAGTTCTCAATTGAGGTTTTTCTTTATTTTATTCTCACTTCTATAATTTTCCTCTCCCAAATAAGATGATATAGTCTTTATTTAAATTTAGCATACATAGTTAAATTTAAAATCCTAAAATAAAACCATACAATATCCTGTTCTCTAAAAATGAACAGTTCTTAGAATGTTTATCTCTGGTCCTGCCCTCATGATGTCTATAAAATTATTTGACATTTTAATTGTATCTTCTATCTGATATCTTAACCTCACACATTATTATTCAATATTACTATTTTTGTTTCATGGCATCAATGTTTAAGAGTTACAGGCGTGTTTTCACTTACTTTACTGACAGTGCCATTTTGTATTTCCTGTATGCTCTCTGCTTTCATTTTGCTACTTCTTGAAGTATGTCTTTTTTAAAAAGTTTCTTTGGTAGAGGTGTTTTGGTGGTGAACTCTATTCTTGTTCATCTAAAAATGTATTTCATCCTTGTTCTTGAACATTTTTCTGAATATACAATTCTAGATCAATAGATGTCATCTATCTGCACTTTGAAGATATTGATCTACCCTTGTCTCCCCAGGTTACTTTTGAGAAGTCGCCTGTTTCTCAGTTTAGTTGTTGCACTTTTGAACATGATTAAAGAAAAAAGTCGAGCTGCTTTCAATATCATCTCTTTGTCTATAGTAGTCTGCATTTTCACTATAAGCCATATAGAGATAGATGTTAATTTTTTATTTCCCTGCTTGAAATTCATTGAGTTTCCTGAAATTGAGGATTTGTCTTAAAATGATTCTTGAAAATTATTGGCTATTATATATTTGAATGTTGTCTCTCCCTTTCCATTCTTTTAAGTTGTCTTTTTCTTTGGAATGACCATTAGCTGACTACTGTTGCATACCTTCCATTTCTTTGAGTCTATCCTGCATTCTGGATAATTTCTTCATATGTACACTCATGTGCCACATAATGATGTTTCAGCCAATGACTGACCACATATATGATGGTGGTCCCATAAGGCTATAATACCATATTTTTACTGTACCTTTTATCTGTTTAGATATGTTTAGATACATAAATGCTTCCCATTGTGTTAACAGTTGACTACAGTATTCAGCACAGTAACATGCTGTGTAGGTTTGTAGCCTAGAAGCACTAGGCTATGCCACAGAGCCTAGGTGTGTAGTAGACAATGCCATCTAGGTTTGTGTTAGTACACTCTATGTTGTTCACACAATGGTGAAATCATCTAATGACACATTTCTCAGAATGTATCCTCATTGTTCAGCTAGGCATGAACAATGGATAATATAATTCACATGTATAGTAGAATTCACTCATTCCTCAGCTGTGTAGACTCTGCTATTAAGCCTTTCCACTGGTTTTGATTTTTTAATGATTATATATAATTTTATTCAAATAGTTTTATTTTAAAATGTCTCTATCAGTTTTAAGAACATCTATAACTACCATGATCACTATTAATATTCATACAGTAATTACCCCTAGCATCAGCACAATTCTCTACCCAATGGAGCACACATTCCCACTGAAACCCACAATCCCATTTATCAAAACCCGTGAGAACCTGCCTCTCAGCCTCTCTGTCTTCCGTGTGGTTCTTGGTTGAGCTGCCTAGAGAAAGCTGTCTCTGGAAACATTCAGCCTTGAACAAAGGAGGGAATAGGCAAGAAGGATCTAAGTTAGAGACAAAGCTGCAGGACTTCTAGAGTCCTCTGGGAGAGGCTGTGAACTTTCATAAATGCTTGAGTAGACACAAGGAAGAACTGATTGCTTCAGTTGGACAGACAGTTAAATCCTGTATCATTGAAAGATCTACGTATGTATGTATAATCCTTACAGGAGGTGACGGCAGCAAAAACATATCCAAGCAATCTAATAGGATCCTCAAACCAAACCCTTATGTGGGCTTGTGTGTGGAGGCATCTGAAGACTGGGAGCTCAGAAGATTCCCCAGGATAAATCAGTTCTTTCTCTAAGTATCTTACTGATATTTTTTCAAGAGAGTTTCAGGATACCTCATCCATTGTATTTGGCAAATACCAAAGTTCTAAAAACTTTTTCAGGTACGATCCAACACCAATCCATGTGTCTTCTGAGTGACAGCAGGTAAAAGTCCAGCCTGCAAAGTAGTCTCATTGAAATCCATCTCATTCAGCTTCAAGTGAGAGGGAAGCAAATCCTACCCCTTCCCCACAGAGGTACAGAGAAAAAAATACCATAGAAGTCCAACAACTTCTTCCCAAGAAATTCTCTCTGACTTCAACCGTTTAATAATCTGAATGTAAAGATGGCCTAGCCAGTTTGAACTTCTGCTTATGGGAGCATGAGCATACTGGCCTTCTACATTCTCTTGTTTGGGTTTTGTTTGTTGATTACATCTTTTGAATTATCAGCCAAAACTGATGCAGAAACAGTCTCATTTTTAAAAACCTGTGACATCCAAATGATTACATTTCAATCATATACCTCTAATTCTCAAAAAAATTCATTCTGTGCATACAAAAGGATGGAGTTTAAAGACAATGTATAAAAACATCCTTTTTCTTCCTATATGCCAGTCTATTTTTCTGAACCCCCTACTTTGGAGACCAGAGCTATAAAAAAATAATTATTTAACTTTATTTGTTACCAAAGCTATACAAAATTTGAAAAATTTAGAAACATGCCATGGCTTTTTAAAGTTATAATTCATAACAGGAATTAACTTTCTCCATTGAAATTCCAAAAATTGAACTATATAGAAAAATCTCTGTAGCAATACTGTAGCAGCAGCTAAATTTAGAATCTCACACAGGTGTACTTTCTAGTTATCTACCACCTCTTCAGCAGATTCTCAACAGAATTGTTACATATGATTGTTTTTATGGTTTGAGATTTTTTTAAATGATACAGCATGGACTGGTAGCCTCAAAGATTCTGCAATATTTGCTGCTGTTATATTTCTGAGATGTGTTTCATGCATCAGAAGTTACATGGATTTAAAAAACTGAACTCCTATGATCATATATGGGAACTGCTGTCATGGCTGCCTAAAATCATAAGACCTTTTTTCTTAGAAAGGAATTCCAGTCCATAGGGAAATTGAAAAATACAGATTGTTCAGTAGTTCTTATTTAGCCAAGCTAGGTGGTTATAGATATTATCAGAGCTGCTAATCTATAGGTCAGGAGAGATTATCAGTAATTGATCTGCTCTGAAATATCCTATTTCAAGTAAGTACCTCTTTTGGAAAGGTAGATTTGAGGTTTAAAAGGAAAGCCCTGTGGATGCACCAGTGTCATGGGCTCCTCCCTTTATTTTTTGCTTTCTCTTTTTGAAGGGTAGCAGAGTAAAATGTCTCCAAATAAAACTGGTGAATGACCCAATGACCAAATACTCCTCTTTCCTGATAGTTTTAAGTCATTTCCATTTTATGTATAAAACTTAATTCTGGAAATCAATGTTCTCCCCTCCTTGGCACCTAAATTGACCTGAAAATTCCAGTATGTGTCAGGTTTTCATTTAGTCTCAAAATAACTATTTTTTCCATCTCTGGCAGGGATTAAGTGCCATAGTTTGGGCACTTGCTCTGTTGACATTAAATATGAGTTAAATGCTCATCAATTCCAGCAGTGCATTTCCAATGGATTTAAGGAATTTTGAACACATATTACTGTTAAATAATAATGAATTCCTTGCCATAAAGTGCTTGATGAATATTAGTGATAACTAGATGGATATTTATCACCTTCTGATAAAGATTATTACTCCCATGTTTTCAAATGGATAAAACTAGGCAGAGATTTTAGGGGATTTGCTGGAAGTAGCTTTGTAAGTCAGGGAGTAGCAGATGCTCAACATTGGCTGCTATGCTACAGTCATCTTTATCATTTTGTATATTGCTTCCTCCTCTCTCCCTTTTGTTAAAGAGAAAGAAATAGGTTTTTGTGAAAGGAATACACCAAATTATATTCTCAAAATTTTCCAAGCATGTAAGTATATGGGCTTAGATAGTGAGGATTGAAGTCTTTGAAATTAACCTAATTATTCTGGAAGAAAACTAATAGTTATGATCCAACTCAGGTATAGACAGTGGACATTCAACTTTAAAGCCATACGCCTTTGCATCTGCTTCTACATTTCTCCCTTTAGGGTAATTTGTGCAAAAAGGCAGGGAAAGTCATCATTATCATTACATTGTTTATGCCCTGATTCTTTTTGAGAAAACTTCCTTCATCCCCACCCACCTCTTCATGGGTCATTTGAGGCATTTCCAAATTGGAGGAGGTGCATGCATTTTTGTATGGTAGGTGGTTCAGCTGAAGGGTGGGCTTGCCCACCCAGCACAGCCCACTTTTTTATGCCTCTGCCAGGTACCAAGTGGGCATCTGCACCTCTCTATGCAGAAAGTGCTTCATTCATGGGTCGAAGGCACGTAAGCACCCTGGAAAAGCTCAGGAAAACCAAGCTCATGGCCATGGATTCAGCTGATCATAAAGGAGATGAAGGACAATGAGACTGAATCAGAAAAATTCAGGGAGGAATTTAAATTGAAACTTAAACAGGCTGCGTGCAGTGGCTCATGCCTGTAATCTCAGCACTTTGGGAGTCCGAGGCGGGAGGATCACGAGGTCAGGAAATGGAGACCATCCTGGCTAACACGGTGAAACTCTGTCTCTACAAAAAATACAAACAATTAGCCGGCCGTGGTGGTGGGCACCTGTAGCCCCAGCTACTCAGCAGGCTGAGGCAGGAGAATTGCTTGAACCTGGGAGACGGAGGTTGCAGTGAGCTGAGATCGTGCCATTGCACTCCAGCCTGGGCGACAGAACCTTCCTACTATAGAGAGGAAAGTAGGAATTTGCTTCTTACACCTCTTACTACTATTACAAACATATATCTTTCTCTCCGCTTTTGTAAGCCATGACAGAAAATTGGCTGAAAGTGAAAGATTTTTTAAGCCATCAGATATCGATTTTTAGGAAGGATGTCAAAAATGGAGGAAAACAGTAATTGATACACTGAGGTCAATATTTTGAATATTTATACATTTGACACATTTCTATATGAGGCTCTGAGTTAGACACTGTGGGTGAGACACAACTGCAGCCGTGATTTCTGTTCCGAAAGAGTTGGAGGAAACAGAATACATATGTGTAAGTAAAATAACTAAGAATTAAAGTATTTGAATTGCTAGAATATAATCTTAAAGCTTTTTGGGAAATTTGGAACTTGAAAGTTTATTACAGAAATGTTATTGCAAGTATTGTTTTTGACATTCGGGTTAGTTTATAAATCATTTAATTCCTGATGAACTCCAAATTCTATATATTTCCAGTCAGTGCAGCAGAAGCAATATGTATTGGAATCAGCTATGTCCCTTAAGCATCATGACACTAGTTTTTAAAAAACAAAACACATTTAAAACAGACACATTATCTGACCATAAGTCACGCAAGGAAAATCAGGTTTTTTTGACCCCTTCCCACTGCCACTTATGAAGAAGGATAGAAGATTCATCAGTCTTAACTAGCATTAGTCAAGCATTTCATGGCATCAAAGAAGTCACTGGTACTTAATACAAAATTGTGTTCAAAACTGCTTAATTCCAGCCAGGCACGGTGGCTCATGCCTGTAATCCCAGCGCTTTAGGAGGTCAAGGCAGGTAGATCACCTGAGGTCAGGAGTTCAAGACCAGCCTGGCCAACATTGCAAACCCTGTCTCTACTAAAAATACAAAAATTAGCCGGACATGGTGGCAGGTGCCTGTAATCCCAGCTACTCAGGGGAGGCTGAGGCATGAGAATAGTTTGAACCTGGGAGGTAGAGGTTGCAGATCATGCCACTGCACTCCAGCTTGGGGGATAGGGCAAGACTCTGCCTCAAAAAAAAAAAAAAAAGAAAAAAAAATGCTTAATTCCAATGGAAATATATTGCTGGTATCTGCAGACATTTGAATAAATACTACGTTACTATGTAATGCCCATAGAGTAGATGCACATTTTGTCATTAGTAGATGTACATTTGGTCATCTAAAGATGACTTTGTGAATTAAAACTAGTTCATGCAGCCACGAGAGACAAGTTGCTGCCTTTCTGTTACAAAGTGGATCAACGTGGGTAGCAAATGGATGCAGAGCACCTGAGTTCCCTGCAGCAGTTCTGACCAGGAAGGGAAGAAAGAAATGAAAACATCTGGAGCAAATTCTCCCAGGGAGGACTGTGAAGGACTGAGACCTCTTGGTTAGAATCTTGATGAGAGGGAAATCCTAAAGCAGAGAGAGGGGAGTTCTCAGGGGGCTGTGTCATTGGCACAAACATGCTAGTTCACCCCTCTGCTACCTGTCTCCTTTTAACAGGTGATTTTAAATACTATAGCGCAATCCACCTCTGACTCGTTTTACCACGTTCTCACCTCTTCAGCCTTGTGGAAATGTATTGCCAATATCTACAGGCATTTGGTTACATACCGGCACTATTTACCCACTGGCTGCAATGGCAGATTCCAAGATGGGAGTTAAGCTCATAGGGCTTCTAGTGGCCAACTAGATAGAGCTTCCTGGAGAAATGAGGTAAAGCAGAGTCAAGCAAGGTTCAGGAATAGCAAGCATGCTCCTAAGACGCTTATCAAGGCAGAAACTTTGCAGCAACGAGCAGGTCTGTACACAGTGCAATAGCACTTTCCTATATGTCTCAATGTTTTCCTGGAGAAGGTTTCCCCCAGTGTGAGTTATTGGCTGGTCCTCAGACCTCTGTATAGACTTTACAATCTTAGTAGTACTCACAGTCTTTTCATTTACTGTTTTGGTTCCTATTTTTCAAAAATTATGTTTTCAGAGTAGTTCATTGTTTTAGATTGTATCCTGAGAACACTTCGTGATTGAATATCTCTATCTGCCTTTCTTCCTCTCTTCCCCCTTGTATATGTAGATGCACATATACGTATATGTATATTTAAGTATATATATATTTAAGAGAACTATAATAATGCTTTACATACAGTGTTATAAGCTGTTATTTTCACTTATGAATGTATCATAGTCTTAAAAATCAAGAAAACGTGCATCATTACTTCATAGAACTTATTACAGGATATTTAAATTATTTTGACTTATCACTAATTTAAACAAACTTTTAATGAACACATTTTTTCATGTATGTTTGCACACTTGAACTATTATATCCTTAGAGCAAATACCTAGAAGTCAACTTGCTGGAACAGGAGAAAAAAAACATAAATTTGTTCGATAAAGATTAGAAAATCTCCTTTGAAAACAATTTAAGGTTTATATTTCTTTAATAATATATGTAAATTTGTATTTTCTTACATGTCTAATAACACACGTTATGCAAAATTTATTTTTGGTTTGCCAATCGAGAGAAAAATAGTTGTTTAATTTATATGATCTTGATTATCAGTGAGGCTTAATAATTGCATATGCTGATTATTTGTATTTCATATTTTCTGCAATTATCTTTTCATGTTTTTAGTGCCATTTTTCTATTGGAACATTTGGTTTTTGTCTGTTTGTGTGGAATACATGTATATTATTGATTTTCCTCCTTTGTTATTGTAAATATTCTTTTTATGCTAAAAATTTTCAAATAGATACCAAAGTGGAAGGAATAATCAGGGAGAAATGATATATTTTACAATTTTTCCTTCACATTTTAAGTTAATTTATGGACTTCTCTCCTAATTCAGTTTAATTAATTATTTTTTGTGTGTGAGGAGAGCCCTATTTTGCATTTGGTGAATATCATTTTCCTTATGTTATTTTTGGAGTTAATGATGTACCATAGCTATTTGGAGATGTTAAAATGTAACATTCAATTTTTAAAAGAAAATCTGTTGATCATTTGATATGAGCACTAAGTCATGAGGAAGATGCTGACTCACCTGAATTCTCTCATCTCACTACATTATTTGTCAATGCTACAGATGGTTCTTTTTTTCCTCTTGGAAAATGTTTATTTTTCAATATTCAATTGACTTCTGTTTCAAAAATATCAGCATCCAATCACTATCTTTGGGTCTGATACATAAGATGTACTTAAAATTATACAACTCTATTTAGGACATTCTAAAATATGCTGAGAAAAGAGATCTTTGTTATCTAAAGACATAAAAACAGTATCTAAGCAAAGTGAGGCTTACCCTAGATCTCTCAGCAGGCAATTAAAGAAAATGATTGCTGGAAAGAAATGCCCTAAATTGCATGTTTAAAAGACCTGGGGATCCTAATGTATATTTCCTGCCTCTTTCTCATCATATTGCTTAAACAGTTCTGAGTTTTATAAGTTGAGAAATACAGGAACAGATGTGTTTGTTGAAATGTTTGAGTTCATAGCTCTTATGGCTCTGAGTACTGAGTTTCCTCCTTAATGCTATTAACTGCCTCTTTCCAAATACATGGATTTCATACACTGATTTCTCTTCAGATCTAGAAATACATAAATTTCTAGATTTTTGAAAGCATGAATTTTTTACTTAAAAATGACCTTTCTAATTTATATTGATGTTAATTGAAAAGTTATTATAGAGCTATATTAAGGTTTTGATTGATACATAGATTAGATTTTGCAAGTTAATTCTCACCCTTTGTGGCCTTCTTGCAATAGAGAATCAAACACACTATGTTAAGGAGTAAAATACTTTTTTCAAATAAATGAACATGCTATTCCCAAACTATAGCAAATATAAATTATTTTCAGAAATTTTTGTTCCTGGCACTCCCTGCTAAAATAAAAAGGAGGGATAAATAAGATAGCTTTAATGACTCAAACTTTATCCTTTTAATAGCTTTTCCACATAGCTAATTGGTGGATGGATAGTTGACAGAGACTGGGTTCAATAGTAGTGCATAAAAACTCAGAATTACAATCTCAAATGTTGAAGCAGTAGAAATACCTCAAATGCATTCACTGTTCTGCAAAAGTGGCTCTTTCTAATTTCACTTAGCAGACTATTACTTGTTCTCAATTTTTAAACTTTTCCTTCTACAGGAATAAGTGGGTCAGCTTCTCAGAGGCTATGAGGCAGTCAAGTTGATCTGCAGAATCTGTTCGATTAGGTCAACCTGAAACTGCAAGAAGCAGATGAAAAGATTTGGAGCCAAGTATCATTTCAGTTCTGGATCATATTGACATCTATTACAATATATTATTAAACATAAAACCCCACATGGTACTCGAAATTATACAGGGAAAGAAAAATGCTACAAAATGCAAATCTTTTGGATTTTGTCACAAGTGAATAGTATTTAAAATAAGCCAGTGGATGTCATATTTGTATAAAGAAAATAAATATATCAGAAAGTGACAATCTGACTAATAGCTGAACTTAGTGGTTTTCTTCAAATGTCATTTTAATTTATTATTATCAGGTATGGAGGCCTGTTTTCAGCATGTACAGTGTCCTACACTTTGGCTGCCTCTTGGAGGAAATGATGCAATACCAATAAATACATGAGTGCAGAATATTTGCAACAGGAAAACTTTATATTACTGCCAAATCATATTTAATGCCTGGAGGGCTGATTTTCTTCCCACATCCTTTGATTTTCTTTCTCTTCCTTTTAGTTGCCTTTTTTGCAATTTCACTACTCAGCAAAGTCATGGAAATAAGACATAAAAGCAGAATTCACTGGAATTTGGCAATGTGTTATTATATTTTGCCTTACCCTTCTCTTTAGACTTGATTTACATGGAATTTTGTTTGTAACTAAATTTTAATAGAATTAGAGCTGAGATAAAGACGAGATCCATGAGACAGTTAACAGGAGTGCCAATCTACAAGGGTGTTATACTTGGAAAAGTAATAAGGTGAGAAAATTTATATGGCTGAAATCTCCCAAGGACTGGTGGTTGGAGGAAAGGCATTATTGATCCATTGTTGATTGAGTGTGACTTCCACTTTGGTAGGTTTATGCTAGTAGTTGATTACTTAGTTACATTTAAAGAAATAAAGATCTGGTTAGATTAGTTGCAAAGACTTTTAAAATTTAAATACACATTTTCTTTTCACACTGTAAAGTATATAAGTCTGACCTGTGATCCAAGAAAACAGTGATGAGGTAAATATGTTTTTTTATGTTTTTAGCTTTCTGCATACTGCTCTTAGCCTTTCTTCTAAATAACTGTTGAAAAAATATTTTTAAAATGTCACTTTCAGAGTACTAAGTTAATTGCTTTCCTATGACTCTTACATGGCTCATACTGGTCTTGGCTAGAGAGATATGTATTTTTTTTTTGGTCCATTGCTATGTAAAGTGTTAAAACAAATGTCACTGGAAAATATAGATGAAATGTCAACTAGTGAAGCACACAGCATTTTTCTGACCATGAGATTTAAAGAACATTGTGTGTATCAGTTGAATACAAGGCAAAAGTTGAATGGATTCTTCATATTCCTTGTAGAGCAGCACTTTTAGTGTCTAAAATAGGAGTTGGAGATCAGACATGGGTGCTCAGTTTCCTAGCACCTTCCATAAGCATAGACAATTGAAGGAGCATCCACAATTCTGTAATACAGAAAAATAAACTTTCTCATTGTCTTAAATTAAGAAAACTCAGTTTGACCTGGCAAAAAGTCTGAGTGAGAATACTTAAAAAAAGATCAGCTTTATTAACTATACAGTAGGACAGGGAAGCATTTTGTTATACAACTTGAACTGAATACAAATATTTTGTGGTTATCATATTTATTATTAACATTAAAAGGCTAGTTCTCAGATGGTATTTGAAAAAATTGCTACTTTTGCTTATTGATGTATTTATATATGTACTTACAAATACATATATGTATGTGTATCTCTATATATATATGTGTGTGTGTGTGTGTGTGTGTGTGTGTGTGTGTTCAGATGCTCCTTGACTTACAGTGGGATTATGTCCCAATAAATCCATCATAAGCTGAAAAAGTTGAAAATACATTTAATACACCTAACCTACTGTGCATCATAGCTTAGCCTACCCTGCCTTAAGTGTTCTCAGAATGCTTACATTGGCCTACAGTTGGCCAGAGTCATCTGGTAACAGTACACTATAGAGTAGTGGTTGTTCGCCCTTGTGATTGCGTGGATGAGTAGGAGCTGTGGTTTGCTGCTGCTGTCCACTATCTGGAGAGAGTCTTGTATTGCATATTGCCAGCCTTGGGAAAAAAAATCACAATTCAAAATTTGAAGTATAGTTTCTACTGAATGCCTATTGCTTTTGCGTCATCATAAAGTCAAAAAATTATAACCCCAACCATCATAAGTTGGGGACCATCTGTGTATACGTACAGTCATGCATTGCTTAATGATAGGGATACCTTCTGAGAATTGCATCATCAGGCGATTTCATTGTTGTACAATCATAGAGTGGACTTGCACAAACCCAGACAGTAGTGCCTACTGCACACCTAGGCTATAGGGTATAGCCTATTGCTCCTAGGTTACAAACCTGTATAGCATGTTACTGTACTGAATCCTACAAGCAATTGTAACACAATGGGAAGTATCTGTATACACAAATGTAGTGAAAGTACAGTAAAAATATGGTATTAGAATCTTATGGGATCACTATCATATATGCAGTCTGTCATTTACCAAAATGTCATTATGTGGCACACCACTGGATGTATGTATAACACCTATGATGGTTAGACAACTCTGTTTTTTCTAGCAGCTTTATTGTAATGTAACTTACAGATCATAAAATTTACCCTTTTAAAGTATACAGTTCAATGATTTTTAGTGAATGTTCAGAGTTGTGCACCATCACCACCATCCAATTTTATAACATTTTTTATTGCCCCAAAAAGATCCCTCATGCCTGTTTACAGTTACTCTCCATTCCAACCCCAAGCCTCAGGCTAGCCCTAATCTACTCTCTGTCTCAACAGAATCATCTTTTCTGGTTACTATGCTAGAGACTCCTCTTTGTCATACTCTCAAGTAAAATCGCTAGGTCAGGGGCAATGCCTTCTGGGACTTCAGTGAATACCTTGGTTAGGGCAAGTTTTCTATTAGGAGGGATTACTGTGTGGGAGCTTAGAGCTCAAAAAGATCTTCCCAAATCTTCCCTTTAAGGAAGCAGTATGGTTAAAATTGAGCTGCAGACTGAGGCACACCTGGGTTTAATTTCTAGCTCTACTGCTTTCTAGAAGATTGACCACAAAAAAATAATTTAACCTCTCTAAGCAACATTTCCCAAATAAGTGAAAGTATGGCTGTTGAAATATGACATTAAGTAATGTCAGTAAAGTGACTGACACCTAGCATGTATTCAACAGAAACTTTCCTTATGGCTATACCTGAGCTTTCTCATCAAGGAAAATATACCCTAACTTTTGACCATTGTGTTTGACTTCAAATTTTTCTGCAATCCACTGAAGTATCATTGTCATTTGTTTCCTTTACATTTAACCCAAGCCTCTTTGGCTTTTCACTAAAGAATAGCTGCATGCTATCATCCAAATAAGGTCATATTATTTCCTGAAGCTACTCTGACTTCACCAACAACGTACATTTACTGAGAGCCTGTGATTGCTGTGTGAGTGATACAATGAAGACATAGTTGAAGAGCTAACAGCTCACTTGGAAACAAACAAGTCACTGGAAATCAAAAATGAATTAAATATGTATTTAGAGACATCAACAGTAACGGTTCTATTTAACCAGCAATTTTGCTCCTGAATACCCACTGGAAGGAGAGAATCTTAAATGCAAAAAAAGATTTTTGGGCAGAGAGAACTGGCAAAGCATCAATTACAGCTGAAAATAACAGGAGATGGCTATTGAGCTATTCTTTAAAGGAAGAATGAAATTTCAAAAGCAGAAAATGGCACAAAAAAGGCATTTCAGGAGAAGTGAACTTCAACTTCATTCATTCATTTATATTTCCATTTATCAGATACGTGGATGTCTGCTTATATCAGTCAGCTTTCACTAGATTATTCTGAAGTAACAAACAATACCAAACCTTAGTCCATATGAGGAAGGAAAATGTATTTCTTACTCATAGTACATGTCTTTCTCTCTCTCTCTCTATGTTGTTTTACTTTGCTACAATTCTGTGCCTTGTTCTTCATTCCCAGACCCAAGCTGACTTATCAGTTTCACAGCAGTACGGAAAGAGCTATGGAAGAACCAGGAACAGGAACCATACAATGGGTCTTACATCTTCTGTCCTGCATCACTTATGCTCACATCTTGTTGGGCAAGAAAAGTTGTAGGGTCAAATATGATGTCCAGGGATAAGAATAGTAGAGACAGCCAGCTAAAATTGTGAGCAAATAAGATAACCTATCCTACTCCTACATTTTTAAGCAGTGAGCTTGAGACAGAATCACTACCTTAGGGAACCTACACTTCAGTATGAAAATGTGGAGGTGTGCCAGGACCTGCTTTGGCAGAAAAACAATGAATAACCTGGTAAGATGAGAGAATGTAAAGGAAGATTACGCTGGAAAGAACATATGTGGTCAGATCAGAAAGACCTTAAATACCCTTTCTAAAGATTAGACTTAGTTTTAGAATCAATGGGCAGTAATGAAGTTGTCTGAAGAAGAGGTGTAGTGGTTAGTTTTATGTGTCAAATTGATAGTCTATGTAGTACCTAATTACTTCACTAAACACTGATTTGGGTGTTGCTGTGAAGCTATTTTCCAGGTGGGGCTAATATCTATAGTCAGTTGACTTTAAGTAAAGAGTGTAAGGGGGCCTCACCCAATCAGTTAAAGGCTTAAGAGCAAAAACATATTTCCTGGAGGAGAAGAAATTCTGTCTCAAGATGGCAGTGTAGAAATCCCGCCTGAGTTTCCAGCCTGCTGGCCAGCCCTGTAAGTGTTGGATTTGCTAGCCCCCACAATTGCATGAGCCAATTTTTAAATATCTTTATAAATATAGTTATAGAGATAGATAGATAACCTATTGGTTCTGTTTCTCTGGAAAACCCTAGTTCATAAGAGAATGTCATGATTCAATTTTGTGTAGATGGAAGAGATTTGCAAATTAGAATGGAAAGAATTTGCTAACTGCTCAGAGGTCAGCATGAGAGGAAAGAATTAAAGATGAACCCAGGACACTATTATTTTGTAAGCTAAGTACTACTTTTTATATTATTTCTTGAAACTTTCTTCATGCTTTATCCTTATTTTTACAATGGACTACTACATTGCTAATGACCCCAATTTGTTTATTATTCATTATGATGTGCATATGTGAAAATATGTTCTATGCTGTAAATGTAAGTTCTTTTTGTAAATACACTGCTGCTCAATTTCTCAGTAATTTTTCCAAAATTTGAATTTTCTACCAGATGGGAAACAGAGATATCATCCATGACCAAGATCCAAGCATGTGGCCCCACAAGGGCATGACAATAAGCTGTTATTCTTTGATTTCTTCAAAATGCATTAGAGTTGCCCCAGATGAGTAAGAAAATATAAGAATTCCTTAGGTAGTCTCACCATTATCCCAAGAGGGCTGAGACTTCATCAAACCTCTTTGGATGGCAGGATTAAGGGAGGTTGGAACCTGAGTCTGTCCTGATCAAGTTAATTCTCATCCCTACCCCATTGCTTACCTCTATAACTCTTTGGTTTCTGTCAGAGTTTCACATGTTCCCAATGTGTAACTAGGTGAGATATTTTTGTGGAATTATTATCATTTAGTATTTAATAATGTATTTACAGTATTAGATAAAGTTCTAAAACTGAGCCATTTAATTCCTGCTATATCCCTCTGAGATAATTTGCAATATCCTGTAAATGAGAAAATATAGAGTCACATGATTTGACCAGCCCCTCCACCCAAAAAAAAAAGTATGCCAACAAATCTATTTTCTCATAGAAATTGTTAAGTGAGAATAGTGAGCAAAGCTCTTTCTGAGGGATTATGAAACAACAACAAAACAAGGAAGAACGACAACCAAAAAAGAACATATAGGCCATCAAGGAGCTAATGATTTGGTCTTAAAGAAAATACAAGTGTTGGCCAGGCACTGTGGCTCACACCTGTAATCTCAGCACTTTGGGAGATCGAGGCGGGTGGATAACTTGAGGTCATGACTTCAAGACCAGCCTGGGCAACATGGAGAAATCCTGTCACTACAAAAAATACAAAAATTAGCCATTGTGTTGGCACACACCTGTAGTCTTAGCTACTCAAGAGTCTGAGGCAGGAGAATCACTTGAACCTGGCAGGCCGAGGTTGCAGTGAGCTGAGATCACACCACTGCACTAAAGCCTGGGCGACAGGAGGCTCTGCCTCAAAAAAAAAAAAAAAAAAAAAGAGAGAAAGGACAGAAAATACTTGTGAAATAGGATATTTCCCCCAACTCCTTCACCAGACTCACAGCAGGGGTGCCTTGTTTACCCAGCCTGCAGTTTTCAACTCCTCATGGGAGGGAGCATGCAAGTGAACAAGGCGGGAACTGGAATGCATGAATGCTGAAATCAGCTGTCCGCTTCAGCCCCAGCAGAAACAAACTCCACTCACTTGTACTCACTGCACTCCACCCATCATGGGAGGGAGTGCACAGGTGAGTGTGTGCAGGATCCAGGGTGAGCACTTTTGGGCACCAGCAGGAGCAAATTCCATGCAGGCCCTGCAACAGCATCTGGAGAGATGCCTGAGACCCCGAAGCCCCAGAAGGAGGGTTACAGTTCTCTTTTAGCTCTGTGGATGGCTTAAGTGTAAACAACTCAGAGGACCCTCTGCCTTTTCACATGAGGCAGCTGGCTTCTGCTAGGAAAAGCAAAGGGCAAGTGTGACAGCCCTTTGTATCTGCACTTATGGCTCCCAAACTCTTGTCTGGCGTACAGGAAAAATGAGGTCGCACAAACAAATTGAAGGATGGTAAATGTGGGGGATCTTATTGCCGATGAAAGTGCTGTCAGAGGGAAGGGTAGCTGGAAAGACGATGGGATGGGAAGGTAATCTTCCCCTGAAGTCTGGCCATCTCCGGACGTATTCTTCTTGGAAGTTATGCCATGAAGCTGTCCTTCTGAAGTCAAGCTGCTTCTCTCTCAGGTCCAGCCATAGTTTCCAATGTCCAGCTGCTTTTCCTTTCTGCTGGCTGAGTCTGGGGTTTTTATGGGCACAGGACAGGGGGCAGCAAGGCCCATGGTTGGTTTTGGAAAAGGCAACATTTGAGCAGTAAAATGGGGATTTAAGTTCTCACTTTGGGCTGCAATCTCAAGCTTTTCAGCTTGAGGATGGGGCCTCACCAGGGACTCGCCCTTTTCTGCCTAGAATTTCTCTGCCTCCTGTCCTATCACTAGTATAAATTAATCCCCGAAGCACATTGTTCCACCATATCACAAACCTCCATCTCCTCATCTTTACTGATGAGGTCCTACCTGAGTTCCTCATTGTGACCTGTGGACCTGCCACCTGCTCATCTCCCCAGGGTGTTTTTCTCCCCCTGCTGCAGCAGAACCATGCTATTTTTAATTTTAAAACACAACATGATTTTAACTTTCCATGTCCAAAATGGAAACCCAGATCTTTCTCCCCAGACCTTCCCCATCTCAGTTACTCTGGCCAAAAAGTGTCAAGTTATCCTTGACTGTGATTTTTTTCTTCATTCTATATCCAGTCTGCCTGCAAATCTGATTGAATTGAAAAATCTAACCTGTTATCATCCCCTTGACCATCTTGGTCTAAGCCACATGTCTGAGAGAAAAATACATAGTGAGGCTAAAAACAAAGAAACAAATGAACAAATACTGCCCAACTACCCCAAATTCAAAAGCACACAGTTGTACATTAGGGGAGTCTAGAGTGTTGAAAGGTATTTGTTGTGGTATAACCAAGGCTCTCAGCCTCTAAACTACTTCTAAATTATCAAAGATTTTAATTATTACATCCAAAATTTAATATGAATATCCTTTGGGAGTCACCTTTGAATAGATTCGCAATTCTCTAGCCTCTGGCTTTCTTAGTTATAGAGATATTCATGCATCATCTTCAACATTGTCACAGTAATGACAGCCTCCACTTTCCTTGAATAATTGCTATGTTGCCAGGCACTATAATGAGTACTATAGTCATTGTCACTAATTCTCAGAAGACTCTGAAGATCAATATATTATTGTTATTAATGCTCAACTTTATTATTATTGTCATTATTATGATTCCCTTTTTATTAAGGAGGACACTAAAACACAAGGATGCTAAGTCTCCAGCCAGCCTCATGCCCCCTTGCACTTGAGTGATAGAGCCAGGATTCATACTCAAGCCTGCCTGGCACTGGAACCAGTCTTTCCACAGTCGTATGCTGCTCCCGGAGAGTTTAACTGGATAATTTTAAGATTGCTGCTAATTTAAAAAGTAAATGAGTCAAGAGTTATTGGCACTTCTTGGTTAAATGCTTCACATACAGTTGGTGAAAATAGAGGCAATTTTTAATAATGTGGGCACCACTAGGCAAAACCCTGGGCTTCAGTAGACCATTGCTATCCTAGTTACACGGAAAATGTACCTGATGGTTTTCTGAAAGGTCACTGGTCACTCATCCAGACTTAATGAAGTCTGGAACTCAGTAAAAAGATCAACTCAGCTGATCCTAGTGTTGGCTAGCTGATAGGATATATACAGGTGTTTAAAAACTCCACTGTAGTAACCTACTCAAGTTGCTGTTACAGAATACCACAGGCTGAGTGGCTTAAACAACAGAAATTTATTTTCTCTGTGTTCTGGAAACTGGAAGTCCAAGGTCAACAGATGGGCAGGGTTGGTTTCTGATAAGGGCTCTCTTCCTGGCATGTAGACAGCCGCCTTCTCACTACGTCCTTGTATGGCTTTTCTTCTCCGAACATGGAGAAGGAGCTCCGATTTCTTGTCCTCTTCTTATAAGAACACCAGTCCTATTGGATTAGGGCCCCATGCATGCGATCTCTTTTAATCTTAATTACCTTCTTAAATGTCCTGTCTCCAAATACAGTCACTCTGGGAGTTAGGGCTCCAATAGATGAATCTGGGGGATGCAGTTCAGTCCATAGAAGTCTACAGTTTTTCATCTGAGGTTTGTGTTATTATTTATTTCAGATTTTAATTTCTGAGTAGTAAATAATGTATATTTAAAATTTCATTCTGTATATTGCTAAACTTAGGTTTACAAACTTAAACCACTCATGAATTTATTGTTCATTAAGACAAATTACTTAGATGCCTAATGCTGCTGATTTTTGCATACTTACTAGATAATGTGCAAAGTTACCATTTTCAGGCCACAAATACAAATACATCACACAATGTATAAACATGAGGGATTTAATTTGAACTGATATGATATACCTTTTAGGTGAATTAATATTTTATCTTACTCTCCTGTATTACCACCAATAAAAAACCACACTACTTTTAAATGTCAGTTAGGTTTTAGTGAAAATCATTTATTAAATGTTGTATACTCAGTTTAAATCTAACTGGGTAACTAAACATTAAAGGGGGAAAATCTATATTGGTCTAATTTGAATTATATGTTCTTCTCAACAAGCATAATTGCTATTGACTGCCTAAAGCACCATTGTCTAAGTCATGAATAATCATAAAACATTGCAATTGGCACAAGAAGAACGGAAAGAAACCCATCAAAAAAAAAAAAAGGAAAGCACAAAATACCAACAACCTCCCCCTCCCTTCTCCTCTGCCTAAAAGAATAAAGCCATGCAAAACACAATGACTTTATTACTGAGAAAATGTGCTACATGATAACCGTGAGAAGCCTCATTTATTATAGATAGTATTTCACCTCGGGTTTGACATGTTATTCTGGAATGAAGCTCGCTTGTCACTAAGTATGTGTCATTTAAAAAGGAAAGGAAGCAAGAAGGAAGGAAGGAAAGAAAGAAGCAAGAAAGCAAGCAAGCAAGAGAGACTGAAGGGAAGAAAAGGAAGGAAAGAAGGAAGGAAGGAAGGTAGGAAGGAAGGAAGGAAGGAAGGAAGGAGAAAGAAAGAAACCCTTAGTACCTTCACCTCCCCTTTCATTAACTGAGTTCTTAATTCAAAACTAGAAATACAGATTTTTCTTGGGCAGAATATTTTTCCAGAAGCTCTGGAAGTTGGCAAAATGTCACACCTTGGATATTTTATGAAGGGCTTAAAGCTTACAGTCAATGAACCTCTTGCTTAGGGGGCATCTAGAACCACTTTCTAGAGCATATTCACTAAATTATCCTGTACTTGGTTTCTAGCATCCTAAGAGCTGTGGCTCTAGTAGATCCGCCCACACTGGGTAATATTAGAACAACCCAGAACACATGCCATTCTATTATCTTGGTGATTTGTTGAAAAATCCGTAGATTAAACTGAAAGTCAGTTTCCTTTAAATCACAATGTTAGTTCTGTGATATCAAAACTATTAGTTTTGTGCTATAATGTTAGTTTATGATAAAAAAAAAGAATGAAATCATGTCTTTTGCAGCAACACAGATGGATCTGGAGGCCATTACTTTAAAAGCCCTGACTATGCTGCTACACAGTCTATGCAAGTAACAAAATTATGCTTATACCCCATAAATTTATAGAAATAAATAAATCGAAATAAATAAAAAATAAAATAAATGTTAGCTGCTTATTCCAGGGTTAGCACTAATCTAAAGAGAGCTTTAATTCCCAGGTGCAATGTATATTTCCTGCCTCTGAGTTTTATGGTTATTTTTTAATCCCCACAATACCTTCTCAATTTGCATTTTGATACTTGGGACACTTTGTTTGCTAAAGTACTTGTCTTACCCACTGGGCAATATGTTCTTGATAAACGGTGGGTATTTCTTAATTATTTTTAGATTCTCTATGTTTAGCATATGGGGGAGAGGAATCAAATATTGAATAAGTATTTGCTAAATAAATTAGTAAATACTATGTTTGATCATTTATTTAGCATTTATTAAGTAATCCTATATATCAGAAAGTGTTCTAGACCCTAAATACAAAGAGAAATTAGTGTTGATGCTTCCTCTTTGAGAATTCATGGCAGAGTGGAGATGAGAGGCCTAAAAACAGTTGGAATATAACAGGTTAAAAAAAGAAGTGCTAAAGAACAAAGAGAAGGGAAAAGTGAAGAGCCACCAGTCCTATGCTCTCTGTTTTTCAGAGTGAAGAAAGCAATGACTAGCTTCAAGTAATACTTTATTCTGCAAATCATACATTTAATTATTTGTTGGCAGAAGGAAATTTTGTATAAAATGATGCCTTGAAAATAAATTTTAGTTAGAATAATTAAGGAGAAGTAGAAGCTGATTATTCTCTTCTCCCAAGTACTAAAAAAAATTAGGAATCCAGAATCACTAAATGGAGAAGATAAACAGATTGGGAATTAGAAGGTGTGAGTTCAAGCTCCAGGCTGGAACTATTGATGCAAATAATTTGCGTTCCATATTCTCTTTTTTTTTTTTCCGAGAGAGAGGGTCTTGCTCTGTCACCCAGGGTGGAGTGCATGGCCTGATCTCGACTCACTGCAACCTCTGCCTCCTGGGCTCAAGAGATCTTCGTGCCTTAGCCACCTGAGTAGCTGGGATTACAGGCACCCACCACCACGTCCGGCTAATATTTTTATTTTTAGTAGAGACAGGGTTTTGCCATGTTGGTAAGGCTGGTCTCAGACTCCTGGTCTCATGTGATCCACCCGCCTCAGCCTCCCAAATAGAAATACTATTTGGACATTTTTACTGCTATGTTTTCTCTTCAAAACAATCTATTTGACAGAAAGGAGAGTGAAGAAAAACTATTAAATCAATAATTCCAAAATGTTAGAATTTTAGAGTTTACAGGCATCATGGAGGTCACTTAGTGCAACTCTCTACTAAGCATGTAACTTAGCATGTAACATCCTTTATAAATGGCTGTCCAAGTATGATGGACCCCTGTTCCACACCATGTCGGTTTCCAGGGTTTTACATTCTGATTGCTCTCACCCAGGTATGTTCTAATTCCTTACTGTTCTAAATGGCACCCAAGTGAAGCCCTAAGTTCCTGCCGAGATCTGAGCTGTGAATAGTGAAAGAAGACTATCATCTTCCTTTCCTAGACACTATACATGCCTGGTGCCCCATGCCTAGTTTTTTCATTTATGTTGGTCATCTCATAACGATGTCAACATATGGTGAGACTTCAACCCATCAACTCCTAACTACTTGACCAAATGATGTTGTTGTAGTGTCCCTTCTCCACCATGCTGGTGCAGTTTACTGTGATCTGTTTGGATTTCATCTGTAAAAATGTGATGACAGTGACAATGTCATTCAATTCGTTTCTCATTCCTCCCAATGACATGATGTCCATCAATTTGGAAAATCATGACTTCCTCTGCCATCATCCCAGGGACCCTGGTGCCCAGTGTCAGGCTGACTGCTAATTACTTATGGCTGAAGTTCTGGAAAGAAATCCACCTAACTACCCACCCCAGAACACTCTGTCCCTGGAATAACTTGAGAGATCTGGCCACGTGCTTTGTTGAAATTCAGAAAAATGCACAGCTTTTTCCAATATTGTTTATGAATTTGTTTCATATTTATTTTGTTACCTTCAATCAGAATAAAAGTTTAAAATGCAGACATGGGGATAAAGTGGCCAAGTCCATGAAAATGATAGAGCCGGGTTTCCTAGCAGGAAAGCCAAGCTGTCGATTATATCATCCCGGTTATGATTCCCACAGGGTTTTGGCTTAGAAGAAAGCCTCTGCTGCCTGTGCAGTGACGCTTTAAATTCCTTTAATTTGTAGCTATTGCTTAATTAGAAATAAGCTTTAGATTAATATATGTGGAAAGTTAACATATTGACATGATTTCATACTAAAGAAGAAACATCTAATACCAGATTTGTTCCCAGGCAGATTTGATTCAGGATGGTAAGGTGAGGATAAGAGAGGATTGTTCTCAATTTGGTTCTGTAAATAGTTGTGACAATTCATTTATCTGCACAACTGAATTGAGTGATCTGGGACTAAAATTAGAACTAACATGGCATGTGTTTCACAGTTTCTGAGGCAGCTTCTTCTTACTCCTTCCAGAAGACTTTTGAGGATAAAGAAAGGATGAAAATTCTCCAAGAAAATGGAACACCAAGACTGATGTTGCACAAAATGCCAAAATTTTGAAGAAAATTCCGTCAACCACAAGATCTATAGAGAGGAATAGAGAAATATAATCAGAAGCACTCACAGATTTTGCCACTTGAAGGAGCAAACCCACTCCCCTGAGAAGAGAGACTGGGGCTTCTTTCCTCCCCCATGGCCTGCTTCTTGAACCAGCATTCTGAATCTGAAGTATTAACCTGAGAATTGGCTGTCCTTCTGTGCACACATGCTACATTTTGAGGTGACCTGAATACTCTCTGCAACCCCCTCAATTAGCAATTCCTTTTGAAGTCATGTATTAGACTGCACGTTTAAATATAAGAGAAAAATTTAAAAGATGGGCAGTGGTATCTAGATCCAGGGAAGCTTAGTTACAGCGAATAAAGCAGAGTAGATGGAAAGAAACCTGAAATGTGGTTCAATTTTCCCATGTTTTTAGCTCAATGACTATCATCCCAGTGCCTTTCAACATGTTATAGTCCATACCATCTTCAATGTATTCTGACCTAATTTTAGTGTATTTTTACCTAACCTTGATTTTGCCAGGGTTAGCATAATTTAGTTATAATCACACGAAATACGGTTTTTCAAGAAGGATATCCTCTCCCAAATGGTATATGCCCTTGACCTGCATCCTTACTGTGCAAATATGGAACACAGAGCTAGACATGGAAAATTGGGTTAAGCACCGACCTTATCAATGTGTTCTTTAGGTTTCAATCAGAGACACAGGATTCTATTAACCCCCAACTGCACCATCAGTAGGAGGAACAAGGAAAATCTAGATACCCTGACCATTGACAAACACAGGAACTATACATGCATTCCCTCATTTGAGATAAAGACAAGAGAAAGATACAGTGTGGAATAAATGGTACATCATCCTGAAAAAAAATCTCTGGAAATGACTTCACAAGAATTCTTAAAATGTAGTAAAGTGCTCTATGTCTTCAATATGGTAGAAACATTTATGAACTCCATGAATCAGGAACTACAAGAATAAAAAGAGACTGTGTTGAGAGGAAAAGGAGTTGGGTGAATTAAGGTGGAGTAGCAATCATAAAACTTGAATGAGTGTTGGGAGCAGTAAAGAACAGAACTGATGTGGAAAATTAAAACAATAATATGGACCATAATATTGAGCTTTCCTGGAATGCGGGAAGAAAACGATAAATACCAAAAAAAAAAAGTAGTGAGAAAAGATGAAGATATGGAATTTAGAGGAAAAAAGCTAACCCGAATATAACTAATGTTCTCAAAGAAGAGACAAGACAAAAATTAACCAAGCAATAATAAACTTTAAGCAATGATAACTTTCTTGTATTGAAGACCTATGTATTAGTCTGGGTTCTCTAGAGGGAAAGAACTAATAGGATAGATGTATATATAAAGGGGAGTTTATTAAGGAATATTGACTCACACTGTCACAAGTTGTGGTCCCACAATAGGCCATCTGCAAGCTGAGGAGCAAGGAAGCCCCTCTGAGTCCTAAAGCTGAAGTACTTGGTGTCTGATGTTCAAGGGCAGGAAGCATCTAGTATGGGAGAAAGATGGAGGCCAGAAAACTAAACCAGCCCAGTCTTCCCGCGTTCTTCTGCCTGCTTTTATTCTGGCTTTGCTGGCAGCTGATTAGATGGTGCCCACCCAGATTGAGGGCAGGTCTGCCTCTCCCAGTCCACTGACTCAAATGTTAATCTCCTTTGGCAACACCCTCACAGACACACCCAGGAAAAATACTTTGCACCGTTCAATCCAATCAAGTTGACACCCAATATTAATCATCACAACCTATATCTTCAGATCCAATGAACCTAGGTAAAAGTAAAAAAAAAAAAACAGATTTGCATAAAGACATATGAAGATGATATTTAAATGTGAAGACAAACAACATGTCCTGAAAGCATCTCATATAGGAGAAAACAAACATTACTTCCAAAGGAGCACATCAGGTAGGCCTGAGACTTCTCTTCACCAATTTCAAATGTCAGATAACAATGACGGAATGGAATTGTTACAGAGATCTGGAAGAGGAGAAAAAATACTCAAGAGTTCTGTACTAAGCAAGTAGTCTTTCATATGTGTTCACAACCAAAACCTCTTCTTAGATGTGCTATTATAGGGAGAATAACACATAATTCATAAGTCATTGTGAGAATTGTATGAAGTCATGAATGAGAGAAATGAACATTTGACTACTACCAAGTTCTGCATAAATGTAGGTTCCTATTACCTGACTGGCATTTGTAGATGTTTACTAAAAATCAGATAGGAAGGAGGCATGTTACAGATCTGGTATTTAACAGGCTTTTCTTAATCCTTGCTCAATCTCAGAGAGGGATGCCTGGTTACAAACAGAGACCTCACACTGAGCAGGAGGACTTGTTTTCTGGTGTTGAAACCCTGGTCAAGTGACTTAGACTTCTGAGCTTCCATTTTTGTCTTCTGTAAAATAAGTTATTGGGGCTAAAATTTTCTTCTAGCTTTACTATTGCATGTCGTTTAAACGTTTAAAGATCTATAAGTGGGGCATTAGATTAGGCTACACTTTACTATTCTTTTATTTTCTATGTTAAGTTTTACTTTAGAGACATAAAGCTTACTTTAGGCAGATATGCTGGATAAATGAATAGAAGATTTCAAATAAGTAACATTTGGATTTTGTTTGACTAGTCAAAAAAGACCAGGGAATGGGCACATCTAAAAATGCAAAAGGCTTGGAAGGCCAAGGCGGGTGGATCACGAAGTCAGGAGATCGAGACCATCCTGGCTAACACGGTGAAACCCCGTCTCTACTAAAAATACAAAAAATTAGCCAGGCGTGGTGACTGGCGCCTGTAGTCCCATCTACTCAGGAGGCTGAGGCAGGAGAATGGCATGAACCTGGGAGGCAGAGCTTGCAGTGAGCCAAGATCCCGCCACTGCACTCCAACCTGGGCGACAGAGCTAGACTCCATCTCAAAAAAAAAAAAAAAATGCAAAAGGTAAAAATTATTAAACAAATAGGTTATGCATGTATATACAATGCTTTAGCAGTTATATTTAAGGCCAGATAAAGATTTGAAATGCTCCAGCCCACAATACCATAACATTCAGCATGGGTGGGAGGGGATATGGCTGTAATGGGGTTAAAGAGGAGCACAGTAAAGTTTGTTAATGGAATCTCTATGTGGACTGTGTTGAAACTTAAAGCACATTAATAATAAAAGCCCTGCTTTAAAAACTGACCTTGTAGTTGAAAGATACGCGATTGTATCATTACCAATTAATGTGTTAGGTAACATAGCTTGTACTTGGAAAGCAACAAGGAGGAGTATCTAAATGATATTCACACATCTTAATTAGTGTCATTAATAGTTCTTTTGCCATCTTTCATGAGAGCAATGGCATTACACTGCAAGCATCTTGTTATAAGTCAAACCAGGAAGCTAGATTTGAAGCCAAGTTCTTAAAAGTGGTTTTAAGCTATGGTGCCTACATGACTAGAATGTTTCTCCAGGGTCTCTTCTCAGCTGCAGGACTTTTGAAAGCAATCAGCAATAGAGCCAGACGTGAAGGTAATGGTGACTAATGGACAGCATTACAAGCGCTCTGTGAGATGAGAATGCAAAAACATAAGAAATATGCAAAACAAATTTCTTCCTATAGCCTCCCCCGATGATTGATCAGTGATTTTAATACTATAGGTAAAAATGTATATATATATATATATATAAATGTTTCATCTCTGAATTCATTATCTGCTACTGAACAAATGAAATATTTCCTAATGATATTCTGAAAGTTACTATAAAAGAAGCCCATCTAAAAATCCTTATTATTGAAAAATGTTGGTGCACTAGTGTACAGTGTGGCACAAACTGGTATAATTTAGGACCCATCATGTGATGGTTGCATCTTAAATTTTTTTACCTTCTCTGGAAATCATAATCTATATAACCTATACCTAAAATAAATTTTATTATTGGGTTTTATTCTGACTCTAAAGGTACAATATCCTTTAAATGGGCTTAGAGGGGGAACTGGCAAAATACAAAGTAGAATAAAATTAAAAGGAAAAAAAATTGATGTGCTTCCATCCAGCTTTTTTTCTATATAAAATGTGTAATTATGAATATATATATTCATAAATGCAATATTTAACTTATATATGTAGTTTTCTTTGTGTCACTATCTTATGTCGTTAAAATTTTTCAAAAGTATAATTAATATAAAATAGCCTATTTTATAGTTATACCATGTCCATCTGTCTGGGCTTCTATAAAAGGATATTATAGACTGGATGGCTCATAAACAACAGAAATTTATTTCTCACGGTTCTAGAGTCTGGGAAGTCCAAGATCAAGGAACCAGTACATTTGGGGTCTGGTGAGGGCCTGGTTCATAGATAGATGGTGGTCTTCCTGCTGTGTTCTTACATGGCAGAAGGGGCAATAGGGCTTTGTCGGGCCTCTTGTATGAAGGCATTAATTCCATTCATTACCTAGTGACCTCCCAAAGGCCCTACCTCCTCATACTATCATATTGGTGACTGGGTTTTAACATACAAATTTTGGGAAGACACATACAGGCCGTGGCATACCCGTAACTTAACTTACTGTTGAACATTTGAGTTATTCCAAATTTTTAACTATTAAAAAATAATCCTGGCCAGGCGAGGTGGCTCACACCTGTAATCCCAACACTTTGGGAGGTCAAGGTGGGTAAGATCACTTGAGGTCTGGAGTTCGAGACCAGCCTGGCCAACATGGCAAAACCCTGTCTCAAAAATACAAAAATTATCTAGATGTGGTGGCGAGTGCCTGTAGTCCCAGCTACTCAGGAGGCTGAGGCACAAGAATTGCTTTAACCCAGCAGGTGGAGGTTGCAGTGAGCCATCACATCATTGCACTCTAGCCTGGGAGACAGAGTGAGACTCCATCTCAAAAAAAAAAAAAAAAAAAAATCTGTGCTGAATATGTTTGTTCATGAATTTTGTTTATATTTCTAACTACTTTATTAAAATATATTCCTAGAAGCATCATGACTAACCCAAAGGGTGCATCCATCCTTAAGACTCTTCACACAGATTGTCAAACAGTCTAAAAAAGTTAAACCAAATATACTTCTACCATTTGGATATAAAGGGGTACAACTACAAAAATTATTTCATTTTTGTTTTTAATGTTACTCCTCATTAACAGTGAAAATAAATTTCACATTTATTAGTTATTTGTGTTTTTTCTTCTAATAATTATCTGTTGATATCTTTTTAGATATTAGTATATTAATAGTAGTTTCTTTTATAATTAAGAGTATCTTATGATATCAACTGTGATATCACTTTTTTTTTTGAGACGGAATCTTGCTCTGTCACCAGGCTGGAGTGCATTGGCGCCATTTTGGCTCACTGCAACCTCTGCCTCGTGGGTTCAAGCAATTCTCCTGTCTCAGCCTCCTGAGTAGCTGGGACTACAGACCCACGCCACCATGCCTGGCTAATTTTTTTTTTTTTTTTTTTGTATTTTAGTTGGGATGGGGTTTCACCATGTTGGCCAAGACGGTCTCAACCTCCTGACCTTGTGATCTACCCACCTCGGCCTCTCAAATTGCTGGGGTTACAGGCGTGAGCCAGTGCACCCGGCCAATATCACTATTTTTAAAAAGACAATATTTATGACATTAACATGCATTTCTGTAGTCCCTGCGTTCACCAAGTCTAATTGGTTTTTTGTTAGTCTGCTTTTTTTTTTTTTGGGCAGTACAGCTATATTCAATTTTAGGCAGCTCTTGGCTTCTATTCCAATTTAAACAAGGTAGACACTTAAAATTTTTATATAAATAATTTTGTGAGTATTAAAACAAAACAAGTATTATAAGGCTATTGATCCTTTTTGCAGCAGAGTAGTGGTTTCATTGCTGAAGGAAAATACAATAGTATAAAGCTACATTAATATTTTTATTTCTATGGCTAGGTCAATCTATCTGGTTAACAATTGAGAAAAAAAGAGTTGTAATCAATTACATTCACACATCTGTTTTATTTTTTGCATGTAGAAGCAGAGTTAAGCTCTTGAGTCATTACTAAAGCAACAATATATTCTATTCTACCTTGTGAAATTTTTAAGAAAATATGTAAAGAAGCTGCCCTTGGAAACACCTTCCTGCAAAAACATAGAGACCCAATGGGGACAGACATTTCTGAGGGCAGCTTAACTTCATGTCTATAGCTGTAAAATAATAGAGGTAACTAAAACAAAAAAACTTTTGAATTTAACTAAAAACATGCTTACATCACCTTATTTTTATTTAGTTTTAACTGGTCTATTATTTTCATATTTATTTGCCGCCCTTAAAAAAATGCCTTTGTTATCACAGCTTTTTCTTCTGAGACACATGCCTGTCTCCTATTTGAGTTCTGGTTCTAAGGTTATACAGTTTAGCAGTAGGAATTGTTTCTTTCTCCTCTTCTCCTTCTATGTACAATTGTTTTTTAAATATGACCTACCCTGTATTACATAGGCATGCTATTTTTTATTTATTTAATTACTTTTGAGATGGAGTTTCACTCTTGTTGCCCAGGCTGGAGTGCAATGGCACAATCTTGGCTCACTGCAACCTCCGCCTCCTGGGTTCAAGTGATTCTTCTGCCTCAGCCTCCCCAGTAGCTGGGATTACAGGCATGTGCCACCATGCCCGGCTAATGTTGTATTTTTAGTAGAGACGGGGTTTCTCCCTGTTTGTCAGGCTAGTCTCGAACTCCCCACCTCAGGTGATCTGCAGTCCTCGGCCTCCCAAAGTGCTGGGATTACAGGTGTGAGCCACCGCGCCCAGCCTAGGCATGCTATTTTTTTTAAACGTATACTACTTTTTTTCATCATGTGGCAGAGATGAGTCAATTCAGCATGTTACTCTATTTAATCATTGACCAAAAGAAATCTACACATTCCCATGTTTTTCCAGTTCAAATAACTGGTCTACAAAAAAAATTCTAATTCGGCTATGTCTCTCAAATATGCTAAACAGAGCAAAAAATTATCAGGAGAAATGCCATACATATGACCGTGAATAAAAAGCAGCCTGTCCGTATCCCAAACAAAAATATGTTTGGGAATTTTATATAAACATTTTGAAACACGGGTGGAATGGTCAAATGTTTTCTAAAATTGTTTATGCAGTTAATCACACTTGCATATTTAAAATTTGCACATTAGGTTATGTGTGTGTGTGCATGGCTTCTTTGTAGTTCCACTTTATGGGCAAACATTTACCCCAGCTCTTCACCTGCATGTTTGACACCATTGATCAATGTCTTCATCTTCATTAAATGATTTTGAGTCACCTCACAGTGTTCTACTATTTACACTGAGGTCTTGAGACCAGCGGCATTGGCATGAAAACTCCTAGCCCCCAGTCGAGATCTCCATTTTCAACAAGATTCCTAGAAGATGAGTATGCACATTCAAGTTTGAGAAGCATTCCTTCAGGGCACATCATCTTCACTTCAAAGTGCAGTTTTTAAAATAAAGCATACTCTGAATCTAGGTATGATGCTGACATTAGAAGTTGTATCTCAGGTTACAAACACCTTCATTTGAACATTAGGAAACATTTCCACTCATGCTACGAGAACACGTTCATGATCCAAACAACATAACCACTGAGTATATTGTTTTAAAAAGGGAGTTTGTCTTATTAAAACAATATCTAGCCCTAGAAACTTTTGAGATTATACTTCCAAGTATAATGGCTAAATCTCCATGAAGCTTATCTTCTTTTAATGTTTTAAACCTATTTAATCAGGCAATCTCCTTCAGCATCCAAAACTAGCATTATTTGAGGAGGTTTTACGCTAACATGTTTTCCCCAAAGAGTACTCAGTTGTTAAAAAATCAAATCAATGAAGTAATACTCAGTGGTATAAAAACTTGTAAAAATTTGACTACATGGGAGGGATACATTTTGGGGTGGATAAAACCTTTGCCTTATGTTTGGGAATATATGGTTCTTGTTGAATATATTTAGACATAAATACTGGCAGAGCACTCCATCTCTTGCTCTGTTTTGGGATGTTCAAATGTGGTTGGTCCTTCTGGGCATGAAAAAATATATGTATGTATTTTTCTGTAGCACAGCTGGAGATACATACACCACATATACATATACACACATATACAGTACAACATAGATGTTAGTCACCTGCCACACACCTGCATGCATGCACACACACACAGACACATCATGGCAGGGGAAATCGTGCTTTTAAGAAGTACACGTGCCTCAATAACCTAGCTTAACATTAGTTTCAACTTGACAATAGAGGTTTCAGGTGAATCCTGTTTCTCCCGAATTTCTGTGGCTCTCCCTCTTGTAATTCATGGGAACTGATCAAGCTTCACAGTGTGACTCCAGGATGCCTCTTTGTTTCTGTTGTTTTTCTCAGTCTTGCTGGCTAAATAATGTAGCAAGCCTAATAAATTCAAATAAAATTTCTGATTGGTTTGGCAGCAGTTTAACAATCTAGAATAATTTACTGATTTCAGAGACTTCATGTGAGTCCATAATGTTTACACTAGAAATAATAAAATGCACTCAATTGATTAAGCTGTTTGTAGTCGTCTAAGAATTAGCATATTGTATAGTTGCAAATATTTTATAATTACCAAGTGGGGCTGATAAAAAGGTTCGGTGCTATCGACTGCTGGACTGATAACCTTGATGAGAGGAGATTCTCAATAAGAGGTGAATTCTCTGCGGGCTGAATACAGAGTGAGCTGGAGGACTGCAGAGTCTAGCTTCTTCATGCTGTTCCTTACTGTAGATGCCTGTAGGATTCCCCAAAGCTCTGCTCTGCAGAGGGCAGTGCATGGGAACCTCATTGCTGTGTGGCTGTGCTCAAGAAAATGCTCTAATGAGACTCTCTGCCACCCTAGAGTGTACCTTTTCCCTAGAGTTCTGATAGATTTGACTGTGTCCCCACCCAAATCTCAACTCGAATTTTATCTCCCAGAATTCCTATGTGTTGTGGGAGGGGCCCAGCAGGAGGTAAATGAATCATGGGGCTAGTCTTTTCTGTGCTATTCTTGTGATGGGAATAAGTCTCATGAGATGTGATGGGTTTATCAGGGGTTTCCACTTTTATTCTTCCTCATTTTCTCTTGCTGCTGTCATGTAAGAAGTGTCTTTTGCCTCCCGCCATGAATCCGAGGCCTCCCCAGCCATGTGGAACTGGAAGTCCAATTAAACCTCTTTTTCTTCCCAGTCTTGGGTATGTCTTTATCAGCAGCATGAAAACCAACTGATTCAGATTCCTACTGCAGGAATGAAATTTTCAGAATTCAAACTCAAAGCCAAGTGTGGCAGACTGACTGGGAACCTCTCCAGCCATAGTTTTCTGATGAGGTTTGTTTTGCTTTTGTTTGTTTGCTTTAAAATAATTCCTCATAATTTCCTAGTTTGTTTTGGAAGACTTCAGTTTATTATTGTTGCTAGTACTTTTACTTTCCTAAAAGTAACATGTTCATGATCCTTAAAGCCTCGTGTCACATAATTACAAAAAATGAAAAGTACAATTTCTCACCCCTCACCACATTGCACTTTCCATAGGCAAGTATTTTAAAATTTTTGTTTATATATTTCAAACTTTATAATCATAAATAATATGGATTTTACTGCTATTTTTTGTTTTATAAGCTTTAGGTGGCAAATGAATATACCCTCCTTCCTTTCAAACCATCTTAAATTTTGTTGATTTTCAAAAATCAGTTTTAATTCTTCTTTTGCTTACTTTTAAATTTAAAAAAATATAATCTCCTGTTTCCTTATTTTGAAACAACGGGGGTTCTCTTGATTCTCTCCTATGTAAGACTAAGGAAAGTAATGCCTAGAGTGTCCAATTTTATACATTCACATTTTAGTCTGAACCTACAGGTAAGTCTTCCGTGCCTATGAATTAATTCTACAAACTTGAAACTGACATAATTTACAAAGTTATAATATAATTATATAAATATAATTTATCATAGACTCATGCTTGGCCACTTAGAGAAAACAACATCCTAGCTCATTAGGCTTAGTACTTTGAATAAAAGTGTTACAAGTGTCAAGGTTAAATGAATTATCTTTCCTGACTTTTACTATTACTAAAACTTATAATGTATCTTAGATTTCAACATATTTTGATCATTATCTTTCAACTACAGCTATTTGTTTTCCTAGTGTTTATAATCATCTCATATTTATCTCAGTTTACAAAAGAAAGATATGCCTGTTTTTAATTTCTAGGCCTTCATATTGCTGCTATTCTGTGATTCCATTACACTCCTGTTTCACTGTTTCTTTTTTTTTAGATTTTACTGAGATATAATTCACATGCCATAAAACTTACCCATTTAAAGTATACAACGGAGTAGTTTTAGTATATTTACAAATATATTGCATCACTACAATCAAATTTAAGATATCTGCATCACCCCCAAAAGCAGCTCTGAACCCATTAGCAGTCACTCCCTACACCCTAGCCCATCTACCCTTAGGCAAGCTCAAACCTATTTTCTGTTTTTCTAGGTTTGCCAACTCTAAATATTTCTTCAAATAAAATCATATAATATGTAATATGTTCTCTTGTGACTACCTTCTTTTATTTAGCCCACGTTTTCAATGTTCATCCATGTCGTAGCATGCATCAGTATTTCATTTCTTTTTATTGTTATATAATGTCCCATTGTATGGCTATTCACTTATATGTATCCATTCATCAGTCAGTGGACATTGCTTATTTTCCCACTTATTGGCTGTTATGAATAATGCTGTTTTGAATATTCACATACAAGTTTTGTGAACATATCTTTTTATTTATTTAGGGTATATACCTTGCAGCAAAGTTGCTGGGTCAAATAATAACTCTATGCTTAAGATTCTGGGAAATTGCCAAACTCTTTTCCAAAGTGGCTGCACCATTTTACATTCCCATATATGGAAGTATAATGTGTGGCTCCAATTTTTCCACATATCTACTCACATTTTTTATTGTCTTTTGTGCCTGTCTTTTTAATTTTAGCCATCCTAGTAGATGCAAAGTGGTATCTCTTTGTATCTCTTATTTTGATATGTGTTTCCCTAATGAATAATGATGTTGATCATCTTTTCCTGTGTTTCTAGATCATTTGATCATTTGTACATCTTCTTTAAAGAAATGTATATACTAGTCTTTTCATTATTTTTACGTTAGTTGTCTTTTTATTAGTGAGTTGGAAGAGTTTTTCATATATTCTGAATACTAATCTTTTGTCATTAGTTATGTGATTTAAAAACATTTTCCACCATTCTTTGGGGCTTTTTACTTCTTTAATTGTGTCCTTTGAAGCACTAAAATTTTAATTTTGATGAAGTATAATTTACCTATGTTTTATTGTGTTGCTGAAGCTTTTCCTATTATATCTAAGAAGCTATTACTTAACTCAAGGTCAAGAAGATTGTTTCATTTGCTTTCTTATGAGAGTTTTATAGTTTTAGCTTTTATTGAGATTGAAATATTTTTGAGGTAATTTTTGTGGATGGGGGGGATAGAGGTTCAACTTCATTTTTTTGCATGTGAGTATCTTGTCCCAGCTTAATTTGTTGAAACGATTATTTTCTCCTATTGAATTATCTTGGCATTCTTGTTGAAAATCAATTAACCATAAATGCATATGTTTATTTCAGGACTCCCAATTCTGCTTCATTAATTTACATGCCATCCTTATGTCAGTGGCACCGTGTCTTGCTTATTGTAGCTGTCTAGTAAATTTGAGGTAGGAAACTAAGAGTGCTCCAAATTTGTTCTTCTTTTCAAGGTTGTTTTGGATATTCTGGGTCCTCTACGTTTCTATACACATTTTAGAATTAGTTTGTCAATTTCTGGAAAAAAAATCAGCTGGTATTTTGATAGAAATTGTGTTAAATCTGTAGAGAAATCTGATATTAAGTCTTCCAATCCATAAATATTGGGTGTCTTTTCTTTTATTAGATATTCTTCATTTTCTTCCAAAAATGTTTTATCGTTTTTGAAACTGCAATATTGTACCTTCTGTTAAATTCATTCTTAAGTATTTTTTGATGCTATTGTCAATGAAATTGTTTCCTTAATTTCATTTTTGGATTGTTCATTGCCAGTGTAGAAATGGTGAGAATAGATATCCTTGTTTTGTTCCTGAACTTATGAGAAAAGTATTCAGTCTTTCACCATTCAGTATGAAATTAGCTGTGAGTTTTCATAGATGGCCTTTACCAGGTTGAGTAAATTTCCTTTGATTCCTAGCTTTGTCTCATTTGGTATACCTCTCTGAGGTATAGGACTCAGAGAGTGATTTGAGAAATGTTCCCTCCATTTCTATATTTTGGAATAGCTTATGAAGAATTGGTCTTAATTCTTTAAATGTTTGGTAGAAATTACCAATGAAGCCATCTGGGCATCAAGCTTTGTGGGCAGTTTTAAAATTACTAAGTCAATCTCTTTATTGGTTATATGATATTTATCATTCTGGGGGTAAGACTCAAGACTAAGCAACTCCGTCTGAAACCAGTTTTTCTCCACCACAAACTTTCCAAGAGCTGTGTCCCTTAGATAGCTCCCTGGCTGTGTTTGTCTCATTGATCTGGAGCCTGATTTCATGCTTGTTTGCACAGCAATACTTTTTATTACTAGGCAGCCATACTTTAGAACCACACATGCCTGTGTCAGCTACTTCTTGTAACTTCTCATCCATTTGCCTGTTATTTTAAGTGTTATTGTAAGGAGATCATGACTTGATGGTAGAAGAATCAGCTGAAGGTGCATAATGAATTTTCCATTTTGATTGAAGAGTTTTGGTGAATATGGGTAAAACCCCTAAGCTTAAATACTTATTAAGGCCACAACTAGTTATTAATATGTATTCAAAAGACTGAAAGTAGTCTATTCTGGAATCTAGTCCAATATACTCCAAAAAAATATAACTCTTTTGGTGGAAAGTTCCAGCAGAAAAACAGATGATATCTGGAGATAAATGTTAAGGACATTGGCAGAAGGGGAAGCCTCATGTGTTTTAAGTGTCTGAATATTTAGACAGATGTTGCATACTAAATCTTTACCTTCAGAGGTATTCAAGCCATGCCAACTTTGTGTAGCAAAATATGCAAGCTGGAATTGAGGATTATGTGACCTGCATTTATTTCTGAATACATGTGTGATAGGCAGAACAGGCAGCACACATGTGTTCATCCAGTCCGAACTCATTAACAAAGCAGAAACATGAGTAAAATGTGTCTTTTGCTAGTTTCTGGAATGGAAGAGGGAACAATTAAGCTGTAAGACACTCCAGGGTGGGTATTATGACCTAATAATGACATGCCCTGGTAGTTTTGACTGAGTGCCATTAACTGCCAAGGCACATCATTGCTCGTCTATAATACACACCCTGGAGTGTCTTATCTGGAACATATAAATGTTAATTCCTAAAGAAACTCATTCAGCGAAAGAGGACGCCATTGTTCTAAGAAGAATAATATGTGAAAATCTCCACTTTGAGTTTAGCTTTTTTGCGGGAGACTGGAACAAACTGATTAAGCATTTATCCAGAAAAAAGCAGTACAATTTAACCTGAAAGAACTGGGGCCAGGGAGTCAGGGGTGGGGCTTTGCATTCCAGCCCTGCCAATTTCCAGTGTTCTTTCCTTGTGCTTGTTGCTCCAACACTCATATTCCCAGCTTTCTCTCTTTTTAAGTAAGGCTGGTGATTCAGCCAGTTTGTTTTATAGCATATGTGGCAAATAAAATAAGATTAAAATTATTTCAAAGTTTTTATTATAAATGATGAGCTGTTTAACAAATATAAAACTGGCCATAATAAATAGGAAACAACGTAACAAGAATTTGAAAACACAAAACCAAGTGCCTGAACGTATTATTTTAAAGAAGAATTTGATGTGTATAAAGATTTTGGATTGCATTCATTGTTCAGGGTGGCCTTTGCAATTGGCGCTCACTACCTGTGGTTTGGTTAGTTCTAGTCTTTCTATTGTCATCAAACCTTCCTTCTTGGCAATACACGATAAACAGTTCAGGACCACACAGCCATTTCATGAGTAGAAGTATGGTACAAAATTGCTGTTTCCCTTCCATCTAACCTGTCACCTAAGACCAAAGGTAAATATTTTGATAAAAATAAAATCTCTATTTCAACTCTGTGACTCAGTTTCTGTTTTGTCTATTTATCTGAATTTTTGTTTTACTATGAAGGCATTAACTTATTTTGATAATGCTGGCACTTTTAGAGGATTTTAATAAACATTTATCCAACATGGGTACAGATTACAGAACAATGTGCCTATACTTTGTAAGCTGTCCCCATTTTCTTGCCTGTGTGGGCTGTGCACGTAGCATGAAAAATATTGCAATGCTTGTTTTGATCTATACAGCCTTAGTAATACCACTGATAGTAACTAAATCAGCAGCATTAACATCTATGAGGGATAGATAATAATATCTAATGCTTATGTGCACATGATATCAGCACAATAAATAAAATATTTTATATATCTGAATCTCTGATAAATATATTCACAGAAACAAAACTCAGTGGGTTGTCCATTGTTTGCAATTGAGGCTTCTGTGAAATATATAAAACAGATGTTATGTTAACAGACGAGAATCTTTCTTGGTAGAAAACATGGTTTTGCCAACTGGGGATAATAAAACAACTGTTTTTTTGGTTTTTGTTTTCCTGTGGGTCAGTTGACTTCCCCACCCATGAGCAAAGCACGCACCCCTCCTTCTACCCAGCTATTTTGCAAATTCTTAACTATGGAAACAGTATGAGGTGGTCTGAATGGACCAGTGGAAATTTATCACCACCACTAAAAACAAAGCAAAACGAAAAATTCAAAAAAGAAAAAAAAAACAAACAAGTAAAATAACCAAAAACTTAGCTCGTCAGTATCACTTTCATGAGGTTTTTTTTCTTTCATCTACCAACGCCTACTAGGTTCAGAGAGCAAGGGAATAAAAGGAGGGCTAGCTGATACATAAAGCATAAATGCAAGTAGGAGAGAGGAATTGTCAAATGAGGAAACAGCTAAGTACTATAAGGTTAGGTGGGGAAATGCCTCACAAAGAAGGGAGACGCAAGATGTTTGGGAAGAAGCATATGATTTACAGAAAGAGAAAAGAGGTTGTTTTTGTTTGTTTATTTGTCTGTTGTTTTGGTGGGTTCTTTTTCCTCTGTTGGACAATCAATATAAACTAAGATGTAGAAGGATTTAGTAACTATATTTGACTAAAGGAGAGGAGTTTTGAGGAACAAAGAAGGGCCAGAGAAGAATGGTGGGACAAAATGAAAGCTCTTATTTTTTCTTAAATGTTCTGTATGAAAACATAGGTGAGACAATGTGACTGAGGAAAACATAAATGTGAAACAGCATGCTGCTTACTCTCTAGGACTTGGCCAAGTACTGGAGATGAGCTAAGCATAATACAAAAACCTTTAACATAATATAAGTTAGGTGAATGCTATGGAGGTTGGGAAGAATGGGAATTAACTGGTGGTTTTGAGGCTCCCTGGAGGGCAGAATAGGAGTGATGTCATGGAATGGAGCCACTATAAGGAAGGCTTCAAAAAAGGGGAAGCTCTATCTCAGGATCAAGTTGCTATCCTGGCAGATCAGCAAAAATGAGACATGACAATGGACTGGTACAATGAAAGAAGCAGCAGGGGAGGTTCTGGTCGAGAGGCTGGAAATGTCAGGCAGAAATATCCAAGACACAGTGACAGAGGACCGTCTCAGTTAGATCCCTGTAGCATGAGCTCAGGAGAGGGCACCCTTTAAAGCCGTCAGTGGGCAACTGGCACTAGGGAAGCCTTATAGGGAGGGGGGCGTGGAGCAGAATTGGGAGGGGGCATGGAGCAGGATCAGAAGGGCCTTTTAGACTGAAGTGGGGCAATGGTTAACTTTACGTGTCAGCTTGGCTGGGCTAAGGGATGCCCAGATAACTGGCAAAGTATTATTTCTGGATGTGTCTGTGAGGTGTCTCCAGAAAAGATGAGCATTTGACTCAGTAGGCAGAGTAAAGAAGAACCCCCCCTTCACCAATATTGAAAGGCATCAGAATAAAAATGCCATGGAAGGGTAAATTTTCTCTCCTCTTGAGCTGGAGTATTCATCTTCTGCCCTCAAATATCAGAGCTCTTGGTTCTCGGGCCTTTGGACTCCAGGACTTACATCAATACCCCTTCCTCCTAGGACCCTCTACCCTGGCTCATTTCTCAGGCTTTCCTTCTTGGACTGAGAGCTACACTATCTGTCTCCCTGACTCTTAGGTCCAAATTACACCACTGGCTTTCCTGTTTTCCACCTTGAAACAATATACTGTGGGACTTCTCGGCTTCCATAATTGTATGAATCAATTCCTGTAACAAGTCTTTTCTTACATATCAATGTATATCCTATTTGTTCTGTTTTTCTGGAGAACCCTGACTAATACAGATGAGTTATAATACTAAAAATATTTTAAGGTTGGAAACATAAAACAGAAATTCAATTACTAAGACTATGATAGACCTTGAACAGGCTGGATTTTTAAATCTAATCTTTACTTTGATTTTGCTGTTATGCTCAAAGTTGGGGAGGGTCAGAGATCAGTGAGGTGATGGACAGATGGAAGGAGGCTTAAGGATGGGCTGGAAGTATCTGTGAAACACTCTTTCTTGATAATTGAGATGCACCTAAAATTTAACAATTTGTTTTTCTAGGTCATGTAAATACATCCCTATCAAAATGTCCCTCTATCAAAATAATCATATTAAAATACCAGGTACCCAGCATGGGACCATAGCAGAAGCTCTGTTATTACAGCTGAAATAAAGGTTTATGGCTAAAATAGCAGCAATGCTGACTTAATCCTGAATCTCAGAGTGTTAGCTGGATTAACTTAAATCCCTCCTGCCTAGGTAAAATGTTCCTACACACAGAAGCAAAGCGAAGGCTCCAGGTGGGATCCAACCCAAAAGCTTCAGATCTAAGCCATCAGTAGCTATGGTTTCAGGTAAATAACCCAGCACTCAGACGGAACCTGAGAAAGAAGCATTGAGGAGAGGTCTTGATTCAAGAATAGTTAGAATTAATCTCCCCCAAAAAATCTATAACAAAAAATACAAAAATAAATAAAAACTTGAATGTACACACTAGCATCTCTATAGAGTACAACTTTTAGGTTTTAAGGCAATACAAGAAAGCACAAAGCTATAGCAACAGCTTCTATTAGAATTTTTGTGTCTTCTAAAGCAATGTTCACTAGAACAAATGAAAAATATTTAACTATGGTTAATACTCGTAAGTATAAAGAGCTCATCTGGATTGATAAAAATGTGGTAAGTAAATGTGTATTTATCAAAAGATAAATACACATTTATTTACAGCACAAACATATCGAATACGCTCTATGCACTACAACAGGGCTGAACTGTACTGTAGAGTGGAAAGAAGACTGACATGGCCCATGACCTTTTGAAATTTACAAATTCAGCCAGAAAAATAATGTAAACAGACAATTTATTAATACATAAGAAGAAAATGCAATACTTAAAATTTAAGTATTACATTTCCTAACACATGTACTAAAAATATGAAATAATATACTAGTGAGGTATAGTTCTGAGTCAGCAAGTTTGTAGTAAAAATAGTACACTCATATACATTATTGGTGGCAGTATAAATTGGTATAACCTTTTTGGAAAATAATTTGTCAACGTACATCAAAAAACCATAAAAATTTTATATCTTTGGCCAGTAAAATCCACTCCTGGAAAGTTATCTAAAGGTAATAAACCCCAAACAGAATGTTATACATGGAGCTATTAATTGCAGCATTATTTATAATAGCTAAAATTTGCAGTACTATTTATAATAGCTAAAAATTAGAAACACCCAGAATGGCCATCAATAGAAAAATGTTTACCTGAATTATGGCACAGCTGCTGTATGGAAAATTATGCAACTATTAAAAATGAAAATTATGTAGCTAAATGAAAGGGCTTATAATGAGAATGCAAAAATATACATAAAATTGACTGCATTTATGAAAATACATATGCATATGTAAAAGTAAAAGTTCTACATAAAAATTGAAATAATTGTGCTGGGAAATAGGATTATGTAGTTTCATCTCTTCTGTTATTCTTTCAGTAAATGAAAATAGAGATTCAATAGGAAATGTGAAAGAGTAGGACAAATCAGATAAAAGACATATGGGCCCATTCACATGACATAAGAACAATTCTAGTTTGGCTCAATCATAGGGTACAAACAGAAAAACCGAATAAAATAATTTATAATGCTAAGTGGGTTCGAATTATTGAGAACCTTCCAACTCTATCTAAGGAATTTTGATGCCATTACAGAGACAATTAACCAAAAGTATATGATTCTGTGAAAGCGAATAACAGGATGAGAAATGTGAAACAGAAAGGTTAATTTGAGAAGTGCTGAAGGAAGAATTGAAGAAGAAATAAAATGGAGACTCAGAGAGGCAAAAGGGCATTGCAGTAATTTAGATGATTGTGATCAGGAAGTGGCTATGGGAGGTGAGCGACTGAGATAAATCTGAGATGAAATATAAAGGAATTGACAAGCTAGGTCATAACTGGACATAGGCTTTTATTAATGGCAAAAACCGCAATTACTTTTGCACAAACCTAATAAAAGGGGGTATAAGGAGAATGATAGTGGCATTAACAGATATAGAAATTGGGAACAAATACAGATTCACCAGTTTCCAGGACATAGTGTTAGAATATACAGCTCAATTAGGTTTCAGCCACTGAACTGTGACATTTAAAACGGACTAAGCAGAGATGCACTGGGTAAAAAGGGAGTCAGAGTGCAAACAGTGGTGCCACTTACTTGCCTCCTCATAGGCATCCTTGAATCACATCAGAAACTTTCAAATCATGGTGTGTCTTTCTTCCACAAATGCACAATGGAAATGCCTGTATTTTTGATAACTTGGGCTCAAAGATTCTTTCTATTGCTTCTTTTAATATGACATCTCAGCTTCCATGATTTCCAGCAACTCTCCTTCCCTTTCTTCCTTAGAATAAACACTGCTAATCTTTCAATGTTTTGATCCATCCATTAGTTCCACATAAGCCAAATGATGTGCTTGTGGGATCTAATCTCAGTATGCCAGAAGCGGGTCTCCCAGACCTACTGAATCATAATCTTTGAGGAAGAGGCTTGTCATGTGGCCAGACATGTGCCAGAAACAACTAGCCTAGCCCTCTTTCTCATTTTACAGAAAAGAAAATCAAGGCCAAAAGATCACTGGCCAAACTCAGGTTTCCTGACTCCTAGTCCAGTGCTCTTTCCATTACACCAGCAAACACCCTTAAAATCTCTGCCGCTAGGAATTGAAATAAACAAAGTGTACTTGGGAAGTATTTGCTTTTTTTTTTTTCCTTTAACAATAACAAACAACACCACACAGTTACTCATAAAATGTTAATTGCACTCCTTTCCCAATAACATCCTGATTTTCAGTTCAAACTATTAGCTTGAAGCATTAGACATTTCAATAATAAAAAGTGATTCTCTTTTCAATACACCTTCAATTTTTTATTTCTTATAAATATTCAATTGAATATTTCCATTTGTGGTGTATGTTTGCTAATTTACTGGAAGTTGATTCTGTTCCCCAGAAATGTCACTTGGGTGGCCCTGCTGGGCTAAAATGGAAAGTCTAAGCACTGATTTTTGAACTCTTAGTTCTGTGTAGGATTCAACAGCTGTTTGCTTTCTCTAGGGCACTTGAAAATAACTCCAGTTTCAAGAGTATTTAGAAAGATTCCACTTTGAAAATAGAAGCTTTCCTTAAGGTAGGATTCATATTTTTTAAACGTAAAGAATTCAACTCTGAGATGATTACCTATAATTCATATTTTACTGGTAACACAGCATGGAGCAATCTTTCATCAAATAAAGCTATAGCATGTTGACAGATTAAAAACCTAACATAGGCACTGTACTTTCCTAGTTGATTATACAAGGACTTGACCAACAGAGTATTTGCAGGAAATTTTGTCGAAGACCTACTTGTACTTATTCACCACATCTCTGTGAACTATCAGATAGGAATTAGAGAGTTCCTTGTTGCTGAGAAAGAAAACAGAGTCTTATTTTTATATGTAAATGACTGAACAATCAATCAGTAGCTATTTTGAGTACAGGGAAGATACTTCACACCCTTCAATAGAGAGGTGGAAGAGCCTGCTAAAAATTTAGGAACTAGGATCTTAGGAGGCCTGCAATGAATAAGAACAGATTTCATCTGCTCTGGCAGATAAACCTACTGGAAAAACAACTTAGAGTTCTCTTAAAGTTCACTCAGTGGAAAGGCAAAGGTAAATCTGTGAATCATTAGATTGCCTGATAATCTATTTAAGAAGTTAATAGAAGATTTGGGGGTGTAAATCTACATTGCCTTGGAGCCCAGGATATATTGGTCAAAGATTAATTCACACTTATTGGCCTTTCTGAGACAGACAGGCTGGCTGATTTCCTGTTTTGAGATGGTTTCAAGAAAAAGAACAAAAGCCCCTTACTCATGCTGCACCTTACCTAACTTCCAGCTGATTAACAACAGAAGACCTAAGAAGTTATTAACCACGACTTCCTACTTCAGGGGGCTAGGGCCTACCATGAAGTTCTGCATGTGCAGTTAGACTTAAGCTTTAACTTATAGTTACCCTTGCCTCATTTTAATGCTAAAAATCATGCCCAGCAGTGGAGATTTAAAATGCTAATGTTATTTGTGATGTATGAAGCAGCATGTAAAACCACTGCACAAGCTCTAGACAAACCCCTCTTATTCAGGCCCTGACAAAATCCTTTTCTATAGAAAGGCCCCATAAAACTAACCCACATACTGCCCTTGGGGAGCAGCCCACCTTTTCCTTTTGCAGTACTGACTTCCTTGCACACAAGCTAAAATAAATTTTTCTCTTTCTTTTTGGCTGCTATGTCTGGTGATCCCTCTTGATTTCTCTCCTTGGAGATTACAAGAACTCAGGGCACCAATAACATCTCTTTTGCCACGATTCAGCATTTCTGAAATTTCAGGGGCCCTTAGTCCTCTTGATATCATCAGGTGTCCAGCGGTAGCAGGCCTGGCACAGCCCCAGCCATCGCAAAGTCACACCGAGAGGTGAAGTTAGCAGAGTCCAAGAGCAAATGGGATGGTGCACCAGCTAACCAGCCCTCTGTGGGAGTGTCTGGTTTCTATTCATCTTCCATCAGGGCTTCAGCATTCTAGGGAAGATACAAATAAGAACCGAGTCAGCTGAGGAACACAAATGAATGCAGAGCTAGTAAAGTGGCCCAGGTTTCAAAATCACACATGTGCTGAAGCTGCCAATGAGATTCAACTTGGCCTTTTAGGGGAAAGGATGATACCACAAATTTGTACTTAGAAAAACTCTGTAGGAGATTCTGATATGGCAACCCCAAACTTCTCCCCCACCTCCCATACATTCATTTATCTATTTTTAAAAAGACAATTTTTTCAGGTGAAATATATTCTTTAAAATCTTTATCTTGATAGGAGAGTACATAGTCTGTTTTTCCTTGTTGCTTAGAACATTAATATATTAAAACAGGAAAGTCTCTGTTATGACTGACTAAGAAAAGTATATATTTCCTCATAAGTCAGTCCATCAGTACTAACTAGTGATTTATCATGAAGGACTTAAGACCATGGTCCTCAACTGCCACTACACCCTAGAATTACCTGGGGGTCAGAAACTCTTGGGGTGAACCTCAGGCATAGGACGTTGTTTTTCAGAAATACCTAGATAGTTCTGTTATGCAGGCAGAGTTGAGATCCTCAATAAATAGATTTGGTTTTCTGATTTTCTGTATTTTCATTTTGTCTTGAGTGATTTGTCTTTATTGTGGTGTAGCATTTAGAATTCAATGTTTCACTCCAATTTATTAAATTCAGGAAAGTAGAATGTGGAGAGTGGGTGACTAGCAGGGTATGTCCTTATTCTGCTTAGATGATTCATTGCTGTTATTTAGTCCCTGCATAATCTGTGGTCACCATCGGACATTTCTGCCTTCACAGCATATCCTATATCCTGTTTCTTCTCATAGTCACTGCCACCTCATTTTCAAGAATATGATTGTGACATAATAAAGTTCAGCTGTACATGTGCAGATGACTGGCATCTGAGTGAGGGAAAAGTTCCACTTCTGTTTCCATCTTTCTCAAACTGTGTGTTTCCTACATGCTCCAGTTCTTTTCTTCCCAACAATTGTGTTTTTATTAAGAAAATAAGGCTGCTTTCTGTGAGAAAAATATATGCTGGATGAAATCAGAGAAATTAACCTTTAAGAGCAAAATGAATGACTTAGCTGTAACTTAATTCAAATACTGTCTAAGGAGAAGTGTGCCCTGTTTCCACTGCCCAGCATATCCTGATTGTAGAAACAGATGCATAAGGGTTTTTAAGAGTCTAAGTTTCATCATCGTTAATAATTATTGTTCATTTATCATTCTGTAAACTATGATTCAGTATTTTCCTGAAAGCTGCTCTTGCTGGTTGATAATTTTGTCAGCCTCAGCTCTAGGTGCTAAGAGCACAGCACTTAGCAATAGTGAGGAGGCAACATGAACCAAATTCAAATATAAAATGAAGCTAAATCGAGAGCTTTCTGCAGAGGACCAGATGCTCTCTGCAGGTCAGGGAAGCTTTCTTCACAGAAGAGTCTGCACGGAGCTGGATTGTTGCAACAAAGTTGAGCCAATGTAGGACAATGGCTGATGTGGACAATGAGGTAGGACAATGATGACGGTGATGGTCACTATCTTCATGTCACCGTGACACCATCGCTGCCACTGTTAGTGGTGACTTTGCAAGGCTGCAGGAGTGCTTACCCTCTCTGCACTGCACCAAACATGTTACTCACTCACCCTAATTATTTCCCCAAAACAAATGTGTCCAAGGAGATATTGTTAGCCATACTTAACCGATGGGGACACTGAGGCTCAGAGGGGAAAATGAGCTCAGGGTCACACCCCTGGTAAGCTGCTGAGGCAAGATTTAAGCCCAGGTGTGCCTGACGCGGGAGCCCAAGCTCTTAATCACTGCCCTGTGCGCTCCAGCGCGTTTATCTTGCACACACTGGGATTTTATTGCAGATTTCTTTGGGGGATAAACGTGATAAATTACAATATTTGAGATCTGCTGAAACATTTGTTACAGTGTTTTAACTGAAGCTCTCAGGAAGCGTTTTCCATCTTGTTTTGGAACAGACTCCCAGACTCCCAGACTCTGAGTTAAAAACGGTCGTCTTCCTTCTGAACGCCACTCCATCATGTGCGAGGCAGTCAAGGTTTCCTATAGCCAGATCCGAAAGATAAAGTTCTAATGAATTCTCTTAAGAGAGCGTTGGAAATTTGTCCTTTCGAGCTCTGCATATGTCACAGAATTCAGCATACTTAATTGGAATTAGAAAGGTGGATAGAATACAAAGTAGATGGCATTTACAATGGCTGGGTTATATATCTGCCGTTTTATTGAGGCGGAATTCAAAAGCTATCATGGCAGATCATCTTTCTTTTCCGTCTTTCTCATTCTTACAGCTACATTTCTTAGAGACAGTCTTTTAAAAAGCACTGTACATTTTGTTTCATTCTGCCCTGAGCCCTAGTTTCAAGTACCACATGGTGTTTCTCCCTGTGATAATCTGTAGGTCTTCCCCTCGGTTTATCTCTCTCTCTGGATTTCTGAACACTAAGCCCTTCACATTGCAGTTTTTGCTTATTTGTCTTTTCTTTCATTCTACCCTTGCAATTTTTTTTTTTTTTTTTTTTTTTTTGGGAGACAGAGTCTCGCTCTGTCACCCAGGCTGGAGTGCGGTGGTGCGATCTCAGCTCACTGCAAGCTCTGCCTCCCGGGTTCCTGCCATTCTCCTGCCTCGGCCTCCTGAGTAGCTGGGACTATAGGCACTCACCACCACTCCTGGCTAGCTTTTTTTTTTTTTAGTAGAGGGTGGGTTTCACCGTGTTAGCCAGGATGGTCTCTATCTCCTGACCTCATGATCCGCCCACCTCGGCCTCCCAAAGTGCTGGGATTACAGGCGTGAGCCACTGCACCCGGCCTACCCTTGTAATCTTTATATACCTTGGCATTTCTTTCTTATTATTCTTTGGACCTCTGGTTTCTGTTATGTTTTACACCCTTGTTTTTTTCCTCATACATAAAATTACACAAGGCCGGGCACAATGCCTCACACCTGTAATCCCAGCACTTTGGGAGACCAAGGTGGGCGGATCATGAGGTCAGGAGATTTGAGACCATCCTGGCTAGCACAGTGAAACCCCTTCTCTACTAAAAATACAAAAAAATTAGCCAGGCGTGGTGGCAGCGCCTGTAGTCCCAGCTACTGGGGAGGCTGAGGCAGGAGAATGGCGTGAACCCAGGAGGCGGAGCTTGCAGTGAGCAGAGATCGCGCCACTGCACTCCAGCCTGAGACAGAGCGAGACTCCGTCTCAAAACAAACAAACAAAAAAACAAGTACACCATCCCCTGATCACTTGTGATTCCCTTTTCTTTTTTTTTTTTGAGACAGAGTCTCGCTCTGTCACCCAGGCTGGAGTGCAGTGACACAATCTTGGCTCACTGCAAGCTCCGCCTCCCGGGTTCACGCCATTCTCCTGCCTCAGCCTCTCCGAGTAGCTGGGACTACAGGCGCCCGCCACCACGCCCGGCTAATTTTTTTTTTTTTGTATTTTTTAGTAGAGACGGGGTTTCACCGTGGTCTCGATCTCCTGACCTCGTGATCCGCCCGCCTCGGCCTCCCAAAGTGCTGGGATTACAAGCGTGAGCCACCGCGCCCGGCCTGTGGCTCCTTTTTCATGGTGAATGTCATGTTCTGAACAGTCAAGGGTTATTTGAAGATGCCTGGGCTCTGAGCCCCAGGAAGACAGGGAGCATGATTTGCTCAGCATTGAGTGCTGAGTGCCTGACCTCAAGTCCTATCTCAGAAACAGGGTTTACATATGCAACAATGTCGTTTTCATGGTAACTCATCATCACAGAGTGCTTTAGAAAATTACAAAAGAGGGCCGGGCGCGGTGGCTCATGCTTGTAATCCCAGCACTTTGGGAGGCCGAGGCGGGCGGATCACGAGGTCAGGAGATCAAGACCACGGTGAAACCCCGTCTCTATTAAGAATACAAAAAGTTAGCCGGGCGTGGTGGTGGGCGCCTGTAGTCCCAGCTACTTGGAGAGGCTGAGGCAGGAGAATGGCGTGAACCCGGGAGGCGGAGCTTGCAGTGAGCCGAGATTGCGCCACTGCACTCCAACCTGGGCAACAGAGCGAGACTCCGTCTCAAAAAATTAAAAAAAAAAAAAAGAAAAATTGGAGTATTACTGGAAGAAATGTTTAGTCTTTAGCCAAACTACCTTAAAAAAGGATGTCATTTGCTTTAGATGTAGAAGTTTTGGCAAAGTAGTTTTTGAGCAGCAAACTGTTTGAAACAACCTGTTTAAAAACATTTATCTGACTTATGTAATTTGGGTATGAGAAAGGCTTTCTTTGAAATGTTATTTTTAAGTCTAAAATGCACTGAATATATAGCAAAGTATAGAAAATAATATATCAGGCGTTCACATATTTACCATACAGGATTTAACGGATATTAGCGTATTTCCTTCAAATTGGTATTTTTTTTAAAGAAATAAAATGTTTTGTGTAGCTATAGCTCCATCTAATTCTTTTATTTTCAGAGGATGCTAGTATTTTGAAGCTGAAAAGGATATCCTCTTTTATATTTTATACTTTAGGTTTTGTATGTCATATATGGGATATTGTACTATTTTGTCTGAAAATTTTATAAAAATAGGATCATACTTTTTTTGTTCGTTATTTTATTTTATTTTTATTTTTTATTATCATTCTTATACTTTAAGTTTTAGGGTACATGTGCACAATGTGCAGATTTGTTACATATGTATACATGTGCCATGTTGGTGTGCTGCACCCATTAACTCGTCCTTTAGCATTAGGTATGTCTTCTAGTGCTATCCCTCCCCCCTCTCCCCACCCCACAACAGTCCCCAGAGTGTGATGTTCCCCTTCCTGTGTCCATGTGTTGTCATTGTTCAATTCCCACCTATGAGTGAGAACATGTGGTGTTTGGTTTTTTGTCCTTGCGATACTTTACTGAGAATGATGGTTTCCAGTTTCATCCATGTCCCTATAAAGGACATGAACTCATCCTTTTTTATGGCTGCATAGTATTCCATGGTGTATATGTGCCACATTTTCTTAATCCAGTCTATAGTTTTTGTACATTTGGGTTGGTTCCAAGTCTTTGCTATTGTGAATAATGCCGCAATAAACATACGTGTGCATGTGTCTTTATAGCAGCATGATTTATAATCCTTTGGGTATATACCCAGTAATGGGATGGCTGGGTCAAATGGTATTTTTAGTTCTAGATCCCTGAGGAATCGCCACACTGACTTCCACAATGGTTGAACTAGTTTACAGTCCCACCAACAGTGTAAAAGTGATTCTATTTCTCCACATCCTCTCCAGCACCTGTTGTTTCCTCACTTTTTAATGACAGCCATTCTAACTGGTGTGAGATGGTATCTCATTGTGGTTTTGCTTTGCATTTCTCTGATGGCCAGTGATGATGAGCATTTTTTCATGTGTTTTTTGGCTGCATAAATGTCTTCTTTTGAGAAGTGTCTGTTCATATCCTTTGCCCACTTTTTGATGGGGTTGTTTGTTTTTTTCTTGTAAATTTGTTTGAGCTCATTGTAGATTCTGGATATTAGCCCTTTGTCAGATGAGTAGTTTCTTTTGCTGTGCAGAATCTCTTTAGTTTAATTAGATCCCATTTGTCAATTTTGGCTTTTGTTTCCATTGCTTTTGGTGTTTTAGACATGAAGTCCTTGCCCACGCCTATGTCCTGAATGGTATTGCCTAGGTTTTCTTCTAGGGTTTTTATGGTTTTAGGTCTAACATTTAAGTCTTTAATCCATCTTGAATTAATTCTTATATAAGGTGTAAGGAAGGGATCCAGTTTCAGCTTTCTATATATGGCTAGCCAGTTTTCCCAGCACCATTTATTAAATAGGGAATCCTTTCCCCATTTCTTGTTTTTGTCAGGTTTGTCAAAGATCAGATGGTTGTAGATATGTGGCATTATTTCTGAGGGCTCTATTCTGTTCCATTGGTCTATATCTCTGTTTTGGTACCAGTACCATGCTGTTTTGGTTACTGTAGCCTTGTAGTATAGTTTGAAGTCAGGTAATGTGATGCCTCCAGCTTTGTTCTTTTGGCTTAGGATTGACTTGGTGATGCGGGCTTTTTTATGCTTCCATATGAACTTTAAAGTAGCTTTTTCCAATTCTGTGAAGAAAGTCATTGGTAGCTTGATGGGGATGGCATTGAATCTATAAATTACCTTGGGCAGTATGGCCATTTTCATGATATTGATTCTTCCAACCCATGAGCATGGAATGTTCTTGCATTTGTTTGTATCCTCTTTTATTTCATTGAGCAGTGGTTTGTAGTTCTCCTTGAAGAGGTCCTTCACATCCCTTGTAAGTTGGATTCCTAGGTATTTTATTCTCTTTGAAGCAATTGTGAATGGGAGTTCACTCATGATTTGGCTCTCTGTTTGTCTGTTATTGGTGTATAAGAATGCTTGTGGTTTCTGTACATCGATTTTATATCCTGAGACTTTGCTGAAGTTGCTAATCAGCTTAAGGAGATTTTGGGCTGAGACAGTGGGGTTTTCTGGATATACAATCATGTCATCTGCAAACAGGGACAATTTGACTTCCTCTTTTCCTAATTGAATACACTTTATTTCATTCTCCTGCCTAATTGCCCTGGCCAGAACTTCCAACACTGTGTTGAATAGGAGTGGTGAGGGAGGGCATCCCTGTCTTGTGCCAGTTTTCAAAGGGAATGCTTCCAGTTTTTGCCCATTCAGTATGATATTGGCTGTGGGTTTGTCATAGATAGCTCTTATTATTTTGAGATACATCCCATCAATACCTAATTTATTGAGAGTTTTTAGCATGAAGGTTGTTGAATTTTGTCAAAGGCCTTTTCTGCATCTATTGAGATAATCATGTGGTTTTTGTCTTTGGTTCTGTTTATATGCTGGATTACATTTATTGATTTGCATATGTTGAACCAGCCTTGCATCCCAGGGAGGACGCCCACTTGATCATGGTGGATAAGCTTTTTGATGTGCTGCTGGATTCGGTTTGCCCGTATTTTATTGAGGATTTTTGCACTAATGTTCATCAAGGATATTGGTCTAAAATTCTCTTTTTTGGTTGTGTCTCTGCCAGGCTTTTGTATCAGGATGATGCTGGCCTCATAAAATGAGTTAGGGAGGATTCCCTCTTTTTCTATTGATTGGAATAGTTTCAGAAGGAATGGTACCAGCTCCTCCTTCTACCTCTAGTAGAATTCAGCTGTGAATCCATTTGGTCCTGGACTTTTTTTGGTTGGTAAGCTATTGATTATTGCCACAATTTCAGAGCCTGTTATTGGTCCATTCAGAGATTCAACTTCTTCCTGGTTTAGTCTTGGGAGGGTGTATGTGTCGAGGAATTTATCCATTTCTTCTACATTTTCTAGTTTATTTGCATAGAGTTGTTTATAGTATTATCTGATGGTAGTTTGTATTTCTGTGGGATCAGTGGTGATATCCCCTTTATCATTTTTTATTGCATCTATTTGATTCTTCTCTCTTTTCTTCTTTATTAGTCTTGCTAGTGGTCTATCAATTTTGTTGATCTTTTCAAAAAACCAGCTCCTGGATTCATTAATTTTTTGAAGGGTTTTTTGTGTCTCTATTTCCTTCAGTTCTGCTCTGATTTTAGTTATTTCTAGCCTTCTGCTAGCTTTTGAATGTGTTTGCTTTTCTAGTTCTTTTAATTGTGTTGTTAGGGTGTCAGTTTTGGATCTTTCCTGCTTTCTCTTGTGGGCACTTAGTGCTATAAATTTCCCTCTACACACTGCTTTGAATGTGTCCCAGAGATTCTGGTATGTTGTGTCTTTGTTCTCGCTGGTTTCAAAGAACATCTTTATTTCTGTCTTCATTTCGTTATGTACCCAGTAGTCATTCAGGAGCAGGTTGTTCAGTTTCCATGTAGTTGAGTGGTTTTGAGTGAGTTTCTTAATCCTGAGTTCTAGTTTGATTGCACTGTGGTCTGAGAGACAGTTTGTTATAATTTCTGTTCTTTTATATTTGCTGAGGAGAGCTTTACTTCCAACTATGTGGTCAATTTTGGAATAGGTGTGGTGTGGTGCTGAAAAAAATGTATATTCTGTTGATTTGGGGTGGAGAGTTCTGCAGATGTCTATTAGGTCCACTTGGTGCAGAGCGGAGTTCAATTCCTGGGTATCCTTGTTAACTTTCTGTCTTGTTGATCTGTCTAATGTTGACAGTGGGGTGTTAAAGTCTCCCATTATTATTGTGTGGGAGTCTAAGTCTCTTTGTAGGTCGCTCAGGACTTGCTTTATGAATCTGGGTGCTTCTGTGTTGGGTGCATTTATATTTAGGATAGTTAGCTCTTCTTGTTGAATTGATCCCTTTACCATTATGTAATGGCCTTCTTTGTCTCTTTTCATCTTTGTTGGTTTAAAGTCTGCTTTATCAGAGACTAGGATTGCAACCCCTGCCTTTTTTTGTTTTCCATTTGCTTGGTAGATCTTCCTCCATCCCTTTATTTTGAGCCTATGTGTGTCTCTGCACGTGAGATGGGTTTCCTGAATACAGCACACTGATGGGACTTGACTCTTTATCCAATTTGCCAGTCTGTGTCTTTTAATTGGAGCATTTAGCCTATTTACATTTAAAGTTAATATTATTATGTGTGAATTTGGTCCTGTCATTATGATGTTAGCTGGTTATTTCGCTCGTTAGTTGATGCAGTTTCTTCCTAGCCTTGATGGTCTTTACATTTTGGCATGTTTTTGCAGTGGCTGGTACTGGTTGTTCCTTTCCATATTTAGTGCTTCCTTCAGGAGCTCTTTTAGGGCAGGCCTGGTGGTGACAAAATCTGTCAGCATTTGCTTGTCTGTAAAGTATTTTATTTCTCCTTCACTTATGAAGCTTAGTTTGGCTGGATATGAAATTCTGGGTTGAAAATTCTTTTCTTTAAGAATGTTGAATATCGGCCCCCACTCTCTTCTGGCTTGTAAAGTTTCTGCCGAGAGATCTGCTGTTAGTCTGATGGGTTTCCCTTTGTGGGTAACCCTACCTTTCTCTCTGGCTGCCCTTAACATTTTTTCCTTCATTTCAACTTTGGTGAATCTGACAATTATGTGTCTTGGAGTTGCTCTTCTCAAGGAGTATCTTTGTGGCGTTCTCTGTATTTCCTGAATCTGAATGTTGGCTTCCCTTGCTAGATTGGGGAAGTTCTCCTGGATAATATCCTGCAGAGTGTTTTCCAACTTGGTTCCATTCTCCCCATCATCACTTTCAGGTACACCAATCAGACGTAGATTTGGTCTTTTCACATAGTCCCATATTTCTTGGAGGCTTTGTTCATTTCTTTTTATTCTTTTTTCTCTAAACTTCCCTTCTCACTTCATTTCATTCATTTCCTCTTCCATCACTGATACCCTTTCTTCCAGTTGATCGCATTGGCTCCTGAGGCTTCTGCATTCTTCATGTAGTTCTCGCACCTTGGCTTTCAGCTCCATCAGCTCCTTTACGGACTTCTCTGCATTGGTTATTCTAGTTATCCACTCATCTAATTTTTTTTTCACAGTTTTTAACTTCTTTGCCATTGGTTTGAATTTCCTCCTGTAGCTCAGAGTAGTTTGATCATCTGAAGCCTTCTTCTCTCAACTCATCAAAGTCATTCTCCATCTAGCTTTGTTCCGTTGCTGGTGAGGAGCTGCGTTCCTTTGGAGGAGGAGAGGTGCTCTGCTTTTTAGAGTTTCCAGTTTTTCTGCTCTGTTTTCTCCCCATCTTTGTGGTTTTATCTAGTTTTGGTCTTTGATGATGGTGTCGTACAGAAGGGTTTTTGGTGTGGATGTCCTTTCTGTTTGTTAGTTTTCCTTCTAACAGACAGGACCCTCAGCTGCAAGTCTGTTGGAGTTTGCTAGAGGTCCACTGCAGACCCTGTTTGCCTAGGTATCAGCAGCGGTGGCTGTAGAACAGCGGATCTTGGTGAACCACAAATGCTGCTGTCTGATCGTTCCTCTGGAAGTTTTGTCTCAGAGGAGTACCCGGCCATGTGAGGTGTCAGTCTGCCCCTACTGGGGGGTGCCTCCCAGTTAGGCTGCTTGGGGGTCAGGGACCCACTTGAGGAGGCAGTCTGCCCGTTCTCAGATCTCCAGCTGCATGCTGGGAGAACCACTACTCTCTTCAAAACTGTCAGACAGGGACATTTAAGTCTGCAGAGGTTACTGCTGTCTTTTTGTTTGTCTGTGCCCTGCCCCCAGAGGTGGAGCCTACAGAGGCAGGCAGGCCTCCTTGAGCTGTGGTAGGCTCCACCTAGTTTGAGCTTCCTGGCTGCTTTGTTTACCTAATCAAGCCTGGGCAATGGCAGGTGCCCTTCTCCCAGCCTCACTGCTGCCTTGCAGTTTGATCTCAGACTGCTGTGTTAGCAATCAGCGAGACTTTGTGGGCGTCGGACCCTCTGAGCCAGGTGCGGGATATAATCTCCTGGTGTGCCGTTTTTTAAGCCCGTTGGAAAAGCGCAGTATTGGGGTGGGAGTGACCCGATTTTCCAGGTGCCGTCTGTCACCCCTTTCTTTGGCTAGGAAAGGGAACTCCCTGACCCCTTGCGCTTCCCGGGTGAGGCAATGCCTCGCCCTGCTTTGGCTCGCGCATGGTGCGCTGCACCCCACTGTCCTGCACTCACTCTCTGACACTCCCTAGTGAGATGAACCCGATACCTCAGATGGAAATGCAGAAATCACCCGTCTTCTGTGTCACTCGCGCTGGGAGCTATAGACCGGAGCTGTTCCTAATCTGCCATCTTGGCTCCACCCACTCTTTTTTACAACTTAATTTTTAACTCAGGATTCTGAGTATTTAGCCATGTTGATGTATGCAAATATAGTTCATTTATTTTCAGTGTGTATGTATTTCATTTCGTGAATAAACCAGTTTATTTATCCACTTAATTTTCAGTTTTTCAATGCTACAAATAATGCTGTAATGAAAATCTTGTATATTTTATGGATTTATTTATTCAATTATTTGTTAATGTTCGCATCCAAGTTTTCTAAGATACTTTTCCTTGGTCCCCAAATATGTACATATTTAACTTTACAAGATTCCTCTTGTTTATTCATATTTTTCCTTTCTCTATTTTTTAAGTTATTTTTCATTTGATTTACTCTATGAATTATATTAACATTTTTAATTGGTTAGCTTGAATTAACAAATTTAAATTTAATCAGTATATCTTCCATCTTTCTGAACAGTAAAAAGACTTCAGAAAACTTTCATTCCATATACTTTTCTTCATCTTAAAATGTCATTACTTGATATTTTAGTTCTATTCTTCTTTTCAACTTTCAAAAGTAATCATCATTATTATTGTTTTAATGTTTAAAAAATATTTATTCACATGCATACCAATTTTCTTAGCTCAATTTTTATGGAATACTACTCCTTTATTCTGCATTTCTTTACTTCTGGAGAACATTAGGCAGTAAAATCTCCCACTTTTTGCCTAAAAAACATTTTAACCCCACACTTGAATAATAGTTTTACTAAATATAAGATCTAGTTTCTATCCAAGCTTTGAATATATGATCCTATTATCTTTAAATTTATGTTGTTGACAAGTTTGCTGTTACTCTATTTTTTATGCCTTTGATGTTAAATTATTTTATATCAGGTTATTTCAAATATTTTGTCTTTTACACTTTCAAGATTTATTTATTTTTTATTCTGCTCAGAACCAATTATGAGTTTTCAGTTGGATGATTCATATTTTCATCAATTCTGGAAAATTTTCAGCCTTATATCTTTGAATTTTCTTCTCACACATTTTTATTACTGCCTCCTTATAAACATTTGTTAGCCAGATTTTGGACTTTTTATTCTATCTTTCGTGTCCCTTAACCCATCTTCAATATTTTCTGTATTTTTTCCTCCTGTCCTGGGTTCTGGGTAATTACTTCAGATTTATCTTTCAGTTCTAAAACTATTCCTTCAGCTGTATCTAATCTGTTGTTTAATTTATCTACTGAATTGCCAATTCTTTACATTTTTCTGGTGGGAGTTTAAGTTGATATGATTTCCCTGCCAGGCAATGTTGTAATATATAGTGAAAAACCTCAACAGTTTTTAGTTTTCAACTCTTTAAATTATACAAATAATATTTTTAGAAATTATTCTAAAGAACTTATTGTATAATTTACTCATGTTATTACAACAGCAGTATTTATTTCAATGTTCTTTACTGCATAAAATGGAAATGACTATAAGTAAGGGAATGGTGAATAAGTTACACATTATCCATAAGATAAATATCATTCAGACAATAATGTTACAAAGAATATGGGAAATATTGAATATATTTTAAATAAGAAAAAGCATGTTATAAAGAAATATGCATAACATAAACAAAATTTTTTGTGTGAAATAAAGACAATGTATTACCAAAGAAAAAATACTACTATAATTCAAATCAACATGCTAACTCTGTTCATTTCTGTTAGATAGAATTAAGAATGATTTTTATATTGTCTTTTTTTAACATAATTATTCCATTTTTCTACAATGCCTAAGATTTTTTGTTATAGAAAAACAAATCTATTTTTATAATATTCATCTTTTGACAAGGCACAAAATAAGTTTTAAACAAAGATAAAATCAAACATCGAAAATTTAAGAAGCTAATGTAGTAATTAAAACACTATGTGGAAATTTTAGTGGAAGCAAGATACTCAATTTGAAATAATGAAAATAAGACTTACTGTAAGGCAGACTTAGTAACTGACTGGGTACATGGAGAAGGACAAACCAAGAGATTCCAAAGTTTTGTGACTGAGAGAACAGTGATACTAGAAACTGAGAACTATAGAATTGTATTTCTGGACATATAAAACTAGGAACCAGACCCAGAGGATACCTTACCTCTTAAGGGGCTGCCCTCCTATGAAAATCTGCTTCCTTTCTGATACCACTCATCGGTGGTTAAAAACGAAAAACAAACCATTTATTCGTTAATTCAGCAAAAGTCTATTAAGTAACAACAATGTGATACATACTATTTGAGATTCTAGGAATTATAGCTAGGAACAAACATTCTGGGATTACTAATAAAATGATCATCTGTCCACGAGATGTTTGACTCTTCTATTTCCAATCTGCTTCTTTTAGTTTCTTCAACGTACTTTCAAAACCAGCTTCTTAGGGGAGCCTTCCCCTATCACCAATAAACCCACATTAGATTCCATTTCTGAGGCCAGTTATAATCAATTGGTAGCTGCTGCCTGAAACTGTGCGATGATGGTATTAGGATCAATGAGAAGTGATGCTACATGTGATTAGTGATGCCTGGCAAGGCTCTGGAGAGAGAAGTGTCAGGAAATATACTAACTATGGTGCATGTCGTCTCATTGCCTTCAGCCAACCATATAGCTCCAGACTGCTTTTACTAATGCATTACACTTTTAAAGTGTGACCTAAAAATATTATATTATTTCCTACTCACAGAGTACCCATATTAACAGTAATAAAGACATAATACAAGCTGACTGAGAAGTACTTCATTTGTACTTTATTTTCTGATGAATTTAAGAACCAAAACCTCTTAAGAGCTATTGTGCGTAGTATTTTGCCTTTTCCTCTGTGAGAATAAAAAGGGATAATGGCTAAAACTCTATACATCATAAAAATGTTCTTCCAATCTGTCAGGTTGTTGTGTTTGGTAGTTGATAGTAAAGGCTTTGATACAGGAGTCCTGGGCATGACCCCAGATTATTCTTTCATTTGTCTCCAGCCTTCTGGGCTTGACCTGATTCCAAAAGGAATGGTGTCACTATTAGAGGCTTTCCAGCCTCCTTCCGGGTAGCAGGCTGCTATTGCTTGAGGATGTCTCCAGGCTGAAACTCTTAGATAAAATAGCTCTTCTGTGTACACACAGAAGTAAGTGCATGAGCATGTGTGTGCATGCATATGTGTAGGAAAGAGGGGTTCTGAGATTTTTCTAGGACATTTTCATAGAAAATAAAACTTGTTTTGCTATTGTACTATAGTTACATCACATGTAACCACCATGAGAAAAAAAATGGGACTTCCTTGTGCTGGCTTTGCAACTTCATGTGAATCTATAATTATGTCTAAATAAAAGTTAATAAATAAATAAGTACTTTTAAAACGTGCTCACATTCAAACCTCTTTCATTCATTTAAATCATTTATTTTATGCGTGACCAAATAAGAAACCTTTATGAATCAATGGAACAAAAGTATGTTCTCTCAAGAGAAGAAAACCAGTTTGCAATGACCTACTACAGTAAGATCCTCCCAATACAGGCAGAGAAAATGCATTCCCATATTCTAATTCTAGGCTAAAAAAATAAAATGCTTCGAGGGAAGAGTCAGATATTTCAACTATTATCATTTTTAATCAACTATAAAACCTGAAAACAAATACTATCTATCTCTAATGTACAAATGATGTGCCCATTCTTTTTTTTTCTAAAAAAGTTCTTGATTTAGGTGGAAAATTCATAAGGATACACCATTTTTTCTTTTTCATAATTTGAAGAACAATACAGCCTGCACTAGCTAGTTTACTTAGAAAAATTTTCTTTGTCTCTCCACTTCAAGATGTCTCAAAAAATCTCTTAAACGTTAAGAAAGTGCTAGTTTATTTCAAAATGTGTGTGTTTTTTAAAATTTCCATAGGACTCAGGATTTTTAATTTCTCATTAGGACTAAAAGTCACAGTTCTCAACTTTCTTTTTGAAGACACGGGAATTAGAAGTTCTCATGGGATACATTGATTTCTTCCTCTCTCTTATTCAGCACATCTCAGATATGAGGAAGGGAGTCCAGCTTCTCTTGGAAAGTCACTCGGTGAGGATCAACCCTGCTGGCAGTTAAGGGTCAGGAAGACCAAAAGTTAATGGAGGCCATACTAGGGAGCTTGTGGGTTACCTGGACTGATCAGAAGGTCAGCAGTGAGGGCCCAGCCGGAAGCAGAGGCAGCAACAGGAAGCGAGGTTGAGACATAGTGAATGTGGGTTGAATCGCTAAACCGGGGCAAGAAGGGCCGAGACAGAATAAGTGAAAGGATTCAAGAATCCACTTCAAAGACTGGAGGGGACGAGAAGCAGCAGGAGGGGGCTGTGCTCAAAGATATTGAATATTTAACTGTGCGCCCAGCCTGCCCCTCTCTGTTCTGACCACAGGGCCTTCTCACATTACATAGCACATTAGCTTTTAACTTTGAGAACAACACACATAAAGATGGAGCAACATTAATAATTAATACAAACTTACAATTTGACATTTATCTCAATAAAATTAACATTTTTTCCAAATATGTTTAGTGGGAAGTGTTACGTATTAAAATTCTGATGAACCTAGTCTTTCCACTACAACTTAACAGGGTTACGAGAATAGCAAGTGTACCAATGCAGCCGGTGGTATGCTTTTATCAGCCAGTGAAGAATTCAGCTAACATCTCCCAAAATTAGCCAGGCACGGTGGTGCACACCTGTAATCCCAGCTATTCGGGAGGCTGAGGTGGTAGAATCACTTGAATCAGGGAGGCAGAGGTTTCAGTGAGCCGAGATCATGCCACTGCACCCCAGCCTGGGTGACAGAGTGAGACTCCATCTCAAAAAAAGAAAAAAAATTCTTGAGCAATGCTGAGAATTCATTTTTCTATGATATTTCTAATCCTTTCTGCAGTTATTACTCTAGCAGTACTTGAGATAGTCTTCCTGAAAATGTATTTGCTGATTTATGTTTCCAGCCCCAAACAAATCCATGGAAAAGAAGTGTGCCTTGATAAAATGTGGGTGAGTGCTATAGACTGAATGCGTCCGCCCCAAATTCGTATATGGAAATCCTTACCTCCAATATTAGGAGGTGAGGCCTTTGGTAGATGATTAAGTCATTCATGAGAGTGGAGCCCTCGTGAAAGGGATTAGTGCCCTTATAAAAGAGACCACAATCAGGCGTCGGTGGCTCATGCCTATAATGCCAGCACTTTGGGAGGCCAAGGCGGGCGGATCACTTGAGGCCAGGAATTCGAGACCAGTCTCAGCAGCATGGTGAAAGCCCATCTCTACTAAAAACACAAAAAATAGCCGGGCATGGTGGCATGCACCTGTAGTCCCAGCTACTCAGGTGGCTGAGGTGGGAGGATGGCTTGAGCCCAGGAGGCAGAGGCTGCGATGAGCCAAGATCACACCATAGTGCTCCAGCCTGGGTGACCGAGCAAGACCTTGTCTAGAAAAAAAATAAATAAACAAAAATTTAAAAAAATAATAAAAATAAAATAAAATAGACCACAAAGAGCTATCTCATTATTTCCACCACGTGAGGAGACAGAGAGAAAACAGCCATCTGTGAACCAAGAAGGCTAGTACCTGACATGAAATCTGCTGGCACCTCAATCTTGCATTCCCCAGTCTCCAGAACTGTGAGCAATGCATTTCTGTTGTCTACCTGCCACCTAGTCTATGGTATTCTGCTACAGCTGCTCAAACAGGCTAAGACAGAGAGCAAAGGGCAAGAGGAAACCAAACCAGAGCAAAGAGCCTTTGATCTTACTCTTTGGAACTTCCTAACATCAGGATATTCCCATCCCTGGGAATAAAGGCCTTAGTGCTAACTAGATTGACCCATATTCTACTATGCTAAGAGGATGTTCTACTTACCCAGGATTGGTCTTTTCCAACAGGGTAGGGCAGTGGGATGTATAAAGTCAAAGATTTTTAACAAGTTTGTAACCTGCAGGACCCACAAGAACCACAGATTCTTTAATTCACCTTAGGCTTCTTAGTTTCAAACGTATAGGAGTGCACATCAGTTCACGTTTATTAAAGCAGCACTTCCTGTCTACAAGAAAGAAAAAAAAGAGGCTTAAAAATAGGCATAACTAGGACAAGTTACTCAGTGAAAACTGCTTTTAAATTAAAAAAAAAAAAAAAGCCTAAGCAAAATTTCCCTCAGGGATGTGTCTGTCTCTGCTCTTTGTGGCACCTATAACCTTATTGAGAATTGGCTATTACAGTGGCAGTCTTAAACTTAGGAACAAATTGAGTCCTAAATGTTTCGTCAATAAAATTTTATTAAAGTAATGTTATAATTGATGCTAACTTCTGACATTAATGCATAAATTTTATTATTTTCTAATGCAGTAGAAGGACTGTCAAACTCAATCAGTTTAAACATTTTGTAATGGAGTGGCCCAGCTGAGACCAAAGTTTATAGTTTTCTTTTGTTCTTTTATCCATTCATCCCTTCATGCATTCAATATTTATTAGATGAAACTGACATAGTTCCTATTAAAGAGGTGTGTGGAATAAACCAAGAGAAAAGGCATGCCATTGAAAATAGGGTGTGAATAATGAAACTGGCACAGAGAAGTTAAGTAAATTACCCAATGACACACAGCTAGTGAGGTAGTATGGTATAAGGATTCCAACCCAAACAAATAGATTCCAGAGTTCCTTTTCTTAATCATTATGAATCTACACAATTCGACTTGATATAACTCTATGCACCATTATATATTTGTGTCTCTTGTTAATTTGCTTCCACACCACCTAAAACATTTTAGTCTTCTTGTTAAACCAAATCCACATAATCCATCCACTAGTACAGAGCCACTAACTAAAACTGACACATTATTTTCTTACAGATGGTATGATTTTTAAACAGTTGATATCGTGAAAAGTGTATGGGTCTCTAATTGAGTAGATAAGTCTAAACAAAGCTGCAGGACCGCACAGGAAACAGTGAAGCATTCAGAAAGAGCAAATTTAGTGACTTTTGTGCAAGAGTGTGGAAGTAGGATAAAAATGTCATTGTCTGAGGATTAAAACAAAACTCTCCCAACGAGGACACAGTTTGATCAAGTGTAAGACATTCTTAGACCCCAACATCTAGCTTCATGAATACAGAAATGAAACACCCAGAAGAGCTACAGGGACCAAGAGAAGCCAGTTTCAGAGCATGGCAAGGAGAACATTGATGGAGAATATCATGCCAAGATTATTAATGAGTATGTCACATGAGCCAGGAACTACACCTTGCTGAACTCAAGATACATTATATCCATTTTTCTCCTCAATCCAGCACCCTGCCATTCTGTTATAGAAGGATTCTGTTAAATCAGTCTAGATCTGTTTGTAACAATGCCAGTGACCTGTTCTGTCGATGTCTTCAAATTGATTTCCGAATGACTTATTACAGTGTCTTTTCAGTCTAGAAATTATTAGCTGGTAATTATTTGGGTTCTCTTTCCCTTGCTTTAAGAAAAAAGAAAGAAGCATTATAATATCTCCTTGGCATAAGGCATTAAACAAAGAATTCTTAAAAATGGCAGCTATTAGTCTTGTGATGACATCCAACAATCCTTAGAGTTCCTTGATGGCAAGTCATCAGGGACTGTAGATAGGACAGATTGTGCTTATCTAAATAATATGCCATCTGTTCTTATCGAAGCTGACATGGTTTCCTGCCCCCTCCATCTATAAGCTCTCATTTCTGTTCAATAACATCTTATTCAGAACTATCAAAGCTTAAAGATGATTCATTAAGATCATCGTTAAGATCAACAATACCTATCGTACTTCAGCAGTCCTTTCTTGAAGAAATTCCATGATTCCAATTGTTCAACATGAAAACATCAAAGAATGAAATCTTGCATTTGGTTATACTCTAGGAAGCAAATAAGGGAAGAGGAGAGCAAGCAGCAAATTAAATAGGAAATGCAGCATTAAAGGTGACTTGATCTTTTTCTCGGAAAAGGAGAGGCACGCAAAGGAGTAATTTTGAAACACACAAAAAAGTAAGACCCGCTGATGAGTAATACAGAAGGAGGTCTTCTTTATTCAAATTATCTGAGCAATAATCTAACAACCAGGAACTTCGTCTCCTGTTCATCACTGTTGTTGCCACTGAATAGAGTGTCTTATAAAACCAAAAACTGGGTGTGCCATCAGCATTACAAAGAAGGCCATTTTTGTTTTTAACACTAAAACACCACCTGTCTTTAAAGCAGCCCCAATTTTACCCTTTCCCTGCAAACCCCAGTTATCCTTTCCCTCACCCTTTTCTCTTTCAAGTGACCTTCTCCTCACTCTTGGAGACTCAGTTTGCCAGTACAGTATGAATGGGTAATGTATTGGTTTACCTTGATATATCTGTAAGTTGTTAGGCTTACACAAAACCTTAAGTCAAAGAAATGAATGCACTTAACATTTGCAAAAGCTTAATATGGGATAGTCTTTTAAAGTACATATATACATTGATGGGCATTTGGCTTGATTCCAAGTCTTTGCTATTGTAAATAGTGCTGCAATAAACATAGACTGGATAAAGAAAATGTGGCACATATACACGATGGAATACTATGCAGCCATGAAAAAGAATGTGTTCATGTTCTTTGCAGGGACGTGGATGAAGCTGGAAGCCATCATTCTCAGCAAACTAACACAGGAACAGAAAACCAAACACCGCATGTTCTCACTCATAAGTCAGAGTTGAAAAATGAGGACACATGGACACAGGGAGGGGAACATCACACACCAGAGCCTGTCGGGGGGCGGAGATCAAGGGAAGGGAGAGCATTAGGACAAATACCTAATGCATATGGGGCTTAAAACCTAGATGATCAGTTGATAGGTGCAGCAAACCATTATGGCACATGTATACCTATGTAACAAACCTGTACATTCTGCACATGTATCCCAGAACTTTAAGTAAAATAAAAAATAAAAATAAAGTACATATATACATCAACTCATTTAATCCTCTCAATAACCCTATGTTATAGATGCAATTGATGGCCCTAGATGAGAAAACCGTTGCCCAGAAAAGTTAAGCAACATGCCCAAACTAGTCACATAGCTAGTTCTCAATTGGCCTCCCCAAATTCCTGTGCTGAAAATTCTGTAATATATTGCCTTAAGAAAGTTTCTAGAAAAGGTCTTTTATTTGATGTTTTGATCCTTCTAATCTTTAAAAAATTTTACCTCATTAATTCTTTTCATGTCTGGTTTTTATTTCATGTAGAATTTCTAGCAGAATTTCTCAAAATATGGCCGAGTTATATTCAAATAATATTTCTACTCTTTACTCTTTCCCATTTATCTTATTTGTGCCACGTGTACACATGCATCATCTTCTTTGGTTCCCATCCCCGGCTGGGGCCATCATGGCCTGTAAACCTATGGGGAAAAGTATAGATTTGTTCATGATCTCCAAATAAGTTTTGCTTTTTGATGTGATAAAGTGCACCATCATCTGTCTTCTCCACTGATGTGCTGGTAAAGCAGACCCAGCTAGCACAATTACCCATAAATAGTTACTATAGCATAAATAAAGAAATCAGATTCTTAGGTTTAAAAGGCCTTGCCTGTTTGTCATAGTGTCATAGTTAGATTTTCCTCTTGATAAAGGGAATATTAACATATGACATTTACATAAGAATAATCAGGTAAAAACTTCCATCTGGTTTTATTCTGCCCACATTTACATTAATGCCTTTGACAACGAGTAGCATAATCTTAATTTTCATATGTGCTCTTTGGTTTCAGCAAGTATAGGATTAAAAGCTAGCTGGAAGATTCCTGTGAAAAAGACCTTACTCTCTATTAGCTATTTAGAACTACAGTTTATGAAGAAAAGTGGGATAAATGATCATTCTTTTCTTGTAGGTGTTCGTTTTCAGAGTAAAGAGTTGGTACTCCATTTGATTCTCATTGGTGTACAATTAAGCTGTGTGAGTGGTTTCAAAATTTTTGCTTTTGTTCTCTTTTTCTTTATGAACTCACAGGGTTAGGCAGTGATTGTGTTACAATTGTATTCATAATTCTTATTGATGTTCAAACTATTCCATTTTTGACCAATGAGAGGCCCACCCAAGATTTCTTTTTCACATAGCCCATCGCTAACTGTAAGTCTTCTTGCTTTGGACACAATAAGAGGTCCTAGTCTCATCTTGTATTTTAACTGGCCAAATCTGGTGGAATCAGCCATTATTCTAAGGAGTCTTGGTTTTTTTAGTAGAAAATCATATTTAGAATTCAAAAATCTTTGCCCTTTGTATGTTAATTACCTTAAGGTTGTCATTTCTTCTAGGCTTCTTCAATAGACAAAACCAGGAAATAAGTACTTTTGAAAGGAAAATAAATTATGAGGTTTTTTAATTAACATTTTCATTTCTAAGTAAATATTATAAAAATATACTTCTTTTGGAGTTATAGATCTCTTTGCTTTTATGTTGAAAATTTTTATTCCTAATCACATTAATATAACATCTTTTTTTTTTTTTTTTTTTTTTTTTTTTGGAGACGGAGTCTTGCTCTGTTGCCCAGGCTGGAGTGCCGTGGCGCGATCTTGGCTCACTGCAAGCTCCGCCTCCCGGGTTCAGCCATTCTCCTGCCTCAGCCTCCTGAGTAGCTGGGACTGCAGGCACCCGCCACCATGCCCAGCTAATTTTTTGTAATTTTAGTAGAGATGGGATTTCACCATGTTAGACAGGATGGTCTTGATCTCCTGACCTCATGATCCGCCCGCCTCGGCCTCCCAAAGTGCTGGGATTACAGACTTGAGCCACCACACCTGGCCAATATAACATCTTATTTATATTATGTTATAATATAGATAATTAGATTAAAATAATATTACAACTATTATTAACAATTACACTTCTAAATAAAGTCTAAGATTTTCTTGAATCTATATGTGTCCTTAAAATACATACTAATAGAGATATACAGACCAAATTGTGTGCTCTAAAGTGACTTGGAATAATTATTTTCTGTGTGATTATGGCATTATAATTATGTCTAATTATGAGATTTTTATCAGTTTTCAGAGACTGCTTTTTTCTTGTGAATTTATTTTTTAACAGACTAAACTACATAATAGAGAAATTCTGCTTCTTGCCAATTTAGCAAAATTGGGACTGGATTTACTTTCCTCCTGAAACAACTAAAAAACTGGACAAAAATACATAAATCAATGCTTTTTAAGACACCGGATGTCAGGCATTAAAGGGACATTGATCTTTGAGAGACAGAAAAGAAATGAGATGAGCCTATGATTGCCCAAGCTTATCACCTTATGAGAAGAACCCTAGGCAGGGTGTGACAGACTCCCAAGTTGATGAAAAATAGCCATGAATCTGGGAAGAGCAATGTGGTTTGAGACTGCAGTGCAGACTATGTAAGAGGAGAGAGCTATACAAACACAGAATCCTGAATACCTACAGAGGTTCCTCCTCCAGGTATTCAACACATTAATGCATGAGTGTGAAAACACTATGTAAGACCCAAAAAAGAGCATCCTAAAGCATTAGAGGTAACAGTGCCTGGTGTACACACACAGGGCCTGTTCCCACCAGCCAGACTACAGAACCTCATAATTCACTGGGGGTTAGAGTACCGTAGGGTCTTGCCTTAATAGTTGGGGATAACTAGTTCTGAACTAAACACCAATCTAGCCCTGTCTAACAATCTTAAAAGCAAGACCTAAAAGGATCAAACTGTTTCCAAGTAATTTAACTGTATCCCAGAATAAAACTCAAGAATATTGATAAGAATACAAAGATGTCAAGCTTCCAAAAAGGTAAAAATATCAATCTCTGGCGTCTAATAAAAAGTTACCAGGCATGCAAAGAAGTAGGAAAATATAATCTCTGTCAGAGAAAATGCAATCAAAACTGTTAAAGAAATGACAAAGTTGTTAAAATTAGCAGTTAATGACTTTTAAAAAGATATTTTAACTGTTTTCTACTATAGGTTTAAAAAGCTATCGGAAGATATAAAAAGGATCCAGATTGAACTACTAGGAATAAAAATTACAAGCTTTGATATTTAAAATATACTGGATGGGATTAATACCAAATTAAACTTTGAAGAAGAAAAGATTAGTGAGTCACATTTATTGATTTGCATATATTGAACCAGCCTTGCATCCCAGAAATGATCATCGTATCATTTCTCCTCCTTGATCATCGCGTATTAACTTTTTGATGTGCTGTGGGATTCAGTTTGCTAGTATTTTTTGACGATTTTTGCATCTATGCTTATCAGGAATACTGGCCGTATTTTTTTTTGTTTCTTTTTGGTATGTCTCTGCCAGATTTTGGTATCAGACAGATTCTGGTAGGCATAGAATGAATTAGGGAGGAGACCCTCTTCCTCAGTTTTTTGGTAATTTCAATGTGATTGGTACCATTTTTTTCTTTGTACATCTAGTAAAATTTGGCTGTGAATCCATCAGGCCCAGGGCTTTTATTGCTTGGTAGGTTATTTTTTTCTGATTCAATTTTGGAACTATTTGTTGGTTTGTTCAGGTTTTCATGTTCTTCCTGGTTTAATCTGGGGAGACTGTGTGTTCCCAGGAATTTATGCATTTTCTCTAGATTTTCTAATTTATGTGTATAGAGTTGTTCATTATAGTCTCTGAGGATCTTTTGTATTTCTGCTGGATGGTTTCTAGTGTCTTCTTTGTCATTTCTGGTTGAACTTATTTGGATCTTCTCTTTTTTCACTGTTAATGTGGCTAACAGTCTATTAATCTTGTTTATTCTTTTGAAGAACCAATTATTGGTTGTATAACAGAATTAAAAGCAAAAACATATGATCATCTCAATAGATGCAGAAAAAGCTTTCAATAAAATGCAACATCCTTTCATGAGAAAAGTCCTCAGCAGATGAGGCATCAAAGGAACATACCTCAAAATAGTGAGAGCCATCTGTGACAGACCCATAGCCAATATCATACTAAAGGGACAAAAGCTGTAACTATTCCTCTTGACAACAGTAACAAGGCAAGGATGCCTACTCTCACCACTCCTATTCAACATAGTACTGGAAGTCCTAGCCAGAGCAATCAGGCAACAGAAGAAATTAAAGCCATTCAAATAGGAAGAGAAGAAGTTAAACTATCTTTCCTGGCTAACAATAAAATTACATACCTAGAAAACCCAAAAAATTCTGCCAAAAGGCTCCTATAACTGATAAACAACTTTAGTGAAGTTTCAGGATATAAAATCAATGTACAAAATTCAGTAGCATTTCTATACACCAATAACATTCAAGCTGAGAGTCAAATCAAGAACACAGTTCCATTGACAATAGCCACCAAAAAATTCAAATATCTAGGAATACAGTTAACCAAGGAGATGAAAGATTCCTACAAGGAGAACTACAAACCCTGCTGAAAAAAATCAGAGATGACAGAAATAAATGGAAAAACATTCCATGATAATGGATTGGAAGAATCAATATTGTTAAAATGGCCATACTGCCCAAATCAATTTATAGATTCAATGATATTTCTATCAAATGACCAACATCATTTTTCACAGAATTAGAAAAAAACTATTCTAAAATTAATATGGAAGCAAAACAGCCCAAATAGCCAAAGCAATTCTGAACAAAAGAACAAAGCTGGAGGCATCACACTACCTGAATCCAAACTATACTATAAGGCTACAAGAAGCAAAACAGCATGACAGTGGTACAAAAACAGACATATAGACCAACAGAACAGAATTGAGAAACCAGAAATAAAGCTATACAACTACAACCATCTGATTTTCAACAAAGCTGACAAAAACAAGCAATGGGAAAAAGACTCTCTATTCAACAAATGGTGCTGAGATAGCTGGCTAACCATTGCAGAAGAATGAAACTGGACCCCTACCTTTCACTGTATACAAAAATTAACTCAAGATGAATTAAAGATTTAATTCATCTTGGAAATATTTAATTCATCCAGGAAATACTTTTCTTGACATCATTCCTGGCAAGGAATTTTTGGCTAAGTTCCCAAAAGCTGTTTCAATGAGAACAAAAATTGACAAGTAGGAACTAATTAAACTAAAGAACTTCCATACAACAAAAGAAATTGTTAACAGAGTAAACAGACAATGTACAGAGAAAATATCGCAAACTACGCATCTGACAAAAGTCTAATATCCAGAATCTATAAGGAACTTAAACAACGGAATGAGCAAAAGACAAATAACCTCATTAAAAAGTGGGCAAAGGACATGAACAGACACTTCTCAAAAGAAGATGCAGGCTGACTCTGGGCACACTGCCTACGAGTTAGCCCTGCTCCACAAAGAACAGTAGTAAAACAATGAAACAAAATTAAAGCAGACATACAAGTGGCCAACAGACATACGAAAACATGCTCCACATCACTAAATATCAGAAAAATGCAAATCAAAACCACAATGAGATACCATCTTACACCTATGAGAATGGCTATTATTGAAAAGTCAAATAACAGCAGATGCTGTTGAGGCTATGGAGCAAAAGGAACACTTATATGCTGTAAGTGGGAATGTAAATCAGTTCAGCTACTGTGGAAAGCAGTTTGGAAATTTCTCAAAGAACTTAAAACAGAGCTAACATTTGACCCAGCAATCCCATTTCTGGGTATATACTCAAAAGGAAATACGTCTTTCTACCAAAAGACACATACACTCATACGTTCATCACAGTACTGTTCACAATAGCAAAGACTTGGAATCAATCTAGGTGCCCATCAATGGTGAATTGGATAAAGGAAATGTGATACACGTACACAATAGAATACTACACAACCATAAAAAGAATAAAATCATGTCTTTTGCAGCAACATGGATGCAGCTGGAGGCCATAGTCCTAAGTGAATTAATGCAGAAATTCAGAAAACCAAATATTACATGTTCTCACTTACAAATGGAAGCTAAACATTGGGTGCTCATGGATAGAAAGATGGGAATAATAGATACTGTGGACTACTAAAGGAGAGAGGGAAGGAGGGGGATGCAGGTTTAAAAACTACCTGCTGGGTACTAGGCTCACCAACTGGGTGATGATATTTGTACCCCAAACCTCAGCATCATGCAATATACTCAAATAACAAAGCTGCACTTGTACTCCCTATATCCAAAATAAAAGTTGAAATTATTTTTAAAAAGATTCGTGAACATGAAGGCACAGCAGTAGAAACTTTACAAAATGAAACACATAGACAAAAACATTTAAGTAAATACAAAGAGCATCAGTGAGTTTGTGACAATATTAAGCAGACTAATATACATATAATTGTTTCTCTCAAGGATAAAAAGGGATATTCAGAAATACTAAAGAAATAATAGACCAAAATATTTAAAAATTGATAAAATTTACAAATTTGCAGATCTCATAAGCTCAACAAACCTCATACACAAGAATCACAAAGACAAGTACAACAAGTACACTATAATAAAACTGCCAAAAACCAATGATAAATGTAAAAATCTTTAAAAAAAACAGTCAAAGAAAAAAAGACATATTATATGCAGAGAAACAAAGAAAAGCATGAGAGCAGCTTATCTGAAACAATGCAAACAAGAAGACAGTGGAGCAACATCTTTACAGTACTGGGGTGGTGTGGGAATGTCAACCCAGAATTTTACATCCCGCTATATTAGCCCATTTCATGCTGCTAATAAAGACATACCTGAGACTGGGTAATTTATACAGGAAAGGATTTAATGGACCTCCAGTTCCACGTGGCTGGGGAGGCCTCACAATCATGGCAAGGAGGAGCAAGTCACATCTTACATATATGGCAACAGGCAAAGAGAGAGCTTGTTCAGGGAAACTCCTCCTTATGATATGATCGAATCTCATGAGACTCATTCATTATCAGGAGAACAGCACGGGAAAGACCTGCCCACATGATTCTATTACCTCCCACCAGGTCCCTCCCACAACATGTGGGAATTGAAGATGAGATTTGGATGGGGACGCAGCCAAACCATATCCTTGTGCCCCTGGCCCCTCCCAAATCTCATGTCCTGACACTGCAAAACCAATCATGCCTTCCCAACAGTCCCCCAAAGTCTTAACTCATTTCAGCATTAACTCAAAAGTCCATAGTCCAAAATCTCATCTGAGACAAGGCAAGTCCCTTCCACTTATGACTCTGTAAAATCAAAAGCAAGTTAGTTACTTCCTAGATACAATGGTGGTACACACATTGGATAAATGGAGCCATTCCAAATGGGAAAAAATGGCCAAAACAAAGGGGTTACAGTCCCCATGCAAGTCTGAAATCCAGCGAAGCAGTCACGTCTTGAAGCTCCAAAAGCTCCTTTGGCTCCATGCCTCACAATCTGATCACACTGATGCAAGAGGTGGGTTTCCAGGGTCTTGGGCAGCTCCACTCCTGTGGCTTTGCAGGGTACAGACTCCCTCCCGGCTGCTTTCATGGGCTGCTGTTGAATGTCTGGTACAAGCTGTCAATGGATCTACCATTCTGGGGTCTGGAGGACAGTGGTTCTTTTCTCACAGCTCCACTAGGCAATGCCCCAGTAGGGACTCTGTGTGGAGGCTCTGATCCCACATTTCCCTTCTGCACTGCCCTAGCAGGGGTTCTCCATGAGGGTCCCACCCCTGCAGCAAACTTCTGCCTGGGCATTCAGGCATTTTCATACATTGTCTGAAATCTAGGCAGAGGTTCCCAAACCCCAATTCTTGACTTCTGTCTTTTTGCAGGCTCCACACCACGTGGAAGCTGCCAAGCCTTGGGGCTTGCACACTCTGAAGCCACAGCACAAGCTCTATGGTGACCGCTTTCAGCCACGGCCAGAGTGGCTGTGACACAGGGCACCAAGTCCCTGGGCTGCACACAGCACAGGAACCCTGGGCCTGGTTCACAAAACCATTTTTCCTTTCTAGGCCTCCAGGCTTGTGATTGGAGGGGCTGCCCGTGAAGACCTCTGACATGCCCTGGAGACATTTTCCCCATTGTCTTGGAGATTAACATTAAGCTCCTTGTTACTTATGCAAATTTCTGCAGCCAGCTTGAATTTCTCCTTAGAAAATGGGATTTTCTTTTCTATCACATTGTAAGTTGCAAATTTTCCAAACTTTTATGCTCTGCTTTCTTTATAAAACTGAATGCCTTTAACAGCACCCAAGTCACCTCTTGAATGCTTTGCTGCTTAGAAACTTCTTCCACTAGATACCCTAAATCATCTCTCTCAAGTTCAAAGTTCCACAAATCTCTAGGGCAGGGGCAAAATGCTACCAGTCTCCTTGCTAAACCATAACAAGAGTCACCTTTGCCCCAGTTCCCAACAAGTTCCTCATCTCCATCTGAGACCTCAACCTAGACCTTATTGTTCATATCACTGTCAGCATTTTTGTCAAAGCTATTCAGCAAGTCTCTAGGAAGCTCGAAACTTTCCCACATTTTCCTGCCTTCTTCTGAGCCCTTCAAACTGTTCCAACCTCTGCCTGTTACCCAGTTCCAAAGTCGCTACCACATTTTCAGGTATCTTTTCAGCAACACCCAAACCCTAGTACCAATTTACTGTATTAGTCCATTTTCATGCTGCTGATAAAGACACACCTAAGAGTGAGCAATTTATACAGGAAAAAAAGTTTAATAGATTTACAGTTCCATGTGGCTGGGGAGGCCTCACAATCATGGTGGAAGGCAAGGAGGAGCAAGTCACATCTTATATGTATGGCAACAGGCAAAGAGAGAACTGCTGGGAAACTCCCTTTAATAATGCCATCAGATATCATGAGACTTATTCACTATCGTGAGAACAGCATTAGAAAGACCTTCCCCATGATTCAGTTACCTCCCACTGGGTCCCCCCTACACAACATGTGGGAATTGAAGATGAGATTTGGGTGTGGACACAGCCAAACCATATCACTAGCTAAAATATTTTTAGAAAACCAAAGAGAAATAGATTTTTTCAGTTGAATAAATTTCAGGATTTATCTCCAGAGAACATACTACATGAAATGTTAAAATGAATTCTTCCAGGCAGAAAGAAATGGATACCAGATAGAAATATGGATCTACAAAAAGGAACAAACAACTCTGGAAATGGTAAATACATGGTTAATTAACTAATATTTTTATATTCATTTTAGGTAAATAAAATAGCTTTTCAAAAGATAATTTACAGCTTAATCAAAAATAGCAATGTAATGTATTTATAACATGTAAAAGTGAAATTTATGGCAACAAAAACAAAGTCAAGAAGAAAATATTTATATATTGTATATGTAATAAAATAGTTACATCCATAATATATAAAGATCCCTTAGAACTCACTATTGAGAAATTAAACAAAACTCAATTTAAAAAAGTGGGCAAAATATTGATAGGCACTTCACCAAGAAGAAATGCAGGCCACATAAGCACATGAAAACATTATCAATATCATTCATTATTTGAAAAATGCAAATTAGAACAACAGTGGGATAGCATTACACACCAATTTGAATGACTATAATTAAGAAGACTGCCCATCCAAGTATTGGCAGGATGTGGAATGGAATTCTCATACACTATTGTTAATGTAAAACAGTACAGTTACTTTGTAAAATGTTAGTTTCTTTAAAAGTTCAACATGCACCTATCATGTGGTCCAGTGATTTCACTAATTGGTATTTACAAAAGAGAGATGAAAGCACACGACCATGCAAAATGTACACATAAATGTTCAGAGGAACTTTATTTGCAATAGCCAAAACCTGGAGAAAAAAAATGTCCACCAGTCAGTGAAAGGATAAAGAAAGTGTAGTGCATCTATGCAATGGAATACTACTCTGTGATAAAAGCATTAACTATTAATACATGCAACAATATGATGAATCTTGAAATAATTACACTGAGTGAAAGCAGCTCAATAAAAAAGATTACATATAGTAGGATTCCATTTATTTGCAATTCCAGAAAATGCCAACTAATCTATAGTAACCAAAGCAGACCAGAGGCTACCTGGAGACCACAGAGGGGTGGGTGAAGAAGGAAATGTTGGAGCACGGGGAGGAGCTGAAGGGAGATATTACAAAGGAACAGGAGAAGACTCTGTATGTTGACTGACATGTCATTATCTCGATTATGGTGGTGGTTTTGTGGGTGTGTAACTTACTCAAAACTTGTCAAATCATGCTTTTAAATATGTGTTGTTTATTGCACGCTAATTCTACCCCTACAAAGCTATTTTAAATATTTAAAAAGTTGTTTTTAGAGAAGTCTCATTTCTATCCAAATCTCTTCTCCCCTGTTCCCTGCCTCATCCTATAGGTAGTCATTTCTATTAGTTTTTTACATGCAATTCCAATGGGCCTTTGCACAAAAATAAGTGTGTGTATTTTCCCCATCTTACCCTCCAAATACAGTCACACACACACACACACACACACACACACACAGACATACTTTTCTGTATTTCTCTTAACAATATATCCTTGGAGATTCTGCCACATTGGTATATAGCGATTTTTATCATTCATTTTTACATCTGCATAGAATTCTTTTGTATGACTGTACCTGAGCTTGTTGAACCAATTCCCTATTGATTGGCATTTGAGTTGTTTCCTTTCTTTTGATATTACAAATATACCAAAATTCGTAACCTTATTCATAAATCACTTTGTAGTTTTGACCATTTCCCTTTGAGATTGATTGTGAGAAGTGAGATTGATGACAGACAGAGGTAAATTTTTAAAATATTAGTATTCTCAAACTTAACATTCTCAATTTTAACTATTTGGAGACAACATCAAAAGGGTGGGATGTGATCATCTGTTATTTTGGTGAGGCTTAATTTTGAGCAAAGTAAATGCTTAGGATTATGTGAAGAAGTAAGTCATTTGGGAATAAACTAGTCCACTGTCCTACAGACACATATAAACAAAGTTTTATAGTTTGTTACTTGTTGTAGGATCCAAGAATAGCCCTCAAGTTTCCTGAATCCTGCACTCTCTAGGAGCAATTGCAAGTGTGAAATCAAGGTTTGATTAACGTCAGGAATATGCTGGATTTGTTACCAGCAAGGAACTTGGAAGTATGGAACTTGCTTCTGAAACTGGAAGTTTGGCTCTGGATGGTCTGATCTTTGTAGCTGTTTCTGCCCAAATGGATTCTCATCTCATTTCCTTATATTAAAGGAATTTGTGTCTTTTGCATGGGTCTGTGGGTACTTTTGCTAGCATTGTGTAGTAGTCAAGAGTATAGGATATGAGCAAGGGTATCTGCATTTGAAACTGGTTCTGCCACTTTCTAACTGTATAATCGTGGGCAACTTAACTTCTGTTCTTCAATTTCCTCTCTTTTCTGAAATGAGGGTATTCATAGTACCGGCCTCACAGCATTGTTGTCAGAATTAAATGAAACATATACAAAATGCTTAGAATAATGGCAGGGAGACAGTAAGCACTCAATAAATGCATGCTATGACATCCATAGTGACGATCACCTTGGGATATCTATCCATTGAGCATATATTATATGAATTAAAAGAACATTTTTCAGCATTGAAATTTGGGAGATTTTTTAAGCTGGCAGAGACATCTTTTATTAACACTAAGAGTCCTATACACACAACATGTATATACATTAAATTATGAAAGATACATAATGAGTCTGATATTAAACACCAGTTTTTCCTTCTGAGAAAACTGGACTAGAGAAATATGTAGTTCTCCCTCAAAGTGAATCCTCATCTATCTATGAGCTACTCATCTTAAAATCTGTATTTCTCACTTTTGGGTCAGCCCTCACGGTTACTAAGCTTTTGTTTATTAAGTTCTTGCCTAAAACACATTTTTTAAAAAAGATCCTTTTTAATTGACACATGGTAATAAAACATAGGTTTTAAGTATGGGGTCTCTGTCAGTGATTTTCTCCAGAAAGTCCCCCCTACACACCCCATTCTGCTCTGAAAACACGGTCCTCAGGTGGCTGCATCTCTTTTTCTAGCCAGAATCCTCTGCACCTGCCCCTCATTCCCTTGGGGGCTGCATAGTCCTGGATGAGCAATGCCCATCTCTTCCTAACAGCAAAGTGAAGACCCTGTACATGGCTTTAGGTAGAAAGAATAACTTCCTGCTTAGAGTCTTTTCTGAAAATAAATTGTGCACTTGTGTAACACCATGATACTTCCTGTTTAACCCCATTAAATATCCCCAGGTAGCAGTAGCTTGGTAGGTGGCTGCTAAATACTTAATGTCCCTGTAGGTAACCCATTATTTTCAGAAAGCACTGCCCTGTGGAGACTTGAGAAGATCATGACTGGTTTGATCAGGAGTAAAAGTGTGTGTGTGTGTGTGTGTGTGTGTGTATGTGTGTGTGTGTGTGTAATACGGATAGACTCAGAGAGAGAGAGAAAGATAACAGAGCAACTCCATTTAAAGGACCTTTTTTATATCCTACTAAACTCTAATTGAGGATAGTTATATTGTTTGTGCTTAAACATTCTACCAGTGGAATCAGCAAGAACTTTCTGGAAGATGGAAATTTTAATCCATGTGTAGTGCATGTTAATCAGTTCACTTTCAAATACCTGAAGAGTGGCTGGATAGAAGAGTTAAATGCATGTAAACTGCAAGTACTAATGAGATGCTCTTTCTACTATATGTCAAGAATCTTAATTTTATTCTAAGTGTCTTAGAGCCATCACTTGTTTTGGAGAATGTGTAGTGGAAATCAATAGGAAAGAGATGTCTTAGAATGATGCCAGGCACACAGTTAAGTACTCAACAAACGCAAGATATTGCTTCCATAATGACCATATGACCTCAGGACAACTACCCATTCAGTATGCATTACAGGAATTAAAAGAACATTTTTCAGTGGTTTTTGCAATATGGAGGATTATTCTATTTATAGATACTTATGTTGCGTGCAGAGTTACAGGATTTACCTAATGATGACGAGATATCATGTGAAATACACAAGATTGAGTATCAAAAAAGCTGGGCTTGAGCTCCAGTTCTACTGTGACTTGTGTGAGCTTGACTGACATGGTACTTTTCTTTCTCATTTGAAACTGATGAGCTTAGAAAAAGTTATTTTTATGACTGTTTTCACCTGGAATCTGATTATAATTTATAAATTGTTATCAACCTGCATTTGGAAGCTAAGACTCCTACAGGGTTCATTTAAACTCTCATGAGAAAATGTGTTTTCTTTTTCCTTTACTTTTTTCTTTGTCTTTTTTTTTTTTTTTAACCACTCTTTAATTACTCTCATGCTTATGAGTGGCCTTTGGAGAATGCCTTGCAGTACTGTTACATGCAGTCTACCTACTGCCTCTGCAACCCCTCTTCAATGAGTCTCCATGTATTGTACTGCAGTTCTGCACTGTTCAGTGGCTCCCCTACCTAGAGCTAAGGGAGCACTGAAATTCAAGAGGAGTATGGGCTGTGCTTTTACTCCCAAACCATAAGCCTGGATGCGATTATGCATTGCCACAAAGGAAAGAGTGCTTCCTCCCTCCATATAAACTAGTAGAGACCCTGTGTCTTCCCTGGGTGCCAACCCTAACTCAGGAAACTGTTGGATTAAATATGACACAAGGTACTTCTGTTCCCTGAGAAGTATGAGGTTTGAATTAAGAAATTCATCATTTATCATGCAAAGGATGCAAAGTTACATGAAATAATAAGAATGATTCCCATCCCAGAGCAAGACTTAATTGTACTCAGATCAATGGGTTTTCTCCCAGTTTCTTAGCCCCTCTTTCCTAGTCAGCTTGCACAGCATGGGCAATGAAACACTAACTGGTAACTGCACCATAACCCCCATCCCTTTGTCCTTCAGCCATGGAATTAGTACAGAGTATACCACAGAGAGACAAAGGGGTATGTGAGCAGAGAGAGGAGAGAGAGAATCTGAATAATAGGAACATTCTAGTCACTAGAGAGGTGTTTTATGTGATACAGGAATGATGTTTTGGCTCCACTATAGCCTGGATGACTTATATTCAACACGTTTGTACACCAAACAACCTTTAGATCACTAAAGTGATTTTTCTAGGTACTTTGACAGCATGAAAGAGGTCACTGTAGAGCTAGGAATTGGGCCTTCTGAGTCCCCAGAATAGTAGATTCGTCTCCTCCATTGTCAATATATAAATGAGAATTAGGTGATTATACTTTAGTGAATTAGGAATTTAATTAGCATCTCTCAGTTGACTTGGACCTAAGTAACCCTGAGATTTTGAGAAGCTTCAGCCTTTGGACATGAAAACCTGAGGAGTAGACCCTGGATCATGGTAAATTAACCAAGATAACTCCACCTCAGAGATATTTTGATGGCCAATAGGCTCCCCTTGGCAATAGTTCTATCTTAAGAGAACCTCAAAATACACTGACTCAGGACTGCCAGAGCAGGAGTTGTGTCGTTATTGTTGTTGTCTTGAGTAATTCTGAGCACCAGCCCAAGCCACTGTATTTTCCAGTATTGTTGTAGACCCTTTAAATTGTTTAGAGGGCTGGGGTATTATTATTATTAAAGTAATGAAATACTACCTCCTTACCAACTATCTGACGATGCCCATTATATTAACAAAACATGCATTATTTCATCATGGTTTAATTAATACCATGTTTAATAGGTATCTCACTTCATGCTAGATTCCAGCACTCTTTTCAAAAGCAGCAAGCTTAAGAATTTTTACTAATTTAATTGAGAGCAGTCTTAAATTAATTGTATAATTAATCTTGTCAAATTAAGTAACATTTCATACACTACCTTATTAAAGAAACTTGAATATTTTAAATTACCATGCTATTAGGCATTAATAAAGAAGTTCTTCTGTATTGTTCTGCTTTATAACACAAAGAAGGTAATTGCAATGTAAATTGCAATATAAAAGCTAATTTCTATAGTACATTAATAATTAGATACACATTATTCCCTTTTATATTTTTTTAGTTCAATGGATGATCTTTTTTTTAAAGAAAAATTATCCCCAAGTGGCAGAATTTAACTATTATGTTAGTGATTAATTTCATGACTGGCCCTTGGAACATTTTCAGGAGTGGTCTAGTTAAACCTGAAATAGATGGCTATAAACAGCAATAGTGCCAACTACTGAGATCTTGAACGTCTTGAGGAATCGGTTGCTCAGATGTTTGTGAATATGCAGCACATCTACTTCTTAGATGTAGGTTAAAAAGCTCTGATCTCTGATAAGTCACTGGAGATGATAAAACACAGTGTCCTCACATCTAAAACCAGAGGTCTTTTCTCCAGAGACAACCAGATGTGACATGAAGACAGTGTATGAGAATAGATATTTTAAATTGGTGATGAGCCATGGGGTGGGTGGGCAGGAAGGAAAAGCATAATGACTTACCAACATTTTAGAAACAGATGAAACTTAGTCTCAAGGTCAAAAATCATCATTTCTTAAATTCTGTGGCATACACATGTATTTTTTCTGAATTGTAAGTTGCTGAGGTCAATGCCATTGCTAACCTCGAGGAGCTATGCACATCACATATCCCATTCCCCAGGCACGGAATCTATGCTAAAATAACCCAGAAGCCAGCTTATGCATATTTCTGGGTAGATTTAAATGGTACCTTATTTACTGATGATGCTTAAATATTAGCACTGATCACATTGAAAGAGTTGCTATTGAGTACTTTGTGCCCGAATCCACAGCTCTTACTAGGCATTCAAAAATGCTTTGGCAAAGTGAATAAACATAGCTAGATATATAAAACAAATAAATAGAAATAGGTAAAAAAAAATCTTGCTAATGGGAGTATTTCTGATTAGCCTCATGAGAATATTTTTTTCTAATCTTTTTCTAGATTTGCTTGGTAGTGGCTGTTATCTGAAAATGACTAATTCACTTAGGGTTTGTTTTTAGTTTTTTTTTTTTAAGAAGAAATGAAATAATACCTGTCAAATTCATTTTTTAAGAACAATAGTTTTGGGGTACTAGAAGAAGTGCAACATTTTTAATTTAACCACTCAAAACAAATCTGTGATGTGAAAAATGTACCTAATGGGCTGAGTTTGTTGCATTCTTACTGATGTCAATTGTTGCTTATCCTTGATTCTGACTATGGTTGTCATTAGTTCTATTCATCAAAGGTTTTTGTCCTTTCTCCTTCCAAGCAAATGGTAGGATTTTATTTTTCCTCCACTTTGTGGTTAGGTGTGGTCATTTGACTTCCTACAGCTTATGAAATGTGAGAGGAAGTGACTCAGGTCACTTCAGAGAGTAATTTTTAAAGCCCAGTTGTGTGATTTATTATGTTTCCCTTTTCCCTGCCTCAACAAACATGGAAACATGGAGATAGAGTGTCCTTCCACCCTGGTTCCTGAGGGAAAATGACCCAGAGCACAGTTCCAGGGAAGCACTGATGAGCATGAAGCGTAACCATGCATCGTGAGTGAGAAATACATGCGTATCCTTTGAAGCTACTGACATTAGGGACTGTTCATTATAAAACCATAGATGAGTGTATCCTGACGATGTGACCACATCATTGCACGATGTGACCCTGAACCACAGATAACTTGGAATGCTGGGGAGGAGGGCAGGGTTTGTGTGCAGCAAGGGGTGATAGAAAGGTACAAATGAATTCTTCAATGTTGCAAAGACATTTCTACCCTATTCAAAAATTTGAAACAAATCTGTAACATTTCTATCAATCCTTTTGATAGTTTAGAAGATTAGATTTACCAAAAAAGGTTTGGGAAAATACATGTAGGGTGGCACTTGAAAACTACATTTAATTATTAATTATAGTGGAGGTGTTCTAGAAAAGGATATTATGGCATAGATTTGGTTTTGTTCTGTTCAACTTTAATAATGTTTTACTGTTTTTGAAAGTTATACTTATCTACTGCTGACATTTTGGTAACACAGAAAAGCACAAAGAAGATAAAGTTTACATCTCATTTTATGAAACCAAGACAACCAATGTTAACATTTGATACATATCTCTTTGTCTTTTCTTCCATGTTAAGGTATAGGTGTGCATGTTTAGATTTTAGATGAAACGCATGTTTTTAAATCATAAAAAAATGAAAGGCCGCCCTTTTCTCCTTCATTCACTTTTCAGTTAATCCCATTAATATTTCCTGTTTTTTTCCTATGCTTACATACACACACACAAACACACACACACATACGCATTCATTTTTATCTATATTATCTATATATTATATATGAGATACATAAATTCATACAAAATTATTTTTAATATAACTGATTCATTTAGAACAACATGTTCTTTAGGCAATATAAGCTTTTAGGCAAAATTACGTCAAAACATAAAGAACAGTCTCATTAGCTGTAATGAATGCAAAGCATATATTTTATATACAAAGGTGTGCCTCCAAGTTATATATATATTTTTTTATTTTTTATTTTTTTTGAGATGGAGTCTCGCTCTATCGCCCAGGCTGGAGTGCAGTGGTGCGATCTTGGCCCACTGCAAACTCTGCCTCCTGGGTTCACTTCATTCTCCTGCCTCAGCCTCCTGAGTAGCTGGGACTACAGGCACCCGCCGCCGCGCCGGGCTAATTTTTTTGTAATTTTAGTAGAGATGGGGTTTCACCGTGTTAGCCAGGATGGTCTTAATCTCCTGACCTCGTGATCCGCCTGCCTCGGCCTCCCAAAGTGCTGGGATTGCAGGTGTGAGCCACCGCACCTGGCCGAAGTTATATATTTTATATAAATATATGCTTCATTTATTTGTTTTTTAAACTAAACTATCCATCTGGATATGGTGTTTCATACTACTCATGCTGTTTGGAATTTTTTTTTTACATTTAAGTATATATAGTCTATATTTTCTTCCATTGTATTAGCTATTTTAAAATGTTTACATCCTACATAAAACCTTTAGTCTGTTCTTAGATCTCTTTCCATCTACCCTGTTCTCACGAGCAAATTAGGTTAAGCGGGACATTTTCCACGGGTGCTTCTTAATTGTAAAGTGAACAGGCATACTCTGAACGACAAATGAACGACTTGAATTTTAGCAGATCTGCCTCATGCAAAGCTGTGAGTGTCATGTTTCCACTGTGGTCGGCAGTGCCCTGCAGAGGAGCCCTCCAAGGCAGGCAGCCTGTCTCCTTCATGTCAGCTGCCTTGTCATATGCTGGCACAGCTTTGCTTAAGACTTGACTCCCATTCTGTCAGATTACGATTCACCTGTCACTGCCCCGCTGCCAGCAAGAAAGACACTGGAAAGGTCCTCAGCTGTAGATTAAGTCCCAAAACTAAGGGTTGAGATTCAACAACTTTTGCTCACTCAAGAGTCTTAAATGTCTCAGATTCTCCAATTTTCAACAAGGATTTATTTTAAATGTTTCTGACCGTCATTATATTTGTGGCTAATATCTATCATTTAGAAATATATGTCATTTTACTGTTTATAATAGGTTTTTCTAAATATTTTATTTTGAAATTATAGTAAAAAAAACTTTATTTTGCATGTACAGGTCTATATATTCTTAACACAGGTATAGATTCAGGTAAACGCCATCACAACCAGAGCATAGAATGCTTCCATCACCCTGAAAATTTCCTTTTGTGTCCCTTTGCTAGCTCTTTGTCATCACATCCTCTCATAGCCTCTAAACTATGACAAGTGAGATCCTCTCCATCCCTTGAGCTTTGTCTTTTCACGTATGTAATATAATGAAATCACACAGCATGGAATCATATAGCGTGGAATATTTTGGCTCTTGTTTCTTTCACTCAGCAAATGCCTTTGATATTAATTCAAGATGCTTCTGATATCAAGTTTATTCCTTCTTATTGCAATAGTATTCCACTGTGTTAAGGTGCCACAGTTTGCTTATTCATTCATCCATTGACAGATTTTTTTTCCTGTTTCCAGCAGTTATGAATGGGACTGCTATAAACATTCATGTACAGGTAGTGGTGTTAATATTTTCATTTTTTAAGGGTAGATAGTAAGAAATAGTGCTGAGTTTTGCAGTACATGTTCATCTGACTTTATGAGGAACTGCCAAACTGAGTTTCCTGTGCAGGCGTTTCCCATTCCCACCAGCAATGTTTGAGAGTCTCATTTTGTCTGTTTCATTGCTAGTGCTTGGTATGGGCATAATTTTTTATTTTAGCCACTCTAATAGGTGTGTAGTTGGATTTTATCATAAGTTAACTTTGCATTTCCCTAACAGCTAAATATGTGGCTCATCTTTTCATGGGCATGTTTGCCTTACTTAATTGATTATTGGTGTAATGTATTCAAGTATTTTGCCTATTTTTCAGTTGGGTGTTTGCTTCCTCTTGAGTTTTGAGCAGTCTTTATGAATGCTGAATAAAGGCCTTTGCAGATATATGATTTGCAAATATTTTCTCCTAACTTACAGGTTTTTTTTTTAATTCTCAGTAGTTGCTTTCACACAAAGTAATTTGGATAAAGTCCAGTTATGGTTTGTGTTTTTATGTCTAAGAACTGGTTGCCTAATTTCAGATCATAAGGATTTTTTCTTATGTTTTCTTCTATGTATTTTATAGTTTTAGTCTTTATATATGTAGATCTATGAGGCGCTTTAATTTTTACATAAGGTGTAAGGTTTAAAATGAAGACTTACTGTTTGGCATACCAACTGCATACCAATTTTAATGTCAGACTTTCCAACTTAATTTATAGAAAAGACAATCCTTCTCCATTGAAAAACCTTTGCACCTTTGCCAAAAATTAATTAGCCATATTGGTGTGGGTCTATGTCTAGACTATCCATTCTGTTCCATTGATCTATGGGTCTATTCCTTTGTTAATATCCCACTTTCTTCTTTACTTAGCTTTGTAGTAAATCTTTTTTTTATTTTTAATCTTTATGGGTACATAGTAGGTATATATATTTATGGGGTACATGAAATACTTTGATACAGGCATACAGTGTGTAATGATAACAACATTGAAAATGGGATATCCATCACTTAAAGTATTTATTGTTTCTTTGTGTTATAAACACTCCAATTATACTCTTTTAGTTATTTTTAAATGTACAATAAATTATTGTTTACTGTAGTCACTCTGTTGTATTATCAAATACTAATCTTATTTATTCTAAGTATATTTTTGTACCCATTAACTCTCCTCACTTCCCTCCTTTCCCCCTTACTACTCTTCCCAGCTTGTGGTTACATTATTCTACTCTCTATCTCCATGAATTCTGTTATTTTAGTTTCCACAAATGAATGAGAACGTGGTAAGTTTTTCTGTGCCTGCCTTATTTCACTTAACGTAACATCCTCTATTCCATCCATGTTGTTGCAAATGTCAGGATCTCATTCTTTTTTATGGCTGAATAGTACTCCACTGTGTATATGTACCACATTTCCTTTATCCATTCATCTGTTGGTGGACACTTGCTTCCAAATCTTGACTATTGTGAATAGTGCTACAATAAACATGGGAGTGCAAATATCTCTTTCATATACTGATCTCCTTTCTTTTGGGTGTATACCTAGTGGTTGGATTGCTGGATCACATGGTAGTTCTATTTTTAGTTTTTTGAGGAATCTCCATACTGTTCTCCATAGTCATTGTACTAATTTACATTCACACCAACAGTGGGTGAGGGTTCCCTTTTCTCCACACCTCACCGAAATTTGTTATTGCCTGTCTTTTGGATATAAGCCATTTTAAATGGAGTGAGATGATATCTCATTATAGTTTTGATTTGCATTTCTCTGATGAACAGTGATGTTGAGCACCTTTTCGTACACCTGTTTGCCATTTGTATGTCTTCTTTTGAGAAATGTCTATTCCAATCATTTGCCCATTTTTAAATCAGATTATTAGATTTTTTCCTATTGTTTGAGCTCCTTATATATTTTAATTATTGTTTGTCAGATGGATAGTTTGGAAATATTTTCTCCCATTGTGTGGGTTGTCTCTTCACTTTGTTGATCATTGCCCTTGCTGTACAGAAGTTTCTTAACTTGATGTGATCCCATTTGTTCATTTTTAGCTTTGTTTGCCTGTGCTTGTATAGTATTATTTTAAAAATATCTGGCAAACCAATGTACTGGAGAGTTTCTCTAATGTTTTCTTTTAATATTTTCATAGTTTGAGGTCTTACATTTAAGTCTCTAATTCATTTTGATTTGATTTTTTATATGGAGAGAAATAGGGTTCTAGTTTTATTCTTCTGTATATGGATATTCAATTTTCCCAGCACCATTTATTGAAGAGAGTGCCTTTTCCTTCATCTATGTTTTTGGCACCTTTGTTGAAAATGATTTCATGGTAGATGTATGGATTTATTTCTGGATTCTGTTCCATTGGTCTATGTGTCTGTTTTTATGCCAGTGCCATGTTGTTTTGTTTACTATAGCTCTATAGTATAATTTGAAGTCAGGTAATATGATTCCTCCAGTTTTATTCTTTTTACTCAGGATGAATTTTGCTATTCTGGGTATTTTGTGGTTCCATGTAAATTTTATGATTATGATTCCTATTTCTTTTAAGAATGTCATTGATATTTTCACAGGGATTGCAATGAATCTGTAGATTGCTTTGGATAGTATGGACATTTTAACAATATTGATTCTTCCAATCCATGAACATGGAATATTTTTCTATTTTTTGTGTGTCCTCTTCAATTTCTTGCATCAATGTTTTATAGTTTTGATTGCAGAGATCTTTAACTTCTTTGGTTAATTCCTATTTAATTTTATTTGTAGCTATTGTAAATAGGATTACTTTCTTGACTTCTCTTTCAGACTGTTTGCTGTCCACATTTAGAAATGCTATTGATTTTTGTATGTTGATTTTGTATCCTGCAATTTTAGTAAATTTATTAGTTCTAATAGTTTTTTGGTGGAGTCTAAGTTTTTCCAAATATAAGATCATATCATCTGCAAATAAGGATAGTTTGACTTCTTTCTTTCCAATTTGGATGCCCTTTATCTTTCTCTTGCCTTCCAGTATTGTGTTAAATAACAGTTGTGAAAGTAGGCATCCTTTTTATGTTCCAGATCTTAGAGGAAAGGCTTCCCATTCCACCCCACACCCCATTCTGTATTATACTAGCTGGAGGTCTGTCACATATAGTTTTTACTATGTTAAAGTATGTTCCTTCTATTCCCAGTTTTTTTGAGGGCTTTTCTCATGAAGGAATGTTGAATTTTATCAAATGCTTTTCAGCACCAATTGAAATGATCATGTGGGTTTTGTCCTTCATTCTGTTGATATGATTTATCATGTTGATTAATTTGCATATGTTGAACTATCCTTGCATCCCTGTGATAAATCACATTTGGTCATGATAAATGATCTTTTAAAAATGTTGTTGAATTTGTTTTCTGTTGGGATGATTTGTCCAATGCTGAAAGTGGGGTATTAATGTCTCTTGCTATTATTGTATTGGGGTCTATCACTTCTCGTTACCTCTAATAATATTTGCTTTATATATCTAGGTGCTCCACTGTAGGGTGCATGTATATTTACAAGTATTAATGTCCTCTTGCTGAATTGACCACTTTAATATTATATAATGACTTTCTTTGTCCCTTTTTATTGTTTTTGCCTTGAAATCTATTTTGTCAGATGTAAGTATAGCTATTCTTGCTCTTGTTTTGGTTTCTGTTTGCATGGAATATATTTTCCATCCCTTTATTTTCAGTCTGTGTGTGTCTTTATAGGTGAAGTGTATTTCTTGTAGGCAGCAGATCCTTGGTCATTTTTTTTTAATCCATTCAGCTACTCTGTGTCTTTTGATTGGATATTTTAGTCTATTTACATTCAATGTCATTATTGATAAGAACTTACTACTGCCATTTTTTAATTTGTTTTCTTGTTATTTTGTGGTCTTCTCTTCCTTCTTTCCTCTGTTCTGTCTTCCTTTTAGACAAGGTGATTTTCTCTAGTGGTATGTTTTAATTTCTTGCTTTTTATTTTTTGTGTATCTCTTGTAGGTTTTTAAATTTGCAGTTACCATGGGGCTTTCAAATAACATCTTCTAACCTATTATTTTACACAGATGAAAACGTAACACCAATTTCAAAAACAAACAAATTAACAAGCAAAGAGAAAACTAATAAAAACTCTACACTTTTAACTTCATACTCTCTTCTTTTACCTTTTATTGTTTCTATTTATATCTCATTGTCTATGTCTTAAAAAGTTGTTGTAGTTATTATTTTTGATAGGTTGAACTTTTAGTCTTCCTACTCAAGAGATGAATAGTTAACACACCACAATGATGGTGTTATAATATTCTGTGTTTGTCTGTGTACTTATTATTACCATCTAGTTTGTACCTTTAGATGATTTCTTATTTCTTATTAACATCATTTTCTTTCAGATTGAAGAAATCCTTTTAGCATTTCTTATGGGACAGATCTGTTGTTGATGAAATCCCTCAGCTTTTGTTTATCTGGGAAAGTATTTCTTTTTTTTTCTTGCATATATTTTATTAAAATTTTATTTATATTTTTGATGTTATTGTAAATGTTAACTTTTTTGTAATTTATTTTATTTTATTTTATTATTATTATACTTTAAGTTTTAGGGTACATGTCTTAAAAGAGTAATCTGTTTCCAACTTTATTCATCTCTTTCAAAATTTCTTTGGTTATTCCAGTTCCTTCACTTTACACATGAATTTATAATCATCTTTTCTATATTGCAAAAAAATCCTACTGGGATTTCAATTAAAACTGCATCAAATCTATAGATCAATGTGTAAAGGATAAACATCTTTAATATGTTGAGTCTTCTAGTACATGCAAAAAATATGTTGCTTCATTTATTATTTTCTGATTTATTTCATCAGCATTGTTTTCAGCATAGCAATCCTGTACATGTATTCTTAGATTTATACATCTAAGTATTCCATTTGTTTTGGAGCTATAATAAAATGTTGGCTTCCAGTTGTTCATTGCTAGTTTATAGAAATACCGTTGATTTTTGTGTTGACCTTGTAGCCTGTGTCATTGCTAAATTAACTTAGTTCTAGGACTTCTTATGCAGAAATTCCCATTTCTAGAGAGACAATCATGTCTATGTATTGAGACAGTTTTATTTATTGTTCTTCAGTCTGTGCCATTTCTTTCTTATTCTTGCCTTATTGCACTAGCCAAGATTTCAGGTGCAATGTTAACTGGAAGCTGTGAGCATGTACATCCTTTCCTTATTCCTGACTTTAGGAGGAAAATACTGTATGTCATCAGTAAGCATGATTGTAGCTGTGGATTTTTGGTAAATGCTCATTAGCAGGTTGAGGAAATTCCCTTCTATTCCTGGTTTCTTGAGTCTTTTTTTTTTTTTTAAATAATGAATGGATGTTGAATTTTCTTAAATGTTTTTTTCCACATCAATTCATATGTTCATAAGACCACTTCCTTGGCTACTAATATAGTAAATAATATTGATTGATTTTCAAATATTGAACCACTCCTGCATTCCTGTGATGAACCCTAATTAGTTGTGATGTACAGTTTTTTAAAAATATGACATTTACTTTGCTAAAATTTTGTTAATAATTTTTAAATCTTTGTCCATGAAGGATATTGGTTTGTAGATTTTTTTGTAATGCCTTTGCCTGATTTGTTAACAGGGTAGTGCTGTCATCATGAAATGAATTATTAAATATTTCTTCCTATTTTATTTTCTTGAAAATAGTGCAGAATTGGTTTGTTAAATATTTATTAAATATTGTTAAATAAGAATTAATCAGTAACACCATTTACAAGTTCCTTTTTTGGAAGTTTTAAAAACTGTTAATTAAATTTCTTTAAAAGTTATAAGACTATCCAGTTATATCTCTAAACTTAGGTGAGTTTTTGGAAGTTGGTGATTTTCAAGGCATTGGTCTGTTTCACCCAAATTTGTGATTTTATATAACTAGATTTGTGTATGGTATTCTCTTACTTTTTTAATGGTTGCAGAGTACAGTAACATTTTTCTTTTATTTCTGATATTTGTAATTTCTGTCTTCTCTGTTTTATTCTTTGCTGGTATTGCTAGGACTTATGGATTTTGTTGATCTTTTAAAAGAACAAACTTTTATGTTCATGAATTTTCCTAGGTAGTTTTGTGTTTCCATTTCATTAATTTCTGTCCTAATCTGTATTCCTTCCTCCCTCTGACTTGCTTTGGATTTATTTGCTACTATTTTGCTACGTTCTTAAGGTGAAAGATTTAGATTATTTATTTGACTTATTTTTTCTTTTCTAACACGAGCATTTAATGCTATGACTTTAAGCATTGCTTTGGTCCTATCACACAAATTTTGACATGTTTTATTTTCATTTTCTTCCTATTCAAAACGTCTTCTAGTTTCCTCTAAGCCTGCTCAATCTCCTGACCTGGTGATCCGCCGGCCTCAGCCTCCCAAAGTGCTGGGATTACAGGCGTGAGCCACCGTGCCCGGCTGGAATACTCTATAAAGGTTAAATAGATTCCACTGGTAAATGGTGATGTTCACTTACTCCATATGCTTGCTGATTTTCTGTCTCCTGCTCCTACAGATTACTGTGAGAGTGGTGCTGAAGTCCCTAACTACAACTGTAGATTTGTCTGTTTCTCTTAATTATGTCAGTTTTTGTTTCATGTGACTTGTCATCTGTTTTTAGGTATGTACACATGGAGGAATGTTATATCATCCTGGTAAATGGATACTTGTATCATTATGTAACATCTTTCTCTGTCTCTGGTAGTTTTCTTTGCTCTGAAGTCTACTTTGTCTGATATTAATGCAACCACTCACATTTTCTTTTGATTAGTGTTTGTATGGTATATCTTTTTCCGTCCTTTTTACTTTTTGCTTGCCCGTATCCTTAAGTTTCCAATGAGTTTACTGTAGGCAACATGTAGCTGGGTCATTGATTTTATCCATTCTGAGAATCTGTAGTTTAAATAGCATTTTGAGACTATTCACACTTAATGTAAATGCTTAGACTTAATTATAATATTATTTATTTGATGTTTGTTCTTTTGTTTATCCCCCTCCCCTTTTCTATCTTCTGTTTATTTTGAATGGTTTTTAGTATATCATCTTAATTTATCTATTGCATTTATTACCATATCATTTTGTCTAGATGTTTTAGTGGTTGTTCTCAGGTTTACAATATATATATACTTAAATTTCCATTTCGAATCAATATTTTTCTAGCTTAGCTGGAGCATTCTGACTCAGGATATTTCATGAGGCTGCAGTAATCCCAGGACTTGGCTGTGGTCAAAAGACCTGCTTCCGAACTATTTCATGTGGTTGTTGGCAGGCCTCAGTCCATTATAGGCTGTCAGAGGGCTGCAGTTTCTTAAAATGTGGGACTTTCCACAGAGGTGAATTGTGTGTGTGTGTGTGTGTGTGTGTGTGTGTGTGTGTGTGGTGTCAGAGAGAGAAGGAGAAAAGGGAAGACCCAGGTAGAAGTTGCAGTCTTTTGCAGTCTTTTTATAATCTATTCTCAGAAGTGTTTTACCATTACTTCAGCCAGCTATTTGTCACATAGATCAATTCCGGTAAGGTTTGAGGAGGTCTACAGGAATCATTTGGTGCCTTTGGGTCTACCACATCACTATCACTGCTAGGTCCATAATTCAATGTTCTCTAGACTGATATGAACATTCCTGTTCCAGTTTAAGTCAGTTTAGTTATCACTAGATTATTACCTGTGGCTGTAATCCTCAAGATGCTAGGGGAGAGCATGTAGCATAATTTTAAATCTTAGCATTTATCTAAGGCCTCTCAATAGTTGAGAGAAGTCCAACGTATATCTTTGAAGCTTATAGAATAGTAAAAAGTAAAAAAGAGCTAAGAAAGTTACAAAAATTATGGTATATTTTAAGTGTCTATATTTAAGATTTCAACAAAGATACACAAATATGCTGACTACATTGATGGCTTCCTTCAAAGATACCCTGACAAGTCTAAATGTAAAGATTTTCATGAATGTAAAACCCCCAAAAAGCACAGCCATATGATATTTCCCTTTTAATAACCTATGGCCAGTTATTGGGAGGCCACTTTATTTTTTCAAAATCTACCAGTAGCGCTCACAAGTTCACAAAGTCGCCAATATTTCCTGCTTTGGTGTTCTGATGATGTCTGGGATTGAAGAGCTAGCTGCTTAGAACACCGCTTTTCTAGTAAGCATGAAAACCAAGTGTGCTTGTCTGACCCCTTGATCACTAATTATATTTGACTTGGAGCTCAGTGTAGAATTTTGACTTTTGGCAACTGATCAGTCACTTGGTGGCATTTATTGAGTTCAGTCCATTCTACCAGAACTGAAGATAAAGAGGAAGAGAAAAGGCCATTGTTAAGTCTTAGGGTCACAGTTGGTACCATTCATGATGCCATAGCAATAAGTTTCGTTCCCTCCTCCCATTTAATTTACACTTGGTGTATTAGTTGCTTTAGAATGATGTTTATGAGTGACATTTCTCAGGCTGCAGTTCCTAAATAATTACACATTTTTTGGAAAATGGTTATTTATACAATGTACTCTATGAGTCAAGTATTTGATCCTATTTTCCTGTTAGCTTTGGGAACACAGAAGCTCAGTTGCAGCCTCCCTGGTAGAAAGTGCACAAGATCTGTGTCCTGCCTTCTTCTTACTGACTTAGCCACATGATTCCTCTTATTTTCCTTCCTTTTGTTTTCTTCTCTTCCTTATTTAGTCACCTAATTTCCAGTAGTTATTTTTAAACCCCTTAAAATTATATATAGTTAAAAAAATGTTAGAAGACAGGGAGGAAGAAAGAGAAGCCTTGTAAGAAAGCCTTTTAATAGTAAGCATATATATTGAATAATTAGAGTTATCTAAACTGCAGAGCACTTCACTGTGAGCTAACGGGGCAACCCTTGCTACAATAGAGGCCATGTGGTCAATTTTCAGATGAGTTTTAAATGAGGTTCATACTTTGAGTAGAGAATATGTGTCCATATGTCCATCAATTAAGGCTGAGACTCACTTTTAAGGGGCTTAAAAAGATATTAAATTAATTCCACTTCTTTTTCTAATGATTTCCTGTGGTGAGAAATACTATCCATAAGTGATATTTAATTTTCTGTAATTAAGTTTATCTGATCCTAGTGATGGGTAGTTTCTTATACTTCTGTGTATGATAATGATGTCTATAATAAGCACTAAAAAAGCCTAATATAACTTTTGAATCACGAGTCTGCCCCCCAAAAAAACCCTAAAAATAAAATAGTGTAGTTTTGAGTACCTTTTAATAGTTTATGTAATTAAAAATTGGTGATATGGTAAATTGCTATTAACCTGAATGTCCCTCCTCCGTTACTATGTTAAGTAATACAGCATATATAGAATTATATGTCATGGTTAAGACCTCTTCATGGTTGTTGATGCCATTTGGTTTTGTGTATAAAGAGCAGGCGTCTTTTCTAAATACCAATCCGCTTATCAGAGTGGTACTTGTATCAGTCTTCTTTTTCCTCTTCTGGGATCAATAATGAACAGTTTTGCAGGAATGTCTTTGAAATGAAATATTGGGCTCCTAAAGCCAGTGCATAATTGTTGTGTGAAACAGACATTTAGAGTCCGCTCGTGGAGGCTGTGTTCTTATTCATTGACACGTGTGCTTTCTCCTTCCTAGGTTTTTGAAAAGAAGGCAAGCCTATGGTAGTCAGAAATTTTATTGTCTTCTTAAAAAAAATGCCAACTACAGCTTCTGTTTGTATTTGATAGATTTCCATTATAAACGGGTAGTTTATAACGGAATATAAAGGGCTCCCATCACTGACGCCTTCTCACTTATGTCTGCTATTTGACATGTCACCAGCAATTAAGGACAGATCCAAGACATCACAGAGTAAACATATCTCAAAACTCACAGAGGGAAGGAAATGCAAAATGATGTCAGGACAGAAACAGATCCAGGAGGAATATCACCACAATGCAGCAGATCCTTGATTTGAACATCCACTTAACAATAATATAGATACCACGTGAGACATGTTTTCAAAACTGGATACAGGTTGTGAACTGTTTCGATGCCAGATGGTTATTTTTGTCGTTGTTAAATGGTGTGTGTATTCATAGTGGAAGTCAATAACTCACAAATATTTGTAGTAGATTTTAATAGATCCCAAAAGTGAAGGTAAGATTTTCTCATACAGATTCTTTCTTCTCTAGCAAATCACTTCTAGATTCTAATGGAACAAAAGAGAAGTTCTATGACCGGTTTTTCTTTTTCTTTCTTTCTTTTTTACTCTATGAGATCATTTCTGTTAAATGCCTTTATGAACACTTATGGTTGTATTTTTAGTCAATACTAAAGTACAAAAGTGGTCATCTGATAAGGGGGGATTTGGAGTATTTTCTGTTTTCTTCCTTTTGCATATCTGCATGGTCTTTTTTTTGTAAACAAATACGTATTGTCTTTTTTTTATTATTATACTTTAGGTTTTAGGGTACATGTGCACAATGTGCAGGTTTGTTACATATGTATCCATGTGCCATGTTGTTTTGCTGCACCCATTAACTCGTCCTTTAGCATTAGGTATATCTCCTAATGCTGTCCCTCCCCCCCCCCCCACCCCACAACAGTCCCTGGAGTGTGATGTTCCCCTTCCTGTGTCCATGAGTTCTCATTGTTCAGTTCCCACCTATGAGTGAGAACATGTGGTGTTTGGTTTTTTGTCCTTGTGATAGTTTACTGAGAATGATGGTTTCCAGTTTCATCCATGTCCCTACAAAGGACATGAACTCATCATTTTTTATGGCTGCATAGTATTCCATGGTGTATATGTGCCACATTTTCTTAATCTAGTCTGTCGTTGTTGGACATTTGGGTTGGTTCCAACTCTTTGCTATTGTGAATAGTGCTGCAATAAACATACGTGTGCATGTGTCTTTATAGCAGCATGATTTATAATCCTTTGGGTATATACCCAGTAATGGGATGGCTGGGTCAAATGGTATTTCTAGTTCTAGATCCCTGAGGAATCGCCACACTGACTTCCACAATGGTTGAACTAGTTTACAGTCCCACCAACAGTGTAAAAGTGTTCCTATTTCTCCACATCCTCTCCAGCACCTGTTGTTTCCTGATTTTTTAATGATGGCCATTCTAACTGGTGTGAGATGGTATCTCACTGTGGTTTTGATTTGCATTTCTCTGATGGCCAGTGATGATGAGCATTTTTTCATATGTTTTTTGGCTGCATAAATGTCTTCTTTTGAGAGGTGTCTGTTCATGTCCTTTGCCCACTTTTTGATGGGGTTGTTTGTTTTTTTCTTGTAAATTTGTTTGAGTTCATTGTAGATTCTGGATATTAGCCCTTTGTCAGATGAGTAGGTTGCAAAAATTTTCTCCCATTCTGTAGGTTGCCTGTTCACTCTGATGGTAGTTTCTTTTGCTGTGCAGAAGCTCTTTAGTTTAATTAGATCCCATTTGTCAATTTTGGCTTTTGTTGCCATTGCTTTCGGTGTTTTAGACATGAAGTGCTTGCCCACGCCTATGTCCTGAATGGTATTGCCTAGGTTTTCTTGTAGGATTTTAATGGTTTTAGGTCTAACATTTAAGTCTTTAATCCATCTTGAGTTAATTTTTGTATAAGGTGTAAGGAAGGGATCCAGTTTCAGCTTTCTACATATGGCTAGCCAGTTTTCCCAGCACCATTTATTAAATAGGGAATCCTTTCCCCATTTCTTGTTTTTGTCAGGTTTGTCAAAGATCAGATAGTTGTAGATATGTGGCATTATTTCTGAGGGCTCTGTTCTGTTCCATTGATCTATGTCTCTGTTGTGGTACCAGTACCATGCTGTTTTGGTTACTGTAGCCTTGTAGTATAGTTTGAAGTCAGGTAGTGTGATGCCTCCAGCTTTGTTCTTCTGGCTTAGGATTGACTTGGTGATGAAGGCTCTCTTTTGGTTCCATGTGAACTTTAAAGTAGTTTTTTCCAATTCTGTGAAGAAAGTCATTGGTAGCTTGATGGGGATGGCATTGAATCTATAAATTACCTTGGGCAGTATGGCCATTTTCACGATATTGATTCTTCCAACCCATGAGCATGGAATGTTCTTCCATTTGTTTGTATCCTCTTTTATTTCATTGAGCAGTGGTTTGTAGTTCTCCTTGAAGAGGTCCTTCACATCCCTTGTAAGTTGGATTCCTAGGTATTTTATTCTCTTTGAAGCAATTGTGAATGGGAGTTCACTCATGATTTGGCTCTCTGTCTGTGATTGGTGTACAAGAATGCTTGTGATTTTTGTACATTGATTTTGTATCCTGAGACTTTGCTGAAGTTGCTAATCAGCTTAAGGAGATTTGGGGCTGAGACAGTGGGGTTTTCTAGATATACAATCATGTCATCTGCAAACAGGGACAATTTGACTTCCTCTTTTCCTAATTGAATACCTTTTATTTCCTTCTCCTGCCTGATTGCCCTGGCCAGAACTTCCAGCACTATGTTGAATAGGAGTGGTGAGAGAGGGCATCCCTGTCTTGTGCCAGTTTTCAAAGGGAATGCTTCCAGTTTTTGCCCATTCAGTATGATATTGGCTGTGGGCTAACGGAGTTTCACTCTTGTTGCCCAGGCTGGAGTACAATGGCGTGATCTCAGCTCACTGCAGCCTCCGCTTCCTGTGTTCAAGCAATTCTCCTGCCTCAGCCTTCCATGTAGCTGGGATTACAGGCATGCATCACCACGCCCAGCTAACTTTGTATTGTTTTAGTACAGACAGGGTTTCACCATGTTGGTCAGGCTGGTCTTGAACTCCTCACCTCAAGTGATCCACCTGCCTCAGTCTCCCAACATGCTGGGAGAGATTACAGACATGAGACACTGCACCCGGCCCTATTACCATTTTTTCTACATAAGAAACTACAAAGAACATTTGAAATTATTGAGTATATATGCTCAGAATTTCTGGCAGATTCACTGAAGTCCATAAAAACCAACTGAATGAACACTTCTTTTTTTTTTTTTTTTTTGACCGGGTCTCATTCTGTTGCCCAAGCTGGAGTGCAGTGGAGCAATCTCAGCTCACTGCAACCTCTGCCTCCTGGGTTCAAACGATCCTCATACCTCACCCTCCCAAGTAGCTGGGACTACAGTCACATGGCACCATGCCCGGCTGATTTTTGGTAGAGACAGGGTTTCACTGTGTTGGCCAGGCTGGTCTCAAACTCCTGGCCTCAAGGGATCCACCCACTTTGACCCCCTAAAGTGCTGGGATTACAGGGGTGAGCCACCGCACCCGGCCTCAGTGAACACTGATCGCACACTCGTGATACCCTTGACAGACGTGTTTTGAGGGTACAGATGATAACTGAAGAATTAAATAGGTATGAAATTAGAAGATGTGTTCATAAACATTTAGGTTAGACTTGCATGGTTAGGTTCTTCGCCTCCCCCTGTGAATATGTCATGAAGGAGCTCAGCTGCTACAACAGAGGACTTCCAGCTTCTGAGTTCAGTTTTGCCTGAAATCTTCTGGCAAAGGGATGTCACTACCGATAAAAATGCACAACTGCATAATTATACTCATGAGCTTCTTCTGCGGGAAGCAGCGTTTGACAGCAAACGTAATTTGACCATGTGACTAAAGCTACACTACTATTTAGGTTAGGATTAAAAAATATAAGAAGACATACAGGGACAACTCTGTATATAAATATCAGGAGTGGAAAGAGAAAATTGCATGTTCTATTATAATTTCATGGACTTTTTGCTTTTCTTATTTCCACAGATTTGATTATTAATAATAAATTACACATCTAAAAGAATTTATAGCTCCCCATACAGTACATAATTTGATATTCATAATTCTGTAAAAGTAGGTATTATTATTGTGATTTTACAGATGAAGTGAAACAGAGTAATTTAAGAGACTTACAATGATAAAATTGTAGAACTGGAAAGGAACTTAAGATCATCGTCTGGCTTGCAAAACTTGTTTCCTTTCTGTTTCTTTTTCTCTCTTTTGTTTTCATCAAGAAACATTTTTTTCCAACCAGAATGTTCCTGTAGAAACTCATATTATAAAACAGGTTAAAGTGCTATATTATTTACTTTTAAGTTCAAATTTATAACAAACATTTTTTACTTATAAAATCAATGTGAGAACAATGAAACTGCTTGGACAAATCTAACATTTAAAGTTGGTTATGAATGTTAGTAGGCATAATATATTTTCCATAAAATTCTTCTTTACTTCCTTTATTTATAAGTAAATTGCATTTACTTTTTATTTCCTGTTTATTTCTATAGGTTTTAGTTGTGTGATATTAAAGATAGTTGCAATTGGCATCAATTAGAACTTACAAGTGGCAACTGATTTTTTTATTTTGAATAGATTGTGATTTCAGAGTATTCTTAAAGTTATCCCCAAATGCAAAATATAAGTAATTGAAAAATTTTATTTCACAGTCTCTAATTACTTTAGTCTTATTATAAATATAATAATCAGATGGAAAATATCTCAAACTTATAAGACAATTTATCACCTTGCATAATCTGGTATTATCGCAACACAGTAAGTTATCTATTTCTACCTATAACACAAGTAACTATAATGTTGTGATAAAGACATGAAATAAATAGATGCTACTCCAGCCTCTCTTGGCAATTCAACGTATGTGCTAGGACAACCAGTTAAAAACAATCAATTGAGCTCATATCTTTATATATGCTTGCCTTTGGAATTCCACTAAAATATTAAGTAGAGAATTTTTTAAAAGAATATACCCTCAAAGACAAAGAGAATGGTTGAAGAGACAGGAGCCGGCTGGGCGTGGTGGCTCATGCCTGTAATCCCAGAACTTTGGGAGGCAGAGGCGGGTGGATCGCCAGGTCAGGAGCTCGAGACCATCCTGGCTAACACGGTGAAACCCCGTCTCTCCTAAAAAATACAAAAAATTAGCTGGGCATGTTGGTGGGCACCTGTAGTGCCAGCTACTCAGGAGGCTGAGGCAGGAGAATTGCTTGAACCCGGGAGGCGGAGCTTGCAGCGAGCTGAGATCGCGCCACTGCACTCCAGCCTGGGGGACAGAGCAAGACTCCGTCTCAAAAAAAAAAAAAAGAGACAGGAGCCACTAAGAGATATTACCAAATTTTGAGAAGACAGAAAGCTGACTGAGGATAGGTAACTGACATAGCAAAACAAGAAACCTGAACTTTAGATTTCTGCAGGGAAAATTTGCAAGGCTGTTCACCCCACAAAGAGAGATTCAAGGTGAACTGGAAAGTGGTGAGAGTTTCAAGGCTGAATACAGAGGCGTTGACTGGATGTCTGTGTAAGGAAGGATTAGATACCCACATATCTTCCCAGGTTCCATACAGCCAGTGACAAACATGCTCTGTGTGGGTTGGGATTCTCATACTGATAGCAAGGATCCCATTTTGGAGAAACTGAATTGTCCCAAGAGTACACTCCACAGAAATGGACATTTACATGCCTACATGAAAATGCCAATTTATTATTTTATCACTCTAGAGTGCAGCTGTCTCATATAACAAGCTCTTTCCATGCAAATAGGCTCTTCCAGTCATTTTCTTAGTGACATATTTTTCAATCTGAATGGCAGCCAAGATCATCATAGATTATAGGAAAGGCTCCAACATGAAAGACAGAATCAAAATAAATAAACACTATGATGTACTCAAGAAAAAGGGACAATACAGGGAGCAGAAGAAAACTTCAACTTATGCGCACTAATATTGTATTAGAAAGAAAGGGACTATTAGTCCATTTCATGAGAAATAAGGCTGTTAAAAGGAACATTCAGAAAAAAATTCATAGTGATTTGACAAATATATAAAAAAATTTCTAGTAGATATATAGAAATCTAAGCATATAAAAACCAAAGCAATTGCTAATTCCAGAGTAAGAAGTAGTCAGAGGAAGGAGAAAATGAAGGTTAAGAAAAAAAGAGTATGAACAAAGAAATGAGGCTAAAAGGACCAGGGGAAAGAGAACAAGTAGTAATACTTACACAAGAATGAAAAGTAGTATACTACTTGGCTCAATAGTAAGCAGCGTTTCGAGGTCAAATAAATCAAATCTTTAACAATATTTCTTTTTTTTTTTTTTTTTTGAGATGGCGTCTCACTCTGTCACCCAGGATGGAGTGCAGTGGTGCAATCTCGGCTCACTGCAAGCTCCGCCTCCTGGGTTCACACCATTCTCCTGCCTCAGCGTCCCAAGTAGCTGGGACTACAGGCACCCACCACCACGCCCGGCTAATTTTTTGTATTTTTAGTAGAGATGGGGTTTCACTGTGTTAGCCAGGATGGTCTCGATCTCCTGACCTCGTGACCTCATGATCTGCCCGCGTCGGCCTCCCAAAGTGCTGGGATTACAGGCGTGAGCCACCACGCCCGGCATCTTAAACAATATTTCAACCAAATATGATGATGTAACTTTTTAGAGGAAAAAGATAGTTAACCGGAGAGAGGATATTTCCCCTCTTCTCTTAAAATAAGAAGTCAGTAAGTAACATCTAAAATAAATAGATTATGAAATAGCAAATGATATTAGAAACATGCTTCCAGGAAATGAGATTGAGAAAGGGTGAAGCAGGGAATAGTTTACATTTGTTATAAGATTTTAATACAATTTGTTTTCTTTCTTTCTTTTTAAACTATAGGCATGAATTGCTTTGATACACACATAAACAAGTAAATCAACTTCCAGATGTAAAGGCCAGACTGGAACTGATAAAAGGATGCTAAAAATATTCTGTTTTCTGTGACACTTACATGACTTGTAAATATTGTAAAACAAAATATTTAAAAAGAAAATGTTTGGAAAGTATAGAAGACAGAGTTATTGAAACCCATGACCTAAGTCTCGTACAATTTGAATCTCTGTGTTTTTTCTAATACATCCTTTCTTTATCTTACTTCCCAGTCTTGTGGTGATCACTCAGCTGCTTACATGGCGGGATGGAGGATTCCAAAACGTGTCATGGCTCACTGCCATTGTGTGTTAGAGACTTACAGCATACCATGAAGACTCTACATTAAAGCCACTTCTTAAAGCAAATGCCATGTCCTAGAGTGTCATCTGCAGAGAAGCAGTTTGCACTTGAGAGAAATCAAGGTCTTCTAAGTAAGTATTGGCTCTGTGGACCTAAACCTAAAATGTGACAGGTAGCCTCCAGTTCAAGTGCGACTAGAGTGTGAAAGGGTCAGTTAGTAGATGTTGTTCTGTCATCACTGTTGAATTCATCCATTCAGCAAGTAGAAAATAAGAATTTTGAGAAAACAAGGCATATAATTTCTAAGCATTGATATGAGCGAAGGTCTTGTCCAATACAGTAGGAAACTGGATAAATCACAGAAAGAATGAACGAACTGGGTATTTGACAGGAATAGGGTTACTAAAAAGCAAAGAAAAAAGGAGGAAGGGAACTCAAACATTAGGTAGAAGCAGTTAGAACCCAAGATAATCCTCAACTAGTTTCTACTTTTTACTAAGACTTTTTCTAAAGATCTGTTTTAAAACTAACTTTTTGTATAAATCCAGATTTTAACATTAAACAAGCAAGTTTAGTATTTCAAGGCCAAAAATGTGCCCAGGCCAGCCCGTGTGTCAAATGTCAGATACACACTCCCCAAGGGGCAAAATGCTGCTCTAGGGCTGTCCTCTGAAGCATTATCCATCATTATGGGTTTTCTGAACTTGCAGTAAATTGTGTCATTTCTAATAGCAAATTGAACATTTTCCTGGAGAGGAGGAGATGTTAACATTGATAATGAGCTATAATGTTCTAAGAGAATGCACTAAACATTTTGTTGAGAGGACAATTTGTTAGTAAATAATATAAAATAATAGAAGGGATTAAAGAGAGGCCAAAAGTTATAAATTATTAAAATCTATTCTTGATCATACAAGAAGTAGCACAAAGAGAACAAACACACAAGTTGTCAGATATTCCACATTTTTGCATGTGAACCAAACAAATATGCATTTTCAGATCCCAAACGGATACCATCATCAAAAGTACTGGACCCGGAATCAGGCGTCCTTCCTTTCATGCACCTCGGCATGATCACAGGCCTATTGTTTAGTTTAGACATATGTATTCTTATCTGTAAATGTGCTTGTCCTTGGGAGCAGAGAAAGGAAAACTAGACTAGATTATGGAAGATAATCTGTAGTCTATAGTTAGCGAAGAAGTCTCAACAAATACGATTTTATACCATATCATCTTGACCTTCAATTTTTTTTAAATCAAAGGTTAATATTTTATTAAAGTTAGTACAATTTGTAAGTTTGACCTCTCGGAACCTCCCATTTTGACAAATTAATCAACCATTTCCTACTGGTCCTCATTCTGGTGGCAAAGTCATATGATAAAAGCTTCAGTGCTTGCACCAGAAATGAAAGTTTCAGCTCTCAGGGAAAGCCATTACAAAGGCTTTGCTTTGTTAAATGTCCTCATTCTGTAGGCTAGATGACTAAACTTCGATTTATTACTTTTTTTTTTTTTTTTTGAGGCAGAGTCTCACTCTGTCCTGCAGGCAGTGGCAAGATCTCGGCTCACTGCAATCTCCACCTCCTGGGTCAAGCGATTCTCCAGCCTCAGCCTCTTGAGGAGCTGGGATTACAGGCACCTGCCACCATGCCCCGCTAATTTTGTATTATTAGTAGAGATGGGGTTTCACCATGTTGGCAGGCTGGCCTCAAACTCCTGACCTCAAGTGATCCACCCTCCTCGGCCTCCCAAAGTGCTGGGATTACAGATGTAGGCCACCACGCCCATTGTCCCTTTGTAAATGCTGTATAATTTTGAATATGTAAGAGTCAGTCTTGTGTCCCTACCTTATTTAGCTTTGGGAGAACAAAGATAGCAGAGGATATTACAACTTCCAAGGACCCAAACACCTGTTCATCAATAAACTAAACCAAAAGTGCATTGGTAAAATTCAAAAGCCAGATCCTCTATGTGAATCAGACTTAATATCACTGGATAATATCGAGACTGTCAAATTTAAAAAGGAAACAAATTGTTCAACAGCACTGACTGGGTGCTTCCTCAAGTGGTTATCCTCACCACCCAGTGGCGTGGCTACACTGGTCCTGTTTCCTACCACCGTTCCTCATTTCACTGCATTCCAAGGTTGTTTCGGGCCAGGGAGTTCTGTCAGCTAACAAAGCCCAAGAAAAGTCAATGCCAAGTGCAACATGTGGACATAGCTTTTGATGGTGTAAATTTTACCTTTAATGCTAACGGACTTAAATCTTTTAACAAGCAAGAGAGAAGATATGGAAGAACTCATGTATATCTGTCATTACTATCACATTTAATCAAATCTAAGAAATCACTGGATATCAGAGATGTTAAGATGTGAAAAAAAAAGTCCTTAAAAATTGCCGAAATATGGCATTTGAAAACAACCAAGGTCCATGCTGTATTCACCATGGCTCACCTGTGGCCCTTTTCCAAAATAAAAATAAACACGAACATGTGGCCACTGGGTTGCAAGATCCTTGAGATTCAGGACTCCTATAAATGACTTTAGTGATGGCTCCAGCAGATATCATTTTAAGATTTCTCTGCTGTGACAAATCTCATTTCAGTTTGAAAATGCCTTGTGATTACACGGTACTATTTGCATGGTGCCCCTTTTAGCTTTTAGGTCACTTATATTTTGTCAATCAGTCCTACAGTGTTATTTATTTATCTATCACTTAATAACCATACAGCAGAGAATAATTTCTCTGGCCTAGCATGGTAATTTGTACTATAATTTCACCCCCACGGCTGTAAACTTAAATTCAGACACAGCTATGATTGCTAAAATTAAGATTTCTAGGTCACTTTTCAGCTTCTGTGGTTCCTGTCTTTCATCATTTCATCCCACTCCATCTTCTTCAGTCAAAGTATGGTTCGCCAAACACATAAGCAAAGAAATATGCCAGTTGTTTCTTTCAAATGTGGTGCATACTTGATAGAGTAGGTAACATTCAAGTACTTACGTGAACTGGGGTTTTTTTTTTTTTATGGCCATCCTGTATATCCTGAAGTTAAATTCAGAGAAATGTGAAAGGGGATATTTTTTAAATCACAGTCAGGTTACTTCCTAGAAACTTCTGCATTAGGAAAAATCAAATGGATAAAGAGAAAGAATCAATATTACTAACTGGGAAAACTAAGGACATCCCAGAAACAAGTAGACCTTGTCTGTGGCAGGATTTCTCCAACATGTCATATTTTAATGGCACAGTCTTTTGAAAAGGGACATTTTTTTCCTTTCCTTTTCCATTTTTACACAGGAAATAGTCTTTGAAGTATGAATAGTGGTTGGGCAAATGGTTAGAATCTTCTCAAAGCTCATCGTAGTTCATATTTGAGAGTATGAGAATTCCTCAGCAAGATGGCAGACATGATTTCTGAAATATCAAACCTTGTCCTTTATTTTTCTGGACTCATGAGTTTCCAGTTGTTATTTAAAAGGTAACTCTGTATTCCATTTCCCTCAAATCATTCAATATTCTAAGTAAGAGGCTCTGTCATCTCTTTCTCCTTATTGTGGGTTTTTCTCTTTTAGGCCAAGTCTCTGTTTCTATAAATGTGGACTTTTAAACAGGTTGGAACAGATACGTTGTTAGTCACTGTTATTACCCAAAGAGGCAGGAATCTCATTTGCAAAACAATTGAAAATAAAGGACATTTTCTTCTTAAAAATCACAATTTATTTATTTAGAGATGGAATCTCCCAGGCCGGGCGCGGTGGCTCATGGGTGAACCGGAGGCGTTGCAGTGAGCCGTGGCCACTGATCCAGCCTGGGGACAGACAAATCCATTCAAAAAAAAAAAAAAAAATCTCCCTCTGTCACCCAGGCTGAAGTGCAGTGACATCATCTCAGCTCACTGAAACATCTGCCTCCCCAGGTTCAAGTGATTCTCCTGCCTCAGCCACCCCCTTGAGTAGCTGGGATTACAGGTGCCCGCCACCACACCCAGCCATCTATATATATATATATATATATATATATATATATATAGTGTATTTTTAGTAGACATGGGTTTTTACCACGTTGGCCAGGCTGGTCTCAAACTCCTGACCTCAAGTGATCTGCCTGCCTCAGCCTCCCGAAATGCTGGGATTACAGGTGTTAGCCACCGTGTGCAGCCCACAATGGCAATCTTTATGAACGCCTTTATTGTAGGCACACGTGAAACAGAGTGAATCAAGTTTATTGAATGCTTTTGATGCCAAACGCAGAAACTTGGACAACAAAACCCTGCAGGGTTGCCATTTTATAAATTGCAGATATTAGGTATCTTGATAGCTACCTACCTCCTGGCTTAGCCACTGCCCACGCCAAAAAGAGCCTCTCCAGCGGAGTGAGAAGTTCTAAATTTGAAACTCAACTTCAACAACTTGCTGGTTGTGACTTTGAATAATCCACTCACATTTCGTAACATCTCTGCTTTGTCATCCTAAATATGGCAGAAATAATACCCATCTCTTGAATATATCATGAGTAAATTTTTTAATGCATAAAACCTCCATGCTTCTGCATGTAGTCAGCATACAGTAAATAAAGTTTCCTTCTCCTAGGTAAGAAGGACTGCTTCATAAATTATAAAGCTTTATGTGAATGCGAGAGATTGTTATTAATACTGTGTTGCTTCCAGATTCCAACTTTTACAAAAGAGTTTTAGAACAAGAAAAGAAATTTAGTCATTGTCTCACAATACCTGGCATAAATAAGTACACAATAAAAGTCAACCTTCTCATCACTTTCCAAACTTTTCATCATTAGCACAGATATGGCATGTCAAAGTATTTTTCTACCTCAAAGCAATTTTTTTCTCTTTCTTTTGTCTTTCTTATCTAACATCAAAAGTATCCTTTTGAAAATTCATAAATATGGTAGAAAAGAAATACCAAATCCAAAGCTCCTCTCTCTTTTTCTTGGACAAAAATGAAGATTGTATGCATCTGGAAAACAAAGGAAAGGATTGGAAAGGTGTTCTGATTCATCCAGTGCAGTCTTTATCCCTGGGTATGCATGTCCCAAAGTGGACATACATCTCTATTTTTGCAAATTCTGGCCACGCTTTCATTTTCCATCCTTATAGGAATTAGACGACAGGACAAGGTACACAGTGATTATTACTCTGTACAAGTTAGCGTAGGGTATCTGTTCCTTCTAAACAACGTTCTTGGCTCTATCATCACTATTCAAATCACAAATCCAGGATTTGCAATCCATTTTAATCCTCCACTGAATCATTTTAAATTAATTATTTGCACATTCAGTTACAGAAACCAGGATGTTATCTGGGTAGAGTTCCAGTTTATATCTATCTCTTTTTATTTTATGTATATGTTGAGAATTATCAGATACATTCTCCAAAACAGATAGTTTAATATATTTTATTGGCTTGTACAATGGCTTTTTATTAGTAGTGACAGTATTTTGGAAGATAACACATGTCTTTCTTTACATCATATCTATCCTTTCCGCATAATTGCCTTATGACTTTGGCCACCTGTTTTTGATACTGAATTGGGTCTCATTTTCATCATATATAGAGAATTTTAAAATTGACTTAGAAAGTTAGACCAGTCTTTTTGTTAAATATGACTCAGTTAATTTATGAATGTGGTAAAAGAAGAGACTTTGTTATGTAAAGCATATAAATACTTATTCTAAGATCGTATACTTTCAAGTAGAAAAAAATAGCAAATTCAGAACCAAGGTGCACTTTTCATGTGCAAGTTACTTTGTGCTGCATGATTTTAGTAATTCAGCATGTAATGTCACAACCCTTACCACTGTGAAATTTCCACAAATACCAAGCATGACAAAGGTTGTAATAGTTTAGGACCATATGGGACTAAGTATTATAAGAAATCAAAATGTGTTATCACATATTTGAATATATCACATATTAGAACATCAATGGGGTATGCCAGCTATACTTCAGCTATGGAACTAAGGAGTCTAATTTTAAGGAGTCTAATTTATCACATTGAAATTCTATTCTATTTGAATATACCTAGCGAAACTGTAGAAATGTTTAAAGTGGATTTTCCCTATGAAAGAGTCTTCATAAATCTCACAGATTTTGCAATATTTAAAACATGAACTAGAAAACCCATGAAAATATATAAAGCCTTTAGGTAAAATAATCATATCCCTTGACTGATGTATTTTAGTATATGGTATCACAAACTTTCCACAAAATAAAACATGAGATGTAATAAATGTTTTTATTGTATCTGAGATGTGTCCTTTTTTATTTTATTAATAAATATATGAGCCCTGAAGCATGATATTAAAACAAAAACCCATGAACGTACCACCTAACCTAGAAATATAATAGAACCAATGCCAGTATATTATTCAACATGTTTCTGAATTTAATAAAAAAAATTGTATGTGTTCTCAGTATCTTCTTCCACTCAACATTATGCTTCTAAAATGTATTGAGGCCGATTAATACGTCTGTAGATCACTAATATTTACACATGTACAGTATTTTATTAAGTGACTACATCACAATCTATCCGTTCTTTCATTAATGGGCATTTAGTTGTTTCTAGATTTTTTTTCTTATCACATGCTGCTATTAACAGTGTCATAATTTCTTCTGGGAGTAGATGTGCAAGAATTGCTCTAGAGTATTTATCTAGGAGGGGATCTGCTAGAACATAGAGTATTATTTTAGCTCGGATTCCACAAAATCCAGGTCCTGAGACAAATAATTCCATGCATGGGAGTTTTTTTTTTTTGGAAGATTATTACAGGAAGCAAAGTGAGGGAGTGGGGAAACACAGCAGGGAAGGAAGAAATGCCAATAAATAAATGGTATATTCATGTGTGGTACTGCTGTGGGCAGCTGGAACCCATTCCACTGGAAACATTCAAGAGGAGACTGTTAAACCTACCTCAGAATTGTCCCTCCAAGGAGAAAGACAGCTGGGCTATTTATCCACCACTTCTTATCCCTCAATGTGTAGTGTGGCTCTGGAGGTATTTCATGCTCTGGCACTGTCAGGCCGAGCAAATCCTGGCAGATGCTTGAGAAGCTATCAGCGTGTATGGAGCCTGTTCATCTCACCTGCAGTCAGCAACAGGGGTTGGAGGTAGGGCCCTGACGTCTGTACTGCATGAAGCTGTTACATGTTTAAAGTTGCAAGACAATGATAAATTGTCTTCTTAAGTGGTTGGCTTTGTTTAAATTTTCATCAATAGAGAATAAAAGGTCCCTTTGCCCAGCATCGTCATTAAATTGTGAAAGTTTTAAACTTCTGCCAATCTATTACATGGTATTTTTAAACATTTATTGTAGTTCTCCAATTGCTAATGAGACAGAAAGCATGTTTATATAAACTTGTTAAACATTTGCATTTTCCCTCCTCCTTAGGTCCATCTATTTTAAACAATTATTTTATATAATAATTTTTTCAATTTTTAGAATTTCTATATTTTGGACACTAAATTTGAGATATCTGTGTGTCAAAAAGTTCTTAATTCAACAAAGTTCTTAATTCAACAAAGTTGAATTTATCAATTTTTTATGGATACTGCTTTTCAAATTAAATCTCTACCATGGGAATATAAAGATATGTTTCTATACTATACTTACAACTTTGAGTATTTTGCTCTTCACATATAGATATATAATTTTTCTGGAATTTAGCTTCATGCATGTTGCAAAGAAGGATCCAATTTTGTTTACTTAGGAATAAGCACCATTTATGAGATGATCCATCTTTAGCCACTTATCTCCAGTGCCATTTCTGTATTATGTATGTTGTTACCATATACCCATATATGTGACTCTGTTTTTCCTACATAAATACCTCATTGCCTTATATATCACCGCCTTATATATAGTTTTGATATCTTCTAGGCCAAACTCCCTTACCTTTTTCTTCCCAAGAGTATTTTTTACTATTATTGGTCCTTTTGCCCTTCCCCATGTACGTTAGAATCTGCTTTTGAAGCATGAAAACCTTTGTTGGGGTTTTCACTGCAATTACATTGAATCCAGATACCAACTGAGGGCAACGGACACATTAACAAAACTGAGTCCCGCTGTGTGAACAAAGATGATCTCTCTCTTTATGTTTTATTGACTGTCTTTAAATAAAGTTTTATATATGCTACACTTTATTTTTCTTCTAGGTAAACTATATCAGCTTAAGAAGATTCCTTTCTATCCTACTTTGATAGAAGTCTTTTATCATGAATGGATGTTAAATTGTACCTAATGTTCTTTATGCATCTAAAGCAATAATCATATGGTTTTTCTCTTTTATGCATTAATGTGGTGAATTACATTAATACATTTTCCAATGTGAAACAACTATTAAGCTCTTGTGATGAACATAACTTGTTCATGATATTCTGCTTTTCTGGGCAATAAGTTTATACAGTGAATTAAACAAACAGTCAATGTCTGTACTCATACATTCCAGTGTGGGGTAGGGAGAGAAAATGATAAACAGATAAATAGCTTAATGTATTATGTAATATCAGGCACTGATATTCAGGGAAAGACCTATATTTTAACCATTCCCCTTGCCACAAAACCAAAAAGATATCTGCTAATCAACTGAAATTGCAAAAACATATCATCTTCCACATGTACCTGAATATGACATTGTGCAAAAAATCATTGCATATGACATGCTGACCCCAGGGACCAACACAAATGCGGATAGGCCTAAAAAACAGAGAAACAACACTGCAAAAGTACATCAGTTAAAGAAATAAGAATAGAAAGGGTTGCACATGTATGTACTATAAAATGGTAGCCAAACTGAATTAGAATTCCTTAAGTTGCTTTTTGGCTTCATGCTTCTTAAAGGTGTTCTTTGGACATTTTTCTTTCTAGTTTACAGTATGAGCATAATCATTATTAAAGGGAATGTGTTGCATTAATTTCCTGATATCACTATAAAATAAAAAAATCTAGAGGGTGGTGATGCAGTCTTTTTTAGAGTACCCAGTAACAGGACATCAGTATCCATCCATATTTATAAACAAGTTTATCCTCCTAGCATTAGCTATGAAATAAATACGCCCCAGGCTCCTCTGGCTGTGGTAGATATCTTTCTGTGCTATGGCCTGGGATTCTGGGACTGCATACAGAGTGAAAGAAAGAGCGGAAGTCCACAGTAGAATACAGCCAAGCAGTCCCACTGAAGATCACATAACACATGCATGGCAGAAAGGAGAGAGAATTTCCAGCCAGCAGTTGTAAAAGTGGGAGGAAATAAGGAACAACTACAGTGTATCTAGCTGGTAAATGAATACAAGAATTATGGGGACCAAAAATTAATTCCATTCACACCTGCCTGTCTCATCAAAAGGAAGTGAATTGCAGAGTAACTCAAAGGAGGGGCTCCTGCCTCAGAAAGCATTAAAATGACTCCAAAGACCTACACAGAGGCTCTGTGAAAGGTGTTGCCGAAGGCTGGTTTGGAGGTATGTTGAAACTTCTAAGACAGAGAGGTTGCTCTGGGAGAAGGGACAAAGGTGCAGCATTGAGTGCCCTATTAGTCAGGGTTCTCTGGTGAAACAGAACCAAGATAGATAGATAGATAGATGATGATGATGATAGATAGATAGATAGATAGATAGATAGATAGATAGATGATAGATAGATAGATAGATAGATAGATGATAGATAGATTGATGATAGATAGATGATAGATGATGATAGATAGATGATAGATAGATGATAGATAGGATAAGTGATACATAGGTAGATAGAAATGCAGATAGATAGATAGATGATAGATTAGATAGATAGATGATAGATAGATACAGATACATACATATGACAGGTGATAGGTAGAATAAAGATAGACAAATGATAAAGAGAGATGATAGATTAGATAGATAGATGATAGATATAGATAGATAGATAGATGATAGATATAGATAGATAGATAGATGATAGATAGATAGATAGATAGAAAGAAAATAGAAATGATAGATAAGTTTATTATGGGAATTTACTCATGCAATTATGGAGGCCGAGAAGTCATCATATGCTGCCTTTGAGACGGAGAACCAGGAAAGCTGACAGTGTAATTCAGCCTGAGAACCAGGAGCTCCCACACTCAAGGGCAGGAGAAGACGAATGTCTCAGTTTAAACAGAGAGAAGGAAAACATTCACCCTTCCTCTGCCTTTTTGTTGTATTAGTGCCCTCAATGGATTGGACTGGATGGTGCCCAACCACAGTGATGAGGGTGGATCTTCTTTACTGTCTACTGATTCAAATGCTAACCTCTTCTGGAAACACCCTTACAGGCACCCCCAGAAATTGTGTTTTACCAGCTATCTGGGCACCCCTTAGCCCAGTAAAGTGGACACATAAAGTTGACCATGAACTCTATCACTAGCCCATGAGCCTGAGCTTCAAGTGCCTCTCAGAGAGACTATGATTTGGACAACTGTGGATACTTCTGGTGGCTGGGGATTAGAAGGAACACATTTGTCAGGGACACTTGGAGTCCACTGAGGACTGGGGCAAGAAGGGTGGCAACGTAGCAAGAAGGAGAATCGGGGGCTGGGACAGAGAGGAGGCCAGAAAGGGATCTGGATGGAGTAGAGAAGCAAGCAGAGATGTAATCTCTGAAAATGTTGTTGCCCATGAAAATCCTGACATTTCATCAGCCACTGTGCCATATTATTATATACTTTACTTTGAAGTCAGACTTACCTGAGTTTACATTTTGCCTTTGCTGGTACTAGTTGTGTGGCCTTAGGCACATTATTGAACTTTTATTAGCCTTGGTTTTCTGAATGTTACAATCCTAACTTTTCGGGTCGTTTTGGGAATATGAGGTGAAGCAATTCCCATCAAGTATTTACCATAATGCTTAGCCAAAAAATAATCATTCAGAAATTGTTTAATAAATGGCAGCTCATGTTTATCTCAGATGGTGGAAGAAGGAAGAGAAGTATTCTTCACAGGTGCATAGCCAGATGAATACGAGTAAATGAAAGGGGTAAGAGATGGCATGGTGCCTTGGGAAGAGGTTTTTGAGTCTGGATTCCAAGGGTAAGCAATGTGGAACATCAAGCCAAACAAAGCATTCATCTACACACTTTACCTTCCCCTAGCCCTTGATTTCTTAGCAGCAGATGAGACCTAAGAGAAATAAGGTACATTTATACTTGGAAAAATGGTCAAAGGTTACCTAGTGCAACTTCTAACTCATTGGTGACATCCACATGCAATGCTGTTTTCTATCTTCAGCTTAGGTGTCCTTCATGAAAGGGAGTTTATAAACTTACATAATCACCTCCTATTGATGCCTATCTTTAATGATTAGAAAGTTCTTCCTTAGCTGAGCTGAATTCACTTTCTTGTTACTTAGCTCAGCTACCCTGGGGCAACACAAAACAAATATCTTTCTGCTTCTACACATATGCCCCTATCGTACTAGTCTCTTCTCCTCTAGTGTCAGGAATCGTGAGTAATTGGCTTACAATACAAAGGAAAAAAGAAAACCTTGGGGGATACTCTTATTACTAGAACTGTTTAAATGGATTTATAGGGGACATTTAATGAGAGCAGAAATTGAAATTGCACCTGACTGAATTTCAGGGCAGCAGATTTTTATTTAGCAGCCAGAAGGGGTGCAAGATACGTTAAAGAATAACGAAAAAATGTAAACCTGCCCGTAGGGAGCTTAAAATCTGATTAATTTAGCCACGCTAATGATAGAGCAAGAAAAGCTAGCTGAGCAAAGAACACTGTTCAGATGCCACCGGGAAAAATATAAGACTATCAAAAAGTCTACATTTGTTACAGCCAAAAGGTAAACGTTTAAATTAAAATGAGTATTTCATTATAAATGCAATGTATGGCCATTGTAGAAAAAAATGATAAAATTAGCAAAAAGGAAAAAACGTACAGAAGTATATAACTCCACTACCCAGATATAACCAGATATAATTTGTCATCTGTATGCTATGGAAATCTTTTATTTAGCTGTAGATGAATTTCTATATGGCCTTATACTATACGTGCTATCTCATAAACTGCCTTTTTAGGACATTCATCATATTTTTAAAAATAAATATTCATGTGTAATGTCTTTAATAGCTAGTTAGCATTTCATTCAAAGACTATATCATCCTTTGTTACCAAATTTGCCCCTAATTGGACCTTTTGGTTGTTTCCAAATTTCACTACTATGAACAGAATTCTTATAGCTAAATCTGTGCATATCCTTAATTCTTTCCTTAAAATACGTTTCCGGGTGTGGAATTTCTGGGTCAAAGCATGTGCATATTTCTAAGCCTTTTGATAAGTAATGTCACACTGAATTCCAGGAAGATTGTTCTGTAACAGGGTACAAGTGATAATTTCTCCATCATTTACTGATGATGTGAGTATTGTTATTTCGTTAACATCTGCCAATTTAACAGTTGACAAATCATATGTCATCATTTCTTTGATTACTAAAATAAAAATGGTCTTTGAAAATAATGATTTGCAGTCACTTTCCTCCTGCATGAAATGCTTATTTTTATACAAGGTATTAATATGTTTCATTCAGCAAATACTTCTTGAACATACTATGTGCCACACACTGTTTGAAGTGTCGGGAATACATTAATGAACAAAACAAACAAAAATCTCTTCTCTCCTGGAGCGTATGTTCTAGTATGAGTCTATATTCTAACAGTTTTTAATTTAATTTATTCCAGGATACATGTGCATGATGTGCAGGTTTGTTACATAGGTAAATATGTGCCATGGTGGTTTGCTGAACCTATCAACCCATCACCTAGGTATTAGGCCCAGCAGGCATTAGCTGTTTTCCCTGATGCTCTTCCCCCTCCACCTGCCAATAGGCCCTGGTACATGTGTTGTTCCCCCACTGGGTCCACACGTGCTCATTGTTCAGCTCCCACTTGTAAGTGAGAACATGCAGTTTTGGTTTTTGGTTCTTGCATTAATTTGGTAAGGATAATGACTTCTAGCTCCATCCATGTCCCTGCAAAGGACATGATCTCCTTCCTTTTTATGGCTGCATAGTGTTCCATGGTGTATATGGACCACATTTTCTTTACCCAGCCTATCATTGATGTGCATTTAGGTTGATTCTATGTCTTTGCTCTAGTATATCATGCTGCAGTAAATATACAGGAGCATGTATCTTTGTAATTATTCTCACAGTTTTAACACAGGAAGGTTGCCGACACTTTCATCATATTATGCAACTTTGTTGTCCTCAGTTTGCCATTTGGAAGCAATGTATATCTTTAGGAGAGGAATAAGTGGGAACAGAGTGTGGTAGAATGTTAAAGGTGGACTAGGCCTTATAAACCATACAGCGTAACCCCTTCATTTTATAGATGAAGCACCAGAGGAGACCTATAGAGAAAAAAATAACATTTGTTCAGGCTCACACTGAGTTGGTGACCCAGAAGGATTCCACATCCAAGGGCCGTATTTCATTTGGAAAATGAGAAAAAAAAAGTGCTCCTTCATGAACTGTATTTATTTTGCTTTTTGATTCCTGCATTATGCAAATAACAGTGAACATTTGCAGGGTCTTTCTATGTGCTAAGCACTCTATGGGCATAAGTTCCTCCAACTTCCCCCGTAAGACAGACCCAAGCACAAAACAAACAGATGGGCAAACGGGGGTTGGAGTGCTTAAGTACAGTGGCAAATAATCATTTTCAAAGACTTTTTACATCTTAGTAATCAAAGAACTCCAGTTAAAACAGTGACATACGATTTGTCACCTGTTAAATTGGCATCTGTTTAAAAAATAACAGTACTCATATCATAACTAGTAATTGACAAAGCTTTTACTCAAGTCTAGGCCTGTCAGTCTCCAAAGGCCACCACTGTTCTACCCCCATCCCTAGTGTACTGTTGAGCATCTGTCAATGTGAGAAGTGTGCAGAAAAAGGAGAGATTTAAGGACAAGGAAAAGCAAGGCTGCCCCAGTCTGGAATGCCGCAGGGGGTGGCTGCTGGTGCGGCATGGGCAGTGCTGGTGAGGAGGAGGTGTGGATGTTGAGGGGATGATGCTGAGCCTTGGCAAGGGAAATAAGGAGGGGACTCTTTGGGTGACCTCATCCTGCCCATTTCATTCTGTTCCTCCTCTGCTCACCGTTCCACTTTCCAGTGACCCCAATTCTTTCTCCGTCCTCTACAAAAACTGTCTTTCTGATTCCTCTGCCGTATTAAAGTGCAAATGACGTGACAACAAAGTGAAGAGTTATTCAACCAACCAGCAGGTGCCATTTTCATTCTTAAACAAGTCAGGGTCTCACACGCAAGGGATATCACACTAATTGCAGTTCCAGACATCCACTTGCTTTCATAATAAGAGAATTGTCTCGTCCTTATTTCTTTGTCTCTTCCATCTCCTTCTCCTTCTCTCTTCCTCCTCCTCCTTCCTCTTGCTTTCTCTGGCTTTAGAGTGGAGCCTGTAACTGAGACCCAGTATCCCACCACCTCAACAGCCTTACTCTTAGGACTAGTCCTTTTGCCAGAATTTTGAGATTATATCAAAGTGCATGTCCAAATGTGGACAAGGCTAAGACCAGAAGAGGAGTCTCTGGGCATTGGAAGCTCCAGGGATTCATCTGTTCCTCCTCAAGGGATGGATGAGCCCCTCTATTGGCCTTTCCCACCAATGTCTTCTCATGCCAGGCCCAGAGAACAGGAGTGCCGTCAGCTCTCTTAGCCACCCAGCTTTTGACCTATGCGGGTGTCTCCTCAAATGGTAGAACCCAGAGCAGTGGGAGGTGGTCAGTGACATGCAGGCAGAGTGGCCCATCCCAGCTGTGTGTCAGCTGAAGTCTACAGTCAGAATGTTTCCCCAGTGAGACCCAGACATCACAAAGGCCTCAACGCAGAGGTATGGGGCTGCAGTTAACATTGACTTTGTTTGTAGCTGAAGGGACGAATGAACTGTAAGGTAACAGAAATGCAGATTGGGAGAGAGCAAGCAAATAGATTTGTTAGGTTTTACCCCAGTCTAATAGGAAGCTATTATTTATTTAACCTAATTATTGGTTTTATTTTTATCATCGTGCATAAAGAACTTTCTGAGCCTATGAAAGCCTAAAGCTGATGAATATTTTAGTATATATTCATCACTATCAACAAACATTTATTAAGTGCTTAACTACCTGTGATGCTTTTCTCAGTTCTTGCATGTGAGGTGAGTTAAACTGATAACAATTCAGCCACTCAAAAAGAGAAGGTTTTGAAATGAACTAACACAAAGGACATTCAAGCAGCTGAGTATGGACAGAAGCAAGGGCGAATGATCGTAAGCACAGATGTAACGTGCGTGCAGTGAGGCAGGAGGGAGCCACCTGTGGTGGAAATGCTGAGAAGCACATGATTTTGCCTGGGAAGGCAGCAGTTTTATGTCTGAGGCAGCTTTTGCTTATGGAGTTCAACCATTTTGTTCCTTGAAAGAAAGACAGTTTTATATAATTTTAAGGGTCATCATGAGAAAAACTTACAGAAAAAAAAAATTGCCTCTTTGTTCTTGGAGGACAGTATTCCAGAGAGTAATTATTGTAGAAATTATTCTTCCTACTCAAAAATCTTGAAGCAGTCCTCTACCCTCTCTCGTAGATGTTGGGCAACTTTTTCAATGCATCCTAAGAGCCAGGACAAATCAGAGCCAGTGGCTGGGCTGTCTGAGACCATAAGAGTTAGTGTAGCTCATGGGATAGGAAGATCCAAAGAAAGCTGTGACCAGAGAGAAGTCCACCACATGAATTGACATGAAGGCAGTGGTATGATTCCTAGAACAGGAGGGAGACTGAAACCGGTCCCTGCTGATCAGGTAGCTAATGAAAAAATGGTCTTCAGATTCAAACCAAGAGAAAAGCAACTGGGGTATGAGCCAGAAGTCTCAATGAGCACAGGGAAAATAAGTCCAGTGAAACTGAACACGGTGCAACTATAAGGACAGGCATGTGGGAAAAGCCACCTGCAGGAGAAGAGTCTCCAGCACAAGTATTCAAGAATTTTGAGGGCTCAGAGGAAGAAAAGAGCTGTAGGGAAAGTCTGAGCTTCTTAGAGAGTATTGAGGTGCTCCTGATCAGAATGGTGGTAGACATATGAGTGCTAAAGCCCGTTCTGATAAGGTCTCAGATGAAAATGCAGAACAAGGAATTGGAAACAAGAGTAAAAGCCATCCTTGTTATGGAGTGGCAGAGAACTTGGCTGAATTGTGTCCATGCCTGAGATCTTTGTGAAAGGCAGAATTTAGGAGTGATCAATTAGACTATCTGGCAGGAGAAATATCTGTAGGAACTGCATGGCTTCTTTTAACTGCATACAATAAAATGAGAGAAAATAAAAATAATTTAAACACAGAATTTATAATTAAAAGGGACTCAGAATGTAAAAATTTGGAACATCCTTAGCCTGATCATGTGAAGATAAAAAGACATGTTGGGGGGAGTATATCAAGGGGGTAGCCAGGCAATCATTTGATAAGGAGATGAATATGGATAGAAGGGAGGCAGGTACTATCCATTAAGATAATGCGAGAATGAGAGCAAAGGCATTTTGGAGAACTTAGATTCTGCCCCCCTTGCCAGAGCCCTAGGAAGGCAGAATGGTTTTGTAGGAAAGGCCTGGGGTACCCTCCACAGGCTTGCTGCCTGGGGCTCCTGGCATTCTCATGCAGTGCTCCTTGGCCACCCCAGCTGTGGCTCAAGTGGCCCTAGATACAGCTCAAGGTGTTGCTCTGGAGGGCACAAGTAGTAAACCTTGACAACGTCCCTGTAGAATTTAGTTTGCAGTCATGCAGAATGCAAGAGCTGTGGAGGCATGGCTACCTCCATCTAGACTTCAAAAGATGGCACAGACAGCCTAGGGACCCTGGCAGAAATGTGGCATATGGATGGAGCCGCTGCAGAGAGTCCACACTAGGGCAATGCCCAGTACAGCCATGGGAGTGGAGCCATCCCCAAGACCCCAGAACCGTAAAGCCACCAGTGTGCAATGCCAGCCTGAGAGAGATGCAGGCATGAGACTCCGGTCTGTGAGAGCTTCTGAGTGGGCTGAGCAAAATCATAAAGGTGGGGGCTACTTGAGGCCTTAGGTGCCCAGTGTCCAATGCATTGTGTCCAAAAGGTGGCACATGGACACAGAAAGATTATTCTGGAGTCTTAAGATGTGATGTTGTTTGCCCTGTTGGCTTTTGGACTTACTTGGGACTAGTTACTCCTTACTTCTTGCCCATTTCTCCCTTTTGGAATGGGAATTCCAATCCTATGCCTGTCCCACCATCTTATTTTGAAAGCACATGATGTGTCTGATTTCACAGGCTTACAGCTGAAGGACTATTTTTCTCCAGATGACTGCCTTGAGTCTCATCCATATCTGATTTAGATGAGACTTTGGATTCTTTTTAGTTGATTAAGGAATGAGTTAAGACTTTGAGGTTATTGGGATAGAATGATTATATTTTGTATAGAGAAGAGCACGTTTTGGGTGCCAGGATTGGAAGTGTCTCGCAAAAAGCATATGTTGAAATTTAATTGCCATTGTAACAGTATTAACAGATGAAAACTTTAAGAGGTAACTAGGCCATGAAGTCTCACCTTTCGTGAATGAATTGATGCCATGAACTCAGAGGTGGGTTCATTACTGCAGGAATGAGTTCTTTTTAAAAGGACAAGTTCAGTCCTCTTTTGCCTCTCTCTCCTACCCTGTCTTGCCCTTCTGTCTTCTCCCATAGTATCACACAGCAAGAAGGCCTTGTAAGATGCCAGCCCCTTGATCTTGGACATCCCAGCCTTTACAACTATGAGTCAATAAATTTCTGTTCATTATAGATTACCCAGTCTTGGGTATTCTGTTACAGTAGCACAAAGTGGTCTAAGAAGACAATAGCATTATATAACATCTAATATAAAAACATAATACAGTATTTAAACTTGTTTAGGCATTAAGCTTATTAAAAAGCATGTTGCTTATTTTGACATCATTATCACGACAAAGAAAATGACTAATTTGGTAATGTCATCCAAGGAGAGGAGAAAGACCAGTAACAGGACAGAGACCTTGCTGCTAAATTGAGCGTACTTAACAATTCTCTCATGGAGTGGTGCCTATTATCAAATTGAGCCATACCCGAATATACATAATGTAATGATAGATGTAAGTTTACTGGGTGGAAAACCCCAAAATATTTTTCCTGTAGTATTATCTTCGTTCTCAATTTTTGTTTACAGGCCCCAAGTTAAAGAACTCCATTCAGCTGGGCACGGTGGCTCACGCCTGTAATCCCAGCACTTTGGGAGGCCGAGGCGGGTGGATCACCTGAGGTTGGGAGTTCGAGACCAGCCTGACCAACATGGAGAAACCCTGTCTCTACTAAAAATACAAAATTAGCCTGACGTGGTGACACATGCCTGTAACTCCAGCTACTCAGGAAGGCTGAGGTAGGAGAATTGCCTGAATCTGGGAGGCGGAGGTTGCAGTGAGCCGAGATCACGCCATTGCACTCCAGCCTGGGCAACAAGAGTGAAACTCCACCTCAAAAAACAAAAACAAAAACAAAAACAAAACTCCATTCAAAAGTAAAGTAGAAACACTATCTTGATGCACCAAAAGACCAACTGCTCACAACTTTGGTACCAAGGCCTGGAGAATTTGCTGAGTCTGTGAGGCCTGGAGTTTCACAGCCAGTATCCAAACAGGGACTATTTCTGATTTATGTGTTGCTAGGTAACTCATAATTATACAAGCAAAGAAGCAAGTTCAATATAATATAACTCACATTGATTTTTTTGGCTATGCTGTAAGAGCTTGATGTTAATATATAGGAAAGAAATTTCCAATATTCCCCAAGTATTTTGTTCCAATAAATACTTCTTAATATTTTGAAATCACCTGGTTGTTCTTATAGATCCGAAAGTATTTGAAACACATTTTTATTAGGAATCATGATTTAGGCTCCTGATAGACAGTTTTGTGAGCATACTGACTTCTCTATAAATATTATCAGCTCATTGAAACGAAGTGGAGCAAGTGAATAGATCTGTGGTCTTTTCTGTACAGACTTAGAAACTTCCTGGTTTTATTTTGGTCTAATTATGGGTTTTGACTTTTTCAAGGTACATAATCAAAGTCTGACCCCTAAAAAAATCCAATAAAGCTATGCTTTAAAGGCCAAATAAATAAACGGATTATTTTAACTGTCATGGAGTTAGTGCAAATCCATGTATCTTTGTAGGCCAGGGGGTGTTTTCTACCAGATGAGGGCCTAAGGCAATGAGGCAGCACAGACATAATAAAAGTCTGATGCAGAGAGGATTTGAATACCAGCTAGAGTAGTGAAAACATGTTGTCAATAAATGTCTCAGGTAAAGAAACACAAAAAAAGGAAGAAATCGTAGCAACCACCTTGCAGTGACAAAAAAAAATAATAATTGTCGGCATAATTCTGAGAATAAAGCAGTACTATGATGCTAAAAAGATAGTCTTCCTAAATTGCAATATGAATGACTGCACGTTAGAAAAGCGTGTATTTTGGACCAACGTTGTGAAACTGAGCTGTCTTGGGACACCAGGCGTGAAGGCAACGGGGCACGTTGGTTATGAGTTCTGGGTTTGGTCAGGGTGTGAATTCCAACTCTCATTGACCTTGAGGATGTTATTTCAATTCTTTGTGGTTTAGTTTTCTCATCTATATCTCACAAGGTTATCAGAAAGATTATATATAATCACGTATAAAGCTTGGCATCTGGCCCATCAAATGCTAAAAAAAAATAAAAAATAAAATAAAAAACCCAACCCAGTAGTGTTATAATTAAAGAAACAGAGTGTTCAGCTTAATAAGACACACTTTCCTTATATCCTTTCCTTCCTTAAAAGTAGGAGTCATTCACCTCCTTCAGGCCAGTTGCAGGTTGCTTTGAGGCCTTGTGTTTCAGAGGAGTAGTAGCTATTTTATTACCACATCTCTTATTTTCAGTCTTTTGTTCCCCTTTAGTAAGTTTGGCTAGATCTTCCTTTGTTTTTCTCCCACAGAATTGAAATCAGCTACCAGAAGTCACTGTGCCCATCACCCAGATTCTATAGTTTTGGTCAATTGCTTGCCATCTTCTTCTGTATTTTGATATTAAGCACCTGGTCGAGAATCGCATCTCCCAGGGCTTGTCAGCATTACTGACACTTTCCTGCAGGCACCTTTGGAAATGGGCCAACAGAGTGTTGTTTTGGACTATCATTTATCTAGCAGTTGCCCTCAAAGATACAAACCTAAGTTTAATCTTATGATGTTAACCACGATAGATTGCAATCTCAATAATTTTTATTCTAACAATTAGATCTGCTATTCTTTGGACAGAATGGCTTTCTTTTGGACGATCTTTTGGGTAGTCTTTTAGGTGATAAAGAAGTAAACAAAGTTGTCAGGAAAATTAAAAGACATATACTCAAAACTCTATGGGGGAAGAAAAAAGATACTAGGAAGAGCTCTCTGTCTTCGATCGCAGTAAAGAAAGTAAAGCTACATATTTCTAACAGACATCTTCTGAATCATCGCTTGTTTTACATAATTCATAGACTTGCTCTTTAGCATAGAATTTGTGGCCATGTACAAAGGTCACAGCTAGAAGACTGCAAAAGGTGTACATCTGAGGGCAGAAATTCTTTTTCTCCATTACTTATTTATCAAACAGGTTGATGTCAGATAGAAAGCTTTGGGTGTTTTTTGCCTTTCTTCCTCCCATGCAAATAATCATCTCTGTGTCCTACCTTGTTAACCTTTTCTGTTTATTTCTATTTCCCTGCAACTCCTTATTATAGTTGCCAGTTAATCACAAATATATTAAAACATTTCTTTTTAATCTAGCAATCTTCATCGCTTCGTGGTATCTATGTGAACAGTTGTGTCCTCGCTAAGAGAGTGTCCAATTACACGCACGGCAGGGAAAAGCAAGAGATCAGCAGTTGACTATGCTTTTGTCTAAGGTATCAAATGTGAAAGCAAATTAGGTATCTAAAAATAAAAACTAAAATTAAGACTAATAAAATGGAGCTTTGACTTTTCTCATCACAGACTCATTTATACTTAATGACACAGACTGACTGCATAGGTAATTGTTATAATCTCTCTTGAAATGGATTTTACAAAACGGCTGATCTATTCTTCTTTTCAGGACAGGTAAATGGATGCCAAGACAACAGAGAAATAAGAACCTTTTTGTGTAGTTATGTATTAATTTGTTTGCAATATTGGCTTGCAAATAGAAGGCCAGAGAGAGGAGAGTTAGCCCGTGTTACTTACACATGTAAGCATGTAAATTCAATCAATCATACGTTATTTTGCTCACTGAGCTCAACATGCCAGATCAAATACATGAAACATCAGAAAAACACCACCAGGAATTTCTTTCCAAAAACTCAACCCCTTATGCTTTAAACAAACATAAGAAACACTACTTCAGTAATACAATTTATAGAACTCCTCTCTTTAGATGTTTTACGTTTCCTCTGTTTGCCAATATTCTAAGTTTCAGACATACACTTTATTAATATCTCCTACCAGATGAATACTTCCTACCTTTTCCCTCCCCTAATTACACCTGTTCCTTTTTTACCCTTGCACCCTCTGGGCTGGAGGGGTTCCACCAGGTGGATAGGAACTTAGCTCTTAAGGGATAATAGCACCACCTGAAAGCTGGCACAGGAAATGATCTTATCCATTGTCTTCCCCACCATATTCTTCCTAAAAAATTATTTTTGTTCACATTTGCTAGCATATTTTCTAAGCCCTCTCTAATTTACAGTTGTAGTCCTTCCCACTCCTAACTCAGAACCAGGGATACACTTTAACAATCACAAGAAATAACACAATTGTACTCATGGAGTATTTCTTTTTCTTGAGGAAACTCTAAGTGGTTTAAATTGTTCCCTTTTGAGTAATAATAATATGACTTTATTCCCCTTATTAAGTGCTACATCTTCTTGTACTTTACATATATTAATTTAACTCATTTCAGTGGAATGAGTTAAATGAGCAACTTATTTAATTCACATAATCGTCTCGTAAAATTATATAGAGAGACCTGTATTCAATTTGAATCTATTACAAACTGTTGGGGGAAACCAAAGATAGGTAAAATAATTTACAAAAGTGTAAACCAAAAATAAAATTCTAAGCCCCCCACCTAACTGAATGGTCCCCTTTTCTTGGCCTAGGGAATTTCAAAGAAACCTAAAATAAAACTGGTTCAGGCAATGATGGGAAGGGCTGTGGGTGGGACATGCTTCATTGTACTCATACCTTTGGAATTCAGGTACAACTGACCAGTATTAATATTAAAACAGAGATCTTAAAAATAACAAAACAGACTATTTGTAGCAATAAGATACCAAATTCCAACCTGACTCTAGTAGGGGATCACATGACAGATAGAAGGCCCTGAAAACAAATCAAAATGTTTTACCCCAAAATATATTTCTTTGACATATTCTTTAATGGCCCTGCAAAGCTGTCTCTTGTGGAGGAAATTTACATTCTGCAGAGAATCCCCTTCCCTTTCCAGATCTTTTTCTGTTCCTGAAGAGATTAGCTGAGAGTCTAGAGCACCTTTTAAAGGTCTGAATAGAAAACATTTGCCATATATTGTTATTAAAGGTGGTCACATATGAGACTCCATCTACATAATAAGAACCTTGTCCTCTACAACCCCTTATCTTAACCCAGACACTCCTTTCTACCGATTGCAGGTCTTTAGATAATAACTTAACTCTCAACCAACTGCCAATCAGAAAATCTTGGAATCTACCTATGACCTGTAAGCCTGCCCCCAATTCCAGTTGTTCTGTCTTTCTAGACCAAACCAAAGGATACCTCGCATGTATTGATTGATGTCTTTCATCTCCTTAAAATGCATAAAACCAAGCTGCAAACCAACCACCTTGGCCACATGTTCTCATGGTATCTTGAGACTGTGCCTCAGGCACAGTTATGGTTACTTATATTTGTCTCAGAATAAACCTCTCTAAATATTTGACATAGTTTGACTCTTATCAACAAAAGAAAACTAATTCATGCAACAATTCATATGCACATACTACACACACAGAGAAATGGCTACTGTAGTGACACAATTTGAAAGACAACTGTCTTCTGATGCCTAGTCTTACACTAAATAGGTTAACTTGCTGCTGCTTCTCATGAGTGAATCAGTTCTACTAATTTGTCCTTTTATATTCCTCAGATCCAGCACCACAGGGATTCAAATCTCCATTGACAAGTGTTTATAAATGAATCGCAACCAGAACATATATGTGGAATCAGCACACAAAACTGGCAAGAGCACTGGTTCCACTGCAGAAATGACACACAAGAGGAGCTCTTTCTGTGTACTTTCATGCATCACTCTAGAGCCAGTTCTTCCTCATTCACATTGAAACGCCAGGTTCAGCCTGAATAATGTTTCCATGTGGGCCTAAAAACTTCTGCAAAAATTCGATGGAAGTAAAAATCACACAAGACCTCATCACACTCCTCCATGTGATCTCAATATTTTTAAAGAAAATATTTAGATATGTTTTATTTATAAACCACTATTCTAAGAGTTATAAGTCTATAAAGCTTCCATTTGGGCAAAAATGTAATCTCCCAAGAAATAGCAGCTCTCTAAGCTAAAAATAAGAGAGAATATTTTTGAAGAGAGAGGAGTCTCAGGTTCCTTGTGAGGGAACTCAAAATATTTCACCCCAAAATATGGCAATCTGAGTATTTTAAGTTAAAACCTCATAGAGATCAATAAGCGCTGGAGGAGAGTTTTCCCCTATCAACATAAAGACAGGACTGACTCACCCAGGAGAACAATTGTTCTTGTTCCCCTCCCTGGTATCTCATTATTCACTACAGGAAAGAAGACCAAAAATGTAAGCATACTTGAACATATCCTTTTTCAAGATAATGACTGTCTCAAATGATTAGTTAAATTCCAAAGAGAACTATTTACAAGTTAATTTCTGTTCCAGTTATTTTCCTTAGTAATCATTTATTGCACATCAATAGAATTCCTCTTCCCGCCCTCCCATAGCCTGTTCTGCCAGGATCCAAGCCTTCATTCTTTCTGTAACCTCAAGATGGTATGTCAACTTTTGTACCTCGTTGGGAAGCTAGGTCTTCATTTTGAAGGCTCCCATATATACACATTAAATAAATTTGTATGTCTTTTCTCCTATTAGTCAATCTTCTTCTTGTCAGTGATTTTCAGTGAACCTTTAAGGGGTCAAGTTTTGGCCCCCACACCTGCCTTCAGTAGCATGTTTGTTTGAAGGTGGATCAACCCAAATGATTCATTATTATTTTTTCACAGTGTGGGGATTTATCAGGACTAGGGGAAAAGCAGATACATGGGGGAGTCAGGAACATCTTTGGTGTAGAGGAATTTTTACTATTAATTACTATTGACAGCTGTGATATCCAAAACAATCGCTTGGCAGAAAGTATCCTCAAATCAATCCATATATTTTCTGTAGGAATAGGAGGAAAAGGAATTGGTCATGTCAGGATATGTGCCCTTGATTCCAGCAACAGGAGACACTGACTTGAAGGAAGAAGTGATGGAATCTGCTTAGAGGAGTAAAAGCTTCTTTTTTCACATGCAGGCCAACCCTTAGGAGAAGCATCTTATGGGGATTCCTCTCTGACCAATGCTCTACTGGGAAAAGCCACTCATAATTTAATGAATATTCAGTTTTGTTCTTGGGACTTCATCCTTCTTATAATGTGGGTAATCAGTTCATCTAGTTCTGACATTTAGATTTCTTCTGTCAGTTCTTTTTTTCTCTAGAATCTACTCCCTGTGAAGAGCACAGTTGGATCTGGTGAGCTGTTCATTGGTGGCCTCCACCCTCACTGCCTGCTGACTCTTTAAACATCTGGCATTTTCTAAAGATGATTTTAAAACACTAGATATCTTTTAACATGGCTAAACCTTTAAAGAACTATATATTTTCCTTCCATTTAGTCAAACTTGTGTGGCAAGCTTTTTTCCTCCTTACTGTCTCCATACAGTTGATTTTAACTGAATGAAACTTCTGTTCCAGAAAAGAAAGAGCTCAATACAATTTCCAGTATTTGTTACCCATGCCATCATTAACCAAGAAAATGCACAGATACTAGGACTGGTACTCACGATTTCAGGCCATGTAGCCACAACTTGTATAGCGTTTTTGAAGAACACTGAGCATAATTCTGAGATAGTTCATGGTTCCCGATGGCCCTGAAGTCCACCACAAAGCTGCCTTGGCTTAGGCTCCTATTGCCCGCTGCACTTCCTCAAACCGCAACGATCCTCCAGGAAACAAACCTGCACGTTCATGTTTTCCTTATGTTTGTTTTTCAGAATTGATACATAATAATCGTACACATTTATGGGGTACAATATGATGACTATGCTAATTAATTTGTTTATTACGCAATAAATTTGTATGCTTTGCTTTGTGAAGTATCTATCCAAGTCTTTTCCCCGTTTTTCCCCTCGACTTTAAATTTTTTTATAATTTCAAGCTTATAAAAAAGTTGCAAGAATAGTACATGGAATTTCCATAGGACCTTTACCCAGATTCAATAATTGTGTACCTGTTGACCCACTTTCCTCTTCCTTTGCTCCCTCCTCTCTTCTTCTTCCCCTTCCTTCAGATTCTGGTTCTCTCCTTTTGAAATAGGAAATATCAGGACCTTTTACCACCCCCACCTATACTTTACTTCCTAAGGAAAATGAGATCTCTTCAATAAGGAAAGTACAATTATCAAAATCAGTAAATATAATTTAACGCTGATACAATACGTTTTCTAATCCACAGTGCATTTTTAAATTTGTCAATCTTCCCAATAGTATCTTTTGTAGAGTGACATGAATATACATATACATACATATTTATACAATAGATATTCTGTATACACATTTCCCAGTCCAGGATCTAACTGAAGAGCATGCATTACATCTACAGTTCCTCCGCCTCTGTCATGACCTTAATCTTTTGAAGTATATCATACAGCTATTGTATAGAATACCTCTCAGTCTAGGTTTACTTGATATTTCCTCACTATTACATTATGATTATATCTTTTTCTCAGGACTGCCACTGAAATGTTATGTTCTTCTTATTCAATAATATCAGGGGCCATGTGATGTCAATTTGTCCCCACATTGTTGACAATAACTTTTATTGGCTGGTTCAAGTGGTAACTGACAAGTTTCTCCTCTATAAAGGTACTGTTTTCCCTTGTTAGGTAGTAAACTATTTATGGGAGATACTTTGAAACTACATAAATATCCCATACTTCATAAACTTCTCACTTAATCCTTTTAGCATTAATTGATCCCATCACCACTTTGATATTGTATACTTTCTGTATTAGTCCACTCCCACACTGCTATGAAGAAATATCCAAGACTGTGTAATTTATAAAAGAAAGAGGTTTAACTGACCCAGTTCCACATTGTTGAGGAGGCCTTAGGAAACTTACAATCATGGCAGAAGGCAAAGGAGAAGCAGGCACCTTCTTCACAGGGCAGTGAAATGAAGTGAGTGCAAGCAGGGGAAATGCCACACACTTATAAAACCATCAGATCTCATGAGACTCACTCACTATCACAAGAATAGCATGGGGGAAACTGCCCCCATGATCCAATTACCTCCACCTGGTTCTGTCCTTGACATGTGAGGATTACGAGGATTATAATTCAAGATGAGACTTTGGGTGGGGAAACAGCCAAACCATATATCACTTTCCTTTGTGAAATATCTTTCCACATACGGATAGATATTTCACAAAGGAAAGCTATGACTTATGAATCTCTGAACCCAGTACCCCTTTGATACTCATAAGTCAGCATTCTACTGTAAGGAGGTTTCCCTGTGCCCTGTTTGTTTGCTTGTCTATTTGTTCATTTATTATTTATATCACAATGGATTTATACTTTTTTTTGTCAATGGATTATAATCCATTACTATCCTTATTTACTTAGATTCTTAATTTGTCCTAGGGTAAAAGAGAGCCCCTTTTAGACGGTTCCTAGGTGCTTTTGGTATGGTCTTCATCATTCTTTAAGCCTTTCTTAACTTTGTGGCACAAAAGAAGCTCCAAAAATATTATGTGCTTTCCCTGCTCCATGCCTGGAATTATCCTTTCCTTCAAGCAGCTCTGGTACCTTCTAGAACAGAATGGTAGTTTGAAACCAAGATCTCAGCACTGGGTATACTCATTGCCATGTGTGACTCATGAAATTTATGCACACACACACACACACACACACACACATACACACACACACACAGCCCTATATTTATCTCTACAAAACTATGAGTTCATAAAGATACCTCCAATTCCAGTTCAACACTACTGGGCACATTCTATATTTTCATGTCATAATTCTACACTCCAGTGAGAAACCTGCCTCTCATTAATATTATTTTTATTTATTTATTTTTTTGGGACGGCGTCTCTAGCTCTGTCTCCAGGCTGGAGTGCAATGGTGCGATCTCGACTCACTGCAACTTCTGCCTCCCAGGTTCAAGCAATTCCCCTGCCTCAGCCTCCCGAGTAGCGGGGACTACAGGCATGCAACACCACGCCCAGCTAATTTTTTGTATTTTAGTAGAGACAGGGTTTCCCCATGTTGGCCATGATGGTCTCAATCAATCTCCTGACCTCATGATCCACCTGCCTTGGCCTCCCAAAGTGCTGGGATTACAGGCATCAGCCACCGCACCCGGCCGTTATTTTTAATATGTGCACTCATTTGTTCAAGTCTAGAAAATACAAAAAAATGTAGTTTCAGGATTGCTAACCCATGATGCAAGGAAAAGTAAATCTACTAACGAGAGTTCAATTTTTCAGTTTGACAGTTTTTAACATAACTTTTACACACATATAATTCAATTTCTTTTTCTATATGGACATACCTCTGTAAACAATACAGGAAATATCCATCTCATAAAATTAACGCAAGCTTCCCGGTTAATTCTTTCCACCCAGAAGTAACCACTTTTCTGATTTGTTATAATAAGGATTCATTTTGCCTAATTTGAACGACTACAAATGGAAAGATACAGAATATGCTCTTTTGTGTCTGATTACTTTTGCTCAGCATATTTTTGAGAATCATTCACTTTATTGTCTGTATCAATGGTCTGTCCCTTTTATTAATAATTAGCATTCCATTCTGTGAATATACTGCAAATTACTTATCCATCCTTCCATTGATAGACTTTGGGTTTTTTGACTACTGTGAATGAAGTATCTATAAATGTTCTTCTGAGAAAAATGCCAGAGTAGAATGCTGAGTCCTAGATATGTGTATTTTTCTCTTTGTAGGAAATTATCAAAATGTTTTTCAAAATAGTTGTACCTTTGCACTCTCCTACCATCTATGTGAGAGAGTTCCAATTCCACATCACTGCCATCATTTCATGTTTCCAGTGTTTTTAATTCTAGTAATTGTAAAGAGTTTGTAGTGGTATCTGGTGGTTTCAATTTGCATTTCTCTGAGGGGTAATTTTGATCATTTTCATGTACTTATTGATCATCTGTGTATCTTTTTTTGAGGTGATCGTTTAAAGCTTTTGCTCACTTTAATGATAATTTTGGCTTTTTAATTAAAGTTAAAATTAAAATTAAATTAAAATTGAAGATATTGAAGTTTTATATTTTTTGGATATAAAATAGATGCTTTGCAAATTTAGTTGAGGTCAAATATTTAGTTGTCGTCTTGCCTATTCATTTTCCTTAACAGTTTCTTGTGATGAGCAAAGGTTTTAAGTGTGATGAGCTCTAATTTATGTTTTTCTTTTAGGTTTATTGCTTTTTTCTATTCTCTCTATGAAGTTATCATCTACTTAAGTTTGAAAACAAAGACTCAAATGTGTTTTTTTAAAAGCATTTACGTTCTTGATTTTATCTAAAATTAATTTTTGTGTATGAAATGAGATAATAATTGAGGTCCATTTATTTCCACACTGATTCCTTGTTTGTCCAGCACCATTTGTTGAACAGACTGTCCTTTCTCCATTAATTTACCTTTGCATCTTTGTAAAAGAGTAATGGTTCCCTTATATGAGCAAAAATTAACAGATCCTCTGTGTTTATGTCTGAACCCTCTTCTGATCCAGTAATCAATTGGTTATCAATTCACCAAAATCACACTGTCTAAATTACAGTTACTGTACAGTAAGTCTTGAAATGGGATAGTGTAAACTGTACAATTTTGTTATTCTTTCTCAGCATAGTTTTGACTATTCTTGATTGTTTCTGCATATAAATTTTAGAATCAACTTTTAAGCTTCTACCAAAAGACCTGGTGAAAGTATAACTGGCATTATACTTCAATTAGCAAAGAATTCACATCTTATTGAGTCTTCCAGTTCATGAACATGGAAGAACTCTTCATCAACTTACATCTTTTAAAATTTCAGCATTAATTGTAGATTTAGTATAACAGTATTGCATACACACATTGAATATATTTTTAATTATTTTATATTTTTTACACTATTGTAAATGATATTTTAAATTTCATTTTGCAATACTCATTAACTGCTCTGTAGAAATAAATTAAAATTTGCCTTTAGGTTTTCTATCCTGTGACCTTGTTAAATTCATATATTTATTAGGATTTTCTTCTCACAAAACAAGTCTGTGAACAAAGACAGTTTTGCTTTTTCTTTTTGATATATGTGCCTTTTATTTATTTTGTTTCTGCTACATTGCACAGGTTAGAATCACCAGTTTAATGTTGGATATATCATAATTGGTGGAAATGTACATCCTTGCATTGCTCCTACTCCTGGGGAAAGCTTTCATTGTTTGACCATTATGTTAATGTCAGCTGTAGGCTTTTCACATTTTTAAAATTAAATCGAGGAAGTCACCATCTATTCTGGTTTGCCGAGGGGTGTTTTTGGCAAGAAAACATCAGATTACTGAGAATTTAATCATGACTTCCAAATGTTCTGGAACTATATGAATGTAGCAAATGCCCCTTAATGCATTGCGTTTAGATACATCTAACCTCTTTCTGTTTAATATGGAAATCTGCATATTTTGTAAGTCCTCACAGATTTAAGAGTAGGGTAACATTTTAATTAATTTCCAGATAAACTTTCTCAAATCCAAAAAAACAAAAGAAAAGAAATCAAAATAGAGAGGGTTTTTTTTAATCATGAAGGGGTATTAAATATTATCAAATACTTCTTTGTCATCTGAGATGATATTATGACTTTTTAAAATTCTGATAATGTAGCAAATTATATTAATTGATTTTTGAATGTTAAATTAACCTTGCTGTCCCTGGATAAATACCAATTTATCATAATATATCATTCTTTTTATTAGAACTACATTTGGTTTACTCATGTTTTGTTAAGGACTTTTATATTCGTTTTTATGATGGATGTTGGTCTTGTACTATGTTTATCCTGTTTTATTATCAGGTTTATGCTTATCTCATCCTTTATTTTCTGACTGAGTTTGTGTACGATTGTGATTATTTCTTCCTTAAATGTTTGGCTTGGAATATTCTGTGTAGGAAGGTTTTTAATTATGAACTCAACATTTTAACAAATATAGGCGTGTTCAAAGTTTCTCTTTCTTCTTGTGTCAGTTTTGGTAATTTGTCACTCTCAAGGTATTTACCAATTTTTACTAAGTTGTCAATTTATTGGTATAAAGTTGTTCACATTCACCTAAATATTCTTTAATCTCTGTGGGCTCCATAGAGACATACCTGTTCGTTCTGATATTGTAATCTTTGGTTCTCCCTTTCTCTCTACCCACTCTCTCTTTCTTTCAACCTCTCCCCTCCATTTTCCTCTCCTTCTTTCTCTTTTTCTTGACCAGTTCTGCTATGGGCTTATCATTTGAAAAAATATTTTCCAAGCACTAACTTTTGTTTTTGTTGCTTTTCTCTATTATTTGTCCATTTTCTAGTTCACTGATTTTTGCTAAGAGCAAAATCTTAATGACACCATATTCCTTTGCTTACTTTGTTTCTAATTTGCATTCCTTTTTCTAATTTATCATGTTGATAACTTAGATTGTTAACTTTAAGGTTTTATTCTTTTAGAATGTAAGTCTTTATAGCTATCAAGGCCCAACTAATCGTTGCTTTAGCTGTATCCCACAAATTTCACTATAATTTAGTATAAAATATTTTCTAAATTATATTGGGATTTACTCCTAGTCCCCTGTGTTATTTAAAATGTGTTTCTTAATCTCCAAATATCTAGGATTTTCCTGATGTATTTTTGTGATTGATTTCTAATTAAATTCTGGTCAAAATAGAAAACATATTGAGGAATATTGAAATCCTTTGGTGTTATTATGTATATTAGTTTAGTGAATGTTCTATTCGCATTATACTTGGAAAGAATGTGCCTTCTGTAGTTCTTGGGTACAGTGTTCAAAATATGTAAATTATGTTAATTGGTTTATAGTGCTGTTCAAGCCTTTTACGTTGTTTCTAAATGTTATCCATTTGTTCTGTCATTGCCTGGAAGAGGAGTATTAACTTCAACTGTCATTGTAGATTTGTTCATTCCTACCTTTTTAATCTCAGTTTTTCTTCCTTTTTGAATCTCTGTTGTTAAGTGCATGTTTTAAGATTGTGATGTCATTATGATAAATTTATTATTTTATTATTTTAAAATTCCTCCTTATCACTGACATTTATGGAATATTTCTCTATTTTTTAAATTCCTGAACATTATAAAATATCTATTTCTGTCACCTATGAAATATTTATGTTTGTCTATAACATTTTTTGATGTGTAATTTATCTGATATTAATATAGGCACTTTAACATTTTTATTATTGGTGTTCTTTTTCTACCCATTTACTTTGTTTGTTTGTTTGTTTTTTGAGACGGCGTCTCACTCTGTCTCCCAGGCTGAATTGCAGTGCAAGCTCCGCTTCCTGGGTTCATGTCATTCTCCTGCCTCAGCCTCCCAAGTAGCTGGGACTACAGGCGCCCTCCACCACGCCTGGCTAATTTTTTTATATTTTTAGTAGAGACGGGGTTTCACTGTGTTAGCCAGGATGGTCTCTATCTCCTGACCTCGTGATCCACCCACCTCAGCCTCCCAAAGTGCTGGGATTACAGGCGTGAGCCACCGCACCCAGCCTCTATCCATTTACTTTAAGCCATCTTAGTATTAAACGATTCCTCTTATAAATAGCATACAGCTGGATTTTGATTTTTTTAATCCATGCTATCTGTGCCTTTATATCAGTTTATTTATTACATTTACATATAATGTAATTGTTGACGGGTTTAAGTCTTCCTTCTTGCTATTTGTTTTCAACTTACCCTTCTGTCTTTAGTTCTTTTGTTACTCTTTTCCTACCTTCTTTGGGATAATTCATTTATTTTTATTATTTCGTTTAATCTATTATTGACTTTTTAGTTATATATTTTTTCTTTTTTCAAATTTATTTGAATGTTCCTTCAAAATTACAATATATATTTTTAACTTATCATGGTCTATTTTCAAATAATATCATATTCTTTCATAAACTATGTAAAAGAGTTCCTTTATTCCTGTGTAAAAACCTTGCAATTGTGTAATTTTATTGACCCCTCTGCTCTCTGGTATGCTCCTATTGTCGTATATATTAATGTTTTACTTCTACATTTGTGGAAAATCCTAAATTCATTGTTGTTGTTTATATATTAACAATCAATCATCTTTTAAAGATACGATCAAAATTAAAATAATTATTTTATATTTACCCCAAAATTTGCCATTTCTTGATGCTTTTTATTTAATCTTGCAGTTCTCGGCTTCTATTTAGTATCGTTTCCTTTCAGTCTAAAATTTTTTGTTTACATTTTACATAGTGCAGATCTACCTGTGACATTCACTCAACTTTTGTCTCTCTGAAAGTATCTTTATTTCATTCTCAGTTCTTGAAAAATAGTATTACTTCATATAGAATTCACAATGACTATTTTTTCCTACCCCTTACACATTGTCTTCAGGCCTCACTTGTGTGTCGTATACTACTGGCCATTTTCCTGATTGCTGTTCCCCTATATGCTCATTATGGCTTTTTCTCAGACTGCCTTTAAGCTTTTCTCTTTATCTTTGGTTTTAAAAATTTTATTATGATGTGCTTCAGTGCTATTTCCTTTGTGTATTTCCTGCTAAAGATACATTGACTTTCTTAGATTATGGGATTTTGAGGTTTCCTTTAAATTTGGACAAACTTTTATCATTATTTCTTCAAATATTTTTTCCATTCCAATTGCACTTTCTTGTCTTTTAGAATTTTAGTTTCATACAAATTAGACCACTTTATAATATACTACAGGCCACTAGGTTTCTTTCTATTATGTAAAGTCTTTTTTTCTCTCTCTCTGAATAATTTGTATAATTTCAAATTTGTAAAACCTCAACTTGTATAATTTCTATTGCCCTGTTGTTACAGTTATCAATGTATTGGTTCCCAGATTTAAATTTACCTGTCAATACCTGCTTTGTAAAAATAGATGGAAGTCTTGTAAGCATTTCTCACTTAGGATTATATTAAGCTTCTCAGTAGATGGTGCTTAAAGAGCATTCAGAAGTAAGGGGCTGTATTAGTCTGTTTTCACGCTGCTGATAAAGACATACCCGAGCTGGGAAGAAAAAGAGGTTTAACTGGACTTACAGTTCCACATGGCTGGGGAGGTCTCAGAATCATGGTGGGAGGCAAAAGGCTCTTCTTACATGGTGGCACCAAGAAAATATGAGGAAGAAGCAAAAGGGGAAACCCCGGATAAACCCATCAGATTTCATAAGACTTATTCACTATCACAAGAATAGCACCAGAAAGACTGGCCCCCATGATTCAATTACTTCCACTTGGGTCCCTCCCACAACATGTGGGAATTCTGGGAGATACAATTCAAGTTGAGATTTGGGTGGGGACAGAGCCAAACCATATCATGGCCTTCTCTTGTTGGTCTGATTGCTGCACAATTGGTCAGTGGTGCAAATATTGTGCTCTGCCCTAGCCATGTACTCAAAATATGCAATCTGTCAGTAATTTTGCAATCCCAGCTCAGCATGGTTATCACCCTCCCATAGCCTTTCCACTATGCTCCAAACTTTCAACTGCATCACAACCTGACTCCTTCTGTGTGCCTGCCCCTGTATACTTCCACAACTTCAGAAGTTTATTTTCTGTGAACTGCTCAACGCAGATACTGCATACTCAAGGCCATCCACCTGCAGCAGCATCCCAACTTCCTCTGTGCACTAGCTCGCTGCTACCGCTCACTTATCCTCTAGAGGTGCATTTCCCATAGCCCTCCAGATGAAGACGCCAGATTTACTGTAAGCACCTTCTCACCAGCTGTGGTTTGCCTGCATCCCAGATGGTTGCTTCCCAGTTGCTTGGTGACTGTGGACCAGCTTTGGCCTAGGAAACCCAGAAAACTGATCTGCTATCCAGTGGGCTGCACCTCTACCTTTTCCAACAAGGTCTAAACCTCAGCTTCCAGGAAGGCTATGCCTTTCAAATTTGTCCTTTTTTTTTCTACCTTCCCTCAGTCCTAGGTGACCTTTTAGAATTATTTTACACTTTATAGTCTTCTATTGATTTCTGTCTTTTCACTAGACTCACTGATACACCTGTTTTCAAGTTCATTAATCTTTCTTCACTGGTATTCAATCTGGTGTTAAATCCACCCAGTACAATTTTTATTTCATATTTTGTATTTTGAAATGCTAAAATTTAAATTGTCATGATTTTTATTTCTTGCTTGGGATTTCCTTCCTATTTACGTCCTATTTTCCTTTACTTCTTTATTTCTGCTTCTTTATAAACAACCAGAGATTTTAAGAATGTGGAATATGTGGAATATTGTTGGTGCTATGTATTTAAAGTTCTGCATTATATTGTTTTTCTTAAAGAACGTAGTCTTTTTATGGCATGCTTTATTCTGTTGAATTTTACTTGGAGCCTTTAGTATACTGTATGTAGGGCTAACATAGTCCTACTCTTAAGTTATAACTTTTTGTTGATCTCATTCTCCACTCTGGCTACCCTTTCAGAAGCATTTCTCTGTCAGCATTATCCAAACTCTTTATGGCTTTTTTTCAGTTCGTAGCCCCAAATACTTGTTCCCTACTAGACATCAGCATTCCACAACATGCTCAACTTAGTATCTGGCCAAAGACTCAAAAAATTTCATGACATTTTCTTGGGTTCCTTTCTACACAACATCCTTCTCTCTGGGAACTTGCCTTCAACAGCCACCTCATCTGCCTCAATACCACTCTCTACTTCCTCTGTCCAGAGAGACCATTGTTCTCGATTTGGGTTCAATTTCCTGTGCTGGGTTTGCAAACAGCCCCCAGAAGAAAATCCGTAGTCGATGTTGAGCACATCTTTCGCATTTCCATGTTTTCAAAGATCACAACCAGACTGCCTGAAAATGATTGTTTCATACGTGTTGTTCAGTTTTGTAGAATTTTTAAAACGTAGGTAAGTCCTATTCCAGTGTTTAAATATAGCCAGAACTTGAAGTTATTATCTTCTTTAAAAATGAATTTGTGTTTATGTTTTAGATTTCATACTGCAAAATAAACTGTACATAGTAAAACATTTGGAAAAACAAACAGAGAAGAGGAAATCATTTGTAATTCCAATATTCATAGGTAACTACTGTTAACATTTTTATTTCTGTCTCCTCTCTCTCTCTCTCTATATATATATATAGAAGTATATATACGTAAAACTGGATTTGTATGATATTACATAATACCTACTGTTTTTATAATCCCTTTTCCCACTCCAACCTTATTATGAACACTCCCATGTCACAAAATAATTTTCCACAACCAATAAGACAACATAATTTTTAGACAACGAAATCTTTCCTGAAATGTGAAAACCACCAATAGAATTATAAATGGCTCCATATCTGACAAAACTCTGAAGTTTTTCTCCAAATTTTAAAGAAATAATTTCAGGTGAATCAATCTATCATTTACATATACCTGTTTTATTTGTTTTTCTTCCCATTAGATCCAGTATTTCCTGTAAGCTTTGCACTCTAATTGCATTTAGAAAATTAAGCTAAAAACATTGTAACTGAGTAATTTCTGATGTCAGATTGATAAAACTGTAAAGGCTTATGGTACACACTTCTACACATCCAACGGCCTGATTGGGTTCATTGCCTGAGTTACCGTAGTTTCTTCCAAAATCATTAAAAAAAACCCAGCAACCCTGCAATATAACTAAAGCCTTAAAGAGAGGAAGCTGTCCTCAATTCAGAAGCAATAAAAGGTCAGTCTGCTTCATAGCTGTCTGCTTTACAATTTTTTTAGTGACTGAAAAATATTGGCTTTCTCTCTTTTCATCTTCCTTTTTCTTGCATACATACATACATACATACATAGCCTTAGATGTCACAATCTCAGCAAATGGGTTTTTATCTAAATCCACATTTTTTCAGTATTTATAGGAAGACAGAAATGAAAGAGTTCTGATGCTTCACTGTGCAGAAGCCACCTCTGAGCTAATTTCACAGGCAAGACCACAGCTGCTGTTCACCCACCTTTGAATTGGCTCAATATATCCTGTCTATTTGGGTGGATGTTATTGACTTGCCTCATTTGTCTGTGCTAACAGGATCTTCTTGGAGAAAGAAATAGAAGAAGAGAAGTGGGGATGGAAAAAATAAGCAAAATAATAATAATAACTTGAAATTGCTACACAGATCCAGCAGGCTATTCCCCGCTGGGGACTCTGTTTTGATTCTATTATTTTGTTACCATGAATCTGTGTGGCTTTCCTACTTCATAACTTACTGATTACCTTAAAGAAGAAATTCGGCCTTGCTCATGTGGACACACCCAATACCCCAGTCACCCTATTCTCCCCCACTTCAGTTGAAGTAATCTAACTTTTTTTCAAGAACTTTCTACTCATTCCATTTTTATTAATGGTATTTTTGCTCCTGAGCACATTCTTTCATATAAGGACTGCATAGTTCATCGTTTAATTTTGCTTTGAACCAAGAAAATATTAACCCAAATTAATGAAAATGACATAATGCATCATTCATGTTTAAGGAAGTCTCCATTGACTCAGGCAAAAGACTCATATTTTTGCGGTGAAGATTAAGTTTGTCAGAGATTACTGCCTGCTCAACCATAAATCAGACTATGACAGGCACAGGCTATCAAATCCATGACATCATACTAATTCCCATTTTAAGCTGTGACTGAAACCCAGTATTTTAAAACACATTCTATAGGCTCTGATTAATTCTTGACATAGAATCAAAATTCTATCAATCATTTTACTTATACTGTCTTTTTAAAAAATTTGATATGATTTTTTATTTAATATATTACACACACACACACATATGTTACAAACACAAACACAACAATGACCACATTTGTGTCACCTAGATGTTAGCTAGAATGACCTGCCCTTTAGGATATACATGATATTGATTACAGCGCATATAGAAGAGATTGATTACATGTTACCTTTCATAAGTTATGAGAAAGGTCTGTGTATTTCCTAAGAATTCTGCAAACTCCTAGAAAACTTAGGATTTGGTGGCCACCTCTGTTTTGGCAAATTTGTTCTATTTGACCATTTTCCTGCTCTACACATACAGTGCCGCACATGCAGAAGACATTTGTGGACAGCTCGGTTCCTCCTTTCCCATTCCTAAGTGTCGGAGACCCAGAGCTCTCCTTCTGACACCTTCCCTCCTCCACCTTCATTTAATCCCTTGGTGACCTTATCTAGTACATGTCTTTAAATATCATCCATGGGCTAATGCATTGGTTTTGTATGCTGCTGTCATAAATTGCCACAAACTTGGTGGCTTAAACCAACAGAAACGTATCCCCTTACAGTTCTGGAGCCTGGAAGTCCAAAGTCAGTATCAACTGGGCTGAAATCGAGGTGTCAGTAGGGCTGCCCTCTCTAAGGAGGCACTAGGGAAGAAGCTGTTTTTCATTCAGCTTCTGGGGTCATCAGCATTCCTTGGCTTATGGCTGCATCACTGCAAGCTCTGCCTCTGGGGTCACGTTGCCTTCTCCTCTTCCGTGAGTGAGAACCTTCCTCTGCCTCTTATAAGAACACTGCTGATGGACTTAATGTCTCCCCAAAATAATCCCAGATAATCTCTTCATCTCCAGATGCTTAATTTATTCACATCTGCAGAAACACTTTTTTTTCCTAGAAAGTAATATCTACTGGCTCCAGGGTTTAAGACCTGCTAGTTCTAGGGAGAAGGCATGTATCTTACTAGAGCTGAGAACTCAGAAATACATACCTACAACCTCATGTCTCAATACTCAAATTAAACAAAGCTATAGTCCCTCTGGTCTCTTGTGACACTTCTCTGATCTCGTTCCCCACCATCCACCCACATGTTCCCATGTCTAGGCAGGCTGAATTCTCTGCTGCTCTATTCGCAGGGACTTAGAATTTGCTTCCTTATTCAGTTCTATGCTCGAATGTCACTCTCACTGAGAAGTTGTCCTAATGACCTCATCTCCCTCTCTGTCTCCCTCCCCATCTCTGTCTTTTCCTCCTCCTCTTCTCCCTCATCCCCTCGCTTTTCCCATCATTAGTCCCCATTCCTTATGGACCTCCTCTTCGTACAAAATCACTTCCCTCTCTAAGAAGAAACAAAACACAAAATATGCAAGAGGCATGTGACCGTGATCAGGACAACAGAATATAGTTATTTCTGTCTTATTAATAATCCAATCATCATATAACATTTTATGCAGCCATAAAGGTAAAATATGTATTACAAAAACAAGCCACAGGTAATCATTATGAGAAGTAATATAGTTTTTTCTAGTCTCTTTTTAAATATTTCTGCACTAAAAGAGTTAGCCCTAGACACAACTGAAGTAGATTAAAAAAAAAAAAGTGTGCTTTAGGTACCTAGTCTCACCCTTTTATGAGCTCTTTCTTTATCCCTTCTCCCACACTTCAAGCCTCCTTCTAAAAAACCTTCTTAATTAAATACTCCTTTATTTTAAAATAAATAAATAAACACAAGAAACTTAATAGCAGTTCCAGCTACATAATTTGTGGGGTCTGGTGCAAAATGCATATGTGGGGTCCCTTGTTAAAAGTCTCAAGAATTTCAAGATGGTGGCAGCGGAGCATTAAACCAACTGCCAAAGCCTTCTAAGCAAGGCCCTATGGGACTGTGCCGGTCACAGGGCCATGAAGTCAGGCCTAGACAACAGGCTGTTTCATGAATATTCCTTAAGTATGACCTTTTTGTGTTACTTTGTGTTTTTTAACTTTTTATTTTGAAATAATTATAGATTCATAAAAACTTAGAAAATGAGGGCAGAGAGGTCTCCCTCTAATCTTTACCTTATTTGTTTTTTCACTAGGATTTGTTTTTAGAGCCATAAGCTCAGGGAATAATTATTCTTCTTCTTGAGTTTCAGGCACCTGAAATCTGGTGAACTGATTCTAGTTCCCCTGACACATTCAGCTCTAGAGGCCTTCCTTGACCAACACATAATGAGTGGTGCTCTTTCCTTATGCTTCTAGAATATCTTGATCTTACTTTTTCAAAGCATATGTCAGACAGCACCCCAACTGCCTGCAGGCTTCTCTCTCATCACCCATAAATCACCTGTAAGAGGAGAGAGACCATGTCTGTTCTAAGACAATTCCAAGACTCTGGCAAGTGCTTGGCACATAACAGATGCTCAATAAACATGTGCAGCCACGAGCCAGCAAATAACCCAACTAGCTGGCTATTTTGAGAGGCCAAGTGATGACCAAATTCACAGTGTTTACTAAGATTCTTGTTTTATTGCAGCCCAGATTTGTAGGCATTCTTTATATGCAGTCTGTAAATGTTAGATTGAATTTATGTTATTAGCTTGTAATTCACAAATGAAAAGTAGGATGATGTGGCAGCTGTTTAGGAATTTGGATGGTGCAGGGGGCTTTATTGCAAATATCAAGTTGGGCCTTAGTTGCAAAGCTTGTATGGCCTCTTCCCTCAGAAGTTTGCAGTAATGATTTTTAGCACAGACGGAGGCAGATTTAATAATAATATAAAAAGATTGGTGATTTTTTTAGGTTTATCAGTCATCCTAATGCCTGAACAGGAAAGAAGATTGCATCATATAAAGTAGGTTAAGCTTCTCTAATTGTAAGAGATAAATAAATAAAGGTTCAGATGAGCTATTTTTATTGTTTCTCAAGGTGAATTTATAACCCTTATCTACTTATCCAAAATAGACCCCTGTCATCTCACTTTTGAACAAGGCCCAGATCAAGAGCACCTGGAACAGGTATTCCCTGACTGATTGGGCACCACTCAAAGCAAAGGAAAAATCACAATTCCCATTACTATAGGGAGTCACCAAGGTCTTTTGTCTCTAGGTCAGTGCTGTTTTGGATAATCATGCGGCTATCCTTATATTACTCCAAGCAGGGCAAATCTGGGTTTTAAAGAATTGATTGTTGCTTTGACTTTTTAGAGCTATTCATTTTTAAAACCCAGAGCAAGACCCTGTAGTTACAAACTTAAGTGAATCAGACAATTGGATAAATATACACACAAAGAACAAGACCCACTGGGAATGAAAACGGCTGCTTTTTCTAACACTGTAATTTATAACTTGCATAGCTATGAAAGGGGCAGTGGATCCTAAATTATCCTTTTAAAAAAAAAAATAGTGCATAAAGTCATCTTTTACACAGAGAAGCCAGTGAGTGGCTGATGTTATTTCTTCCTAGATAAGGAATGGTTTCTGAAGATTGCCCATGACCTGCCACCCCTCATACTGATTTGGGTATTGTTGGTTGTTTGGTTAAGGGCTGTTGCCACTCCCAGTCACTGTGGCTCTTCATTCTTGCTGCACGATCAGCGTGATGCTGTTGTGGGTACCGAGCCACCCTATGGGTGATTGCTGGGCACCAGCACTGCCCGTCCGCTTGGGTTGCCTCCCAGTTAATGATAGCTACTCTGCACTTCTGAGACTGCCTCAAAGTGTCCTTGAAGAACTCTGTTTCCTGCTTCATTTCCCAGTCATGGTGCTCATGCAGGAGGTGGCCACCTCACAGAAGCACACGACTCACCAATGGAATATTTTCTCATTTTGAATATTGGGTCATATATTTGCCTCATGTTCTTCGTATAGTTTGGGGTTGGTGAGTACAGAGAGTTTCTAGTTTACAATGGGGCTGTGTTTCAAAGTTAATTTGGAAATCTGTCAGAACTTGGGCAAAATGTTCTTTTAGAAACAAGGCAAAAAATACTGGTTAAGTCCTTAAGTCAGCATATCAAAAAATCAGGTAGTAGAACTATAATATGACAGGTGTACAATGAAAAAATATATGCTGACACAGATACAGATGTCTTTCTAGCTACATGTGATAAATTCTGGGTCTCAGCCTACATAACCCTATTAATGACAGCCAGAGGAGAGAGTCTGGAAGGGTGGAGCTAAAATTCCAGTCCACAGACCCATGAGCCCATGGAGGCTGTAGGCAAAAATCTAGTGATTTTGAGACAATCGAAATCATTTGGGGAAATAAGATCCACAAGGCAGCACCCCAGCTGCTTGTTGAAATCACCACAACCAGGCAGGAAATTCAAGTTGGCATCAACAGCACTAAGTCATGTTGATAGAATGTATCCTCAGTTCACTCTGATAGCACTATATCTTTGGTCTTCCAAACCCATAGCCCAGTCTAATCATGAGAACATCAGACAAATCCAAATTGACGAACATTCTACAAAATAGCTGACCAGTCCTCTCAAAACCTTGACAGGTCGCCCAAAGAAAATAAAGTATCATATGGAACCGAAAAAGAGCCCACATTGCCAAGACAATCCTAAGCCAAAAGAACAAAGCTGGAGGCATCACGCTACCTGACTTCAAACTATACTACAAGGCTATAGTAACCAAAACAGCATGGTACTGGTACCAAAACAGAGATATAGACCAATGGAACAGAACAGAGCCCTCAGAAATAATACCACACATCTACAACCACCTGATCTTTGACAAACCTGACAAAAACAAGAAATGGGGAAAGGATTCCCTATTTAATAAATGGTGCTGGGAAAACTAGCTAGCCATATGTAGAAAGCTGAAACCGGATGCCTCACTTACACCTTATACAAAAATTAATTCAAGATGGATTAAAGACTTAAATATTAGACCTAAAACCATAAAAACACTAGAAGAAAACCTAGGCAATACCATTCAGGACATTAGGCATGGGCAAGGACTTCATGTCTAAAACACCAAAAGCAATGGCAACAAAAGCCAAAATTGACAAATGGGATCTAATTAAACTAAAGAGCTTCTGCACAGCAAAAGAAACTACCATCAGAGTGAACAGGCAACCTACAGAATGGGAGAAAATTTTTGCAATCTACTCATCTGACAAAGGGCTAATATCCAGAATCTACAATGAGCTCAAACAAATTTACAAGAAAAAAACAAACAACCCCATCAAAAAGTGGGCAAAGGATATGAGGAGACACTTCTTAAAAGATGACATTTATGCAGCCAAAAGACACATGAAAAAATGCTCATCATCACTGGCCATCAGAGAAATGCAAATCAAGACCACAATGAGATACCATCTTACACCAGTTAGAATGGCGATCATTAAAAAGTCAGGAAACAACAGATGCTGGAGAGGATGTGGAGAAATAGGAACACTTTTACACAGTTGGTGGGACTGTAAACTAGTTCAACCATTGTGGAAGTCAGTGTGGCGATTCCTCAGGGATCTAGAACTAGAAATACCATTTGACCCAGCCATCCTATTACTGGGTATACACCCAAAGAATTATAAATCATGCTGCTATAAAGACACATGCACACGTATGTTTACTGTGGCACTATTCACAATAGCAAAGATTGGAACCAACCCAAATGTTCATCAATGATAGACTGGATTAAGAAAATGTGGCACATATACACCATGGAATACTATGCAGCCATAAAAAAGGATGAGTTCATGTCCTTTGTAGGGACATGGATGAAGCTAGAAACCATCATTCTCAGCAAACTATCACAAGGACAAAAAACCAAACACCACATGTTCTCACTCATAGGTGGGAACTGCACAATGAGAACACTTGGACACAGGAAGGGGAACATCACACACTGGGGCCTGTTGTGGGGTTGGGGGAGCAGGGAGGGAAAGCATTAGGAGATATACCTAATGTAAATGATAAGTTAATGAGTGCAGCACACCAACATGGCACATGTATACATATATAACAAACCTGCACGCTGTGCACATGTACCCTAGAACTTAAAGTATAATAATAAAAAAAAAAAAAGAAGAAAAGAAAGTCTGAGAAACGTGTTTCTTGTAGACAAAATATAGTGGGGTCTTTTTATTCTTTTTATATACTCAAACAATGTCTCTCTTTGTGTTGGTATGTTAAACCATTCACATTTCAAATAATTATTGATATAGATAAATTAACATCTATCATGTTCATAATTTTTCTGTTCATTTATTCTTTTTTCCTCTTTTTATTTACTTTCTCTAATTTTCATCAGGCATTTTATGATTCCATTTTGTTTCCTCTGTAGCATATCAGTTACACTTTAAAAAATTTTATTGAGTAGTTGCCCTAGAGTTTACAATACGCATTTTTTAACTAATCCAAGTTGACTTCCAAACAACACTATACCACATTCTGTGCAATGCAGGGACCTTATAATAGTATTCCCAATTCCTCCCTCCCATCTTTTGTGACACTTTAGCCATTCATTTCCCTTATATCTATGCTATAATCATCCAATACATTGTTAACTATTACTACTTTAAACAGTTATCTTTTAAATCAATTAAGAATAAGAAAAATTTTTAGAAATTATTTTACCTTCATGTATTCCTTCTCCAACATTCTTCCTTTATAGTTCTTCCTGAATAACTAACTTCTTTTAACATTTCTGCTAAGCGGTTCTGCTGGTAATGAATTCTCTCAGTTTTCATTTGTCTGGCAAAGTCTTTTTTTTTTCTCTTTCACTTTGAAAGAATATTTTCACTGGATATAGACCTCTAAATTGATGTTTTGTTTCTCTCAATAGTTTGATTATTTTACTCCACTTTCTTCATTCTTTGACAGTTTCTGACTAGAAATCTGCTGTAATTCATATTTTTTTCCACTATAGGTAAGGTATTTTTTCCTCCTGGCAAAATTCTCTTTGTTGCTTGTTTTTTGCAGATTGAATGTTATATACCTAGATGTAGGTTTGGTGAGGGTTGATTGGTTGTTTGCTTTTTAGGGGAGGCTATTTACCCTGCTTTGTGTTCTCTTAACTTACTGAATCTGTGGTTTGGTGTCTGTCATTAATTTTGCAAAATTATTGACCATTATTATTTAAAATATTTTTTCCCTGTTTTCTCTTTGTTTTCCTTCTAGATTCCAATTATGCATCTGATATACCTTTTGAAATTGTCTTGCAGTTCTTGGATGCCTGTTCTGATTTTTTACTCTTTTCTTCTCTTTAAATTTCATTTTTGGAAGTTTATATTAGCCTATGTCAGATCCTGGGGTTCAGGTCCAGCTCATGCTAAAGTCTGAGAGGAGTGGGTGGATGGGCAGAAAGAACACTTGGCAGGTGAATATGGTTTCAATCAGCATCAGCTCTCTTACACAGCTTTCTCTAATTAGCTTTCTCATGAGCAGCTTTTCTTACACTGTCTACCTTTATCTCGGCTATTGGCTCCTGCCATCCCCATACCTGCAGCGGCATGGCCGACTCTCCCCTGCCTCCAGGGCCAGCAGCTTAGCTATTTCTCTGGGCATGACCAAGCTGAGCTTGTCCTGCCTCCCTCCTGTCCATCTGCAAAATGGACAGCTTTGGCTCTCTTTCTCTGGGCGCCAAAATGCCTGCCATGTCAAGCCATGTTGAGTCGAGCCGAGTCAAGCCCCATGCACAGCATCAGCAGGACAGTTATACATTTTACAGACAACAGTGGCTCCAGGCCAAGGGATGGCCTTCTCATGTTATGGCTACATGGCTGTGATAACAGGTGGAGTTATACACCTGCGCTCTAAACTCACTGAGTCATGCAGGCCTGGATATCCACCTCAGCCTATTCCTTGACTAAAGCACATCCAAGTACCTTACACCCTGTCATCAAGCTCACTGATTCTTTCACTGGGCTGTCCACTGTCTATTCATTAAAATGCACCATTAGGTGCATTTTTTATTTCTGTTAGCTTTTTTTCCCCTATAATTTTCATTTTGATTTTTTCTTACAGTTTCCATCTCTCTGCTTGTATTATCCATCTGTTCCTGCATGCTGTTTACTTTTTCCATTAGAGCTCCTATTATAGTTATTTTTAATTCCCTGTCTGATAATTCAAATATCTGTGTAATATCTGAGTTTAGTTCTGATATTTGCCTTATCTCTTCAGCCTTTTAGCTTCCTTGTAATTTGTGTTGAAAACCATAAACAATTTGTTGAGTAATAGAAATGGGGGTAAATAGGCCTTTAGTGTGAGATTTTATGTTAACTGGCTCGGAGCTAGGGCTGTGTTGTTTGCTGTAGTTATAGATGTCATGGCTTCAAATTAGTGTCCTTGTTTTTGTCTAACCTGTTGCCTTTGGGCTAACCTAAGTATTCCTCTTCAGAGAAAATCTGCACCTTTGACCGTTTTCAGCCATATCCACTAGGATTATAGTACGGTTCTATCGATGTGGTGGGGAAAGGGAGGTGCTCTATAATCTTCTGACTAAGTCTCAATCTTTTAGTGGGCCTGTTTCCCTGGGCTGTGACTGTCACAAGTGTTCTCCACCCACTCTATCCCTTTTAGATAAAATAGGAAGGCTAAGTGGGGCTGGAGTGGAAGAAATGCTCTTCCTCCAAGTAGTATAAGGCTCTAATAAAACCCTCCTCCAGTAGGTTTTTGATACAGAGAATGCGTGCATTTCAGGATCATTACTCTTCCCTTCCTTTGCAAGAACAAGGAGGAAATCTTTGTCTGCTCCTCACCTGGTGGAGCTTTTGAAGAATTTGTGAAAGTCTCTCACCCAAACTGCAGCCCCAGTTTGTCTCACTTTCACGCCAACAATTCATCAAAATTACTATTGAAGCATTTGTCTCAGTCCATTTGTGCTACTATAATAGAATACCTAAGTCTGGGTAACTTACAAGAAACAGATATATTTCTTACAGTTCTGGAGGCTGGAAAGTTCAAGGTCAAGGGGGTCCACATCTCGTGGAGGCCTTCTTGTTGCAGTATTTCAAAGTGGAAGGCATATGGGCAGGACAGTGGGCAGGACAGTGTGCAAGACAGAGAGAAAGACAAGAGAGGGCTGAACTCACTTTTATAATAAACCCACTCTCATGATAATGAACCCATTCCCAAGATGTTGACATTAATTCATTCTTGAGGGCAGAGCCCTCATGACTTAATCACCTTTTAAAGGTCCTACCTCTTAACACTGTGGCATTGGGTAGTGAGTTTTCAACACATAAACTGTGGGGACACATTCAAACCACAGCAGCATTTCTGCCAGTTTATGGGCTCCAAGTGCTTCTGCTTCAGGTAAGTGGATCTTAGCTGCAACTCACTGGATTTGCCTGTCTCTCCAGATTTCAGGGTGGTGGTTTGCCCTGTAACCTCGAGCAAGTCATTGACTTTTGGTTTATTCAGATTTTTCTTGCTGTTAAGATTGGAGTGGTTTTATCCAAGCTCTTTCCATGTTGGAGCTGAAACCATAAGTTTGCATCAGTTGCTTTTAAAATCTCTCCAGATGATTCTAATACGCAGCCAGAGTTCAAAACCACTAGAGGAAAGTGAAGAAGTTTTGAACTCACCTTGTTTTGAATCCCTGCTCTGACCTTTAGAACCTGTGACAGTGAGCAACTATGAACAAATTATTATTCTTTCTGAAACTCAGTTTCTACATCTGTCAAATGGGATACTTCCTACTTTACAGCATCCTTGTAAGAATTAGAAACAATGTAATAGGCATAATATTGCCATATACTAGCTTCTCATTCCTTTTGTTACAACTAGCATTTATTGAACAGTTATTTAACACTGAGTATGTTCAAACAGTAAATCTATACTGGCTCATTTTCTCTACATAAATCTCATTGAGAAAAGTCTAATTCTTTGTAGGTGAAGAAACTGAGGCATAGAGAAATTCAGTAACTTGCCCTGGGTCACACAGGAAGTAAATGGTAGAACTGGCATTTGAATTCCGGTAATGTGGCTCCATAACCTCTACCCATCTTCTACACTCTGCTCCCTGGAAAAGATATCCACAGTGTGTTTAGAAGGCAGTGGCTAAGTTAATTTGTGTTGAGTAAAGATGGACAAAAACTGACACATATTCACAATAAATTAAATCAAATAATACTGAACATATTCCTAGAAGTAATATCTGTATCTATATAAAAGTATAGTCATTTAAAAATCTGTGCAGATAAGAATTTTAGCCACTAAAATGAATTGACCTTCGAGTGGAAAACTTGTTTGTGCTTGGGTCTTTCCCAGTAAATTCAAGTTGAGATCCAGCGTTCTGTGCAGTTTTTATTATATAATAGTATTTGTTTATTAGAATAAATTATAAATGTTAAATTTGCTTAAAATATTCTGAATTTGATAAAATTCCTTTATATAACACCATTTAATCTGCATACCTGGTTTGTGTACATTAATTAAGGAAAAATATTTTAATTCAATCAGCCATTTTTCCCATATGAAAGCAATAAATCATTTTGAATTACCTTCTTAAATGCTTGAACCATGAAGCTATATAGCAAAAGAAAAATGTTGTAACTTAATAAGGCTAATGAGTAATTCTTTTTTTAACTATATATTTTAAAAATCTATTACATCAGATAACTAGTTATACCTATAATTTCAATATTAGCATACGGCAACACATTATTTGCTGCTTATATAACAGAATCATAATCATCAATTCATTTTTATAATAGTTTTATTGAGATAACTCATCATTATTAGAGTACTCCCTAACAGAATTTGAAACTCAAGACTAAAAGTTCAAGAACTATCTTAAATGCAAAAATTGATTTTTTAAAATATTCTGAACTGAAAGCTATCTGGCAGCACAGCCAATTCTGAAAACTAAAATCCCCTTGCAGTAGCCATTTATGTTTTATTCGCCATTCTGCTGCAAATCATGTTAAAGCAGATGCCTAATTAGATGGCAAGGTTTCTATATATTTGGATTATGACAAATATATAAAACTCACATAGATTTCAAAAGCACTCTGAATAATTACCTAAAATCAAAATGCTCTGTGTGCATAATGGAATAATATTCTACTAATAGAATCTTTTGTTGCTTCCTGCTTAGGGAATTCCAAAAAGCTTTCCTATATCCCAAACATTATCAAGTTCTTTCAATGAGACCTAAGATACAATCTGTTCAGATGCCTTCATTGTATGAAACAGTCATCACTGTAAAATGTATGGCTCCATCATAACCTAATACAACACAGTGATTTGCAGTATGGTGATTACCACTGTGATTTGATTCATTAATTCTCAGTAATAGTTGTTAATCAGCTCATTAAGCAAGTATTGTACAGAAGATTTCAACCAGGGGAACCTCTTAAAAACCACTAAATATCTTCTTTTGCAGGGGGGAGGGAAAACGAAATAGGTTTAATGCCAGAGGAGTAGTCTATAAATATGGCTGTTTATCAACTATGGCAAAGTTTTAAATCATTAAGCTTTTATAAAACTATATAAATTCTGAGCATTTTGTGCCTTTTCCAAAAAAGGTGCTCATAGTGAGATAACTCCTCTCCTCGGGACTTCCTGGATTTAGCAACTATTTTGTTAAGCTGTAGAAAGAAACTCTAGGCCGGGTGCAGTGGCTCACGCCTGTAATCCCAGCACTCTGAGAGACTAAGGCAGGGGGATCACCTGAGGTCAGGAGTTCAAGACCAGCCTGACCAATATGGTCAAACCCCATCTCTACTAAAAATACAAAAATTAACTGAGCATCATGGCGTGTGCCTGTAATCCCAGCTACTCAGGAGGCTGAAACAGGAGAGTTGCTTGAACCCCGGAGGCAGAGGTTGCAGTGAGCCAAGATCGCGCCCCCATACTTCAGCCTGGATGACACAGTGAGACTCCATCTCAAAAAAAAAAAAAAAAAAAAAAAGAGAAACGAACTCTAACCCTGCATCGCACATTTCACCAATATGTTGATTCTTTTTCTGGCTTCTATAACATATAATTCAATAATGTGTTCAAGTATTTGAAATATTGAGGGTTACGTTTAAATTTAATTTGGGTATTACATTAGTTGACTTTAAGCAACTTATTTTATCCTGAAGTATGTGATAGGTAAATGTCTATGAGTGATAAGCAAGTTAAAGTGCTTTAACTAACAGTAACAAAAATGTATGACTTACTTCCCAGTTTACAAAAAAAAAAAACTTCCCAGTTTACATAAAAAAATTTTATATACATGACTTTAATCCTTACAAAACCTGGAAGAATGTTACCATTAGCCCAAATTTACGCACAAGAAACCTGAAGCTCTAGTTAAGTGACTTGCCTAATTGAAAAGTTTGTATGTTCAGTTCTTACAACCACAAACTTTATGTTCTTTCTACTAAAACACACTGATTTTCTCAGTAACTCATCAGAAGCTGGCAGCCTCACCATGGAAATATGCCTTGTTTTTGTTAAAGGAAAAATTATTGGTGACACTTATTAAAGATGGGAAGGAAGACTTTACCCAAGAAGGACTACCACAATGGGGCTTTGTATTATAGTAGGAGAGAGAGACTGGGCTCAGCTCCAAAAACTATAACGAAAAGTGGGGATTTATAGCCAAGGAGCAGGGTAGGGTATCAGAGGATGGAAAATTACTAAGAGGAAGGGCAATTGCTAAAGTGACCTCACAGGATTTTTGCTGAAGGCAGGCCTGGGTGATTCAGTATCAAGGGTGGTCAGACTGAGGGTAGGGGATTTTTGCTAAACTGACTCAGCAGGATTCTTGCTAAAACTGGAATAACTGGACCAAGGGCAGAGCCCAAGATTAGAGCCTTGTCAGAAAGAGGACTGAGAGGGGCCCAGTTTGAGTTAAGTCAAAGAGAAAGAAACTCCATGCTCCTCCTACTAAAACATCAATTTTCTTAGTAACTGATCAGAAGCTAGCAGGCCTCCCATCGTGATATGTCTTATCATCCATAACCCAGAAGAAGGAGGCTTTAAGCATAAGGGTAAGAGAGATCTAGTTAATGCTTAGGAATGAAGTAGTATAAAATCAAACTGCAAGAAAAGCTTCCATGCAGTGTTATTTACGTTTGGAAGCACAACCATGACCAAAACCTTCCGACACACCATAAGTCATTTATCTCAAGTCCAAGGAAACTAAATGATAGATCAGATTCATTGAATTAGAGCCAATCAAGTATGTGACTTGAAATTTTTCCAAAGAAATTCTAATACCAGCATCTTCTACCATTCTAGGTGCAATGTCTCATGAAGCATGACAAGCATTTGATGTGCTTTGCTTCTACAATGAGACAGTTTCTCCTAATCGCTTGCCCACGCATACACTCAATGCATGCTTCACGATTCACATGGCCACTTCCATCTCTTCAGTGGCCTAAGGACAGACACTATAAATAAGCGCATGATTTGTGAGAAAAACATATTGATGAATTCCGAATAACCTTACTCAACTTATATAAACCAGCTCAAGTAGGCATTTTACTAATTTAATTTTAGTCTCCGAGGTATTAATTGATCAGTATTCATTCAGATTTGTCACTGGTTGTGCCTGCTGCGTATTGGTTCTGCTTTTTGTCAGCCTATTAATTTTCAATAAATAATGTCTCGGAAATTGCGGATGAGTAAGTTAAAGTGTTAATTGGTAATGTTGTAATGTGTAATATTTCTTTAATGTTTGGTTTTTTAAAACAAAATAGACCACTATCACATTTATGAAATTTATTTATACTCAATTTTTTAACAGAATTTCAGACTGCTTATACAAGGTCAAACTTTTTATGTTTATAAAATGGAAATAGGGACAACACTGTTGGAAAAGTTAGCTTATTAATCTTGATAAGAATTGTGTTTCTATGATCTCTGCTTTTGAAATTATGCTATGTCTAACACTGTCCTAAAATACAACTTGCAAGGAATAATAAAGCCAAGGCTAAATTTGTGTATTGTCAAATTTCTCAAAGGAAGAAAAGTTATTGTTAAAATTTCTTAAGTGGCTCCTGAGTACCTCCTTTTGTATTTCCTTAGTCCATCTGCTCTGCCGTCCTTCTTTTATTACAAGTTATACTTTGTCCTCTATTTTTTAGGTATCATTGTTCCCTTTCACTCTTGACCAGACCAAAAGCTAATATCACATACAGTGTACTTTGTAAATTTCTGCCTTCGCGGAATAGCCCACCAAGTGTAAAGAAAAATATACTTTGCGCTGGGTATGGTGGCTCATGTCTGTAATCCCAGCACTTTGAGAGGCTGAGGTGGGCAGATTGCTTGAGGCCAGGAGTTCAAGACCAGCCTGGGCAGCATAGAAAAACCCTGTCTCTACAAAACATTCAAAAAAATTAGCCAGACATGGTGGTGAGCACCTGTAGTCCCAGCCACTAGGGAGGTGGAGGCAGGAGGATCATCTGAGCCCGTGAGGTCATGGCTACAGTGAGCCATGATCACACCACTGGACTCCAGCCTGGGTGACAGAGTGAGACTCTGTCTCAGAAAAATATACTTTGCATTGAGACCCTCTCCTGGCACGTTCCAGAATCTGTGTTTCTTTAGCAAGCAAAGAAACAGTTGATAGTTACCAGGAAGTACAGTCCCACCTGTTTATCATATCTAGAAAGATGCTATCCTGTGACCTATCCAGCTAGTATTATAGACTTAGATCATGTAATTATGCATTTATTCTAGTTATTTGAATAATACAATTAAAACTTGCAGGGAAGTTTCACTTGAGATGACAAAGAGCACAACATACCATTATTTATTACTGAAAAATTTCTAGACCAATCTGCCTGCAAAAGACCAGCCCAGGCTTCAATGGACAAATGGTATGTTGGCGTTAGAGATACTGCGTTAGAACTTGGGAGATACAGCCTGAAGGTCTCAGCCTTCAGCAAGGAGACGGAAAAACTCACACTACAAATGAGGTTAAAAATACCGTCAACTACGCAGATGGAAATTTGGTAGAGTTGCCGGGGAGAAGTGGGTTCTCATACAGAAGGACCCTCAAAATGGGATGCATACAATTAATGGTTAATCAAAATGCTAGGAAGTTAGGGTTATTGAGCGGCTCTAGTTTAATGTAGAATACTTGGGGAGCTCAGAATCAGAGACTTCTCCTGTGTAAACCCTTTATCAAGTGGACTCTCTTTCAGGCTTTGGTGAAACCTGACTTATGTGGGATCATGTAACAATACTTTTCCTAATTTAAGAGAAATGAGTAAATATGACTTAAACTTATCTAGGTTATTTGGTCATTTACTGAGACAGTTATACACAGTAAAACTTCCGTCAACTGAAATCAAACCTAAACAAAACCTTTCATCATAATTCATTGTGCTTCCACTTTTAGGAAAAAATAGGTCAGTTGTAAGAAAACAAGCTGAGATCAAAGATTGAGTTAAAAAACAACTTTTAGGATTCACACTACATTTTTCTAAATCATCAAAAAGGACTTGACTTTATACCTAATTATATTCATTCTCAGCCAACAAAGTTTCCTAACACATTTTGAATGATTTTTAGTAAGCAATGAAACAGTATTATATTAGTGAGGACTCTCTTGGAAGCAAGTCACAGAAAACCCAACCAAAATTGGCTCATGTAACTGAATTCCACATGAATCAAAACCAGTTGGATTGAACTCATCAGGACCCGCCCTCCATCTTTTCATTCAGCGCTTGTCCATTTGACTTGACCCCCAGTCTTTGGGTTGGGACACAATCACTGTCAGCAGCCCCTTAGCCAGCTTCTCCCAGGTTCAAATACAGAGGAAAAAGTGTGTACCTCTTTATGAGCAGTGACAACAACAGCCCCAGTTACATCTGATTGACTTTGAGTCTCTGTGTGCAAGACACTATGACTGTCTGATTGGCCAGACCTGGGACATCAAAACACTAAATGTCCATTATATTGGTCTGTTCTTGCATTGCAAAAAAGCAATACTTGGGACTGGGTAATTTATAAAGAAAAGAGGTTTAATTCACTCATGGTTCTGCAGGCTGTACAGGAAACATTATTCTGGTATCTGCTAAGCTTCTAGGGAGGCCTCAGGAAACTTAGAATCATCCTGGAAGGTGAAAGGGGAGCTGGCACTTCACATGGCTGGGAGCAGAGAAAGAGAGAGAGTGGGAAGGTGCTACACACTTTTAAACAACCAGATCTCATGAGAACTCTATCACAAGAATAGCACTAGGGGGATGGTGCTAAACCACCCTCATGATCCAATCACCTACCACCGGGCCCCACCTCCAGCACTGGAGATTACATTTCAACATGAGATATGGGTGGGGACACAGATCCAAACCTACCATCCACTAAAGTTCTTAAGGAATCATTAGGCTCCACTAGGAGCTCCTCTATTATATAAATTTAGTTTCTTATGAATAATTTTTATCTCCATTACTTTAGACAATACATGGCAAAAAGTAGATACCCAATAAATGCATCTTTAACTGAAGTGAACTTTTTTCATTATTAATTTAAAAAATGATAAATCTATTAGAAAAAAAAGTTTGAACTTGAGTTGGCATCAGGACACCCAAATAGAAGGAATATAAACAAGGATGACATGGGATCAAAATACCATTTCTAAAATTGTTTTCCATGGAACATTAAGTCCTTGACATGTTCTGTGAGGAAATGGATTTGGGAAATGATGATTGCCATATGTCCCCTTGTTGACTCACAGGGATTATCTTAAAAACCCCAAGAATCCCATGAGTAATTAAGACTGCTTTACTTTGTTATTAGTGTTTCCCAAATTTACATGTTGAAGGATGTGTCATAGAAATCATTTTGGTAGGAAACGGGCTGGAGTCTCACAAAGCAGGACTAGAAAAATGGCTGGCTGTGTGGTTGGCTTAGGTGGGGATCCAAGAGTAGTTTCATACACACGATAAGGAAAAGTTTTCAAATGATATAAATGTTCATACAAATGAAATTGTTTAATTACTGATGAATGAAATATAACAAAAATGTAAAAATTATAAGTATCTATATTTACTGGCATGAAGCCTGTGGCATATAGTATAATTAACACAGGTTTGAATCAAATGTCCATTGTCTCATTGCATTTTTTAATAAAAAATGAATAAGTAGATATTTTTACACAAAGAAAAACTCTCAAATTGTACAGCAAAAACCTAAAGAATGGGAAGGTGTTTGTGGTTCATTTTTATTTTCTTCTTTGATCCTCTGTATTTTGGATTCGGGGAATGTGTATGTGTGTGTTTTCTGGCCACGAGCATGTATTGCTTTTATAAAGTTTTTTTATTTTAATTTTTCCGAAAATTACATAGTATTAAGTATTATTAATATCTTCCCTTTCTAATTTGAACATAAGTTGATGCACTTTTAACATCATGTACAATTTCAAACTCATATGCATTTATTCTTTTCTCAAAAATAAAACTACTTCTAGGTGCTACAGAAGTCAAAAAGAAAGGCTTGTAGCTAGAGCACTTCAAAAAGTCTTCAACCAATTCATATTTCAGCTACCTCAGTACCAGATTTCAATGAAGCACATGAATCAGAACAACTTGACATTAACATCAGTCCAATAGAGATGTCAAAAGTATAGGGTGCAATTAGGAGCTGAAAAATAACAAAGTGAAGAGATATCATCGAATCGCAGCAGAGATTATAATGGCCCTTGACACTAGCCAACTAATGAAGCTGATTGAACTATTCAATGGCTTTTATTTCAGGAATGAAGAGGTGGGGGTGGAGTAGGACCTTCCTGGGTAGTGGAAAGATGGAATCATTGATAGAATACCCTCAAAGGAAGCTCTCCTCAGACTGCTGAGTTGGAATAATACTGCCACACTCTGGGGTCAGCATAAGCTTATGCCGGGCATGGTGAGGTCACAGATGCAGCAGGCGGAAAGAGTGCATGTTTACATCCAGATCTGAGAAATAAGGTCAGTTCACGATTTGCTCTTATGGAAGGCCTCAGAGACAATGGAAACTGCTTTACCCTGTTCTCAATTTTTTTTCTTTTGTCCAATGTTATACCTGAATAAAGAAAGAATTACTTCTCAGGTATGAGTGATACAGGCACATACTGGCCTAGAAATTGTCTTGCCTTCTTTCCAAGAGAAAATAAATGACAAAGCCCTGGTAGGAGACAGAATAGCAAAAGTGCATTGGGATCAGTTCTTACCCAGAACCCTGCGAGCTGTTGGATGGGCAAATGCTGAAAGAGATTTTTTCGTTGATATTTTATTACGAAAATTTTCAAACATATAGTTAAAATTGAAATAATACGACGAGCACGTATCTACTGATCACCTAGATTCAGCATGTGTTCTCATTATCACATATGATTTATTTATGTAGATATCTAATCTCTGTCTGTTTTCCTGAACCAAAAACTCGAAAGTGGATTATAGGAATCATGACATTTCACTTCCAGATTCTTCAGTCTGCATCTCCTTAAAAAAAGCACCTTTCTCTATAAAAAATGAACATTATAATACTTGATAACATTTTTTAAAACTCTAACATAATGTAATCTTCTCTATGCAAATTTCATGTTATTGATTGTTTTGCTTTCAAAATTTATTTTAGGAGGAGGGGATAGCCAAAGTTTGGTTAATGGAGACAAAAGCACAACTAGATAAAAGGAATAAGTTGTAGTGCCCTATAGAGCTATAGAGTGATTATAATTAACAACAATTTATTGTATATTTTAAAATAGCTAAAAGACTAGACACAAAGAAATGATCAATGTTTGGGATGGTGGATATACGAATTACCAGATTTGATCATTAGACATTGTATACATGTACCAAAATATCACATCTTATTCCATAAATATGTATAGCTATTACATGTCAAATAATAATAATAACACCAAAAAAGTTTTTTAAAGCCAGTCTTTTTAGACCAGGATCCAATTAAAGTTCTCAGTCTTCATTTGGTTATAGCTCTCTGTTTTAATCTAGAAAATTCCCCTGTATTTTTTTAACCTAATGTAATTAACTTTCTGCTGCATCCTGCCCAGTTGTTTTATAGATTGTTCCACATTTTTCATTTATCTTATTGTCTCTTTCCTGGTGTTTTAATTTGCTTCTTTCCATTATATTTTCTGTTATCTAGCTAAAGATTTGATTAATATCTTTATGAATGTAAATATTCATATTAAATATGTTCACAGAATATTTTAGAAACAAAGTTGTATGCTTGATATCATAGCCGGAATCATAGAATGGAACATTGCTCCTTACCGTTAGTGACACTAGTTTGATCACTTGAGGTATGGGTTAAGATTATTTCACTGTTAAGTACATTTTTCACTTTATAACTAGCAAGTAATCTGTGGGCCTGTATCTGGGACCCATGCAACTATCCAGTTTCAATTGACATATCATTCATTGGTGACTGGCACCTAAATCAATTACTTATGAGGAGTTTTAAGAAGTGATTATCTAATTTTATCATTATTTCTCCACTAATTGCATGATAATCTTTGAAAATGAACAATAATAACAGAATCCAGAGTTTCTACAATATAGCAGGCACAATGTCCAGACTATAGTTCAAAATTAGCTAACATACAAAGAAATAGAAAATGGGACTCATACACAAGAGAAAAGGAAATCATGGAGACCAACATGGAGATGCTGGAATTAGCAGACAAGAGTTTTAAGGCAGTAATATAATTATGCTCAAGAACATAAAGAAAAATACAATTGTGATAAACAAATAGGAAATACCAGGAGAGGAATAGAAGCTATTTTTTGAAAGAATCAAAAAAGAACAAATTTGGAGGACTTTAAGTCCATTCCTGATTATTTTACTAAAAAGTTAAAATAATCAAGAGAGTGGAGTACTCACATAGGAATGAACATCTATGCCAGTGGTATAGAATTGAGCGTTCAGGAATAAACCTTTACTTTTATGGTCGATTGACTTTCAACAAATATACGAAAGCAATTCAATGTAGAAAGGATAGTCTATTCAACAAATGATACTGAAACAATTGGATATCTATATGCATGCAAACAAGAAAATATTTTAGAGCCTTACCTAATGCATTACACACAAATTAACTTAAATGGATCATATAACTAAATATGAGAGCTTATACTCTTAGGAAAAAAAACAGCATAATTCTTCATGACCTAGAGTTAGGCAAAATATCTTAGATATGACACCCTAATTGTAACCAATAAAAGAAAACTATTGCTAAATCACACATTAAAACTTTTGCACTTTATCACAAGCATTCCTATACAACAATAAGACACGCAGAGAGCCAAATCGTGAATGGAATCCCATTCACAATTGCTACAAAGAGAGTAAAATACCTAGGAATACAGCTAACAAGGGATGTGAAGGACCTCTTCAAGGAGAACTACAAACCACTGCTCAAGGAAATAAGAGAGGACACAAACAAATGGAAAAACATTCCATCCTCATGGATAGCAAGAATTGACATCGTGAAAATGGCAATCCTGTTCAAAGTAATTTGTAGATTCAGTGCTATTCCCATCAAACTACCAATGACATTCTTCATAGAATTAGAAAAAAATACTTTCAATTTCATATGGAACCAAAAAAGAGCCTGTATAGCCAAGACAATGCTAAGCAAAAAGAACAAAGCTGGAGGCACCACACTACCTGACTTCAAACTATATTACAAGGCCACAGTAAGCAAAACAGCACGCTATTAGTACCAAAACAGACACATAGACCAATGGAACAGAGCAGAGACCTCAGAAATAACACCACACATCTACAACCATCTGATCTTTGGCAAACCTGACAAAAACAAGCAATGGGGAAAGGATTCCCTTTTTAATAAATGGTGCTGGGAAAACTGGTGAGCCATATGTAGAAAACAGAGACTGGACCCCTTCCTTAGACCTTATACAACAATTAACTCAAGATGGATTAAAGACTTAAATATAAAATCCAAAACCATAAAAACCCTGGAATAAAACCTAGGCAATACCATTCAGGACACAGGCATGGGCAAAGACTTCATGACGAAAATGCCAAAAGCAATTGCAACAAAACCAAAATTGACAAATGGGATCTAATTAAACTAAAGAGCTTCTGCACAGCAAAAAAAATAACTATCATCAGAGAGCAGGCAGCATACAGAATGGGAGAAAAATTTTTGCAATCTACCCATCTGACAAAGGTCTAATATCCAGAATCCACAAGGAACTTAAACAAATTTACAAGAAAAAAACAAACAATGCCATCAAAAAGTGGGCAAAGGCTATGAACAGATACTTTTCAAAGGAAGACATTTATGCAGCCAACAAACATAAAAAAAGCTCAACATCACTGATCATTAGATAAATGCAAATCGAAAGCATATTGAGATACCATCTCATGCCAGTCAGTATGGTGATTATTAAAAAGTCAAGAAACAACAGATGCTGGTGAGGCTGTGGACAAATAGGAAGGCTTTTACACTATTTGTGGGAATGTAAATTAGTGGAAGACAGTGTGATGATTCCTCAAAGATCTAGAATCAGAAATACCATTTGACCCAGCAATCCCATTACTGGGTATGTACCCAAAGGAAAATAAATCATTCTACTATAAAGACACATGCACACATATCTTTATTGCAGTGCTATTTACAATAGCAAAGACTTGGAACAAACCCAAATGCCCATCAATGATAGATTGGATAAAGAAAATTTGGTACATATACACCATGGAATACTATGCAGCCATAAAAAGGAATCAGATCATGTCCTTTGCAGGGACATGGATGAAGCTGGAAGCCATCATCCTCAGCAAACTAACATAAGAACAGAAAACCAAATACTGCACGTTCTCACTCATAAGTGGGAGTTGAACAATGAGAACACATGGACACAGGGAGGGGAACAACACACACCGGCGCCAGTCAGGAGTGGGGGGCGAGGGGAAGGAGAGCATTAGGAGAAATAGCCAATGCATGCGGGGCTTGAAACCTAGATGATGGGTTGATAGGTGCAGCAAACCACCATGGCACAGGTATACCTATGTAACAAACCTACCCATTCTGTCTGGAACTTAAAGTAAAATAAAAATAAAAAAAACTTTTGCACTTTAAAAAGTACCATTAAAAAAGAAAAGAAAGCCACAGACTGGGAGAAATATTTGCAAATTATATATCTGAGAAGAGACTTGTATCCAGAATATATAAATAATTCTTACACTTCAATAATAAGACAAATAACCCAACTTAAAATTGGTTAAAAATAAAACATTTAGAATAGAAATTTAACAAAAAAGATTATATGGATGACCAAAAGCACACCAAAAGATGCTCAATATCATTTGTTATTAGGAAAATGCAATCTAAAGCCACAAATAAATACCACTTTACATCCACAATGCTGGGGCAAGTAGAGGAGAGGCTGTCAACCCAAAATAGTATGCCCCAAAAAGTCCTTTATGAATGAAAGAAAAATAAAGACATTTTAAGATAAATTAGGATTAGGAGAACTCATCCGTGACAGCCTGAACTACAAACAAATGGAAAATAAGTTACTCAGGCTGAAGTGAAAGGAAGGAAAGTTACATTTTGGGGGAAAAAAAAAGAGTGCTAGAAATGATAAACCTATGCATAAATATTAATTACAATTTTCCTCTTAATCTCTTTAAAACATAGATGACTTATTTAAAAACTTTATCATTGAATTATGATATTAATGCATAAATGTAATAAATGTGAAACAATCTAACAAAAAGGATAGTGACGGGATAAATGAATTTATGCATTTCCAAGTTTCACACATCTGGCATGAAGTACTGCAATACTGACTCTAAAGGTCTGTGAAAAGTTAAGAATGTTTATTATAATCTCTACAGCAAAAACTAAAAGTAATCTAAAGAGGTATAGCCTTTTTAAAAGCTAATTGACAAATTAAAGTTCTAAAAAGCACTTATTTAATCCCAAAGATATCAAGAAAGGAACAAAAGAATAACAAAAAGTATATAGGAAAGCAAAAACAAATAGTAAGATGGTAGCCATAAATTCAAGCACATCATCTATTATATGTAATGTTAAATGACAGATTAGTTTTGAAAGAATAGCCATTATAGTTGAATTTCTTTCATGCTTCTTTCTGAAGTTTGACTTGTGCTTCCTTCGCTTTTTTTCTGCTTATCCACTGCATGAAAGCTGACCAGGTGTGCTGGTTGGCCAAGCAGCTGTGTAATTGCATGCAGGCCTGAGAAGCAGCCCTGTGGGAAACCCCCAGCAGACACACAGACATGCTAGTGAAGAAGCCATGTAGCCGGGTCCCAGGCCTGAGTAATAGCCCTGCCACTTCCCTGGCACCACTACCCAGCAGATATGCCCCCAGATCAGCTGAGAAGTTGTATGCTGGAATTCTGGGCCCAAGAAACAGCCCAGAGCAGGCTGCTCCTGGCAAGCACAGCCCCAGGATGGACAATTAACTGCATGCTCATGCTCCTGGCCATAGTAATAGACCTATCTTTTTAGCCCTAACCTCAAGTTGACAGACTCATGATGTGCATGCCCATGGCCCCAACCTTTAAAACTGCCTAGAAAGCCCAACTAAAGCAAAGCTGCAGAAAACTGTCTCAGCCTACGCCACTGGATCACTCATAAACATCACTAACATGAATTATAGCTAAAGAAACTACACAGAGACTACACTGTTGCATTCACCTAGAGCCAAATCCAACATAGCCCATCAAACTGACATCCAAGATCTATTCATACAAGTAAATCTTTTCCTAGGAAATCTACTTTATAAAATTGAACGAGGTGATTTTTCCACCTAATGTATAGAAATCATCATAGAGACACATCAAGCATACAAAAGCCAGAAAACATGACACTTCCAAAGGAACACAATTCTAGAACAGACCCTAATCATAAGAAAATATGTGGAATTCCAGAAAAAGAATTCAAAATAATAATCTTAAGTAAACTTGGTGAAATACAAGATAATACAGATAGACAATTAAATGAAATCAGGAAAATAATTCACTATTTAAATGATAAATTCAGCAAGGAGATAAATATAATTTAAAAGAACCTACCAGAAATCACATAGCTGAAAGAGTCAATGAATGAAATAAAAAATATATAATAGAGAGCTTTGATAACTAGACCAAGCAGAAGAAAGAATTTCTGAACTTGAAGACAGGTGATTTGTAATACAGGGAAAGGAAGGGAAGGGAAGGGGAATGGGAAGGGGACGGGGGAAAGGGGAGGGGGGAGAGGGAAGGGGAGGGAGAGGGAGGGAAGGGAAGGGGGAGAGAGAAAGGGAATGAGAGAGAGACAGGCAGAAAGGAAAAGGAAAGAAAGAAAAGAAAGAAAGAGAGAAAGAAAGAAAGAAAGAAAGAAAGAAAGAAAGAAAGAGAAAGAAAGAGAAAGAAAGGAAGAAAGAAAGGAGAAAAAGAAAGGAAAAGAAAGAAACAAGAAAGGAAAAGAAGGAAAGAAGAAAAAGAAAGGAAAAGAAAGAAGAAAATGAAGAGAATCTACAGGATTATGGGACACCATTAAGCAAGTATTCGCTGTATGGACATTCCAGAAGGAGAAGAGAAGAAAAAATGCAGAAAACATATTGAATAAAATAATAGCTGAAAACCTCAAGTCATGGGAGAGAGATGAACATCCAGGTCCAGGAAGCTCAAAGAACCGCAGGTAGATTCAACCCAAACAAATCTTCTACCAAGCACATTATATTCAAATTGTCAAAAGTCAAAGACATAGAAAGGGTTCTCAAAGCAGCAAGAGAAAAGTGTCAAGTCACAAAGAAGGGAATCTTCATAAGACTAACAACAGATTTAGTAGCAGAAACCTTACTGGCCAGGAGAGAAAGGGATGATATATTCAAGAACTGAAAGAAAAAAACTGCCAGCCAGGTATACTACACCTAGCAAAGCTATTCTTCAGAAGTGGAAGAGAAATAACATCTTTTTCCAGCAAACAAAAACTAATAGAATTCATCACCACTAGAATGGTCTTACAAGAAAACTTCAAGGGAGTCTTACATCTGGAAATGAAAAGACAACAACCACCATCGCAAAACCATATGAAACTATAAAACTCACTGGTAGTCTGAGACACAAAGGAGAAAGAAAGGAATCAAACTTTATCACTACAGAAAACAACCAACCACAAAAATAAACAAGAAAGAAAGTAAGAAACAAAAGATATATAACACAACCAGAAAAAATCAATATGACAGGAGCAAGTCCTCACCTATCAATAATAACCCTAGATATAAATAAATTAAATTCCCCATTTAGAAGATATAGACTGGCTGAATGGATTCATAAAAGATGACCCAACTATATGATGCCTAAAAGAAACTCACCTAACCTGTAAAGACACACATAGGTAGGTTGAACCTGAAGGGATAGAAAAAGATTGTTCCATGCAAACTAAAGGAAAAGTGAGCAGGAACAGCTATACTTATATTAGACAAAACAGAATTCAAATCAAAAGCTATAAAAGGAGACAAAGAAGGACATTATATAATAACAAATGTACTAATTCAGCAAGATAATATAACAACTATTATATATGCACCCAACACCAGAACACACAGATATAAACAGGAAATGTTATTAGATTTAAGGGGAATTTACAGCACATGTAACATTCTCCAGGACTGACCATATGTTAAGGGCACAAAACAAGCCTCAAAACATCTTTTTAAAAACCAGAATCCTAACAAGGGTCTTACCTGATCACAATAGAATAAAACTAGAAATCAATAACAATAGGAATATTCAATAGTATACAAATAAATAGAAATTATGCAGTAAACAACATGCTCCTGAATGATGAATGGATAAAGAAATAAATTAAGAATAAAATGTAAATTTTTGAAAGAAAGAAAAACGAAACACAACATATCAAAGCCTATGGGACACAGCAAAAGCAGTATCTAGAGGCAAGTTTACAGCAATAAATGTCTATATTAAAAAAACTAAAAAGATTTTAAATAAATAATGTAACAATGCAACTTAAGAAACTAGAAAAGTAAGAACACGCCAAATCCCAAATTAGTAGAAGAAACAATAAATATCAAAACACAAATAAATGAAATTGAGTCTAGTAAAACACAAAAATCAATAAAAAGTTGATTTTTTGAAAAGATAAACAAAATTGATGAACAATAAGCTAGACTAAGAAAAAACAAAGGCCCAAATAAATAAAATGAGAAATAATAAAGCAGATGTCACAACAGATACCACAGAAATACAAAAGATTATTAGAGACTATTATGAACAACTGTACAACGATAACTTTGAAAAACCTAGAGAAAATGTATGAATTTCTGGAGAAATAAAACCCACTAAGATTGATTCCAAAAGAAACATAAAACCTAACCAGACTAATAACAAGTCACTAGATTAAATCATTAATAAAATGTCTCCCAACAAAGGAAAATTCAAGACCAATGGCTTCACTACCGAATTCTATCAAACCTTCAAAAAAGAATTAATACCAATTCTTCTCAGAATATCCGAAAAATTGACGTGAAGGAAATTATAGGGCCAGGGTAACACTGATACCAAAATCAGACAAGGACACAACACAAAAAGAAAACTATAAGCAAATATTCCTGATGAACATAGACACACAAATCCTCAACAAATACTAGCAAACCAAATTCAATAGCAATCGAAAAGTTAATATACCAGGATTGAATGGGATTTATCCCAGGAATACCAGAATGATTCGGCACAGGCATATCAATAGACATAATACATTACATCAACAGAATGAAGGACAAAAACCAAATCATCATATCAATAGGTGCAGAAAAAACATTTGACAAAATTTAATATTCCTTTATAACAACTCTTAATAAATTGGATATAGAAGGAAAGTGCCCCCAGCGCAATAAAGGCTGTTGTTGGGAATGTAAACTAGTAGAGCCACTGTGGACAACAGTATGGAGGTTCCACAAAAATCTGCAAGTAGAACAACCATACGATCCAGCAATTCCACTACTAGGAATTTTTCCAAAAAAAAAGGACATCAATGCGTTGAAGAGTCATCTGCACCCCATGTTTGTTGTGGCACTGTTCACAATAGCCAAGATACGGAATCAATTTAGGTGTCTGACAACAAATGAGTGGAAAAAGAATATTTGGTATATACACACAATGAAATGCTATTCAGCCATAACAAAAGAATACAGTCCTTTCATTTGCAGCTAAAGTACTTTAAATATAAAGACAGAAAGAGGTTGATGGTAAAATGGTGAAAAACATACACTATGGAATCATTGTGAAGAGGATGCCACGGACATATTAATATGAGATAAAGTATACTTCATGACAAAGACTGTTATCAAAGATAAGAGAAATATTTTAAAACAGATAAAAGACATTTCAAAATGATTCATAAGGAAGATAAAACAATCATAAGTATGTGTTTAATAACAGAGCTTCAAAGTATATGAAGTAAAAGTTGACAGAATTAAAGAAACAAATAGAAACATTAACAGTCATGCAGGGAGATTTTAAACACCACCTCTCTAGGTAATTGACAACTGAGAAAAAAATTCAGAAGATCTGAAAGTCACTATGAACCACAATGACGTAATTGACTTTTACAGTACAATACACCCAATAACTTCATGCTACACTTTATTTACAGATGAACATGTACTTTCACCAAGATAGACCATATGCTGGACTGCAAAGCAAGTTTTAATACATTTCAAGATCTCTAATCGTAATAGAATTCAATTAGAAATTGATAATAGAAAATATCTTCAGAAACTTCACATATTTGGAAAATAAACAACACAATTGTATCCCATCAAAATTTTCCTTGAAATTCTTTAAACCAACTTTTGAAATCTATTTACTTATTGACTAGTCTAACTCAAATGTGACTCTCTCCTTAAAGACTTTTCTGACATGCCACTAAGCTCTTGACATTTATTCTCAAAAACATGAATTCCTTAACCTGTTGTTCTCTTAGAGAAAGTTTATTTCTCTCTTTTGGCGCTTATCACTCAGTGTTTTTTCATTCATGTAATTTTGCTCCCACTGCAGTGTCTTTCATTTCTTTTTGTAATTTTTTTGATACATAATATTTTACATATTTACAGGGTACATGTGATATTTTGTTACATGCATAGAATATGTAATGATCAAGTCCTTGTTTTTGTTTCGTTTTGCTTTGTTTTGAGACAGAGTCTCGCTCTATCACCCAGGCTGGAGTGCAGTGGCGCGATCTTGGCCCACTGCAAATTCCGCCTCCTGAGTTCACGCCATTCTCCTGCCTCAGCCTCCCAAGTAGCTGGGACTACAGGTGCCCGCCACCACGCCCGGCTAATTTTTTGTATTTTTAGTAGAGATGGGATTTCACCATGTTAGCCAGGATGGTCTCGATCTCCTGACCTCGTGATCTGCCTGGTTCAGCCTCCCAAAGTGCTAGGATTACAGGCTTGAGCCACCACACCCGGCCCCTTGTTTGTTTTTATATTCCCAGTTCCTGGTGCAGAGTAGAACCTTGATAAATAGTTGTTTAAAAGAAAGATAATAAGGCCAGGCGCAGTGGCTCACACCTGTAATCCCAATGCTTTGGGAGGCCAAGGAGGGCTGATCACTTGAGGTCAGGAGTTGGAGACTAGCCTGGCCAACATAGTTCTACCAAAATACAAAAATTAGCCATGCATGGTGCAGCACGCCTGTTATCCCAGCTACTTGGGAGGCTGAGGCACGAGAATCACTTTAACCTGGGAGGTGAAGGTTGCAGTGAGCCAAGATCATGCCACTGCACTCCAGCCTGGGAGACAGAGCCAGACTCCATCTCAAAAAAAAAACAAAAAAAAACTATATATAGATATAGATATAGATATATATAGATATAGATACAGATATAGGTATATACACATATGTATATAATTAAAATAAATAAAAGATAATAAAAAATAAATAATTAAAAGATAATAAGGAAGAAAAGAGGAGAGGAAGAGAGGATAGGGAAAGGGAGCAAGAAAGGGAGAGAGGGAGGGACAGAGAAAGGAAGGAAAGGAGAAAGGAAGGAAAGAATAGAGGGAGGGAGGTGGACAGGGAGAGATTGAAGGAGGAAGGGAGGAAGGAAGGGAAGACAACCATGTTTTAACTCAAAGAAGTCAGGCCTTTTTAGCTACAATCACATGATTCTAAGCCCCAAAAGACAAATGTTTTATTTATTGTATCTTCTTTACCTAGAAAGTTATTTGGAATATTTTTCAATAGCTAAATATTATCTCTGGTGTGAAGAGAGTAGGGCCTGAAGATACTGTTTATGACACATCCAGGTTTGTAAAAACATTTTTTCCTGTGTATCTCATGCATAGAGCTACATAGTTTTACAGCCAACATTTGAGCAAAGTAATTTTGAGGGCATCTAAGTGTCAGCTACCCACACTGGTTTCAGTTATTAAAGGATTAGCTGGTACATATAATGAAAATTTATTCCTCCAAATCTGGATATAGCTTATTGGAAAAAATTGCAGTCTAAATCAAGAGTATATGGAGCCCATAGAGGTTTAGGACAAGGTAATATATTTCTGAACACATTTCACTCTAAATATGATCTCATTGACTTAAAATGCTAAGAGGCATTGGTTTTGCTGAGATTTTATCCTACAAAATTTGGACTGGGAAGATTGCATCATTGTGAGTCATTTCCCCAATTCTAGCTCTCTGAATCTTAAAGGTATATATCTGTTTATATGCAATTATTGCTACAATTATTTGAAAACAATATGTGGGATTATTCTAGGAGGAATGATACTTAAATCTTGAATCAAGATGATAGTATTGTTGATTATTAAATACTTAGCCTTGATTTACTTGCATCCCCAAGAGGGCACTTTTAGACTTCACTGAAAATAATCCTGTATGCTTTAAAATAGGTATCACTCTGTTGACGCATAATCTTTCCATACATGCACAACAATTCATTTAACAATTAAATATATGTGGAGAACATTGTGCCAGACACTGGGTTTCTAACTCCAAACCCAAACTCTGTCGTAGGAAGTGATAAGAAAGAACACAGAGGCAAATAAACATCCATGACATGATGTGTAAGAGCTCGGATAGGGGACGTTCTGACTATTAGGGCAGCTAAGAGATTTCTTAGGAATTTGCACCTAAACTGACGTCAGTCATGGCAGGAATGATCCAGCCAACAGCAACGTGCTGTTGTAAATTAAGAGACTGTTTCACAACTTCTTCTCTTATCCAATCTCCAACATCTCCTACACCTCTCATTTTCGGCTGATGGCTGTATTTCATACTCACGGAAAAAAAGAAACAAACATTTATGATCCCCAGTTCCACCAACAGACTTGCATCTTCTGCCAGATCCCCTGCCCTAAATGTGTGCCTGGAATCCATTTCCTTGCACCTCCCCCATGACCTTGCTTCCTTTTTCTCCTGCAACCTCAATCAAATCATCTTTACTAGATCCTTCCCCAGGACGCTCAGCCACATCTTCATACTAACCATCTTTTAAAGCAACACTCACCCTGCCCCACATCTCCCTCTAGATTTTTGGATATCATCCCACTTTTCTTTTATGCTCATACAAAATTCCCCAAAAGGACCCACTACACTCACTCCTTTCTCTTCCCTACCTCCCATTCTCTTCAAAACTCTGTTTTAATTGGCCCTTTGTCCCCACCACGAAACTGAAACAGCTCTTATCAAGATTGCCAAAAACTGTTTCTCACCAGAGTCAGAGTTTGCTTGACTTCTCAGCATCAGGTGACACGGATGACCACTCCTCGCTTCTCAGGGTTCTCCTGACACCGCATTTCCACCTGTCTTCCTCCTCTTCACGAACCACTCCATCTTCATCTCCTCTGCTGGCTCCTTGTTTCTATACCATATCCATACATGTAGGAATATCTAAGGTTTGGCCTTTGCATCATCTACCCATCTACACTCTAAGTGATCTCATTAGGTCTTGTGACTTTAACTGTCACCTATAGGTTGGTGACCCTCTAACTTATACCCAGACATCTCCACTGTATGCCAGGCTCTTGTATCCAGCCTCCTGCCTAAATTGTCCACTTGGCCATTTATTCACCCCCTTGATGGACAAACAGATTGTCTGCAGTCCTATTACTGTGTGTAACAATAGGATGAACATCCTTGTATATACATGTATTTTCGGGACCATTGTGAGAATTCCTCTGGGATGTATCTTCAGGATCAAGATTGTTGGATCATGTGGTATACGTAAATATAATTGAAGTACAGCCAGTTGTTCTCAAGAATGGCTACAAGGGCACTGGCAACCATGACAGCTTTTCTATCTTGGTGGTGCTAAAGCCTGGCTGCATGTTAGGCTCACTTGGGGAGATTTTAAAACTCCAGTCACCTAGGCTATAAGCCAGGCTCATTAAGCCAGACCTTCTGGGAGCAGAATAGACACAGCAGTATTATTTAAAGTTCCCTGGGCAATTCTAATATGCAAATAAGGCTGAGAACCGCTGCTCTATTTCCACATGCTTACCAATACTTGGCTTTTTCCAGCTTTCTAATATTGCCAATAGAATAGCTGTTAAGTGTTGTATCATTATTATTTTAATCTGCATTTCTATAGGTATTTTTATTATTCTCAAAACAATGAATCAGCTTTCTCAATACTGTCTTCTAAACAATTTGACCTTTTCCATTATTATGGTCCTGTAGATTGTCAAGCTCTTTGTAGCTAGAATCCCATAAATCCACTTACTTCACAGTATCTCATCAAACACAGCTCTGAAAAAGATTTCAGACAAGATGTGTTTGTCATAATTGTTAACATATTGGGCACAGAGTATCTATTGTGTGTGTGTGTATTGTGTATATACAGTTTACCCTTGAGCAATATGGGTTTGAACTGCAGAGGTCCACTTATACATGGATTTTCTTCCACCTCTGCCACCCCTGAGACAGCAAGACGAACCCCTTCTCTCACCCCTTCTCTCCTGACTCAACCTGAAGATGACGAGGATGAAGATCTTTATGATGATCCGCTTCCACTTAACCAATGGTAAATATATTTTCTCTTCCTTATAATTTGCTTAATAACATATTCTTTTCTCTAGCTTACTTTCTTATGTAAATACAGAATGTAGTACATATAACATACAAAATATGTGTTAATCGACTGTTTTATGGTATGGGTAAGATTTCCGGTCAATATTAGGCAATTAGTAGTTAAGTTTATGGGGAAGTCAAAAGTTATACTGGCGTTTTTCACTGTGTTGGGGAGCAGTGTCCCTAAGCCTCACGTTATTCAAGGGTCAACGGTAGATGAGTGTATGCATATGTACACGTATAGTTTGTCTGTGTGCAGTGTAGTTTTGTGTTGAGACCTTTGATTTCAGAAATGGAATAGTCCAGTAATTGAGAACTCAGATTGTGGTGTCAGACAGACCTAGATTTGAATTCCAGCTTTGCTTGTTTACCAGTTTGGAAACCTCAGGCAAGTTGCCAAATCTCTGCCTGAGCCTCAGGTTCTTTGCTGGTCAAGTGACAGTAATAACTTAGGCCACATAAGTTTATTGTGGAGATTAAATAAGAAAATGTAGATAAAGCATGAAATGCAATGCCTGATGCACTATATATGCTCCGTAAATGGTGGTTTTTGTCATTACTACACTTTATGTAACTTGCCATGCCAGGTGTTGCATAACTCTGGAATTTGAAGTACTTGTTCATTTATTAAGATTGGTGCAAAAGTAATTGCGGGTTTGCCATTGAAAGGAATGGCAAAAACCGCAATTACTTTTGCACCAACATAATAGTTGTTGGAATAGATTGATCCTCTTCTTTTGAGAGAAAAATAATGCGTGCATATTTTTCAGGTAACCCTCAACTCACTTTGGTTGACAGTAGCTTAGCATCACACTCAGGTTACAATAAAAGCCTAGTCTTACATTTTTGCAACAGAATGATAACCATGCAACTTGAATGTCTCCGATCTATAAACATAAGTTACTTTTGGAAAACAAGAGTGTTAACACTTGGAGCTCATAGAGAACGTATCAATTATGTGAACCCACTCCACAAACACACCACGAATCAACTGGTTATTGTGGGACACCATCCAGGGTAGTGTTTTCCCAAACCTAGATGACCAAATCATGAAGCAAATTGTTGCTATATGGTTCAGATTTTCCTATTTCCAAAGAAGCCAGAAATGTAATTTTAAAAAATTAATTGCAGCTCTATTCACAATAGCCAAGTTATGGATTCAACCTAAGTGGCCATCAATAGATGAAGGATAAAGAAAATGTGGTACATATATACATGGGAATATTATTCAGCCATAAAAATGAAGGCAATCTGTAATTGATGACAACACAGAAGGAACTGGAGAACATTATGCTAGTGAAATAAATTAAGCACAGAAAGAAAAATAATATGTGTTCTCACTCATATGTGGGATCTAAAATAATCAAACTCATAGAAGCAGGGAGCAGAATGGTGGTTACAGAGGCTGGGGGATGGAAAAATGAGGAGATGATGGGCACATCATGAAAGGACACAAAATCTCAGATGCAAGGAGTATATTCTTTTCTTTTTTGAGTTCTATTGCACAGCATGGTGAATATAGTTAATAATAGACTATTGTACACTTCACAATTGCCAAGAGAGTAAATTTCAAATGTTCTCACCACAAAATCATTACCTATTGAAGTTGGTGGATATGTCAACTATCTCGCTTTAATGGTTCCACTTTGTATCCATTATGATGATGTCACTTTCTACCCCATACATTTATACCATAATAAGTCGTTAGCTGACAACACAAAAATATTTTTAATGTTCGAACGTGCCAAAAAGTATCATAGGTTGTGTGAACAATAAAAAGCCACTCTACTGGAGATTGGGCCGACGGATCATAAATTTTTAAGCTCTGCTTTTTTCTCTCGATTTATAATAGTCCTGCCAGCTACTGGGACAAAATGCAACTGGACTGTGTAATTTTACCTCCCATTGAATCTTTCCTTAAATAACATCCTAGCACTATGTTCTGAGCTAGGTTCTGTGTTTCTCAATGCTTTGTTCATTTTTTTTGTTATTGTAATTCCACGTTTCATTATAATGTCTATCTTATGAACTGTGTTTTCACCAATAAAAAGTTTGTTGAGGACAGGGATTGCACCTAGATCTTAACACCTTACACCTCACACATTTTAGGTACTTAAAAATTTTTGTGGGATAAATAAATGACTAAATCCATAAACATCCTCTATGTCTTTTCAGGAGTTACTTAAGACATGTCCATTTGCAAAATGCATCAAAGTCTTCTGACAGATAATTGTCAAAGAAACTAACAATTTAGTTTCTTGACTATACACTGTTTCCATAAAAATTTACTTTAAGACTTTACATACAAATTTTTATAGGTTTTATGAGAAACAGAAAATTCATCTTTTCAGGTGAAGTTAAATGTTTTCCCTTTGATTCAAAATCAACCATAAAACCTTTTTTCCTTGGCTGCCAGTAAGCTCAGAGGTACAGTTAGCGCTCAATTGTAATAACTATGGCGTTGCTGAAACTACATCTTTTCTGATCCTTCTTTTTTCCCTCAACATTTTCCATTTAATTGTCCTGTCTTATGCTTGTTAGTTGTGTCACTCAAGTAAAATATTTTATGGAAGCAGGCAACATAGAAATCATTAGAAAACAATTACGAAGTAAAACATACAGCAATTTGCTTTAGGACAAATCCACTCCAGAGGTTTCATCCATTTAGCAATTTGCATCCAGCAGGTTTTAGCACCCATTTGCCACCTGTTCAGCAGTCTTAACTTTGTACTTCAGAAGACTGCATGGCATTAGTGGTTACAATGAAGGGCTTGGTATCTATTGTAACAGTGAACTAGATGCTTCAGAGAAGAAGCGTACAGTACATGGACGCTGCCTTCATGGAGGTTGCCACCTCATTGTGGAAGACAAGATTTTTTACATCAGACTATTAATAAGGAATCATGGTTGGTACATTCATTTGCTGTGCTGCTGTAACAAAGTACTGCAAACTGGTGGCTTAAAACAATAGAAATGTCTTGTCTGGCTATTCTGGAGGCTGGAAGATATCTGAAATCAAGGTGTGGGCACAGCCACGCTCTCTCTGAATGAAGTCTCTAGGGAAGAATCTGTTTCATACCTTTCTCTTCGTTTCTTCTGTAGTCCTGGCAATGCTTGATTTCTAGCCACATCAATCTCTGCCTTTATCGACACACGGCGTTCTCTCTGTGTCTCTTCTCTTCTGATAAGAATCCCGGTCAGATTGGATTAAAGGCCTGCACCACTCCAATATGACCCCAGCTTAACAAAGTCTCTATTTCCAAATAAAGTCACATTCACAGGTACCGCGTGTTCAAACCTCAACATATCTTCTAGGGGGACAAGATGAGATCCATACAGTTGGCATATGAAAAAGTGCCAAGAAGTGCTGAACAGACAACTGGGAAGGTTCTTGAATAGAAACGTTGGGGTCCTGCTTAGAGAGGAGGCCCGCCAACGGGCATCTCAGTACTGTTCTAGGAGCGGGCCCCATCACTGACACTGAGATATTTATTGTCACTGCGTCTTTTTTTCACTAAGGGTATTTCCCTGTTACTCTGCTTACTCACCCCACCTCATCCTTTGTTACAAACTGACTCTACTCGATATTGTTCTATTTGCAGAGCAATCTCATTTTAGACCTTGGCATTCTTAGTGTGCTCTGCATGTCGAGTTTTTATCAGTTTGGTGTGATGAGAAATTTCTAAGGCACTTTTTTACAGGAAGGCCTTCCTTTACTTGTCTTCTTATCTCTTATTGCTATCACAAGCTCGTGTGATAGATTTTTCCAGCCTTAAACTCATAGAGTTCTCTGAAATAAAGAGAAAACATACACACCTGATTTTTTTTCTTTTTTTTTTTTTTGCTGCCAACAGTATGTGTGCAAATATACAGAGGCAATCAAATTATACTCCCAACTATGAGCCTGACTGCAGTTTATATAGATTTGAAACAAGACTTTGCTTATCTTCCTTTCCTAATGGAATTTTTTAAAAGTTGTCTTGCTGGTTTTCTTTTAGGGATAAAATATTCACTTTCTTTTTATAAGGCTTTATCATTGTCATCTCCATTCTCTTGGCTGACCAGGCAAAAGTGAACGTTGAAATGTACTTCCTCTCTTCCTATGCAAGGCCTGATGATCAACATAGATTTGAAACATCTCTCACTTTCCTCCCTCAAATGAAAATTTAAAAAAATTACAGTGTTATTAACTTGCTACTATTAAGGGGGGCATTTTAGCTCATTTTAATGGTAAGAATTTATTCGAATGTTTATTTTTGTTAGACATAATCACAGTTGTTATCAATTAGCATTTTGTTGAGTGTTAGTTGTGTAGTATTTTGCTAGGCGATAATTGAGCAAATTATAACAAATGGCATTTACATAACATACCAACTGACGAAAAGTCATAAGTTTATGACCTGAAGTATATTTTGAGACTAATAAAGCAGGAAAGATGTTTACCTCATTAGATGAAAACCAGAAGTGAGAATACAGCAGGACCCAATAATTCCAATTTCTATATTTAAGATCTCAGTTTCATCCTGAGTCATTAATAAATGTGGTCCTGGTCCTCATCTGCTTACACATGAATGCTTTGAACAACCTCCTCACAACTTTTATTTCTGTCAAGACTACTGGCAGCATCATATGAAAACACGAGCGTCTTGTATGTGAGTACCGATTTCTAGTTCTTCAAATGCAACTGCATTTTTTTTTTTCACATTGCCCAATATGGAAGGGTTATGTGGCTGGTCCTGTGGAATCCTGGTTATGAGATGCAGACACTGAGCTCTACCTGGACTCTGGGGATTGAGGGATAAGTTGGGCTGATTCCCCTATGCTACCCAGCCTCCTCCACCCACCGCAATCCCATTTCCTCCTTGCTCAATATGTCCCAAAGTTGTCTGTTACTTCTCACATTGGATTGGATGGAGGCACTTAGGGCCTTCATCACATTTCTTCTCTAACCTATTAATAGCTCCCCCTGTTCTTCTGCATCAACAAGTCCCACCCCATCACTGCCATTCCAAAAAGCTGTCTAGAAAAGTGCTCTTTTTCCTCATCCCCATCAATTCCAATTTTCCATGCTCCAGGTCCTGAAGAACCTTATCTACATTACATGGTCCATGACAACTCTAGCTCATGCAGACACATCATTTCTTAGCTTTTATGTCCCCCTAGCATTAAACTGTATGCCTATTTCATTATCATTTAGATGTTGGCTATGTGTATTCATTTTATTCTCCTAACCAGATTATAATAGCTTTGAAGTAAGAACCTTGTCATCTATTTCTTTACTATTTTGCACAATTACATGCACATTTGACGATTGATATTTGATATTTCTTAATTTCTTAGCTTTTTAGCTCCAAAATGTAGGTGGAGGCCATATAAAACATCTACCTACAAATCACAATGGTTTTAAGTTAATTAAAATTAACCAAACTTACCATGGTTTTAAATTAATATTTCATCATGCATTCCAAAATTCTGATTGAGGTAAACCTTTAAAAACATGAAATGTTCACATGGTTTTTACTCCATTTTTAAATACCACTTAAAAAGAGAACATTATAGACTTATGTACAATGTTGTATGAAAGAGAATTGTCATCCTTGAGCTTCCTGCTTTATCTGACTGAACATTTTCCATAATCATTCGTCTTTATGAGACTATAGTTACAGTTGCTTCAGGAGACTCAAAGTTCTGCTATTTTCTATGTGCTCTTCATGCGTTGTTTATCCAGTGCTCCCATTTGGGACTGGACCATCCTATTGAGGCAAGAAGTTGAGACTTCTATTTTGTTGATTCATTTGAGTAACGAGAAAAAAATGCTTTTAAGTGGAGTGACCTTAACTAGATAGTTCTTTGGGCATCAAAAGGAAAAAAAAAAGTTAATTCCTACCAAAGCTTCATTAAACGGACACTTCGTAAGAAAGGCTAATAAGGTACAATGATCCCATTAGTTTCAGGGGAACTCGATGCTGCAACGCCTCAGATAGAGTTGTTGGTCCTGCTTTATCAGTAAAGCATCTTAGATGCCCAGTTAAATGGGACTCCTTTCTCCCACTCTAACTGGTGCTTTAGGGATTTTAGAATATTAGCCAATGGCTGACTAGGTTTATGGGATTTATGCACCACTGCAGCCATAGAATCAAGTTTTATCCTCTGAATGTGTGAAAGGTCCATGATAAATTAAAGTTTCCTCCTTTCCTTGTTCCTAAAGTTTTGAGAATTTGGTCTTTAGATACCAGCATTTGAAAAACCACATTGCACCGATTCACTTGCAAAGAAACAAAGCCACATCTGGGTATTGTAGTGTGGTTTCAGAAAGTTCCCTATAACATTTATTTGACTTGATTTCTTTATTTTCCAGGTGAGATCCGGTTTACATACAGTGCAATCCATAATTCAGTTAGTCTCATGAATGTCCAGCCTCCATCAAGATCTAGAACTTGAAAAGTTTCCTTTTGACATTTCCCAGTTCATGCCACTGCTCTCCCACTTCATGTTGCATAGGTGCATAGCATGGAGTTTCTGGCTTCAGAGAAGCATCTGCAGGCTCAGTTAATTTATATAGTCATCCACAACAACATGTGGATGTCAGAATGTCTCAGCAAATGAGCTTACCGGGAAAACTTCCCAGACATGCACCATAAGTTTATTTTCATCTTTGGGAAAAACATACTACATGTCTGACACCCACCTACCTGCCTTCCCTCTACTAACTGATAGATTGAATTCTCTAAGTACTGCTTCATATCCATCACAATATCTTGAAGCAGTTGAACATATGATGGTTCAGCTTCAGATCTGTATTTCTAACATCTGTATGCCACATGAACTAATTTTAAATAAGTCAACAAACTATGGCATACAAGGTTCTAATTTTTAAACTTCACTCTAATCAGTGTGCTAATTTCATACATGGTATCATCAAGATGATCCTTTGTCTAAAAATCCAAATGCTTATATGCCTAATGACCAGAAATTTTAAACATCAAAATACCTATGCACTTTGATATAAAATATCACATATATTGAAGGGCTAAAGTAAGCATGGTACTTAATTTAGCTAAGAGCCTATACAAAGGCAATGCAAGAGTAGCCTTTTTAAAGGACACCTTTATTGTGATTTAAAAAGAAAAAGGAGAAAGAAGTTAACCCCATTCCTAGATCCCTGCCGTGTGCAGGAAATCAAAGGAAAGAAAATTAACACCACTGGACCAAACGCTGGTAATGGTAGGTATCATCAAATATTTGAAAGACTGTCATGTGAAACAGGAGTTAATTAGATGTACTCGGTTAATTCCACAGGACAGCACAAAGAATAAAAAGAAGTTCCAGAGGAAGCTAATTTTTTGCCTCAATATAAGGAACTTTCTTAACATTTAGAGTGCTTTGGAAATGGGATGGGCCAGACTGCATTGCTAAATAGTAAATTCCCAATCTCTAGAAGTGGTGAGAGTCAGGGCGACCTCTATTCAAAATAATACAGATGGAATTGGAGCACTAGTGAAAAAAATTGCCTATGTGACCTCATAAACTTATCCCAACTCCAAGATTAAGTTGCTCCTTGTACTTGGTTGATGAGAAGATATCATCTCCCCCAAATCAGCTTGTTTGTTTATTTTGCAAATTCTCCGATGATTAAGAAAGAATTTTACTCTTACTTCCAGCTGTCCTCTGTATTTCTTCCAACAGGAAAAAAATACGAATTTTAGAAGAGCTCTTCAGTGTTTTCTGTGATATGATTACCTCAGGCAGTGTTACAAATGTAATTAAAATTCTGTTTGCATTCCTTGAAATACAGATAAGCATGGCAGACTGTGATTATTCTGAAATATTAGATTTGGGTAGTTATCTAATCGAGGCTGGTAACAGTTAAGATTATCCTGGATCCATATATTTTGAGACTAAGACTGATTCCCTGTCATCATTGTTATACCCTGGGCTATTAGGTTACACATGTTCCAGGACAAGTTTGTGGTCTCTCAGGAGCAGCGAAGCTGGGGAGGCTGTGGCAAGACTTCAGCTATTTACTGTGTATAGATGCTTGTTCTAACAAAGCAATCTGGATTTTATTTTAAAATAAACATTACAAATGTGAGTTCCAAAGCCAGGCAGAGACCCACTTCCATATCAATTGAGTAAAACAGAGCTGCAAAAAAAAAAAAAAAAAAAAAAAATAGAAGCCTACTGCTGCCTTCCAAGAGTCAGTAAGAATAATAACTCACATTATCAGAAAGGGCAGTACAAAATTACTCATGCAAAGAACAAGCAAAGACTTCTTGCTTTTCCTTTTTGGCATTCTTGCTACCAATTTAAGATCAAGATCTTAGAAGGAATTACATTCTATCTTAGGTAGAACTGGCAGAAACACATTTTCAATTACCAGCAGGTGACAATAGAACAACAATGTCAGTGGTTTTTTAAACAAGGTTATTTCTTGCTTTACAAAGGTTACTATTTATAAATGACTGAACAAGATCTCCAACAAATAATATTACTCTTTTCAAAAAATATAAATACTATAGCTTTGGATACTGGTACATTTAATTTACACATTTCTGGTTTTTTAGTGGAGGGGAAAAAAGGCCATGGCAACAGAATTATTTGACTTTAAAAATATTAGATACTAAGTGCAACTCAAGGGGACCTATTATAATAAACATGGTTATTACTTACTTCCATTAAAAGAAAACACAGTTCATAACTTTATTTTTGTTATTGTAGTTTTTGCAATGGTCATACTTCTCAGGACACATTGAAACACTTGCAAACGAATGAATTAATTAATGAATATGTCAAAGGATGGATGAAATTAATAACTGTAATTGATGCAAGTGCTATGAGGCAGCCTCATGGCCAAACCCTATAGTTTCATTTCTATATCATTTCCCTCCATTACTCCAAGGAGCCCCAAATAATATCCAGAGATACATTTCAGTAACTCGTATCAAAAACTCACTTTTTTCTCAAGTGATTCTACAAATTATACTTGCAGTCATCTTAACATTAACTGCCATTTTCTTTTTGTAAACTTGAGTTTTCAGTCAAGTTATTTGTAAGTGAAAAGCAGTTTCACCAGAAAAGAATCTCAATGGGCTTCCCATTATCCTTCTAAAAGGAAAATACAATAATCACCTTGGGCCCTTCTTTTTCTTGGAGTATATTCCCTAACAGTCCCCAGTTGTTTGGAGCATTTTGTTGTTGTTGTTGTTTTAATGGAGGAAAGAGGTTTAATTGACTCACAGTTTCACATGCCTGGGGAACCTCAGGAAACTTACAATCATGGCAGAAGCGGAAGCAAACACCTGCTTCTTCACAAGGGGGCAGGAGAGAGAAGAGTGAGGAGAGAACAAGGAAGAGCCCCTTATAAAACCATCAGATCTCGTGAGAACTCACAATCACAAGAACAGCATGAGGGAAACCACCCCCATGATCCAATCACCTCCCACTGGGTTCCTTTCTCTACATGTGTGGATTATGGTGATTACAATTTGAGATGAGATTTGGGTGGGGACACTGCCAAAGTATATCAGTAGGTACACCATGATTTCTTCCTTGAAAAGGTATTTTACTCTTTAGTAACATGGAGAAATCCTCAAAACATGATAAGTAAAAAGGAAAAAAGATGCCAAGTGAAATCTACTTGTTCACTTATTCATATATTCAACAAATATATTCTAAGATCCCTCTGTATGTTGGCATTGTTCTATGTGCTGCAGATTTAGCAGTGAACAAGTCCAAAGTTCTTCATTTTATGGAACTTATATCGCAGTGAAGCGAAGACAATAGTAAGCAAATAAACAAGTATATATGTATGTGATATACTGATTGTGAGAAATAATGGTAAATAATAAAACAGGGTTTAAAGTATTGATTCCAAATTATTTTTAAAAACAACCAAGCTCCCTAAAACACAGATGTGGTACACATTTAGCTATTACTTTGTGAAATTTCTCTACTTACACAAGTTGCATTTTTCTTTTGTTTTTTTTTTTTTTTAATTATACTTTAAGTTCTGGGATACATATGCAGAATGTGCAGGTTTGTTACATGGGTATATACGTGCCATGGTAGTTTGCTGCATCCATCAACCCATCACCTACATTAGGTATTTCTTCTAATGCTAACCCTCCCCTGGCCCCCCACCCCACAACAGGCCCCAGTGTGTGGTGTTCTCCTCCCTGTGTCCATGTGTTCAACTCCCACTTATGAATGAGAACATGTGGTGTTTGGTTTTCTGTCCCTGTGTTAGTTTGCTGAGAATGATGATTTCCAGCTTCATCCATGTCCCTGCAAAGGACACGAACTCATCTTTTTTATGGCTGCATAGTATTCCATGGCGTATATGTGCCACATTTTCTTTTTCCAGTCTATCACTGATGGACATTTGGGTTGGTTCCAAGTCTTTGCTATTGTGAATAGTGCTGCCATAAACTTGCATGTGCATGTGTCTTTATAGTACAGTGATATATAATACTTTGGGTATATACCCAGTAATAGGATCGCTGTTTCAAATGGTATTTCTGGTCCTAGATCCTTGAGGAATCGCCACACTGTCTTCCACAATGGTTGAACTAATTTACACTCCCACCAACAGTGTAAAAGCATTCCTATTTCTCCACATCCTCTCCAGCATCTGTTGTTTCCTGACTTTTTGATGATCGCCATTCTAACTGGCATGAGATGGTATCTCACTGTGGTTTTGATTTGCATTTCTCTAATGACCAGTGATGACAAGCTTTTTCTCATGTGTTTGTTGGCTGCATAAATATCTTCTTTTGAGAAGTGTCTGTTTGTATTCTTTGCCCACTTTGTGATGGGTTTTCTTTTTTCTTGTAAATTTAAGTTCCTTCTAGATTCTGGATATTAGCCCTTTGTCAGATGGATAGATTGCAAAAATTTTCTCCCATTCTGTAGGTTGTCTCTTCACTCTGATGATAGTTTATTTTGCTGTGCAGAAGCTTTTTAGTTTAATTAGATCCCATTTGTCAATTTTGGCTTTTGTTGCCATTATTTTTGGTGTTTTAGTCATGAAGTCTTTGCCCATGCCTATGTCTTGAATGGTAGTGCTTAGGTTTTCTTCAAGAGTTTTTATGGATTTGGGTCTTATGTTTAAGTCTTTAATCCATCTTGAGTTAATTTTTGTACAAAGTTTAAGGAAGGGGTCCAGTTTCAGTTTTCTGCATATGGCTAGCAATTTTTCCCAACACCACTTATTAAATAGGGAACCCTTTCCCTACTGCTTGTTTTTGTCAGGTTTGTCAAAAATCAGATGGCTGTGGATGTGTGAGGCCTCTGTTCTGTTCCATTGGTCTATATATCTGTTTTGGTACCAGTACCATGCTGTTTTGGTTACTGTACCCTTGTAGTATAGTTTGAAGTCAGGTGGTGTGGTGCCTCCAGCTTTGTTCTTTTTCCTTAAGATTGTCTTGGCTATATGGGCTTTTTTTGGTTCCATGTGAAATTTCAAGTGTTTTTTTCTAATTCTGTGAAGAAAGTCAATGGTAGCTTGATGAGGACAGCACTGAATCTAGAAATTACTTTGGGCAGTATGGCCATTTTCACGATATTGAGTCTTCTTATCCATGAGCGTGGAGTGTTTTTCCATTTGTTTGTGTCCTCTCTTATTTCCTTGAGCAGTGGTTTGTAGTTCTCCTTGAAGAGGTTCTTCACATCCCGTGTAAGTTGTGTTCCTAGTCATTTTATTTTCTTTGTAGCAATTGTGAATGAAAGTTCACTTATGATTTGGCTTTCTATTTGTCTATTATTGGTGTATAGGAACGCTCGTTATTTTTGCACATTGATTTTGTATCCTGGGACTTTGCTGAAGTTGCTTATTTGCTTAAGGGGTTTTTGGGCTGAGACGATGGGGTTTTCTTTTTTTCTTACTGTTCTACATGTATTTCAGTTTTATTACATATTCATATGCACATAACACATAAACTTAAAAGATATAAGCTCATACTGTATTTAAATTTTATACTTCATATAAGTACTATATATAACACATTATAGAAAATTATGTTTATATGCTGTATATTCTTTATTCTTAAATATTATAATTAATGAAAAATAAATTAGATATTTACATAAATATAAACTAACATTTATATACTGTATGTATATACATACATTAAAATTTATACTGTGTATAGTGTATATAAATTAAAATGTACAAAATTAACATCCAACCCTTTATATAATGATGATGTAACTTGCCTTTTATCCAACACAATACATTTTTATTTCTATTTGTTTCAGTACATCTTGTTTCCCTTCATTCATTCAAACTGCAGTGGAGTTTTCCATTATTGGAATATGTCACAAATAATTTATTATTGTCCTATGATTTGCAAAGTACACGTTTGAAATTTCCTATGACTATAAACAATGCTGCCACACATTCTGTGGCTGTCTTCTTGTGCACACATGCAAGTGATTTTAGGTCTATTAGGTCCACTTGGTCCAGAGCTGAGTTCGAGTCCTGAATATCCTTGTTAATTTTCTGTCTCATTGACCTGTCTAATATTGACAGTGAGGTGTTAAAGTCTCCCACTATTATTGTGGGAGTCTAAGTGTCTTCGTAGGTCTCTAAGAACTTGCCTTATGAATCTGGGTGCTCCTGTTTGGGTGCATATATATTTAGGATAGTTAGCTCATTAGCTCTTCTTGTTGCGTTGGTTCCTTTACCATTATTTAATGCCCTTCTTTGTCTTGATCTTTGTTGGTTTAAAGTCTGTTTTATCAGAGACTAGGATTGCAACCCCTGCTTTTTTTTTTTTTTTTTTGCTTTCCATTTGCTTGGTAAATATTCCTCCATCCCTTTATTTTGAGCCTATGTGTGTCGTTGCACATGAGATGGGTCTCCTGAATACACCACACTGATGGGTCTTGACTCTTTATCCAATTTGCCAGTCTGTGTCTTTTAATTGGGACATTTAGCCCATTTACATTTAAGGTTGATATTGCTATGTATGAATTTCATCCTATCATTATGATGCTAGCTGGTTATTTTGCCCATTAGTTGATGCAGTTTCTTCATAGTGTCGATGGGCTTTACAATTTGCTATGTTTTTGTAGTGGTTGGTACCAGTTTTTCCTTTCCATATTTAGTGCTTCCTTCAGGAGCTTTTGTAAGGCAGGCCTGGTGGTGACAAAATCTCTCAGCATTTGCTTGTCTGTAAAGGATTTTATTTCTCCTTCGCTTGTGGCTGGATATGATTCACTTAGTTTGTCTGGATATGAAATTGTGGGTTGAAAATTCTTTTCTTTAAGAATGTTGAATATTGGCCCCCTCTCTCTTCTGGCTTGTAGGGTTTCTGCAGAGAGATCCACTGTTAGTCTGATGGGCTTCCCTTTGTGGGTAACCAGACCTTTCTCTCTGGCTGCCCTTACCATTTTTTCCTTCATTTCAACCTTGGTGAATCTGACAATTATGTATCTTGGGGTTGCTCTTCTGGAGGAATATCTTTGTGGTGTTCTCTGCATTTCCTGAATTTGAATGTTAACCTGTCTTGCTAGGTTGGGGAAGCTCTCCTGGATAATATCCTGAAGAGTGTTTTCCAATATAGTCCCATATTTCTTGGAGTCTTTATCATTTCTTTTCATTCTTTTTCTCTAATCTTGTCTTCATGCTTTATTTCATTAAGTTGATCTTCAATCTCTGATATCCTTTCTTCCACGTGATTGATTCATCTATTGATATTTGTGTATGCTTCATGAAGTTCTCATGCTGTGTTTTTCAGCTCCATCAGGTCATTTATGTTCTTCTCTAAACTGATTATTCTAGTTAGCAATTCCTCTAACCTTTTTTCAAGGTTCTTAAAGCTTCCTTGCATTGGGTTAGAACATGTTCCTTTAGCTCAGAGGAGTTTGTTATTACTCACTTTCTGAAGCCTACTTCTGTCAATTCGTCAAACTCATTCTCCATCCAGTTTTGTTCCCTTGCTGACAAAGAGTTGTGATCCTTTGGAGGAGAAGAGGTATTCTGGAATTTTGGAATTTTCAGCCTTTTTGCAGTGGTTTTTCCTCATCTTCGTGGATTTATCTACCTTTGGTCTTTGATGTTGGTGACCTTCAAATGGGGTTTCTGTGTGGACGTTCTTTTGGTTGATGTTGATGCTATTCCTTTCTGTTTGTTAGTTTTCCTTCTAACAGTCAGGCCCCTCTGCTGCAGGTCTGCTGGAGTTTACTGGAGGTCCACTCCAGACCCTATTTGTCTGGGTATCACCAGCAGAGGCTGTAGAACAGCAAAGATTGCTGCCTGTTCCTTCCTCTGGAAGCTTTGTTCCAGAGGGGGACCATGAGATGGCAGCCCAAACTCTCCTGTATGAGGTGTCTGTCGACCCCTGCTGGGAGGTGTCTCTTAGTCAGGAGGCACAGGGGTCAGGGACCCACTTGAGGAGGCAGTCTGTCCCTAAGCAGACCTCGAGTGTGTGCTGGGAGATCGGCTGCTCCCTTCTGAGTTGGTAGGCAGGAACATTTAAGTCTGCTGAAGCTGTGCCCACAGCCGCCCCTTCTCCCAGGTGCTCTGTCCCAGGGAGATGGGAGTTTTATCTATAAGCCCCTGACTGGGGCTGCTGCCTTTCAGAGATGCCCTGCCCAGAGAGGAGGAATCTAGAGAGATAGTCTGGCTACAGCATCTTTGCTGAGCTCTGGTGGGTTCTGCCCATTTCAAACTTCCCAGTAGCTTTGTTTACACTGTGAGGGGAAAACTCACCTACTCAAGCTTCAGTAATGGTGGATGCCCCTCCCCGCACCAAGCTCAAGCATCACAGGTGGACTTCAGACTGCTGTGCTGGCAGCGATAATTTCAAGCCAGTGGATCTTAGTTTGCTGGGCTCCGTGGGGGTGGGATCCACTGAGCTAGAACACTTGGCTCCTTGGCTTCAGCCCCCTTTCCAGGGGAATGAACGGTTCTGTCTCACTGGTGTTTCAATCACCACTGGGACATGAAAAAAAAAAAAAAAAAAAAAAAAAAACAACTCCTGCAGCTAGCTCAGTGTCTGCCCAAATGGCCACCCAGTTTTGTGCTTGAAACCCACGGCCCTGGTGGTGTAGGCACCTGAGGGAATCTCCTGCTCTGTAGGTTGTGAAGACCATGGAAAAAGCATAGTATCTGGGCTTGAATGCACCATTCCTTAGGGCACAGTCCCTCATGGCTTCCCTTGGCTAGGGGAGGGAGTTCCTCAACCCCTAGTGCTTCCTGAGTGAGGTGACACCCCACCCTGCTTTGGCTTACCCTCCTTGGGCTGCACCCACTGTCTAACCAGTCCCAGTGAAATGAGCCAGGGAGCCAGGTACCTCATTCAGAAATCCAGAAATCACCCGCCTTCTGCACTGATCTCACTGGGAGCTGCAGACCAGAGCTGCTCCTGTTTGGCCATCTTGCCAGCCCCCACTCTGTTTGGAGCATTTTAAGACATGAGTTAATGTTCACATAGTTAACTTAGATTATCTCCCATCTAAGTTGAAGGTTTTAACGATCCCAAATTATCTCACCACCTTTTTCCTCCCTTGATTCCATTAACCTTAGTATTTCAAAGCAATCTAATTTTGGATAAATTGCTTTCCTGTGTTTTGGCTGCTAGCTTTTGACAAACGTGTTTTAAGTTTCACTCAAAGGCTAATTTTTCTTACTTTAACCACTGAATGCTTTACAAATTATGCTAGCAAGATGTCTTTTATTTCTCAAGTTTTTAGTTACTCAGAAATTATAATTTTCCAAAGCTAAAAAAAGCTTGAAAACTTGATGCTGAGCTAAATATCATTTTCTAGATTAAATCCTTAAGAATTTATTATTAGGAAAATTTGTTTCTAGTTATCTCCTAGCTGATAAGGCTCTGAATTCAAATATAAATGTAATTTACTGGCACATTTAATTACATTCTGCGTATTGATGAGAATTACCAATTTTTAGAAGCATTCTTTTTTTTTTTTCCCACCACAGGAATACAACGTTAGCTGGCACCCCACTCCAGAGATGTTTGCCAGCTAAGCCTATGAGAGTGTACACATACTTTTCCCCCCCTCCCCTGCACATGCACACACGCAAGCTCACAAGTTGGGTGAGAAAAGAGAATGATTGGATATGTTTTTTCTTTTTTCAGTGAATAAGCCATTCAAGGTACTCACAGAAGAAACCGTTAATTAAGAATTATTTATTAAGTGCCATGACATTGTATTAGATACTGTGATGGATGAAAGCAAAGAGACATAGATATTTTCTTATCATTATGATCTATCAATAGTTAGGAAAGTATACCTGTACTCTCCCAACTAAAGCAGATGATTTGTCATGGATGAAATGTGGGTAGTAATAGAATTATAGCAGTGGCTACAAATCCTGAGCCCTTTCTATGGAACTAACACGGGACCAACCAAGAGTTTTCCCTAAATTATCTCATTTGTTTCTCCCCACAGTCATATGGGCATGTGCCTCCTATATCACGGACAAAAGTCATGAAGTCCGAGAGGTCAGTTTGCACAAGGATATGTAACCAGTGCTCAGTTATCATTTAAAGCCAGGTCTCACTCTAAACACTGCTTTTCAGAGTATTCTAAATGTGTGCTTCAAAGATGGGAGAGATCTCTTTAGGGAAAACTTCGACAGAGAATCTGATATTTGTATTGAGAAATGAAAGGCCGGCAGAACAATGTTAGGCATAGATACTGGGGAATAGATTTTAGGCAAAAGGAAAAATTTTCCTCAAGAAAAGCCTGAGATTGGGAGTATAGAGATGTTTGGGGACCAACTGCTAGTCCAATTTGGCTGCAGTACAGTGGATTTAAAAAGCTGGATGAGACAAAAGGAAAGACAATGGGTAGTTTTAAATATATAATGTGTGCTCATTTATTAAAAATTTGAGAAACTAGAAGTAGGACATGAGAAATCATTAATAAAAATTTAGTTCTACATAACTGGAGTTCAGAGAAATCTCAAATTATCATCTGAGGCCAATTGTGTTTTTAATGTTCTTTGTTTTTCTTCTCAAGTAAACAGTCATTATTGTAAGGAGAGATCTCCAAAGTAATTTGTATTTCTTTGGAAAGAGAATATAAAAGTTTTAAATGCTTTAGTAAATCAATTAATCCTTTTGTGCTATTTTAGAATACTGAAAAATATAAGTTTAACATACCTAGAAATAGCACACCAAATGAAAGATGGATTGTTTACTCACACAATCTCATTATTTATAATTCTTTAGAGAGAATGTCAACTTTTACTTAATACCATGCTTTGTTATCTGTTACAAAGGTCTTCATAAATACTAGGAGACAGTATTTTATTCAAGGCAAGATTGAGGTCAATTCTTATTAATGGCATGGACCTCTTAAATATCCAAATCCATTTGGAACCATTTGATTGTTTTGTTTTGCCCTTAAAAGACATAGAATTTTTAAAGTGTCAACATAGCTATCCTCAGTACAAGAATCAAAAATATACAAATGGCTGTGTTTATACTTTCTTCATTGGGTTGTTGGTGTTTATTTCAAAATGCTTAATTAAACAGTTTTCAATTCTAGGATTTCAGTTGCTTATAAAAAAGAAAAAAGAAGTCTGCATTTGAAGACGCTTTTTTCTTCCCCTTTTTTTTCCATTTTCAATTACTTAGAAATTATTTTGAAAGAATAAAACTTGTTTGCCATACCACTGAGTCAGAGACAGACCTTAGATTTCAGTCGTTTGATTAGAAAGGAAGAACGTAAACAAGCTCAATCACCCGTGAAAGCTTCTAATGAAATTCAAATATAAATGTAATTTACTAGTGCCAGAAGTGCAACATTTGTATAATTTGCATGGCAAGTGCAGGGTTAATAGACACGAAGGAAAAGGCAAAAAAGCAGCTTTCAGAGACTAGAGATGTGAGCACAAAGCATTTCCCTGAGCTTCTCTGAAATGGGAGCTGATCAAGCAATTAATATAGTTAAAAACACAAAAGCACACTTGGATCTTAATCTACCTTAGGAAAGTGATCCAAACCGAATACGTAAAACTGATTGACCAAGACGACTTTCCAGTGAGGTGGAAAAGTCTCATAAAAATCCAGAAGTGGAATACAAGGAACAAGGTCATGGTGCCCATCCTGTCTGTCAGCACTGAATTATTTCATAGTGATTAAACTCAGTTCAGTTAACCAGGGAGGTAGTTCATTTTTACTAACGAGTCTACGTTGAAACTCTGTTTGGAGCAATCAACTTCCTAATTTTCATTTTCTTTCCATCCCACTCCCCCTACCACATCCAGGCTAACTTTTTTTTTTTTTTTTTTTTTTTTTTTTTTTTACTGTAAGAGTCAGTATTGAAGATTGGAAAGACCTACTGGACAAGTGGTTTCAGAAGACCCATGTTCTTGCATTTTATGAACTTCTGTTATTAAAAATGCTAAATATATTATGTGATTCCAATGAAATAACAGTAGACTTATCTCAGTCCTTCAAACTGGCCGATACTAGATTATAAGTTTTGAGAGTCCAGGGAGAGTGTCCATATTCACTTACCCTCATATCCTCAGTTCCCCACAAGTTGCCTGTACATAGTGAGTGCTCAGTCAATATTGGTTGGAAAACATCAAAAACTGAGTGCATCATTTGCATCTAGACTTCACAGATTGCATGAGCATGTCATGTAAAGACACAGGATAAATATCCTCTTTGAGGATCAACTCTTCTGAAAAGTTTGAGAGGCCAGTTAAGTAATTTAACAGAGTTAATTAAAGTAGATCATATTAAAACAAATTTGGATAATTTATGGGTAGAATGCAAAATTTACCGTGAAGTTATAAGATTAAAATTTGAGACTTCAAAGCCAGGCAGCTGCCTCCAGCATTGCCCTCAGACCTGTTCCCCCACTGTTTGAGATTTCGGGAGGAAAGGCTGTGAAACACAGGGGAGATGAACAGTGTATAAATAAGACCTAAGGTATGAGACTCAAAGAAGACACACATCATCATCATTTAATAATTCAACCAACATTTCAGAGTACCAACCCTGACTTGCTCATTTGTGCTCTGGCACTGGCAAATATTTAGTGCAGGAGTGTATTGAAAGGCACTAGGTTAGGTGATTTGGACCAGAGAGAAATGACGATGTGGATAAATTGTTCACACACTTATAGCCCAAGGGAGAGATGTTATAAGAGGTTCCGATGAGCTTGGAGGCCTGTGATGTTATGCAATATACAAAATACACCAAACGTCTCCATGTGGGACACTCAAGGACAAGGCTACCCATTCTAACTATTCCACTCTAGGGTGACAGATGACAGAGACCATGAACCTGGTTGGGAAGTGTCCAGATCCACAGGCTTTGTCATCCATGTCAGAGCCTGTGCCTGATCGTGCTGTGTTTACAAAAGCAGCACCACATCCTGTCCTGGACAGGCAAAATGTGGTGAGGTTCTGCAATGCTCAGCCGTGAGGGAGGTGCAGGCTTGCTTCTCTTTGGAGGAGGCAAGTGTAGGGTTACTTGAGGAGTGTTCTTTTTCCTCTTCCCTTGGCACCCTCCCTGGCAGGTACTTCCAAAGACAAAAAACCTTAGTTGATTCTTGACAGCTGGATGCTTATAATGCCCAGTCTCACTCACATCAGAGCCACTTGAGCAGGATGTAAGTATGTTTAGGAAGGTCTGTTAGGTGACTCTGAGAGCTGCTAGGATTGAGCAGAGAGCCCTGGAAGGCATCTGTACCAGCGGGGCAGCAGCAGCATCTGCAGAAGGTGCACACCAAGCTCAGAGCTTACAACTGATCTGAAGTCCATGTGTGCTCAGCTCCTGGCACTGCTGGCAGATCCTAGAGATGATGGATGCTGGCTGGCATGAGCAGGCTTCTCTTTGAAACCTGCAAGCCCAGGAGGCTTCATGGGACATGCAACCTCTGCAGTTGCGCAGGGCCAGGGCTCAGTGGATTAATGCTTTGCTGTTGCTGTACTGAAATTAACAATTTTATCTTTGAACTTGTGTGTTGTAAGAGAAGCCCTATGGGATACCACAGCAGTGCATAAGCAGGGGATACAGGGTGCAGTGTGCGCGCCTGCCATTCCTTGCTGCCACTGACATGTCCTGTGAGCACAGAATTCCAGTGGACCCATGATAGGCAGGTGTTCCACGGGGCTCAATGTAAGTATAGAGTGTGTAATATCTACGACTGAGGAAGTGGAGGTGCTGACAGTCCTGAGAGGCTAGGCTTTCCATTTGAACCAGAGAAGCTTCAAAGGCAGAAGTGTGATGGTGGTCTCTAAGAAACATGAGTGACCAAGATCTCTACCATCTTCTTTCTTCCTCATGTTACTTCTCTACATTACTTATGCATGTATGAGCATGTATGATTTTTGCCATTTCAGTGATTCTGCATCTAGTTAAATGCTTTTATATTTGGATTTTAATCTGGCAACGCACAATATAAAGTTAAAGAATATATGGTAATGACTTGAAACTTTAATTTTTCTTTACTTAGAACAACATTACATAACAAATAAAAAACATCATGACAAGTTGAGAGAAAGACTATGGAAGAAAGGAAAAAGCTGTATATTTTAGTACCTTTAACGGCACTTCTTCCTGCTTTTTGATCAAAGGGCTCCACGTTTTTATTTTGCAAATTCTGCAGCCACCTTGTCCAGAAGAGATCGTAAGAAACCATCTACTTATTCCTTTATGGTTTGATAAATAATATGCCTACATAAAATATTCTCAGTAGAATGAATTCATTAGTATTCTTTCTTCCCAAACAATAAGCGCCAGCTTCTAAAAGCAGATACGCAGAGCAGATGTAGAAAAACAGGGACTAAAGTTCAAGGCCAGCTCATTCAGTTCCCTTTAATTTTCTTGAGTCTTTACCAGATGATAAATTATTTTGTTCCTATTAAATTTACACATAATTGCACCAAATACTTTTAGATATTAATATTTTAAATAGGACATTTTGGCTATTTCAGCAATGTTCTGCAAAACTCACAGTGTCTGCTAATGGCACCCATGGTATTTATTGGTAACTAATTGTCAGATGCATCACTGCGATCCCAGGGCCTTGGTGGAGAAGATGGCCAGAAGAAGCTCCTGTCACTTAGCTCATTCTCTGGTCCAGGCTTATATATATATATATAGATCCATAGTCCACAGTTTTTTCTGACACCTGGTCTAAAGACATCGATAAATTCCAGAAGAATTTTACGTCTTGGAAAATTTCTTCTCAATCTTTCTTTCTTTTTTTTTTTTTTTTTGAGACAGAGTCTGGCTCTGTCGCCCAGGCTGGAGTGCAGTGGCGCGATCTCGGCTCACTGCAAGCTCCGCCTCCCGGGTTTACGCCATTCTCCTGCCTCAGCTTCCCGAGTAGGTGGGACTACAGGTGCCCGCCACCACGCCTGGTTAATTTTTTGTTTTTTAGTACAGACGGGGTTTCACCATGTTAGCCAGGATGGTCTCGATCTCCTGACCTTGTGATCCACCCGCCTCAGCCTCCTAAAGTGCTGGGATTACAGGCATGAGCCACCATGCCCAGCCTCTTCTTAATCTTTCTTACTCCATCTCTCTTCTTCTTTCTCTATTCACTTTACATGCATTTGTAAAGTGATACAGATAAATGTACAGTATACATACTCTCAGCATTTCCATTCTCAGCTCTGTGGCCTTTGTATTCCAAACACCCTCCCTGGTTGATCTCACCCTAATCTATGGCTTCCATGACCTCCCACTTATCTTCCAAAGGCCAGAGCCATATCTTAAATCTACTTCACATTTATTCCTGGAAGCACCCCAAACTCATTTATTTGGGGATATTTAAAATATAAGCCATTGTCTTTCTCCACATTGAGCAACTTCTCTAGTTGGCAATTGTGTCATTCAGTTTTTCAATGAGATTTTCCACTCATTACTAAGCCCCAATGACTAAAATATGCCTTCCTTTGTGCTTCTTTCCCCGGCTGGAGTCCTTACCATCTTTAATTTAGTCCTCTGCCTCTTAGATCACCCCCCACCCTGTCACTCCCCACAATCTAGTCTAAATACACCTGCCTAAAAGGTCTTTTAGAAATGCTCTTCTGAATATGTGGCTTAAAACCCTTCAGTGGTCACCTATATAACCCCACTCCCACCACACCTTAGAATGGCATATAAGTCTCCCTTATGACACTGGCCTTGCAATGTACAGAGAGAGAGACAGACAGACAGACAGACAGACAGGCAGGCATTGTTTTGATTAGGAAACTCGGGAACATTCAAGTTCTGAAATCACAGCAACCACATTCTGAGAGCTTTCCAGGGAGAAATATCTGAACAGACACTCATATAAGGCAAAGGCACATTTTACTACTAGTAGGAACTCTGGCCCCAATGCATGGAAATTGGTGAACCGAGCTAGATTATAGGGAGTCGGGAAGATTCCTTTATTCTGGGTTAGGTGGGTCCAAGTCCTTTTCCAAGTCTCCTCTTCTGTTTGCCTTTCCACAAAGCTGAAAGGGGTGTTGAGAGAAGAGGGATGGGGTGGGTAAGGAATGGGTGCATTTCTTTACCAGGGAAATGGAGCCCTGGGTCCATCAAGACCTCTGATCTTGTGAGAAGGGAGCCAGTGGAGATGCAGCTAAGCCTCCTGCCAAGGAGAAGCAGTCCCAAGAGCTTGTGCACTGGCCACATGTAGAGAAAGTATCTGCCAAGTGCCAGAATGGGAGAGAAGAATGGAGGAGCCTAAGGAGGAGCAAGGTGGCCCGGCCTTTTGTCTTCTCTGGCCCATAAGAGCCAGAACAGGAGCAACTGCAGCATGTGGAACAGAGACAGTCAAACTTTTCTGCAAACCTTGGCAATTCATTTTCTTCTTTTGGGATGGGGTGAAGAGGAATGAGAATGGGAGCTATGAGCATTCTGTAACCAACTGGTCTCTCTGGCATTATTTGATTTTGTTTGTTTTTGTTTTTTTGTTTTGTTTTGTTTTGAGACAGAGTCTCACTCTGTCAACAGGCTGCAGTGCAGTGGCGTGATCTCAGCTCACTGCAAACTCTGCCTCCCGGGTTCAAGCGATTCTCCAACCTCAGCCTCCAGAGTAGCTGGGATTACAGGTGCTCGCCACCACACCCAGCTAATTTTTGTATTTACAGTAGAGATAGGGTTTCACTATGTTGGCCAGGATGGTCTCAATCTCTTGACCTCTTGATCCATCCACCTCGGCCTCCCGAAGTGCTGGGGTTACAGGTGTGAGCCACCACACCTGGCTCTGGCATTATTTCTAAACCCCCTTCTAAAAGTAGCTTTTGCCCAGGTCATAAGGAACACCATCTAGTCCTCCCTGCATAGTTCTCCCTCAGGGTTGGACACGATGCTCCAGAGCTTGGGAATCTCTCACCCCTCGTCCCTCAGTGACTAATGCGTCATTTCCTTCCAGCCCAGTGGCCTCCTTCTCTGCAGACCCTTCCTTGGTGCATCCAAACAGAATTTCCTTTTTGCTATAGCCAGGCCCACTGCAACATCTTTAATCACAGTGGTTTTTTTTTAAAAAAAGATTATACTTTAATTATACTATTCAAATTACTTTATAATATGTCTATTTTCCGTAGTAAACCTTAGACTCCTGGACATCAGGAACTTTGTCTTATGAGACTTCCTATCCCCCAAATAAACAGGAATCTGGAACAGTGTTTTCTTAATAGAAATGTTTTAAATAACTGGTGAAGGAGGAAAGGAAGGAAGGAAGGAAGGAAGGAAGGAACAGAGAGGATGGAAAGGAGAGGAAGAGAGGGAAGGAAGGAAAGGACTGTTACTGATTATAAAGGCTTAGGTTAAGAACTCTTAAATTTCAATTTACAATTAAACTAATTTTATTTATAAAGAATTAAAAGACTGGTAATTTGTATATGAGGACCTACTTATTCTTTTAAAGAATTACTGCAAACACGTTTCACTGCATAAATTTCGGGAGATGTGGAAAGCACAAAGAAGAATCTGGCCAAGATTTTAATAGCATGACAATGGCTTCTGACACATTGTATATCTTTCTTTCCAGGTAACAGCTTTAAAGTCCTGCGACTTCTTCAATGGTCTGTATGTTGAGAAAAAGGTATTTTCCAAAATGCTGATATGGAAAAGCACTTTGCTTATGCCCTGCTGCCAGGACTCAGCCAGGGTGCTGTGACCTTTAACCTGCCTTCTCTTGATAATCCGAGAGTGGTGTCACTAACTGGTCACCATCCTGTTGAGATTGTCTGTCTTTATTTATTATGATGTTTTCAACTTTTAATGTTTCACCTGTATTTGTATCTCTGTGTCCCATGTCATCTGCCATTGTAGGGAGCCTTATATTTCTGCAGATTGACTTACACTTGATTTATTTACCTGAGATACAGAAATTCCTGATGTTCTTAAACTCAGACAAATAATAAATAATGGAATAATGACTCCTCATTTCATTTTTTTTAGTTTTCTACACTAAATTTTACAATGTGAAATTGATAATCTTTCTAAATATTTGGATATAGGAGATTGCAGTGAAATTATATTGTCATAATTTCATATTCTTTTCTTTGAAAGTTTTAAGATTATGTGAACAGAGGTAACTCTTCTTCAATAGTTACCTGTGGAATCCATCAATTATTTGTTTATGTATTAGTTTATATTTTTTGCAAACAGAACCTGAAAAATTATGTAGGCAGATACATATTTCTTTAAGATTTTTACTCTTCTACTTTTTGATTGCTTTTTCCCATTACATTTGAATGTTATAGATAATCAATTTTCATGAATATTTTTGAGTCATATTTCTCTTAAGCATCTTTTACTTTTAATGGGTGCATAAATGTAATATGAGAAAACCCAATAAAAATTATCAACTGTCTTGAGAAGCTGAATTTCATTGGTCATTTATTGTGGTAGTTTCAGTCTCTCTCCTGTCATGTATATTTTCATTGTCTATATTTAAAAATCTGTACATAGGCAGATCAAATTAAATTATTTTCTTTATAATTGTTGGTATTAAAATATGAGGGTAATACATGGCCTTTTCTGGTAGTTGATACTCTGTGTTTATTCACACTATCAGCCAAAGATGTATTTTTGCTTTGTAACATTGTTGAAGTAGATTTTATAGGTTACACTAAATAAATAAATCTTCTTATAGTAATTATAATTTTGTTTGCTCTTAAATATTTATAGGTAATGTTATTTTACATACTTCCCCAATAATTAACTTACTCATTCTATTAGTCAAAATCTTACTTAATAGGTACTATACCTAACTCAAATAGGCAATACAGGGTTTAAGTGCCTAGGCTCTGGAATCAGATTGAAATCCCTGGTTCTCCACTTTCTATGTGGATATCTATTAAATGAAGATAAATTGTTCCAGGTGATAATACTTTCATAATTCCATATGATTATTGTGAAGGTTGAATTGGAAATGACATGTAAAATGTGTACTGCACACTCATAGTGAGTTCTCAGAGCATGTTAGCCATTATCAACATTGCTGGATGCCAGCTGGATGTAATGCATATTAATTTCTTTTTCATCTTCTATGTGTAATCATTCCAGAAATCATCAACTTTTTCCTGTTTAGGTTCAACAGCAAAGCTATTATTTAAAGGCCTTAAAATTGCCACTGTTTAGAAAACAATCAATGAGGCAACATGAGTCCATTTCCTATATGACTGGTTTGTAGCCCATATTCTGGCTGCATTAAGCAGCATTTGACATAAAGATCATCTCTACTGCAGCTGCTTCATGGGTTGATGCATTGCTGGCTTGTTATCCGGAGACTTCCTTTAGCTGTCTATATCAGTGTGTGACTTTAAGACTTGGCCTTCGGAAAAAATGATAGGAACATTAACAAAGCCAAGGTTCTTGTTCTTTCAGGGCAGTCATTTCTGCTGTTCACACCCAAGGGATTCAAGAACATGGTTCTGACCCTCATGAGGATTCAGCCAAAATGTGCCAAGCCTGGGTGGCCATTTCAACATGACTTTGTTTCTGTATGATATATTCAGTGCTACAAAAACCTGTTGAGCAGATGCAGCATAGTGATACTTGACACAGTTATTGCCACACTGAGAAGCCTGGTTGCTTTCTAAGTTCTAATCATGCTTTATAAAACTCCTAGAAATAGTGGTTAACCTTTGGAACAAAAGGTCTATTTGAAGCTTGGCTTTAGAATAGATATCATAATACATTTCAGATGAATTAATGAACTAAACATAAAAAAAGAGAGAAAACATTTAAGCAATCTCAAGTGATTAAAGAGCAAGAAAAAATTATTTGTAAATTGTTTTTTTCATCTGTTGATAGGAAAAGGTTTTCTAAATTCAGATACAATGGAACAAATCCCAAAGGAAAACACAGCCCTATATGACTAACTATAATATGCTTTCTTTAAACTGTAATACTTCAAAAACTTTAAAAATTAGAAGAAAAATTCTAAAAGCTTTTGCCCAAAAATGACAGAGAGCTATGATCATTGTTTTATAAAGTGTCTTTACAAACCAATAATAAAAATATATTTTTCTAATTTATAGATTGCTTGAAACAGATGTGTATGTTTAAGTAGATGTGTGCTTTTTTTTTTTTTTTTTTTTGAGACCGAGTCTCACTCTGTTGCCTAGGGTGGAGTGCAGTGGTACAATCTTGTCTCACTATAACCTCCACCTCCCAGGTTCAAGTGATTCTCCTCCCTCAGCCTCCCAAGTAACTGGAACTTCAGGAGCACACCACTGCACCCGGCTAATTTTTTCTATTTAGTACAGATGGTGTTTCACCATATTGGCCAGTCTGGTCTTGAACTGCTGACCTCGTGACCCACCTGCCTTGGCCTCCCAAAGTGCTGGGATTACAGGTATGAGCCACCGTACCTGGCCGATGTGTGCTATTTTTAGATATATTGTTATTACCTATTTATTTCACAGAGTTTTCATGAGGAATTAATTTTAAATTACAGGTAAAATATATAGCACTGGGCTGGGTGCAGTGGCTCATGCCTGTAATCCCAGCACTTTGGGAGGCCAAGGTGGGCGGATCATGAGGTCAGGAGATTGAGACCATCCTGGCTAACACAGTGAAACCCTGCCTCTACTATAAATACAAAAAAAATTTAGCCAGGTGTGGTGGTGCACACCTGTAGTCCCAACTATTCAGGAGGCTAAGGCAGGAGAATCGCTTGAACCTGGGAGGCAGAGGTTGCAGTGAGCCAAGGTCATGCCACACCACTATAGCCTGGGCGACAGCGTGAGACTCCGTCTCGAAAAAAAAAAAAAGATATATATATATGTGCGTGTGTGTGTGTGTGTGTGTGTGTGTGTGTGTGTGTATGTATAGAGCACTGTGCTAGCACATGACAATACTAGTATTAGATATTATTTTTACATGTTGGAACAAGAGTTGTGGTCACCCTACTAGTAAGAAGAAGGTTGAAAGAAAAGTTGTCTTATGCCTGTGACTCGAGAGTATGCATAAATTTCAGACTTCTAAACTTGAAGGGGTCCGGACTAAGCCATCTGTACCCTACATATAAGCAGCCACTGCAATTTGGAATAAAAAACCACATATAAATAATGTATGAATATATTCTACCTGAAATTCACTCAGGTCTTCACTAACTGAAACACAAATGATTCAGCATCCCAAGAAGCAAACTCTAGCTTTATCAGCCAGTCAAGGCAGGAAACGAACAGCAAGGCAAGCCCGCTTCCCATCTGTAGAGCAATGATAGTGACTTGTCAGTTGTCCCAGCAAGAAGTGGTATAAAAAGAAATCCCCAAGCTTGATTGAAAGCATCCAAGAATATCTCTAATTATATCAAAGAATGACATGCGATTTTCCTTGAAATTTTTAATTTTCATTCAATTTCCTTGAAAATGTAAATATGTTTCATTCAGTACCAGTTAAGAGGGTCTAATGAGGCAAAAGTGGACAAACAAATCCTGGAACCACTATCAGAAGAAGAAATGGAATCACCGGCTCAGTTATAAAGCAAACCTCAGTGGTTCTAACACAAAATTTCTGCCTAATATATTCATTATATTTCTCTACATTTCCATTTTAATTACCGTGAAGAAAAGACAGCCACCCTTTTGCCATGTGCCGTAATTTATATTTGCTCTAGCAAGATAAGTAATACCACTCTAAATACATCATAAACAAAATATTTATTAGGAAAGCCTCATTAGCATGCATTTCATTCTGATAATAAGGTTTAGGAATTTAAATTAATATCAGTGTTATTCGAGAACATGGCTATTAACATTTAATAATATTTAGCATTTATATAGTCCTTTGTGTTTCCAAGATACTTTAGTCATTAATTAATTAAACCTCAAATTATCATGGTGAGAAGGTTCAGCTCATGGTTTCTTCAGTTATAAAATCATATTCATAAGTATTTCAACTTTTTCAACTAGGAATTCTCACAGTCATTTTCTTAGACGTTCTCTCATAGAGTGAGGTTGCTTGTATATACAGGCAAGAATCCCTCAACTGCAATCCGTTAATGGTATTCTCCTTGCTAGTTGTGAGGATCAGAGATGGGCAACCGGCAGGAGAAGGAGAACAGAACTCTTTAGTTGTTTTGAAATGTCTTTTTTTTTTTTTTTTTTGAGACAGAGTCTCACTCTGTTGACCGGCTAGAGTTACAGTGGTGAGATCTCGGTTCACTGCAACCTCTGCCTCCCAGGTGCAAGTGATTCTCCTGCCTCAGCCCCCCAAGTAGCTGGGATTACAGGCACCTGCCACCACGCCTGGCTAATTTTTGTATTTTTAGTAGAGATGGGGTTTCACCATGTTGGTCAGGCTGGTCTCAAACTCCTGACCTCAGGTGATCCGCCTGCCTCGGCCTCCCAAAATGCTGGGATTACAGGTGTGAGCCACCATGCCCAGCTGAAATGTCTTGATTCTTACTCTGTCACTGTTGCTTCTGGTCCCCCAGCCCCTGATGTGACCCCCTCAAAAGCTTAAAATAGGCTCCAGACTTAATATCTATCCATTTAATCTATGTCACAAAAACACTCTTCAAAACAAAATAGTTTCCAGCCAGGAAACATCCACACGTAGGGGGTAAAAATACACAATTGAGAACTAAATCCACAATTGAGGCTAAAGTGAAATTTAGACTGAAATCATCACAGTTTGCCTGGTTAGGCCCATGTGGACAGGGATTAACAGTGCCGACTCGAGGGGTATCCTGACCCTTGGAGAGATTGCTGCCCAGGAAGATTTCTCAGTGGGTGTTGGTTCCCTCCTGGAAACAAGGTCAAGGCAAGCCTCTTTGCTTAAACTCACATGGGCCATTAGGCTGCAGTGCCCTTGTCTTCCTGGTCCACCCCAGTTCCCTTCTCATGCAAGGAATATTGCCATCTACTTACATTTGGGGTCCTTTACTGTGGCCCGGGGCTATTTGCCTGATACATGAAATGTTCAGCTTTATTAAGAGAGTCACAAGGCTGGTTCTTTGCCTTATACTGTGGGTCCTGCAGAAGCCAGTCCCCAAGGGTCCATTCCTAAGAGGCTAGGACGGAAAGTTCCATCACCTTCCTCTGAAGGATAATTTTATCAAGGCTAAGCTGAGAAAAACTCTGGAAACAGTCACATACTGATAGAAGAAAGCATAAATTTATTATCAGCAGGGAAAAAGAAAATTATTATCATCCATCAGAGTGGCGAAAGAGACAAGAAAAGAGTCTTAATGCAGTCACCCTGTGGGTCTTAGCCCTGCCTTCTCTTGCTGTGTACTGGATTCACAAATGCCTGTTTTTAAAATACAAGCACATTCACTGGAGTCGTCAGGATAAAGGTCTCCATCTTCAGTGGCCCAGAACTACCAGGTAGGAGTCACTGTTTATACCAGATCAAAACAAATAGAACAAAATTCTTTTTAGAAATAAAATGTGCCCAGCATTATATGGCTACATAAATCCTAAACATGCTACAAAATTATCATCCTTGGGAACAGAATTTTCTGGGTTTTAGAGACGGCTCATTTTCTGTGGGTCTTCACTACCCTGTTATGAACTTGAAACTACCCTTGAGATCATCAGTAAACATCTGTTTTATTTACAGAAAGAGAGCCAGAGAGAGAGAGACCAAAACTTACCTTAACCTTAAGATTCTATGCATACATGCTGAAACGATACCCTGACACAAAGCAGATAACCAAATATTCATTTCCAATGAATGAGAGAACCCTCACTCTACAATATTTAATGGCTCCCTGTTACCCATATGTAATAAAAATTCAGACTCCTCAGATGTGATAAATCTTTTACGATGTCATATTTAACTCCACACCCCTTCCCAACCCTCAGCTTCACATGTCCTCTCCAACCCCAGCATATGAACTGTGTTTCAGGTGGCCCATACTATATTTGACTACTCTATGAATATGCTGGCTAATGTACCAATCTCTGGGCTTTTCTTTGATTTTCTTCCAGTACCTGAAATGCTCTTATATTTTTCAGTTGCTGCCAGTACATCGTGAGATCCTTGACGAAATGGACTAGGTATTACTATGTCTTTATTCTCCACAATGCATATAGAGCTTTTTGAACATGCTAGGCATTCACAAAATGCTTTTGTAAAAAGAATTGGATTGAAAAATATAAGCCAGTTTTTTTTTTTCATGCTTGCTTCTGAGAAGCAGCATTGAACTCCAACACATTTTATCTAAGGAAAGATTTGCAGCATGAAGTTTTTTTCAAGATTTGTTTTGATGTAGACCCAATGAAAATACGATGGCCTCCGGTCAGAAATAGGATAGATTATAGTCAGAGAGTCAGCAAAGGGTAGGAAAACTAGCTAGAAATAAATGTTATGATTTTAATGAAAAAACTTGCCTATGTTTAGGAAACTTTCTGGGCAAGAAGCTCGCAATTAGAAAAGTTTTGATTAATGTTCATATGTGTTAAGCTCTTTTGTGCTCATGGATAGAAGGAATAATCACATATGTGTGAGGGGGAGGAAGTATCATATTAATTCAGCAACTGTTTGACACACCATAATGAATATACACCTTCCAAATGTGGGAAATCAGATTGGGAACCTTCCCACCTACAAGCTAGATGATCTTTCTGTTTCAATGATGCCACATGTGAGTCCAGCAATTATTGCATCTAAATCAGCATCAAGGTAGTTGAGATACACACACATACACACACACACACACACACAAATTTGAATTGCAGATACAGAATAAAGGACTTATGTTTTAAGAATCACTTTAGTTTGACACATAAGAAACATATCATAGGGCTCTGCCTTGCATAGGGCACTAAGCTAGATGCTGAGGACTTAAGGACAAAAAATGTCTGCCCTGGATTTGAGGAGGTCACCGTCTACTAGCAGGAGGGCCAGATACGCAAACAACTAATGATGTGACATGCTCCCTAATAACAGTAGTTATAAAATGCTGCAGGAATGCAGATCAGAGAGCAATGTATTCTGCTTAAAGAGATTTTGAAAATACAAAGCATCACTAAAGAGCTAACTATTGAGCTAGGTAAGGAGAGAATGGAAGAGCTCTTTGCAAGAATAAAAGCAAAACAAGAAAAGTTTGTGGTATTTGGAAAGGCAGACAAGCATTTGTCCTAGGATGGAGGGTAGATTGAGTGGCAGGGATGAAACAAAGGCCAAACAAACAGCATCAATAAGTAAAGCAAGCCTGTGGGGACTCAAGGAAACTGAAGAATGTGTGTCCGTCTGGAGAGGCTGTTAACTGCACAGGTCTGACAAATGCATGCTGATGGTCAAAATGCTGGCCCAGACTCACCAGAATTTGGGAGTTTTTAAAAAGACAGAAATCTAGGTTTATTATGTGAAATCTACTGCTTTTTAACTTTTGAAAACTGATTTAGAAGTTGTAATCCTATATAACAAACAAAACACATGTGTGGGTTGAGTACAACCTGCAGATGGAGGTATGAATCCTGTCACGTGGGTGACAAGGATAAGAAGGGGTTGGGGACAGGTTGTAAGGAGGAAAAATGAAATCATAAGTGTGTTTGGCTTTTGGAGTGATGGAGATGCTTATCTTGATTGTGGTGTTGATTTCCTCACCTATACATATGTCAAACTTTACTGTACAATTTGAATATGTACACTTGATTGTAGGTCAATAATACCTTGAAAAAGCTATTTCTAAACTTTTTTTTTTTAAAAAAAAAAAAAAAGCTTATGCCTTCCAACATTAAACAACCATAAAATTAAAATAAATGTGTTTTCTACTTACAAAGACTTTCCAGCATCCCTTTTCTCATGTACCTGATTCAAGGTAGCTCAGGACAGGAAGAAGGCATTGTGAGGGACCAAGGCTTTTTGCCAGCAGTCGCGGGAACCTTGAGAGCAATTTGGAACGAAAGGAACAGGGAGGGTGAAAGACATGAAGCCTATTCTTCCATCTCTGAGTTCTGAGTTTCTTTAGCCTCTTATTTCTTAGAAATTAAGAACTAATAGAATCATAAGAGATAGAAGAAAGACAAAACATAGGTAAGGAAAATAAGGAGAGGTAGGGACAAAAAAAGGGTACAATTCAATCTGGCTGGTTTTCTGTGCCATCCTTCCGCTGTTCCTATGGTCTTTTCCTGGCAGGAGGCCTTTCTACAGGCCTACTTGAAATCCTTATTTTGGACCCATCATAAAAAGTGTAAGTCATGATGTAAGTAAAAAAAGTGTCGCTGTAAAGCTGAACAGCTTATTGTTAATCAGTTCACCCTCCAGGCTATTATGAATTCAGCAGCAAGACGGCCCACTTAAGATAGGAAGGGGGTCCAGGGCTGATTTGTGGTGGTGAAATTTTCTGATGAGCCTATTTCCCTCCATTTCATATGCTTAATTAATTAATTAATTAATTAGCATACTATTTTTTCATTTGATGATAGATAATACTATATGCTCTCTCTTGAGAAATATATGCAAGCAAAAGACAGAGAAGCTTATAACTGATATCTCCTAGGAGAGGGATCTTCAGGGATTTCTATCATGTCTTCTTTCAAGTAAAGTTAAATTCCATAAGAGAAGAAATTACACATTATCTTGTCCACAATGAATTTTTTTCTTCCACTTTTCTTCTTGAGTGAAAAGGCAATGATAGAAAATAAACAGTAAGATTCAAAATTATATTAAATCCCTGTAATTTGTGAGCTGTTCTGTTAGTGATGAAATTGTGTCTAGTATAAATTCTCAGCACAATGGATACAGTTCTGCTCCCTGACTCACATTAACATTAATAAGAGCTCTGCCATCAAATTCCACAAATCACATAAAGAATTATCTATGCTGGATGTTAAACCATGGGAAAAGATAGCAAATGTTAGGGGACTAGATAGGTCAAGTGGTAGGTCATAGACCATATCAAAGCTAAACTGCTAGGAGGGTTACTAGGGGGTGAGCACTGGTCAAACAATTGTGTTAGTAGAGGCACAGAAGACTGGCTCGAAGCACAGGCTCTAGGGTTAGGTAGAACTGTTTGACCCTGGATCTTCTAGTTAATCACTTCATGATCTTGGAAAAGTCATTGATTTCTCTAAGTCACATCCCATGATGTAAAGTGAGTACAGTGCTTGGTATGTATCAAACACACAGTAAAAGACAGCTGCTGCTATTACAGATTCATAGAAAATATCCTTAAAAATCATCTCATCCTATCAGCTCTATTTCAAGGAGTACATTGAGACTAGAAATATAATGTTACTTGCCTAAGTTCACACAAAACTAGTTAGAACAAATCTGGGAGAATAGAGCAGACAGTCATGAACTTTTATCGCCCTATGTTTGTGTTTTACTTTATGGATATATCTGTCTTTTATTACAGCTTTATTGAAGTACAATTGTCATACAATCAACTACAATCACTTAAAGTATACAATTTGATTAGCTTTAACATATAAATATGCCCATGAAACAATCACCACAATCAAGATAAGGACCAGATCCTTCACTCCTAAAAGTTTTTCTCCTCCTGTGTAATCCATTCCTACCTTCTACTACCTCTAGACAACAGCTAATCTGCCTTCTGTCATTAAGATTAGTCTGATATTTCTAGGGTTTTGCATAAATGGAATCATACAATATATGTATATAGTATATAATCTCTTTTTTGGTCTGGCTTCTTTTACTCAGAAAAATTATTTGGGATTTATCTATATTGTTGCAATTTTACACATTTCATTCCATCATATTTTTCAGTGATATTCCACACCACAATTTCTCCATCCATTAACCTATTGATAGACATATCAGTTGTTTCCAGTTTGGGGCTATGATAAATAAATCTGCTGTGAACATTAGTGTACAAGTCCTTGTTCACAACAAACAAAATAAGTTAGTGTACTATTTATTTATGATAAATAAGTACACTTTATTTGTGATAAATAAGTACACTAACTTGTTTGTTGTAAACAAAGACTTGTACACTAACGTTCATAGCAGATTTATTTATCATAGCCCCAAACTGACATGTGTTTTTCACTTCTCTTGGGTAAATATCAAGGAGTAGGTTATCTGTGTCTTATGTTGGGGGTGGGGGGTATTTAGCTTTTTTAAATAAACTGCCAGACTGTTTTTCAAAGTGATAGAGTCATTCGTCATCCCTACGATCAGTGTATGAGAGTTCCAGTTGCT